>NW_026606829.1:135000-1335000 GCF_029890125.1 Rhinichthys klamathensis goyatoka
GGCTGCGGTTCTACAGGAATGTAGCAAATTTATGTTGTAATAATAATTAAACAAAACTCTTGACTTTAAATAAGTAAACAGTTATAAACAGTTAGCTATTTAAGCATCAAGAAGGTTAAACATAAACGCTGTAGGGCAACATCGGTTAACAACATGTATGCTACATTGAGATTCGATCCGAGTCGATTGAAGCTCCTCGAAGCTCGTGTTGTTGCGTTAACCACTGAGCTATCGTCTATACGTCTGTGACTGTTTTTATTGCAATGTTTTACTTTTTCATTATTTATTCAATTTCATTTCAGTAGCCTAATTTCAGTATTCTGATTATGAATTATTTTAACTACGTTTCACTTGTTGAATTCATCTGCTACCAGCTTTCAAACGCTCTGAATCAGTGCGGTGCGGCAGCAGATTACGCATTAGAGAGAATAAACAAACACTTTTCAGAGTCTATGATTGTAGCGCCTCTTGGCGGTAAAAGGCAGCAAATACACCCCACATTTTACCGCCGCGGTGGAACGGCTGATGTGGGCATTGTCATGGCTTGCCTCGACATTTGCGTTTGAATAGCGCGCGTCCTCCGTGGGCGTGTCAGATTAACGCGTAATGAAGTGTAATGAGCTGGGGAAAAAAAATCTGACAGCACTCTCTTTTCATACAGATTACATAAACTGAGAATATTTGTTTTTTATATAAATTACATCATTAAAAAGAAGAGAATTCAAGCTTCATAAAGAAAAACCTCTCGTGCCTGTATGACAAGTATTTGCAGAGTTAGAGTTAATTTTTCGGACGTGTTTCAGAATGGACTGCACTGACAGAGAGAAGGCAAAACTCGCATCATGTTTATTTTTCTTTATTTGACAAAAAGCACAAAACTTTGTTTTTATTGTGAGTATACAGAAAAATAATAGACAATTAACAGGATCGATTGATGTATAACACTTATATGTACGATCAAAATCAACAGAGTATTTTAAGTCTATTTTTCTGCTATGTGAAAAAAAAACGGCAAAACGCGCGGGCGCGTTTCTGGTCCCCAGAGGGTTAAATCCAAACGGGATTTTCAGAATAACAATGTCACCTTGTGCTTGACTTTCAGAATGAGTTTTTCTAACCTAAATAGAGTCAAATTTAGGTTGGCCTCAAACCCTCAGAACATCTCGCTTGTGATTGACAGTGTTCTGGAGGCAGAAGGAGGTTTTTTTGTTTTTTTTTTGCTCTGCCTGACATGAATTGCTGTTTCTCTTAGCCTCTGTAGCATCCTCACAAACTGAAAAGAAAAGATTTCTTTCTATAAATGTATACATCTCGCCAGTCTTCTTGTTCCCCAGTGTTTGGACCGGCGCCTGACACTGGTGAAGTTCACAGTTTCGCTGCTCAGATTGAGGCTTATATGTGATTTCTGACAGCGTTTGTATCTTGCTGCATGAATTGTGATTTCAGATGAATTCATTAATGTTGTTATTGTTGGCATGAATGTAAATGATTATATTCAATTACTTGATCTTTGTTTTAAAAAAAAAATCAAATATGTTCTCTTACTTTCCATTCTCTCTTGTTCTTTGAAATGTACATATCTCTTTCCATTTTGCTTGATTGTTTGGCACAAAAACATTTAAAAGGGGAGAGCAGGAATAAATGTAATACTTTTTGCTAATTTTTCCTCAGCATTTTAGCCTAAATTAACCTCAAATATCTTTAATACCAGCCCATATCTTAATTCAGACATTAAACAATTTGCTGCTTAATTTGATATGCGATAAATGTAACGGATGAAAAATTAATATGATGTGAATAATTATAGTTTGTAATTGTTAGTCTACTGTTAGTCTGAAAGTTTTATAGTCTGTTTTAAGTTTTTATAAAAAAGATTTTTTTTGTTTTATATCAGGCCTAATTTTAAAAAGAGAGAATTGTTTAAAAGGTTGTATTATTTGATTTATTGTTAGTATAATTACAACTACATTTATGTTTACAACAACTTTCTTGCTGAACTTGCTTCCACACTACTGTAGCAACGTTTCAGTCGTGCAGCCTTTAAAAGTCTGATGGATGTCACGTGACTAAAACGTTGTAATATTACTGATACCTATTGCAAGCTATGGTAGTGGACAGGATTTTGTTCTTTCAAATAGGGTTTGATGTTTGATGCACCCACCGCTCAGGTGTTAAAATATCTTTATGGCCACGGTGTGTATTGTGCATTAAGTTATGACCAATTACATTTACTATGTGTTACAGTTATTCCTGCACTCTCCTGCTGTTCAGCTAGATCAGACTGAGGGAATGATGTGGACTGATCTTTAAGGTTGATAGATAACATTCATTCATGCTAGCAACACATGCAATGATTGAAATGACTTACGAGTGATCACTTCACTCAGAATGCATACTGACACCATTACTAACTGTACACTTTTAGGGTCCTTTGATTGCGACAGCTTTTACAAATGGATACCATTGAAACCTAACAGGTGGTTGGTTGCCATCTCATTTGAGGTAGATATCCCATACCATTTATGAAATATAAATATATATATATATATTTTTTTTTTACTTGTGCATCATAATTATGCATCTATTCACCATACTATCTTCCTGTTCCATCTGCCTATTCATTTTGATTCCCTCTCCTTTTGATCTCAGATGAGTTTACGTTGAAGCCGTGTAGTGCTCTTATTTTTTATTTATTTTTTTCATCAACACCTTAAGGCTTTTAAAGGGCTTTTACGTCCCAGACAAGGGAATTTAAACTTCATATGCAACAATCTGGATTTCAAAAGTCTTATCTCTCATTGAACATCTATGTTATTAAATCCTCATTTTAAAGCCTTTTAAAAGCCTTTAAAAGTGTCTCCCGCTTCTCAAACATCGTGAGCGCGGAGGCTACACATTTTCCCCGTTACTCTTTGTCACTAGTTGCTCCTTTATCCGCCGCCTGCCTGTCTGTCATTCGACTGATCTTTCATGCATGATGTCTGCGAGCGGGTCTACTCAAAACTGCGCAGTTGCTTTCTTTCACTGCCAGAGTTCTTTTGCGCCGCGCGTCGACTCGTGTCCTCTATGAAGTGCTGTATTTGGATATTATGCACAGGTGTTGCGGCTTTGATTAGTGTGCACCTGGAAGCGAGCACTCTTTGCTGAGAATCTGTTGACTTAGGTGCCATCTGATGTAATTCATCAGGTTTTTCGGATAAGGCGCTGTTTCCGTAATCACTTCTCTTGTATATCTCGGTCTTAAGGACTTAAAGGTGATTTTGAGTATATGCTGAGATGCCAGATAGAGCTAAATCGATGATGATTCGCTTATTTAAATGCGCTGTGTGTGGATAAGTGGATGCGCATTTATTTGGTCAAAATCCCTCCCCTATACTTAGTTAATATTTGCACCCAGACTTTTTTTTATCTCCTGCGGTGATGCTTCAGTTGCGATTACGCCAGACTCTGTGGCTCCGTGGCATTTACCTGTGACCTGTCGTCTGGATAAGAGGCCTGCGGACTGCGGTTTGTTGCCCATAATCTTCCTAAAGAGCTTCTCATTTTGTCCTCGAGGCAAAACGGATGATTGATTTAATGAGTAGGTAGAATCGCTCCATCTGTATGGATTCTGCAAACGTTTGATTGAAGTACACATCAGCAGTCAGAGAAAGCAACAGCAGCGGACAAGCAGGTTCTTAACTTGTCATTTCCTGGTTGGATGGACATCCGAAGAGTTTCTGCATGCTTGAAACACTAACATATGTGTCTGAACTCCATGTAGATGAGATGTGTTTGCATAAAAGTGCTGATGTGTTCTGTATCTGAGCCTACAGGACCCAAGCTTATAATGAAAAGATGCTGACGGTGGAGTGATTCTGATAGTGAACGATATAACATCTCTACTTCAATTTAAAGCTGTCAGCAGCAAACTTTCAGCCGGACTGAATCGATACACACTTTGTTTAAACTAGATTTACCGTGTACAATCAGAAGCATCAGTTTATCAAACACACTGCACTTCCAAAGACAATGTATGCTTTTAAAAAGCTCAGTTTTATTAGAAAAAACGTTTGACTGAAGTGAAATTGTATTTGAATTGTACAAAATGTTAGTGCATTGCCAGTTGAAAGTTTGGACACATCTGCTAATTCTTGATTACTATTTTTCATCTTTTAGAATAATACTAAATCAAAGGCATCAGTGATGCAGTTTAAATAGTATTGAAGGACTTTAATTCTATGCTTTACACTTGTAGGCTGCTTTTGCTTCACTATCCGACCCAACTCACCCATTAAATAAATAAATAACATTAATATTAAATAACAAATAAAACCAGGTATTGAAAAGACATTTATACACAGACACAGTTTGCACTACTGTTCAAATGTTTGGGGCCAGTAAGATTTTTTTGTACAAAAATTTGGATTTATCGGCAAATATATCGGTTATCAGCTTTCAAATCTAAAAAAATGATCGGTATCAGCCAAAATGTTCATATTGGTGCATCCCTAATTATTCCTGTGATGGCAAAGCTGAATTACTCCAGTCTTCAGTGTCACATGATCCTTCACAAATCATTCTAGTATGCGGATTCTCAAATGACATTTCTTATTATTAATGTTGAAAACAGTTGTGCTCAATAGAAATCTGTTGTGACGTATCGGTAACGTCTTGACTGTCAGTTTTGGTTAATTGAATGGGTTCTTGCAGGATAAAAGTATTAAAAGTGATCTTACTGACCCCACATTTTTTGAACAGTCTTGTATTTATCTACAAATCTGCCTTTATGATGAGAAACATACAGTCAAATGTGTCCGTGACAAGGTTCATAGAGTTAAAGACATTAAATGATTGTCACCAGTAAGGCTCAGATGCAGCACATTTTACACCCACACCAGGCATTTTACCTGAAGTATATGTGTGAAATCTGATACACTTGTGTGTTTGCTTCAGCAGAGTTTATCAGGAGGCCCGGGGAAGACTGGCCGGAGTTTCTAATTGGTTCTGTGTACAGGTAAAGGCCATTAAACTTCAAGCACTACAGCGCTGAACGGGAATCTAAAGCTGAGATGGCGCCACACGAAGAACAAACCCAAACGTCAGAATCATCTCAGCAAGAAGAAAAAAAGAAAAAAAACTCTGCTGTACTATACTGAAAACCTGGCTTTTGAATATTTTATCCTAGTGTAGCCCTGACCTTGACTTAGGATTTTACTTTTCCTTTATTGTCTTTCCTTTTAGTCATCTTTAATTGTGTACACGTTTATTTGAGTTTCTAGATGTTCTTCATTGTTCTTGAAAGTTCTCTGACGAGAGCGACTATGTAAGCATAAACTAATGTCTTTTTTTTTTTCTTTTTTTTTTTGAGGTAGTAATATTCCAATAGCAGTTTCATTTCACAGTCCTCGTCTACCGCGTTTTCAGGTTTCATTTCATTCGAGCAAGAAAACGGATCGAGATGACTCAGACATTTTTAATTCAAGCCTAAACCGCAATGAGTGGGTAACTCAAAAAAAAAAAATCTTAGTAGCTCTGTTCTATGTTTATTGTGATGTCTTGTTAACCATGATTACCTATTTTGGGCAATAAGAGGACTACAATATTTTCACAGTCCTTTTTTATAAATGTCATTTTTGTTGTCGATGAGAAGAAGAAAAAAAAAAGAAGAAAAAGCTTTCCTTTTAATACTTTGTGAAATGAGATTTAAAAAGAAAAGAATTCTGAAACTGTAAATATTATTCTGTTCACTGCATCAAACTGTTTCTGAGAGAGAACCATATTTTTGTGACGGTGTCATAGAGGTCGTATCGTGCGCAAGACGCAACACGTCAGTGCAAAAATATCTTCGAGGCTCAATGCAGTAACCGAGGTCCATCTGTAGCACAAAGGCCGTGATTTACCCCAGTACGGACGAAACTCAATCCAACACTGTTAGCTCGCTTTGTAAATACCGTCGGCTTTACAACTGTGCAGGTGTCATGCCGGCATACGGATTAGATAGTACGTTAAGATGTGCACAGCTTACAAAGACAATAATCACCACCAAATCCAAAGCACACATCAGAGTTATGATTTCAAACCGTGTCGAGACATTTCAACTTCATGTTAGCGTTTCATTTGGTGTTCTAGCGTGGGCTTCTTTTTCCCGTGCGCGTGGAGGTTTTTACGCCGAA
Organism: Rhinichthys klamathensis goyatoka; assembly: GCF_029890125.1. NCBI lineage: Eukaryota > Metazoa > Chordata > Actinopteri > Cypriniformes > Leuciscidae > Rhinichthys > Rhinichthys klamathensis. The sequence continues at coordinate 141,156 of NW_026606829.1, forward strand.
CGATTCGAATATTACAAAGGCAATATTTCAAAACGTTTTGAAATTGCTCTACGATTAGGAAAACCAAGTCTTTTATACCATTACCTCAGTCCTGTGAGAATTACTTTAAAGGAGATTACAAATTAATTTATTTTAGCCTGAGACAGATATTGAAAAAAGATATTAAAGTGTTGTTTTGAAATTAAGTAAATCATTGCACTGTGAGAGAGAATTTATCATTTTCTATTTGCACATGTCAACTGACAGTCTCTAGCATGGGTCATGTGAAGGACTGCTGTGGAAGCCGTTTCTTTCTTTCCTTCCACGCAGGATAACGCTTACAAATCTCGAGTCTTGGCTTGCGTTGATTTGAAGACTGTACTTTTAAATGATCTCTTTCCAGGGATTTTATTCTAGAATATCAGAGATGACAGATGAGTTTATTGGTAGCAATAGTTCATTTCCTCAGAAACACTGAAACTGATTGAAACCAGTATAGCTGCTACACACATTTGTTGTACACGTGGGGACTGGATTTGATGAGACGCAAATGGCATTTAGAAATATGAATGATATTTACAAATATGAATTGACTGATGTATGCTGTTTTTTCGATCTTGTTGAAAATGTTTGATTTTTCTTTATTTATTTTTGGGGGTTTTGCTTTTCTTTTTCGTTTTTCTGTTTGTTCATTTCACTAAACTAACAGGCGAGGCAGAATGCTGGATTCTTTCTCAAGAAAGATGTGATAAAGTCATATGATTTTTAAAAGACAAGGAGAACTGTGTGCTAACTGTTTGAGCTGTTTCAAAAAAGACAAACGTGCAAAAAAAAAAAGAAAGAAAGAAAATTATCCCGAACTTCTTTTCAATTTAAATAGGGATGGATTTTTATCAATATTTTTGTGGATGTTAATGATTATACTAAATATAACAATGACAATAATACAGATATTATGTACTGTATTTATCAATTGTTTCTCTTCATTCCCTGTCACCTCATTCAGTAATCTTATGTTGATCATTGTATTTTAGTAGTGTGTAAAAAAAACAAAAAAACAAAACAAAAAAAATACAGGAATATGACTTTACCTTGTAAAAGAGTGCTGTCTTGATGCCAGTGTAGTGGTCTATACACTTCTTGGTTGGTATTTTTCACATTTCCCCTGCCCTATCACTCTCCTTTTGTCGTTTTTCCCCTTTCTCTATATCTCACACTCTCTCTTTAGTGAGTAGTCGTAGGTGTTATGTACTTAATGTTAAGATGTAGACGTATTCATTAGCAATTGTAGGACCAGTAAGGATAGAACTTTCTCTTTATAATCATTTAAAGACAAAAGACAAAAAATGCTGAGCGTTCTTTTCATAGTAATTTTCCTTTCTTTTTCTTTTTTCTTTCTTTTTTGTTCTCCTTTTTTTTTTGTTCCACTGTTTTGCTGGTCTCACATGGTTTCAACTAACCAAAGCTCTCACTGATGAAATCTAGGAGAAAGAAATTGCTGTACGACTGAATTGTAATCAAGGCATTAATTGGATCCCCACCCTTGAATGTTTTAAAAGGGGTGTGTGCCATACTACCTTAAATGCTAACGCTAGATATGCAAAACCGTTTTCACTTTCATTCTTTTTTAAGGGGGATGCAAGCTATAATTATGAAGATATTCATAAATATTTTTTTAGTAAGTTCTAACAAAGTAATGGTGATGATATAGCCTAATCATTATAGATCAAACTAATAGGTTTTTGAACTTTAAAAAAAACAAAAAAAACTTTTTTTATCGTGTCTGCGTAGATGAATACATACTTTAGTTTTGAGTCATGTGGAACATATGACATGATTATTTTGTGCTTTTTAATTGCATTGCCAGCTTTTCATTTTAATTCAACGTCATTGACTCGTGTGAATCCAGTGTCACACTGAATCTGTATTCCTGAATCACATCTCTTCTCAGGGATATCAAACATGAGCCAATGTAGCACCTTCGCAAAGGAGATTTTTGTAACACTTGCGGGTTATGATCAGTAAATAGCACAACTTTTAATGAAAGGTGTCTAATTGAAGTTATTCAATACATTTGAGCTAAATTTAAAGGTGCTGTCGGGATGAATCATGCACAGCATTTTCTTACTGATGACATCTTTTTAAACTGTAACATTAGTTGGATGTCTCTTAAAAAGTTCAGTATCCAGCATCCATGTAGGTCTTGTTACTCGTATAGATTTAGATGATCCTCGATTAAACCGCTGAGGGCAAATGTTTAACAGCAGATGAAGTACATTTCCCTTCTGCTGTCAAATAAGAGTGTGACTGAAAGCTGATTAAAATGAAGGCTGGCAATCTTTTCCATTTCGTCGGTTAGCTTAGCCTATTTTTTTCCCCGTAATTTGATCTCGTAGCTTGGACTTTAAGGTAGCATGGCTCTGTTGCCACCATTTTGTTTTCCATGGACAGCAGTTTACAGCGGATGAATGTTACACATCTTGCTAGACTAGTTAAATCATTGGAAAATTGTTGGTTTAAAAAAAAAAAAAGAAAAAGAAAAAAGAAAATGACCTGGAAGGTGTCGAGTGGTTTTGGGAGTGAACTACCGTATCCATTTAAACTTGAATTTTGCGGCAAGTGCTAGGCAATGGCCAAAACGATCATCCCACTAATAAAGCAGCAAAACGTCCTACACTGTAATGTCTGATGTACAGTATACTTGTATCCATATACAAGATATATATGTATAGTGTATATATCTCTTTGTTAAATAGTTTTCATCATCGTAGGCGAACTGACGCCAGTTCACACTGTTTGTTTCTCTGGCTGTGTGTCGTGTAAGAGCTGCAGCACTAGTAGTTTAGCTGCAGGATGTGTCGCGTAAACCTGACGAGGACGTGTAGCTCAATGGGGACGGTACGGTCAATGCGGTGTCATTAGGTGGAGGGTTTTATTTTTGCCACGTCCTTTGGGAACTCTGTCTCCCATTTTCTCCTGAGGTTTAGGCCTCGCTGATTGCCTTGCCCATTCCTAACACTTGCCCATTTTTTAATGTTAACGGACTTTTTACCGTGAGAACTGACTGAACGGACTGACGTCTGAAAGCATCTTTCAGGTCTTCTTGTATGGCTTGCTCAAGCCCTGTTGTAAAATAAACTAAAGTGGATGGGGGTCTCTCACATCTCAGATGTGGAAAGTATAATTTTATATTTGTATTTTCAAATAATAATGATAATAATAATAAAAAATGTTTGTGAAAGGTTTCCATCCTCTACTGTGGTCCAGAAATCAATGTGTTTGTCTGGAAAAGATAAAAAAAATAAAAATAAATAAAAGAGTTTTGAACCATTTCACTCATGGTTTTTATTTTCAACTTTTTTCAAGCAATTGATTTGTGATTTCAAAGGAAATGAATATACCTGCAAAAGATTGTATGCCAGAACATGCACAACGATTAAAATGCACAAAGTTGAATACAGAGCCCAAAAGCTCTTGTGTAAGTTTGTTTTCATTCTCACATTTGTTTACATCTTTAAATTGGATTATTACCTGTTATAGGCTCACACATAAGATATGTATATATATACACAGTAAAAAGCGACTTAATTTAAAACAAAAAAGGTAAAAGGCACATAACTTATGAAGTTTATTTACTAATAAGGCAATGGGTTTCAAGTTAAGTCAACTGATCACTTTTTACAGTGTGTGTGTGTATATATATATATATATATATTAGATAATTGTAGAACTGCTTAATTAGAGCAATATTTTTTCACTGGGGAGCCTGCAAATCTGTCCCAAAAGGGTCACAAACAAAAACAATACTTAATGCAAATAATACAATTCAGCTAAATAATTGTGCATATAGAATAGCAACATTTAAACGGGTCTTTTGTTGTTGATTTCAAAGTCTGTGCCCATTCAAACTCTATTGTATTTTTGGCACAAATTCATCTTTTACTTGGTAGAAGCCGTTAGATTATACAGATGCCAACACAGACGGGGTGCTTGACATGCCCTCATCCTTGATAACCATAAACAAAACTATGCAAGATAATACAACCCAAACGTTAAATACACATTCACTTGCCAAGAGGATAAACAACACATTGTGTTATGTGCTGTGAATTAATAACCGAAGAGCATGAAACCAAATCCAGTTGACATTTAGAAAGCAAACAGTCCAACTATAATGATTATAAATCACATTTCTGCCGTTGTTTATGAATATACAAAATTGGCGAGTTTGAAATTCTGCCCTTTTTTTTGTTAGTCATGTTGCATATTGTTGGGCCTGTGCACTTCATGGTATTCTGATTTTAATAACTTTTTTTAACATTAAAAACTATTTTAAAACTCTTGTACCACGTTGGCTCTCCACTTGATGTCCAATGTAAAATCTGCTTTATAACCCATGAGGGAAAAATATAGAGATTTTGTAATTAAATTAATTGATTGTTGTAGTGATATTTATAAGATGTTTTGAAATGAATAACGAGTCGTAAAAATTGCTTTACTACTTTTTTTTTGCGGAAATTCTTTTTTTAGTCATTTATGTAACGCCATAGGCCAATCAAAGGACAACATGTGGTATAATTAGTTTAAATAAAGCTCAAGAGGTCAGATTTAAGTCTTAGAAAGCTTTGCCACTGAAATTATAGTGCTAAATGTTTTGGTTGTCAAGTTGGTTTCGAATAGCTACATCTCGATTTGGACTGTTTTTTTCTTGGCATTCCTAATTAGAAATGTTTTAGAGAGCAGGATTTAACAAGATTTAAGGAAACAAATATATGAATGTTAGGGAAGGGGGGGGGGGGGACATGATTCCAGAAACAAAACCCTTTCCCAAGACATACTGTACACAGAATCCAATCAGACAGTCCTATTGTTGTGTGGAACGTTTGTGTCTTCCCAGAGCCTAATCAAGAGGTGTTTCAACCGGGATGAAAAATGCAATGTGTGCAGGCTGGCAGAAATTAATGTCATTTTTAATTTGAGTCGCTGTCCCATTCTCAAATGTGAAATTGCCTCGCTGAATGTAAGGTGTGACAGCTATTATAAATGTGTGGAAATCCATCTTCCACCCTGCCTCCTCTCCTCTCTCTCTCTCGTCCTGGATGAGCAAGCTCTCTTCATACAGTCACTATCACTGTAGCTGTCCACCCACATACTTCACTGGAGCCCTTGGATAGTGTCATGACTCATTGTGTTCACTGTTTGCCAGGAGAGAAATCTCAGCTTCCCTCTTATCAGGAGACCACTTAGACAGGAGAGCTGCGGCACTGCATCCTAACCTGTTCAAACGCAGAGAAAAACGCAATTCTGTCAAACAGGTCCTCTGAAAGCGTGCGTGTATCTCATAGTAAGGAAGGGGGAATCTCTTTGTGTCGTATATGTACTTGCGAGCAGGTGTTTGCTACTTGTAGTGGTAGTACGGAAAAGAAGCCGGTCATTACCCTCGTATAAAGTGCAAGTGATGGCGTTCGTGAATTAATATTACCCCCACCCGATATACGTATACACAAGTAGGTCCTTTCCGAAAACACTGTGTGTACATCGCGATGCCACAATGGAGTTAATTGTACCTGGAGACCTTTGTGTCATGATGCCTAGCAACAAAGCACTGCCGTAGGTATCAGCTGACTTAAGTACACCAATTAAATCATTTGAAAAATGACTGCAGGTGTCGGGAGCGATCTCCAGAGAACTCATTTGGAGAGTTCTGGGTTCTCTGGTGTATATTTAAGACAGAGCTGCCCTACCTTTAAGGTCTGCCGGTGTGTTTGTACGGGCTGAAAAATCACAGGCTCCCCTTTGCTCACTCCCAAAGCCTCCCAGAGAAGTGGTTTAGTAACTTACTTTGCTTTACCCTTTTGCTTTAAGGCTTTTATTTCGACATAAGAAAGAACTGTTGGTTTTTTTGAGACTCCAACTTGTAAAAAGCGTTTTCTTAGAACTCTTAATGCAAACTGGGAATTTTCGGAGAGCTCCGACCTGTACCATGATCACTGGGATTTTGCCAAGACATGTTGGAACAATATTCCTGCCCCCCAAAAAAGTCCTAACCCTACACCTAAACCTAATCCTACCCATAATACCCCAAATCAGAGGGAAATGATAGGTGAATAACACTGATGTAGAAGCACCTAACCATGCCAAAACTTGACAGTATAGCGTGCATACATTTTCAATGGAGGGACAGAAAACTCTCGGACTAAATCTAAAATATCTTAAACTGTGTTCTGAAGATGAACGGAGGTCTTACGGGCTTGGGACATTAATGACATAATTTTCATTTTTGGGTGAACTAACCCTTTAAACAATCTCAGAACTTTTCTCAATGTATATTTGAAAGAATGTTTTTGAATGGGTATTCATTTTGTGTAGTGACACAAGCCTCATGAATTTATTATATATCCCAAAAAAATGTGGCATTGATCAAAGAGGCAGCGAAAAGCTGCAAAGAAAAGGGGAAAAAAAACATTAAAAAAATAATGGTAACACTTTACAATAAGGTTAATTAGTTAATGGATTAACTAACATGAACTAAGACTGAGCAAAACATTTGTTACAGTAGTTATTCATTTTTGTTAATGTTAGTAAATAAAAAACACAGCTTTTCATTGTTTGTTCATGTTAGTTCACAGTGGATTAACTAATGTTAACAAATACAACCTTTGATTGCTAAATTTTGAATGCTGAAGAAGTGCAGTTCATTCTTAGTTCATGTTAACTAAGGTAGTTAATGTTAACCAAAGAACCTTATTGTAAAGTGTTACCAAAATAATTTTATATAATGAACCGTGAACACATTAAGGACCAATCAGGACAGGTCGAAAAGCCATGGTATTACAAACCACTTCATATGTGCCGTTTAATTCCCATGAGGCATCTAAAAAAAAAAAAGACCAAGGAGGAAGATTTTAGATATTCATATAATTGTGGCACTAAATAAAGAATCTGACGGACGTTCTATACAGTGCTTCTTCTATCTGAAATGTACCTCAGTTAAGGCCTCTTTGGCTCTTGATCGTTCCTTCGAAGGTTAAATCAACGGATCCCGCAGGAATATTCCCCGATCTGCTGCACTGGTGGAAGACTGCTTTTTCCTTACAGCTCCTGTTGACTAAACAAGTATGTGCAAAAAACATCAACCTCCAACTAATAAGCTCCTGAGTCCTGATTGATAGTTCTTCTATAATGTAGATCATGGTGATAATTTGTTCATGATTCTTTGATAAATAGAAAGTTCAATGAACAGCATGTATTTGCATTTATTAAATTAAGATTATTAAAGCATTTACTAAATATAAATCTTTTGTAACATTATAAATGTCATTGACTATTAATTTCGATTGATTGAAGACATCCTTGATGAATAAAAGTATTATTTCTCTCTTTTTAAATCTTACCACAAATGTTTGAATGGTATAGTTGTTTCCACAAAAATATGAGGCAGTACAACTGTTTTCAACATTGATAATAATCATTATAAAAATGTTTCTTGAGCATCAAATCCTCATATTAGAATGATTTCTGGAGGATCATGTGACACTGAAGAATGGAGTAATGATGCTGAAAATTATAGCTTTGATCACAGGAACAAACTACATTTTACAACAGAATGTAATAATATTTCACAATATTACTGTATTTTTTATTAAATAATCGCAGAATTGGTGAGCAGAAGAGAATAGTATCATTAGTTAGCATTAGTTGACAAACTAAAAATTAACTGCACTTCTACATCATTTATTAATCATTGTTAATGTTAATTTCAACATTTACTAATGCATTATTAAAATAAAATGTATTTGTTAACATTACTTATTGCACTGTGAAGTAACATGACCAAACAATGAACAACTGTATTTATATTAACTAACATTAACAAATACAGTAACAAATCTATTGTTCATGGTAATTAATATTAACTAATGTTAACAAATGAAACCATATTATGCGGGAGACCTTAGCTAGCTTAAGCTAACGCTAGCCTATCACTAACATTGCCACAGTTAAAACTTTAACAACAGTAAAAATGAATTAAAGCAGTTAAATTTCGTCAATTACATATAATTACAATCCTCTGGATCTTCTTTGTGTTAGCATGCCCTCTGATAACATAAGAGTTAGCTAACATTACGATTCAATACCGATCTAAGGAGCAATAAAAACTACAAAAAAAATGTAAGCATTTAAAATTTAAGCTGAGTACACAATACAATCAATAAGACAATAATTCATTAAAGGGGTGGTATAAAGTATGATTTCACTTTTCTAACTTTAGTTAGTGTGTAATGTTGCTGTTTGAGCATAAACAACATCTGCAAAGTTACAACGCTAAAAGTTCAAAGCAAAGGAAGATATTTGCTTTTAAAGAAAAGGACTACAACAAACGGCCAACCTGATCTCACAGAAATATGTGAAATGAACACGACCCCTTAACCCCTTTTTACGTGGTGGTGGCACTGCACGTAATGCATTAAAATTACGTGTCGGCACCACGAAAACAACACCCATACAAAGTCAATGAGGCTCATTTGTCGTGGTGGACACACGGATTCCCTGGTTCAACAACGTCACAGTGGGCGACGGTAAATTTTGTTTTCTAGTTTACGAAACGTCCTCCTTTTATCATTTATTATAGTGTATTAGTTCCGCTTTTTGTTGACTAAATAACAGTAAATTGTTTGTGATATAACTATCAATTTATTTATGGAGTAGTTTTAAATAATGGCCCGAGGCTGTGTTAAAGGTTCTCTAAGCGATCCTGGGTGACGTCACTTCTTGTTGACGTTCGAACTATTGTCAAACAAAACGGAGGCTAGCTAGACCCTCCCTCCTCCTCATCCGCACACTAACCCCCCAAACCACACCCCCAAACCCTTCTTGTCGGTCATTGGCTGGAACAGTTTGTTATGTTTTGGGGAGCGGGTCGCTGCAGTTTGTTTTTGGTGCTGTTTGTGAAGCATGGGCTGTCTACAGAGATCGCGTTTCTTTACAGTGTGTTCAGGGGACAGGCAGCCAGCGGATAGTGAGGAGATGTTTGCTGTATGTGACAAAAAAATTTTTGGCCTAAAAAACACATGACATCGCTTAGAGCACCTTTAAATAGATTGTTCCCTTTCGTATTATTAAACCCTTTACGATATTTTTTTTTTCAAATGTATTTTCTGTCATATCAGCGAATATTATTAATAATTATTATTATGAATCAGAAGACTTTCAGTCGTTACCACGGCAACGATACCACGTTACGCACGCTATTACCCATAACCACTGCGCTTTTACAGCTCATTTCACCCGCCTACTGACTATAGTAAGTATCTCAACCATAGGATCTCAACCCAAGCACTGAGCAGTCAAATCCTCTGGAAAGATTCCAGGTCCACTTTTTTATTCCAGCCCATCCCTGATTGCGTACTTAGTTACACTTCTGACATTTCCTTTGCACTTTGAATAAAACTTTAACCACTGCAACAACACGTTGTTAATTGTTGTCTTTTTGGTAGCTGGCAGTGCCACAATCCAACTGTGCCGGGGACAGCTGTCATTTGGCTGGCTAACTAACTTCGGTGGGTAGCCGTGTAACGTTAAATGATAATGCAACACTAACAAATTCAACCTAATCTCCAGGGATGAAACGCTACACAGTTCGGGCTATAAATAAATAAATGACAGCAATGGTTTTGCGTGATTTTTAACAAACAAAGACCCCTTGGGTTGAGATCCTATGGTTGAGATACTTACTATAGTTAGTAGGCGGGTGAAATGAGGGTGAAATGAGCGGTAAAAGCGCAGTGGTTATGGGTAAGTAGCGTGTAACGTGGTATCATTGCCGTGGTAACGACTGAAAGTCTTCTGATTCATAATTATTATTATTAATAATATTCGCTGATATGACAGAAAATACATTTGAAAAAAAAAAAAAATATCGTAAAGGGTTTAATAACGTAATCGGAACAATCTATTTAACACAGCCTCGGGCCATTATTTAAAACTACTCCATATATAAATTGATAGTAATATCACAAAAAATGTAAAGTTATTTAGTCAACTAAAAATCGGAACTAATAGACTATAATAAATGATAAAAGGAGGACGTTTCATAAACTAGAAAACAACATTTACCGTCGCCCACTGTGACGTTGTTGAACCAGGGAATCCACCACAAATGAGCCTCATTGACTTTGTATGGGTGTCGTTTTCGTGGTGCCGACACGTAATTTTAGTGCATTACGTGCAGTGCCAGTGTTCATTTCACATATTTCTGTGAGATCAGGTTGTGCTAGGGACTAATGTTACACGACATTCCTCCCGGCTGGGTTAGTGACATCAGCAACCCCAAAATTAACATACACCCCGCCCCCGGGAACACGCAGTCCATGTTGAGAAGAGGAAAAGTTGTTGTATAATGCCGCGTTCCAGGCAACCTGTAACCTGTGTTTTTCCAACTCGTAACTGGGAGTACATCGTTCCAGGCAACCTGTAACCCGTGTTTTTCCAACCTTATACCCGTGAAAGTGCACTGGAACGGCAGTCAAACCCGTGACTTCCCATCCGTGAACTCGTACTAGATCGATGTACTCCCAGTTACGAGTTGGAAAAACACGGGTTACGGGTTGCCTGGAACGCGGCATAAGAGTACATTTGTGAGTCAGCTCAAACTTTAGCATCCATCTTTTCACATGCAATAGAAAGTCACTCTGTGTGCATCTCACAACAGTTCCTATACAAGTGATTTATAGATTACCATGACAGAATATGCTATTTGAAGATAGTTAACGCCACATCAGCAACATCATTTCATCAACTAACCATTTATTGACGTCCTGTTGCATACATGTCACTTCTTCTTGAGTCTCTCCATCTTTGACTGACTTTTAACATTAAAGGCAGAACAGTTTCTGTCATTTTAGAGTGTCTGCCTGAGGTAATCACAGCTGTTAACACACGAGCTTTTGAAACCCCGCCCTCTGCAGCAGCTCATTTGCATTTAAAGGGCCAGGCACAAAACGGTGCGTTTTTGCAAACACTCAAAAAGTGACAACTTTAACATGCTATATAAAAAATATCTGTGGGGTATTTTGTGCTAAAACTTCACACACACACTCTGGGGACATCCAAGATTTATTTTACATCTTGTGAAAATGGCATTTTACCACCCCTTTAATAAAACAGTTTGACCACACTGTGTGACTTACCTTGTTGAAGTGTTTGAAGTAGGATACTGACCGAGTACCAACTGTGGCTGCCTCCTCTGTTGTGCCCAATTCTGAGCCCCGCCAACTTACTACCCCCTAGTATTGGTAGGTTTAGGATTAGGCAATCAGGTAGCCACAGTCACCTGCTGTCTGAACTGTTTTGTGAAGAAAAATAACAAACTTTTGAGTGTGTAGCAGAATAGCAGGCAAGCTTTGAATCCTCATCTAACGCTCAGTGGGTTGTGGGTAAAACTAACCATTGGAGTGTGCATGGATCAGAACTTCGAATTTCCACTGTAAATGGTGAACAATCCAGGTACCTTTGGGATATTCATTTAATTATATTACGATATGGGACACACTCATTCTAATTTCAAATAGGCCTACCATTTAGGACGGATAGTATGCAAATTGGGATACAGCAGTTGTCCATGAGTGGATCAATAAGTCATTACTCAACTGATTCACGATTCATTCAGGAACGGAACATCGTTTGGGACTGTTTGCGTTGAGAGGTTAAAAACGGTGTCAATTCATGGACCCAATATTGTTGCTGAAATGTAAGGTACTCGCTATTAAATGATTGTTTATTGAACTATAAAAATGATACCATGTTACATATCTTATATAGAATATACAATGGGACAAACAATGCCTTTTCTAGTGTTACATTAATATAATTAAAATTAAATGTTATAATTTCCTACATGGCTCTTTTCGATTCTCATATGGAGTTATTTCAACTCAATCACTTAATATTTAATTTCCATGTATTTATTTAGCATCTGTTTAATAAGGAGAATAATGTAGGCTACAGTAAGTTGTCAGCTGATCATTATTCTGTATCATTATTCTTTCAGGGAGATCCAAGACCTGTTCACGCTGTCAGGGTTTATTTTGTGATAATGACCAGCATTATATACTGGTTGTGCTCCATTATTTAGACCTCTCCTGATTGAATTTCAATGCATGATCAAACTGTAATTAACAGCAGGGCCTCTAATTGCTGGCAGGTGTGCAGTGCTTGATAAATGATCTTATTGCAGTGTCACTGGAAATGTGCAGGCCAAAGTTGACAAAATCATATCGTTTTCACTCGAGTTTGTCCACCCACTATGCCTCTTCATATCGACACGGAAAACAGAATTTTTAGCAGATGACACTTTATGAGAGGGTTGTTGATGAAAAACATAATGGCAGCCTCATCGTTCGGTGCTCTCGGCTAAGCGATCGATGACCGAAAGAGTCCTGTGGCTTTCACAGAATAGATATCCGCAATCGTTTAAGGTGTCAGGAGCGCCGTGAGGGTTCGGATGTGATCACGCATTAACATCAAGTGCGATCAGGGAGATGGAGACCGTCCCGTTCTGAATGAGCCCTGACAGTTTTTCGGGATTAGAAACCTGTTCAGCCCCTTGTCTTTGCTGATGAGTATTTGACTTTTAACTGCTAGACATCCCAATCATCTCCACTCCCCCAATACTCCAATCAGAGCCTCATTAGCATCTGACACTACCTATCATTAACAAAACTCTCTAATTAGGAGCCAATCAGCCCTCTCAGGAGCCCTCTTCTGAATGATGTGTGTTTAAAGCAGGAGCACGCGATGAGCTCAGATTGCAGGCGAGGTGTGATGTTGGAGGGGAGAACAGTGTGCTTACCCACCTAGTGTACTAGCACTCAGACAGATGGAGGGAAATCAAATCGCTCCTGACACTTTTTATAGTCGCACAGTCATCCGCCTCTTCAACGCCAAAGAGAGAGGACTGGCATTATGTATGTCACTGAATCAGCTGTGAGAACCATATGTCAGCATTTCTAACATGTTGAGTGAGCGAGACATATGGACTGTTCAAAGTCAAAACGCAACTTGTTACTGTGCTTTTGTTTTGCATTAACATCTACTTTCATAGCCTGTTTGCATTCTTCAAGACCCAGGAAGGGTTTCATGTACTCTTGCGGAAAACTTTTAAAACACTAATTTCCAGCTCTCTCGGGTTTAATTTGTCCAACAGCGAATGTACATGTTGCAAAATTAAAGCCTAATTGGAAATGACGCACAATAAAAACACTGATATTTAAAGTGATATTGAGTCTTGACCTTGATGCGTCAGCCTCAAGCTCTTCACTGACATGAATGTTGTCTCCTTGGTAGCAGTACACTAACTTGATTAGTGGATAATTACTGGGAAAATGTATCGTTTTGTATTGTGTATAATCATTCATATTTTTTTATTTAATAATAGTTTTAGAATATCTGGGTCTGAAACAATAAAAATCTATACATAAAAATTCATTTTTACATGAAGTAAATGTAGCTATCATCTCTCCAAACCTCTAATAAACCCTCTCAGCCATATTCGAATCATTCGGTTCTGGTTAAATGAGAAACGAATGAACGTGGATGTAAAGTAATTCTTAGTCGGACTAATTCTGAAGCTACTTCGACTCGCTGGAAATTGTAGGGTTTCCGGTAAGATGGGGAGGAGGGATGGGTTTACTTTGCTCAAAGGTAATTTCTTAATTTGTGTGGTTTCATTATGCTTAAAAAAAGCAATCTCTCTCCTGTGACTGTGTCAAATTGACTCTGTACGGCAAAATGCACTCATCTGCAGCTGTCACAACGGCTCATAAGATCTGGCACCCAATAACTTCACAATGTGCAGAATTACCGGTGTCACTTTTAATGTGACATAGCAATTTACATCACACACCGTAGGGACACGTGCACATTTCAAGCGGTTTGCATGGTTAATGGCTGGAACGTTATTTGCATTATAATTTGGTGAGTGTGAAGTGTAATCAAGCTACATTGACTCTTGGGGACTGCAGTGGCACGGTGGGCGACGTCGCAGCAACCCGAGAGCAGCGCTGCTCGAGCCTCGCATGCAAATTTGCTGTGCGTGGCCAATCTGATGCGCTCCTGACTCTGGGTTATTTTGCATATTCCACAGTTGGCATGTTAGACCCCACAAAGCCCCTCTAGCCTCTCTTCAGCTCTCATTAGCGCCTGTGAAATAGTATGCTGATGTGCTGGCAAACTTCATTTGTAAGTTAAAACACATTTAGATCTGCTTGATACAGAAGAGAGTTATTGGGACTTTCCTAGACCTAGACTGTGTGTTGCTGAGAAAAATCGCTGACTGAAGACTTGTCCATTTAGCCTACATATGCATTTAGTTCTCATGTCAGTCAATGGTGTGTCCGTGACACTTAGTATTAACTCAGCATGTTTCTAAAGGACGTTCAGAATTACACAGCATCTCTTGAATAAAATAACAGTAATCTTTTGTAGATTAGCAATTATTAGATCAGTGGTAAGCACAATCCGTTAGCATTATTTTCAATAGCAGTTGCTCAAAAGACTTGATTTGTAATCTGATGTCTTTGCACTGTTTTAGAGCCAATAATTGTCATTTTCAAATTATATGTTGCTTGCAAAAATTGCATTTCATCAAAGTAAGGCTACTTTTGAATGGATACAAATGTTTGTTTTTTGCAGCCAGAGGCTTACATGGTTACAGCATGTACCAGCAGGGGCGAACTAGCCAAACCTCGACCCTCCAAGTAGAGCTCGCTGCATCCTGCGGCGGACATCCAACCCCATAGATATCCATAATAAAGGCTAGATGTCTTACGGCCATAGACAGTATAAGAAGTGGACAGAGCCATCTCATTGGAACTCAGTTGAGCCCATTTTTAGCGATTTTTGAGCACTTCCGTTCCTGACGCGCAGACTCAAACCGACTCAAACTAAGCTTGATGACGTGAGCAACCGTCTGACAGACGTTAATCTTCTAGTAGCTGTACGTGAAAATTGCCAACGTTAATCTTGCAGAGACGGGGAACTTGAGCAAAGAGTTCTTTGACGTGAGTGAGCAGGAGTAAGTATTCCGTTGCTTTTATGGACTCATTATCTATGGGCTTCTCCCTTGACGGGACGTCCCCCCGATTGCCTGCAAGCTTCTCCTCCTGTCTGTACGGTAATTTCTGTACAGCGCGACAGAGAGTCGAGTGGTTATGACGCAATCGTTAGCCTATTTTTACAAAATCTGTTTCTACGGGGCCATAATGTAACATAGAAGGTAATGGAGCCCTTTATACATTGTCGTGTTTCTTTAGAAATAAATAATGGACAAATGGAGTCTTTAAACGCCTCAGATGTAAAGTTATTCGCTGTCAAAGTGACGCCAAAATGAATGGGAGTCAATGGAAATGAAGTTCTGCTACAACATGGCGCCACCCGGCCGGCTTCAACTTCCGGTCGATGGATTACCCCCTTGCTTACGGCGGAGTCTCTATCGTCATCACCGTGGCCATCTTGTCACAGGCTAGCTTTCTGGCGGGCTCTGTGGTACTGATGTATGGTGAGAACACAAATACTCTTATCTTGCTGAAATCTTGACGGATTTTCAAACGGTTTGGTTTCTTACGAACGTTATTAACGTGGCTAGATAATTTTGGTTGATTATTTATTTATACACTTATTTTTCATAAGTGTGCAGTGTCATAACTACATCTCTGACGTTTATAACAAACCAAACCGTTTGAAAATCGGTAGAAAATTGAGCAAGTTATGGTTATTTAAAAAGTACATGCACTATTAACACAATGTTACGAGTGAGCGAGCTGCCTGTGACAAGATGGCCGCCAGGTGCTGACGTCGACCTCCATTGGCCAGCAGCGCGGACGAGACATCTAGCCTTTATTATGGATATCTATGTCCAACCCGGCCCACATCCAAGTGTGACGTCAGAAGCCACGCCCAAATACGACACGTGACTCGACATCCAAGTGTGACGTCAGAAGCCACGCCCATGCCCAAGTACGCCCATGCCGTGGCTCGATTTGTTGTACGCATGTGCAAAATGGCGCTGCTTCCTGTCGGAAATATGTTTACGGTTGTTTTCTTATTTTTGTAAAGGATGTCTAGACTAAAATGGCACAAATTAAATCTAGAGAGTGTCTAATATACGGAGCTAATTTCGTTTTCAAAACAGCCGGTAAAACCTTTGCATTCGTTGATTAAAGTTAGGCTAATTGTTAATAAAAAACCTTTATACCTTACCTTATTGTAATAATGTTGTGGGAAGAGATATGCGTGTCTACTAAAAAGTATTTACCTCATCATTGTCCTCTTCAACCAGACTCGAGCGAAACTTTGGCTCGACAGTTAACAGGACGCTAAATTGATTAGGATACAAACCAAAGTTTATTTTTACTTACCGACATGGCAAACTATGGAAGCCCGTTTCCGCCACAGTTGAGTAAAAAAATATATAATTCTGTAAGTCATAATAATGAGAAACTTTCTCATAATTACGACTTAGTTTTCATTATATTGAGAAACCTTCTCATAATAACGACTTAACATCTCATAATAAACATTCTCAATGCTTCTTCTTGACTTGAAAGTGGCGTGTATGTTTACGCAAAGTCATGATGTCATGTTGGTGGATCAAAATAGCCTACTCCTGTATTTGGGCATGGGAGTTGCTTCTGACGTCACACTTGGATGTGGGCCGAGTTGGATGTCCACCGCAGGCTGCAGCGAGACCCTTCTCCGACCCTTCGCAATCATCTGAATGTAATTTCCTGACAAGAGAGAAATAAATCCTTCCCCTTGCGGGAAGAAAGATGATGTTTCATACACAATTATTCATCCTCATGGGTTATCACATCACTAAACAGCAACCAAAAAAGCTACCCAGATTGAAATAATTGTGTAATCAAGACAATTTCCAATTAATTGGCAGATGTTAACTTGCAACACAACACGGGTTGTGTTCAGGTTAGCAGTGCCAGGAATCAATGTACCACATCATTACTTACTGTCAAATTCTCTGTCATTATGTGATTATATATAAAAACATTCAATCAATATTGGAGAGATCATCCAGCAAGGTATTCACTATGAATGAGTGATAGCATTGTTTATCTGCATTATTTGTTTTAGTGTGCGATTCACTAAAGGAATTATGCAAATCATCAGGTAACAACACAAACACGCCCACAAAATCTGTGCTGAATGCAATTTGGGAGGTACAACTCCACTTCTTGCTGGCATTATATGCCATACTTTATTGTGACGGGATATACTTGGAGACACCTGGATACAAAACGTGTTCTCATCTGTACTGCGTGTTGATATATGATCATTTGATCAATTAGAGATTGCTAAAAAATGCACATAAACATCTTTTTGAAACCAAATTCAGTTTACTACCTGCTTTGCGCTGGAAGTGTAAGATTAATTTGAAATTGTGAATGAAGTGCAACCTATAATGTGTGTAATTTGCATATAAAGTGTTGGCATGTGTGTGCTGAAAAGATGACGACTTTAATTTTATACTATTTAGCACCTGATTAAACTGGATTGCAGATGATTAGTGAATACGACGCAGGTTTTTGAACTAAGATGATGTACATTATTACGCTATTAACCTACAAAATTGAGCTGAAACAGAGCAAAAAGTCTAAAGAGATACGTGGGTGTCAGTTAACGCTAAGCAATCAACGCAATTCGAGGAAAACAAGTAAAAGAAAATCAATTTACAGAATCTGCAAAAACAGAACAGCCATTGCCTAGCCTTTATAGGAGAGCTAAAAATGTATCTGGAGTAAATAATTCAGAAGCCATTAGTGATGCTTTGTAGTTGCATTTATAATAGGAAAGAGAATGCTTGCATGAGTAAGACTCTGTGGAGGATAGGATCCATGATTGGACACGTTTTTGGCACAGTCAACAGCCGTTGTCAATGTGCACACCATGTGTTTATTTCTATAATGAGATCAGAGAGTTAAATATTTGGTATTCCGCTCGTATGGAACAGGTTGCACAGTGTCACTGTTAATTAAAGGCAGTTTCTACTAATCCAGCAACGCTTCCTGAATAGATTCCGGTTGTCCCTCAAGTAAATTATCTTGAGCACTGATAGTCCCTCTCCCCTCTCGCTCTCGTTCTGTTTCTCCTCTCTGTCTACCCACCTTTCCTTCTACCACTCAGGGTATTAATCATGTTTGGCATTTGATTGCAAGACTTCAGGAATCGCTGACACAAAGCCAGATCCTTTGTCATGATGCTGTTTCTCTGTAGAGATTTGCCACATTATAAACTGGTCTCAAAAGAACACACACGGCGTGTCATATGATTAGCTGTTATATCTATCTAGCGGCTCTCTCATCTATCGAAATCTCTGTGTAAGAGCATCCAACATCATCATTAGGATAAAGAATCATTCTTTCACAATCAAAAGTTTTGGGGAATGCAATGCATTTTGTACCAGACATTTGTCGAAAGACTAAATAACTCTTGCGAGAGTCAAAATATAGTCAATCAATATTTCACAAGAGTTGGCAATTATAGAATGAATGTTTGGGTAAATACTGTATGTGTGTGTTTGCATTGTTGGGTCTAAACAAGGAAGGTGCGTTACAGGCTTGACACAGACAAGTTAATTGAGTTTGGAGAAGAGACCATAGGCCGTATGTTTACAAAAGCATTCTTAAGATGAACTGTTATAGGAAAGGAAACACGCCTGCCAGGGATCAGACATTTGGATAGACATAAACAGTTTATTTAGAAAGCTTCCACTCGGGCCAAAGTGCTTTATATTGACAGCTGTTATAGTCTGAAATTGAATGCAATCTGGCGTCGTGGACGCATAATGTGTCCATGGAGTTTTTTAAATCAACATCAAGATTTTTTGTTAACATTTATATGAATCTACAAGGGAATGTGTGTATTTATTCTGAATACTGAATCACTGTTTTGCTTTCACCAGTTCATTTGAAATGGTCCTTCATTGTGACACATGCTTTTTTTAAACTACAAATTGATTTTGTATATTTATTTTACATGTATTTACCATATAATATGTAATCTTCCCATAAATACATTGCCGTATAAGTATTTTTAGACATACAGGGTCAAAAAAGGGACATTATATGCATAACATGTACAACAACTATGAACTTAAAGGGATAGTTCAGTTTGAAATTAATTTTTGGTATGTTTTAGCTTACCTCAAGGGCATCCAAGTCTTTGTTTCCGCAGTAGTTTCAATTTTGATATTTTTAGGTCAAACCGTTCTTGTCTGTCAGTCATATAATGCAGGTCTACGGTCACTTCCTCAGAGCATTCACAGAGAAGTCCAAATTAAACATGATTTAATGACTCGTAAATGTAAGTACACATTGATGGGCTAAGACACGAAACGAGCGGTTTGTGTGAGAAAACGAACAGTATTTATATCGTTTTTACACGCGCGAGAGATCACTTCCGGCGCTTTCCGGAAAAGACAGAAGCGCCGGCGCCCTCAGATCACTTGGACGTGGCTGTGTTTACAAGAGGTAAAAACGATATAAATACTGTTAGTTTTCTCACACAAACCGCTCGTTTCGTGTCTTAGCCCATCAATGTGTACTTACATTTACGAGTCATTAAATCATGTTTAATTTGGACTTCTCTGTGTATGCTCTGAGGAAGTGACCATCGACCTGCATTATATGACTGACAGACAAGAACGGTTTGACCTAAAAATATCAAAATTGAAACTACTGCGGAAACAAAGACTTGGATGCCCTTGAGGTAAGCTAAAACATACCAAAAATTAATTTCAAACTGAACTATCCCTTTAATGCAGCAATTAACACAATTGTATAGATAATGTTATATGTTGACCATTTATACTATAAATGCTGTTCTTTTGAAATTTCTATTTATTATTATTATTATTAAATCGATGCATATGAATATATCATTATCAGACATTTAAATCAATATATTAATAGATAAATTAAGCTCATACTGAATAGATCTGAACTGAATACATTTTCTGATCTAGTCCAGATGCTGATCAGCCACACCATTGCCATTAAGCTCACCTGCTAGTCCCCCGTCCCTTTAACCGCGACACAGATGTCACTCTGCGATGAGATGGGCCCCAAAGATTTTGCCGGCGGCATCAAAACAAATTAACCTTCAGATATTTCTTCGATCCAGGATACACCGCCGAGCCTTCACCCCTTAAGGTCTTCCACCCTCCTTCATGTGACCAAATGTAATCTTTCGCATTTCATTTGCACGCACATTATTATTTATATCAGGCAGATTTACTGTGGGCGATGGCACAGATTGGATTCTGGTCAAGGGCTCGGGCAGGTTGTGGTGGGGGGGTTGGGAAGAGGCTCAGGTAATTATAATGGAAATGAATGTGGGTCTGGGATGAGGCAGAGGCCCGGCTGCTGGGAGGGCTTTATTAAATATGGAACCGCTGTGATCTGATCAGGGCCCCGAGGATATTGACCGCCTCGGGAGGAGATAACGGTAAAGAGGGCAGGGGAAACGACAAGCTGATGGATGTATTATTTGTGTAAAGGTCTGATCGACGAGGCGGGTGATTCGTTTACGGAGGAGGCATCAGCACGTTCAAATTTGATCTCACCCCACCCCCCCACCTTCCCGTGGCACCCCCCTCCGTACCCCCGCCTTTGCCTCGCTGCTCTGTACAGAAGGCCACAGGTGATCATCAAGAGCCAGGCGGCCTGCATTACCTTTATGAATAGAATATGAATGTGAAGCTCTGGCTTTGCGAAACAGACGTCTCCGCTTCTTCCAGGGGTGACGCTGAGCGACAAGGGTCAGGGGACTTATCCTAACAGGTCGTAACCTGATCTGATTTAATTTTTTATGGATTTTGGCTTGCTACAAGGTTATTCTGCATTTAAATTTATTGGTAACACTTTACAATATGGTCTCATTTGCTAAGTAGTTAATAGTTAACATGAACTAACTATGAGCGGTCACGCTTCCTTTTACAGTCCTGTTACCCATGTACATACTAGGTACTTATTATAGTAATTACAATTACTGGGTAATAACTAGGTACTAACCCTAAACCTACCCCTAACCCATGTACTTACCTTATATTAGCCAGTACTTTCTAGGTAAGTACACGTAAGTACTGTACTGTAAAAGAGAGCGTTACCTTATGAGCAATATATTTTTATATCATCTCTTAACCTTAATGTTAGTTAAACAATTGTTCATTGTTTGTTCATGTTATTTCAAAGTGCATAACCTAATGTTAACAGATGCAACTTTTGATTTTAATAATGTACTAGGATGTAAAAATTAACATTACCTAAGATTAGATAATCCTGTATAAGTATTGTTGATTGTTAGTTCATGTTAAATAATACATGCTGAAACCTTTTTGTAAAGTGTTGCCATTTTTTTTTTTTTATCATTTTCAAGTCTGTATTTTCCATATAGGCACTTGTTGTGTCTGAAAAAAATATATCTAACCCACTCGACCCATCCATAACCTTTATTACGCTAAGCCCTGCATTCAATTTGATATTAAAATATACACTCTAAAATATGCTGGGTTGTTTCAACCCAAATTTGTGTCAAAATATGGACAAACCCAACCGTTGGGGTAAAAATTTAATTAAAACATGGGTTTGACCCAAATTTGGGTTGAAACAACCCAGCATATTTTAGAGTATACAGTTTATATTCTGTAATAACCAGATATTTTAGTTATCTTATAGCTTGCATAAAAAGAGTGCTGCGGGACACAAAATGATTAAGGTTCAAGCTGCAGACGCTTTGAGGACTCCATTACGGTCAGGCTCATTATGGTTATGAAAATGTCACAGGTACAGAAATTATCATTAAGATTCAGTGAAGTCAAACATGTACTTCTTTTTGAACAAATACTCCTGCTGTTGCTCCCTGGAATTCAAGCAAGAGCCAGACTTAAAAAGGAAAAATGTATTCCCAGCTCAGCATAGTGTGTCGGGCAGACACAGGTCAAGCACTCATATTAATAAAACCCAAAGGGCTCTTGGCACCTCTCCTCTCCTACTCCACCCCAAGGCCAGAGCAGCAATGTTCGTGCAAGAGGGAGAGCAGAATATCTTTGCTAAATCTGATCTTGTTAAAGGCCACATTAAATATTGATCAACCCTGAAGATACTCAAGGAGTCTAGTTCTGCAGTCTGCCGGTGTGCTCGTGCCAGAGCCGGCGTAAGTAATGATCGGATGTGATGGGCCAGTTTCGGATCCTGCGTGGAAGTCTGAGGAGAGGAATTGCAATGAAGATAACAGTCAAATCACAACAATGCATGCTGAAAACTGGTGGATACCAACCCTTTCTGGGCCAGTTCATGAAGAACATTGAACAGCTTATTAGTCTTTATTTCAATTTAATGGTTTTGCTTAGTCTTTAATTAATTTCTATATTAAGAATATCTATAAAAGGAATATTCCAGGTTCAGTTAGGATCAATCAACGTCATTTGCAGCATAATTAACTGCATAATTACCACAAAAAGACATTTTGGACTTTTCCTTTATCACTAAAAAAAGTGAAAATTGAGGTTACGGTGTGCCATTTAGTGTGTTCACATTTGTAGTTTGGTTCTCCTGGTATACAGACCAAAAAAGAAAATTCTACATTTAGTCCTGGTTCACTTGGCATTCACACTGTCGTTTTTAACACCAAACCTAAAGATACACAAAAAACGGCTTTTATGATTTTGCAACGGAACTTGTCGAATATCCAAAACAATGCTGTGTGCTGGGCTAAATGTGAGTACATATGATGGAAATGAGAACTCGTGAAGAGCTTCTAAAATATGTAAAGGAGTCAAAACAGCGGCAGGAATCCCTCCGAAGATTTTTGGAAACAGACAAGTTCTCTTCTGTTTTGATGCCTGTATCGAACTGGGATGGAAACATCACGACTATGACAAGAATAAATAGGAATGCATGAGCATTCTGTCCTTTTTAGGGTGACATCTTGTGACATCATGTCCTGTTTTTGGTTTTTCTACATGTCTTTGGTCCGTGTTGCGGTTATATTTCATTCCAACCGCACCGAGTTCGTTTGGAAGCAGATCGAGACAAGTGTGAACAAGTCAATAGGGTCAATATTTGGAGGATTTACACGCATACATTTGAAGCTTTTAATGTTATTAATGCATTTACATTAATTGTTCTGTTAAAACGTGTATTTTATTTGAGCTGAATTGTTCTCATTTTGATGGGTTTTGAGGTCATGGCAACAAATTTTTAAAATTGGATGCAACTTTGCACAGATAACTTTAGTACGTGATTTTTAAATTCATGCTATAACAGCTATAAAACAGTGAGTATTGTAACGTTTACGGATTGACCCCCTTCACTTCCATTAGAAGTGCCTCACTGTAACCCAGATTTTAGCTCTTTCTTTTTTTTAAGAAAAGGAGAGACGATTTTTGTGATAACCAACATTATATAACACAAGTGCTGTCAATTGAGCTCTATTTGTATTGAACCCAGAAAATTCCTTCAAGCGATTGTGGTTTTGTAAGCTTGAATGAAAACTTCTGAGCTTTAAATCAATCCTCCCACTCATAAAAACTTCTTAAAACATGTCTTGTTCAAAGATAAGAAAGAACAAGTTCAAGCTCGGAACTCATTTCCTCTTATAACAGTACAACACACTGATTTTCTTGCTTGTAATATACCATTGAAGCCCAATATATGAATCCAGCCACCCACATATGTATGTAATTTGCCCCATATAGCTGGGTTAGCAGAGTGAGCTCCTCATCAGGCTAATGGGAGTCTGGGCCCCTCAAGCACCTCCAAAGAGCAATCAGAGGGAGATGAACACCACACTTTAGCTTCCCTAATGAAGGAAACAATTCTCTCAAGTGAGCCCAAAATTAGTTTATGTTCAGTGTGCGAAAGAGAGAGCTTTTTTCCCAGGTAGCTGAGCCACTGTCTGCAACCGAACCTGCTTCCACACCTGGTGATAAACACTCGAGACACTAAGAGAAGTATGAGGAGAGAGAGAGAGAGTGGAGAAAAGCTCTCTAAAAATACCTGAAAAGTCCTCCTCAAGTTGCAGCTGTGAGTGAGTTCGTCGTGAAGCTGCACATTTTTCCAGACTCATTTATCACAGTCAGCGCTGAGGCGGCGACCGGAGGCCATGTTGTGTCTGTTGTATTAGCAAACACACCCTCGTGTCACACCTTCCCCCGATCGCTTTGTCCTTGTTCTTTCTAAATGAGAAAAATATGTTAAAAGACAGAGATCTGGCGCTGTATTCTGATATAATAAGATCTTTTTTGTGTCAGACAGTAATGTTAAGTCATATAGTATTATGCAATGTTTGGCAAGTACTAAAAATTATGATCTCATACAAATAATTATGCAAATTACATGTATGCATTTTATCAAGAGTTTTTTTGTTTGTTTTTTTAAGAAATTAACATAAATTTTTTGTCCATTCATGAATTCCCTGAGTGTCAAACCCATGACCTTGGTGTTCACAGCTTCTTCTTTTTTTTTAATCTTATATGGATTGAGAGACTACAATGAATTTTGTACTTTTGAAAATAACACCTTAAAATGAGACACTCTTAAAAATAAGAGTTTTTCCTTAGTGTGAAAAACATTTTAATAACCTAAAGAACATTTTTTCCACCGTAAAGAACCTTTTGTACTATGGAAATGTTCCATGGAAGTAAAAGGTATAGATTCCAATAAAGAACCTTTATTTTTAAGAGTAAAGGAAAAAAGGTAATTAATTTTGTTTAATTATTATACATGCATTAAAATGCATACATTTATATTAATAATTAATAATTTTGCTAAACGACCATTTTTAGAACCATATTAAGGTCATATACTAAAACTTTTGAACTGCCCACACTTGGTATTAAAGTTCTTGTTATGAGTGTGTGTGTGTGTGGAGGGTGTGAAAACTGCAACCAAAAAGCTGTTCATCTTCTCTCACACACAAACGTTCCTATTCATCACTCTACTTTGCCTGTCCTATCAGGTGGGACATATGTCATTCATCATTTCCATGGCAACTGTCTCTCCGCTGGACAGCTTTGCAATCAGCAACCCATCAGACCTTCAACGTGCCTCGGCCTCTTTTGTCCCCGTCTGCTAGCCATCATAGCGCGATAAGATTATCACAGACAACCTCAACGCTGCACCAGTGCCGAGAAGAGAAAGGAGGAGGCGGTTACTCTTTTATTCGTTTCTCTTTCATACTTTATCCGTTCTGCCCACGACAAGCCTTTTCCTGTCTTCTTTTGCCCTCTCTGCACTGAAGGCAGAGCGGCTGAACGTGTGATATGTCAAGACAGGGCCGGCTCTTTGACTGCAGACACTGACAGCCAAATACAAAGGCCTTCCTGCATTATCTAACAATAAATCTGGGAGATTTAAGGCTTGACATCAACAGCACTTAAAGGAGAATTATAACAAAGCAAGGACATAGACATGAAAAATGGAAAAACACGCCGAGCCAATCTGTACAGAGAGCTTGGAATCACACAAGTGTTTAAAGGGAAATCTTGTAGATCTGGTCTAACAATGTTCACATTGATTTAAGCCTATTCAATACTTTGCTGGAAAATGTTTATTAATTATTACCACCATAATTCTTAACCTTTAAATCTGTTTTCTTTGTTGGAGTGACATATACTCTTTTTTTTTTTTCAATAGTCAAAAGATTTTAGCTATAGGGAGCATTTTATTGGCCCAAAATTTGAACGTACGCCCTTGAACGTAACACGAGTCATCTATGTTTCTGTCTGCAGTGGATTTGTCAACTTTTAAAAGTACATTAGTATACAGATGAACTCAAAACCTAATAGACATATGGGATGTTGGATTTACTTTATTTTGGAGTCAGGTGGTACTGTTAGGATTCCGTTATTGTAATGTGTTGTATACAAGTTACTTTTTTAACTTGACGTTATAATGAACAAACAAAAAATCATTATGTATCCACAGTTTGAACAGTTCAACTTTTTTTTACAGTATAATCTTATCATCACTACTGTGTACAGGGGCATTATCCCACACAGTGACAGGATGAGCACCCCCTGCTGGCCGCACTAGCTGACCATTTACAGTCTATGACCATGATCAACCCTGCTTAGCTCCAGTGTGTGTGCAGGCAAAAGCTGCAGGTTCATAGAATATAAGCTCTCCTTGAGTATACACCCCACACCCATAAACATAAAATAAAACATTACTTCAAATCAATATAAATTGTGATGAAAGCAACACATTCAATGCACTTTTGTCAACAGCATTAGTGGGGCTTTTTTTGTCACACGTATTGTTCAACTTCAGGGACAATATGAGTTGACAATCTAGCCCCCATCCCCACCTCCACCTCCACCTCCACCTCCACCTCCAGATATTTATCTTGAGATTTCAAGTATTGTTCCAAAGTAGAAAATATTATACAGTTTATCCACAAATTTGCACGGAGCCCTTAAAGGGAAATAGTGATGGAAAAAATATGAGATGGGAGGAAAAAAAATATTGCAATGTTTTGGTAAAACTTCTGCATTTCCCCAAGAAACTTTGCGTTTGCTTGCAAAGAACTCAAACATTTTGCAAGCGGATGCAAAGTTTCTTGGGGAACACAAAACATTTGTGAGAGAATGCAAAAGCATTGACATAATTTTGCCTCCTATCTCATATTTTTTTCAATCACCATGTCCCTAGGGACTCCATGATTTTTTGTCCTTTGCAGTGTGTTCCAAGCATGCACTGGGGGATGAATAATTAATTAGGTTGCAGGCTGGTGTTTTTTTTTTTTTTTTTTGCACTGTCGCTTTTGTTAAAGGTAATTCTATTTTTTCCTATTTTTAACCCAGCTGAAATCACTGGGAATTTTCATTCAGTCCAGCACTGATTTTTTTTTTTTTAGCACTGTTTCTGATGCTGAGCAAAAAATTTAGAAGATCTCCCTGGCAACTTTGTTTTTTCTTTGAGAAATTGGTGCATTTTCAGATCAATTCTGTGGTAATGCCAGGAACAAAAGGAGAAAAAGCACTTCCACTGAAATTCCCAAGCCTCCGGAAGAAAGTGTGTCTCGGCCATCATCCAATCTCCCACTGTCCTTGAAGGATTGATCAGAAGTGCTGAACTGTGGATGAGAGCGTGATGAAGAGGCCGGATGAACGAGCGGAAGAGAATAGATCCAGATGAGGATGCATTATTTATTTAAAGCCATAATTAATACGAGGGGCTTTATCACCGTCCTCCGCTTCGGACGGTTTCCATTTTTAATGTTATTCATGGGGGATGAGAGAGAAAATTTCAAATCTCCTTCCCTTATTACTGCAGCAAGAAAGTGTCACATTACTTAGGGGGGTGATTACACAGCTGCCCGAGCCCAACTGTACGTGAATACTGTATTTGCAAACACTCCAGTTTTGAGAGCCGAGGCCGTAATCGCCTCTTCTGTCAGACGGAGACAAGTTACGGAGTCAAATTACTCCTCAAGGTTATTTCCCTCTTCCTCTTTAGCGATGCAAACTTTTCACATGAGCACTCAGGTCTCATGGATGGAGAAAATGGAGAGGAGTGAGAGAGAGAGAGAGAGGGAGAGAAACCGAGAGATGCCACAGGCCCATCAGAAAATAAATAGTATTTTAGCGCATTCGCTAGTTTAGCCCCAAACAATCTCATCTGCAGCGGAGGGAGACAGGGAGACGATATTAAAGATTCTCATTATGCAGCTCTCCGAGTGTCTTCAGTCAATCCTCCACCCCAGACAGCACGAGAATCACTCCTGACAAACATTAATATAGAATGAACATTGAAGGATGCATTCCCGGAAAAAGCCTGCAGAGCCGGGCGGGCCTGAAGATTGGGCGATCGGAGCCTGTTATTGACATCTTGCAGGGGCAAAATGTTGCAGAGACTCCAGGGTGGGGGTTGTCATATCGCTTCGACCGCTTACGTTTTGGCAGGCGGCCGTCAGAGGAAACGATGCCCAGAAAAATAGCATTCACCGCATTCGTCGGGCTCTTTCAACCGTCCCCCTGGGCGAAGATGGGGCCATGGAAAGATGTCCTCTACATTCCTTGAGTAGGCTAATAGTCAAGACACTGAATACAAATCATTGTTAAAGATAGGTAGAACTTTTCAGGGACAATCGCTGTCGTTCTCCTTGGTGGGTGTAGCTAGTAATTGGCGGCGCTCCAAATGGACTAGCCTCAGGTGTTTGTCTATTTTTACTGTACGTTTCTCATAGAAAAGTAGGTTTCATTGATATTCAATAAGTCACACTGAAAATTACGAGAGAAGTCCTGGCTCGTTCTCCTCTACCGCGGTCAAGATATGCCGGATGAGTTACACGTCCACAGGGAAAAGTATATGTATTATGTAGTAAATAAGAAGTAATTCAATGAGATTTTGATACTCTCTAAAGGAACTTTTCAAATCTTTTTTTTACTGAAAAACAAGACTGTGGTAAATGCAATGCAAAAAAGAACTTAGTTCAAGCATGAAGTTGAGAATATTGTATATATGTTTATCATGATAAATAGGACTTGTTGAGGTCTGGATGCAGACAGGTATGTTTTCTTCACATACTTTTGGTGAGCATGCATTTAGTTCTTTACATTTGTTGGGTTGTTTGAAATCGAATATATGTCGGCACTTATAAATATTATTAGATTATTTGAAGTGCCACAGCAAAAGATTAGCAAAGATCTACTCCCTCACTTTATTCAATGTTATGTTGCAAAGATCAGTAGATTTTACTTTTTTGATTTATACCATTGAAATTTAAAACAACAACAAAAAAACTTGCAAAAGAAAGTTTAAGTAAACCATACATTTTTTTATATAGCTCACCCAAGAACAAAATGCATACTGAGCATAAACAACTCACTCTTTCTGCAAATATAGTGGGAGAGGAAGATCTTGATGGATGGTACGTTGAAGAACACGAGGTTAGATTTCACCTGGTTTATTTTTAGTAAACAACCGGCTTATGGCAGCAGGTGCTCTCTTACTTCTGCTTATGGCATCAATATAAATGAGGGATAATTACTTTTGTTACAATTAAATTAGACTCAGCAAAACAACATAATGGCGATTTGTTATGCTCTGGTGAGCAATAACAAACCAATCATAATTAACAGCTCTGGTTGCGCGAGCGACTCTCTTTGTGCAACAAACACAATCGGATTCCCTAAACTAAATGTACCAGCCAAAATTTGAAAGTGAAAGTCTGAAAATCATATCAAAGGAATCAGGCGTAATGACAGTGATTGGTCTCGCACATCCAAATGAGTGTGTTGAAGGGTTAGAAAGGTGTCTGTCGTGTCAATAACACAAGTTGTCCTATCAGAACTGAGAGTGACTGGCAAAAATCCACAAAAGCAAGCTTCTTTCAAAAGTCTCAAGCAGAGATGTTCATTTTTTTTTTTGCATTAAAATGTGTAGATGTCACATGCTTTTTTTCACATGTAGTCTCCCATTAGAGCTCTTCCTGTCCTTGAAGGATTAAAAAAAAAGAAGATGACAAGGGGGGAAAAATGCCTTGAACAGCTCCTGTCAGGGAGAAAAAAGTGCCTTTGTGGCATCAGCTGATGACACCACGCTTGACGGCAGCCTGTTGAATTCAGTTTCCATTTATCCCTTTACACCTCTTGCCCCTCCAAAGCTCGGCTCAGACTTCATAGCCTGAGGACATGGAATCATGTAAGAGGGCTCGCCCGTGGCTGCGTCTCTGATCTCAGATCAGTCTGGGCTCACCTGCACCTTTGGGGTAGGGTATAGCAGAACTCACAGACCCTGTAGGGGGCTCAAAAACAGGTTGTGAATCACAACCACAGAAGGCCTCGACCACACCAACCGCTGACTCCTGTGTGGTCCGTTTACGCTGAACGAGTGCACACAAAAAAAAACAATTGTGCAGTATTTACTTTATAAAGATCTTCACTTGGGAACTGCAATTCAATTTCACAAATAATGACAAAGATACAGCAAGTAACACATTGAATGAAGTGTGAGATTGAAGTAGAAAGACTGAAATGGTCATTTCTTGTTGCACATACTCCCAAAATCTCTATGTTTTCACAATCACAGTGTATATTTTCTGAACTGTACAACATGAGGATCTAAATGGAAAGGATGAGGCAAGTTATGACATGAACGCACCACATGGGTGCAATTGCTCTTTGGGCTCCCTTTTATCCCCCAGGCTTTTAATTGTGAGCTTTTGGCTCTGATTTTGTTTTTTTAAAAAGCAGAGCTTAAGTCAAAGACTTTTATATGCAATTTTAGGCTTGTTAGAAAACCATTTCACAAGGATTAATTATCAAAAATGATTTAGAATTGTATCATGTGAAAGGTTAGCTCTAGGTGACAGAAGAGAGGAAACAGACCTGAGGCAATGCAGGCGGGCAGAGCGTGTGGCCGTGCATTTCAATGCCATGTGAAAATGAACTCGCCCGCAGAGCAAATTGCATTGACCTGGATCGCACGTGTTGACGGGGAAGAGGCAGAACTCCGCGGGAGAGCCTTAACCCTTTGCCTGGTCAACTGAGATGCCTGACAGTTTAAACTGAGGCTTTTAGGAGAACTAAACTGGCCTAAATACTGTATTTTTCATGTCTTTCTTATGACTTTAGACAGGCTATTGTATATCCCGACAGCACAACTGTGATATAAACAGCAGCATGTGAAAGGCAGCACTGGAGTTCTTTTGTGTTTCAGTTGGTTAACAGGTTCATTCTTTCATTTCTAAATGTTTTTTTCTTTTTATTTAAAAAGCTCAAAATTTAGATAAATTTTCTCCATTATTACAAGCAATGTGAGACTGTAAATAAATAAATATTTAATGGTGCATATCCAGAATTTTGTGTTTTTGAGATGGCTACATGCTTCTTTTAAGATTAAGGTTGTTTGGTTCTTGAGCTCTCTAAAGTGTCAATTGATGATGTTTTGTAAAAGGTTTATATTATGTGTACTGCAAATGTTTGATAATATCTTACAAATAGTTTTTATATAGTCATATATGACTAACAGCTATTATAATACAATATATATGCATGGATACCTGTAAATATGTAAAAAAAAATATATATATATAATGCATTAAAGCATGTGCGCAGCATATCATTTGTTTTAATACATTAAAGGTGTATTATAATGCATTATAACTGTGTTAGATTTATTAAGTCCCCCTGTGGTTTTTTTTATGTTGTTTATATGTCTATGTGGTGTTTTTAATATGCTTTAAGACAAACCATGTACAAATGCATAAGTCAACACCATTGCTGAGTATTTTCTCCTTAAAACTGCAGTGAACCAAAGACAGTCTCAAAAATACAGTCTGAAATCGCTGGTGTTTCTGATGTCACAAACTTGTAACCAATCACGTCAATGTGTGATCGTCAACGAGTGGATCTCTGAGCTGGTGCGAGTGAGTGGAGACGGGGCTAATTTGCATATTCCTAGAACCGTGTATACTAAATGAGTCAAGGGTGTAGAGATATATTCAAGCTAAGGCATGAAGAATTTTTTTCAAGGAAAAAAAAACGTTTCAATATGTAATTGTGGTGATCAAATATTAGTTTTAAGGAATACAATGGGGGCTTTAAGAAAATAAAAAATGCAGTGTATAATGTACATTCTGAATAATTATATCTAGGTTTTTCCAACTTTTATCATTTGACATCAGGCTGTAAAACCCTGGTTTTATAGTGTGAGTGTTTAAAGGGGTGGTTGATTATGATTTCACTTTTCTAACTTTAGTTAGTGTGTAATGTTGCTGTTTGAGCATAAACAACATCTGCAAAGTTAGGGATACATGACATTCCTCCCGGGTTAGTGACATCACAAACCCTAAAATTTACATAAACCCCGCCCCTGGGAACACGACACAGTCCATGTTGAGAAGAGGAATAGTTGTTGTAGTAAAGCACATGTGTGAGTATGCTCAAGCTGTCGCATCCGGGTTTTTTTTTACATGCAATACCGTACGTACACAACGGCAATAGCATGTCACTCTTTAGGCATCTTACAACAGTTCCCACACGAGCGATTTTATATATTATCATGACAGAATATGCCAATCAAAGACTTGAAGATAGTTAACTCCACATTAGCAACACAAATTCATCAACTAACCATTCAGGAACATCCTGTTGCATTCTACGTGTTGTCACTTCTTCTTGAGTCTCTCCATCATTGTCCGACTACAGTTTAAACATAAAAGGCAGAACAGTTTCTGACATTTTAGTGCGTGTCTGTGTGAGGTAATCTGAGCTGATAACACACCCTCTGTGCCGGAGCAGCAGCTCATTTGCATTTAAAGGGACACACACAAAGACACGTTTTTGCTCCCCCTCAAAAAGGGACAATTTTAACATGCTGTAAAAAATAATCTGGGAGGTATTTTGAGCTAAAACTTCTGGGGACATCAGAGACTTATTTTACATCTTGTTGAAAAAGGGCATTATACCTCCCCTTTAAAAAATGCCATAGCCCATATTTTTGATTGTGAACTTTGTGAGTAGACAGAATAGGGGAAATGTTTAAAACTTGGCCCTTTTGGAGAGCATCATATTTTAGGTTAAGGATTGTGAGCTGCCTGTATTTGTGCAGACCTCAGCAGAGAGAGGAAGACCAACTACGGTAATTCAGGTCTCTCAAGTAATATACCAGGCTAATTTAAACCATCAGGCATCTTTATGCAATTAATCAGTACAGCAGGCCTGCACTGCAAAGCAGATTGAAGTTTTTGTAGGCCAGGAATGAGAAAAATGCCCTTGACATATGCAGAGGGGAGAATCCCAGAGTTCCAGTGCTGAATAAACAAATAAATAAATAAAACAACAAACAAGCAGGTCCCAATCGATACCTTGACCAGGGCAACTGGATGGCAGCCTTTCTTCTGAGCTCCGTGGCCGTGGAGAAGTAAAACAAACAGTGTTTGTGTAAAGGTCTTCAAACCCCAGCCGGCTCAACCTGCCATTGATTATGGTGATGGAGCACTCAAAGGGTTGCTTGGCCACCAGACAGAAGCAGTAGTGCACATCTAGTGTGTACAGATCATGTCTCATTATCAGGACACAACAAAGGAGAAGACATAACCAGGGACACTTCAAATAAGCAGGTTGTAATCTCAGGACATTAAAATTAAAAAAAACGTATGTGTAAATGAACCAGATCTATTCTGAAGTGAGGACTTTAAAACCGTATTAGTATTCCTTGTTCTATAATATTTCACTCTTAGAAAATAGCTTTTTGGCTGAACATGAGTCAATCATGGACAGTGGATCATGGACTTGATTGAAACAAGTAAAAACCAATAGAATCAAAATCATTTGTGTTCATTTAACTTGAATGTATGGTTTTAGGTTAACTTATTTAATGGTTTTCATTTAAATGTATTTATTCAAATAATCAAATGCAATGCTTGTTTAGTCCTGTGATGTTTATAACAAGATATTAAATATAAGTGTTCTTTACAAATGTGATGTTTGATGTTGACAGTCCAAAAGTGACACAAGTTTCATCCAGAGCACAACCATTATGGTTTCAAAGAGTCAATTTAACATGAAAGTTTGGTTATCATGTGTGCAAAGTACTGACAAGCACCTTTACTACATTTTCAGTAGTGTAAAAGTAGTAGTTTGTAGCATGAAAAAGTATTGTTTGTGTGACATTATATTCTGTTTGCAGCCTTTCTAGGGAACGAGCTGAAGCAATCAAACACGCTCTACTAGAACGTCTCTCTCTCTCTCTCTCTCTCTCTCTCTCTCTCTCTCTCTCTCTCTCTCTCTCTCTCTCTCTCTCTCTCTCTCTCTCTCTCTCTCAAATAGAGAACATGTTTGTTTAGAGAGTTTCTTTTAACTGGTTAAAAAACAGCAATTTAATTAATAATCACTCAGTGTTCCAGAAACTCTCTGGATTGCATGTTAACCTTTTTGTAGCAAAATAGATAGCCTATTTAAATAGCTTGCTGTTTATCACTGTTTCAGTTATATATTTTTTTTATTAATCTAGTATAAATGTATGTTTGTAGCTGCACCCTAATTAAAATCGTTATTGTTATGTGCAAGGGGAAAATTGCTTTTAACTGAAGTCAAAAGATTACCTCAATGTGCAGTTAAGTGATTTCAGCTTGTAGTGTAGGTTTTGTGTTCACTTCTTTATTTCACTTCTTGATAATAGGCCTACGTCTTTTATCATTTTGTTTATATTAAAACAAACTAGGCTAATAATACCACAACTAGAACTATATAAAAACTTGAAATACATACAACCCGTGATAGCCCTAGTCTCCTTTAACTTGACTGGGGCAGTCATACTTACTATTAGCCAAGAAAGAAATTATTATTAATTTACTGTTTTTTTTTTTATGACAGTAACAATAACTATGGTATTTCGAGAGGAACTATGGTTAGTTACCATGGTAATTGTTGAACGGTTGTTGTGTTGAGGAGCAGTCGTCACCCTCCAAGCGTCCGTCACGCGCCTCTGCCTTTACTACTTTCACGCCTCTCCTTCACTAATTTCAGTTGCATCTGGGTCCTTCACAACAGACACACACGACGCACACACATGAAAACACACATATAAAAACCATTAATGCTGACAAAATTACACAAATTAAACTGCAACATAGAGGGAAAAAAATACTTCTGGGTAAAATGTTATCCAAGATGTGTTTTGTGTTTTGAACAAACAGCCGACAGATATCACACTTGAGTCAATAGACATCACATTACTGCCATCTAGCGATCAACGGTAAATGCCTTCTTTTAGGAAGCTAGTGTCACAAAAAGAGAAACATACGCAATGTTACTGACATAATTATGGTATGAAGCCATTTACTCTTAGACAGAAATGAAGGGCCTGAACCTGGAGATTACATACTGGATTAAGTAATCTCTAAAAAAAATTTAATTAGTAGCCACAATACTATGTAAACTTGAAGTCCTTTAGAATGTTACAAAGGTATAATCAAAATAAGGAAATAGAAAATGAAAACAATTTTTTTGCTTGTTCATCATTGAGCACAAAATGTGAAATGTGTTTGGGTCCGATACTCAAGTCAGTAGCAAACCAAACATTTACCCACTAATGGGATTTCTGGTCTCTAAGTGGTGCTTTTATGAAGTCTGCAGTTTGAGGTGTCTTTAGAGACAAAAACAAACACTAACAATCAAGTGCATGCTCATTTGATGAGTCATGTCTTTGTTTTCTTTAAATTACTGCTGCAAAAATGATTCACATCCTTGAATTATCACATGTTTCCTGGTATCGTCTTACAAATTCCTAATTGATTAACCAATAGCTATTGAAGGACATTCCCACAAGGCCATTTGTGGGATATTGAAAGTAACCTGTATTGAATAGTTACAATTTACAAAAAGAAACTATTCAGTATGTTGTACATGTTCTTCAGCAGCGAATAAAGCCTTCAGTCATCTTGGAAAAGAGGTCTGCTTGAAACATCCATGTTCTGCCAAATTAGATTGTATATTCAGTTCATACCACAGTTTTTTATTTTATTTAATTCATGTCTAGGCAATTACAGAATACTAACCTTCCATTGGTCAAATAATTTCTTCATTTCTGTTTGTTTGTCTGTCTCTAATTATTATTATATTGTGCTACAATGCTACAAACACAAGTGAGCAATTGTCAGTAAGTCTTTACATCAAACATTTTCAGTTTAACATTACCTCTGAAAGAGTTGGAAAATGCTTGGAGTTTAAGACAATGGCATTTGTGAAGTAATTTGAAATTTGATGTCTGTGCAGATCAGCTCTCCATCGATTTTATATAACTGAAACATCACAAAAAAACTTTCTTATAATATTTTTTTTTACAATTGTGCTGAGGATGTATTTAAATGCAAGAGTGGATCGGTAACAAGGATGCACTAAAAAAAAAAAAAAAAAAAAGAGGGGAGGGGGGGGGGGGGGGAATAATATCATTAAGAATCATAAGTTTATAGAGTGACTCTGAAAACTTGAAATGAAACACTGATTTACAGCACAGATACTTTCCCACTTATGTCGTTAATGGACTTGAAAGTACTTTCATTAAACACTCCACATATTTTATTACACAGACATTAGACACTTTCACAGAAACGAAACACTTACTAGATCTGTATTATAAAGTCTCTCCTTGGCTATAAAGACCTCAAGCCAAAACCATTTTGACTGTGCAAACGTGTCTTCAACATCACTCATTTGACACCAAGAGGGGAAAAGACACATGTTGCTCTTCAGGGTCTGCATAGTGTCCACAAAACAAACAATATCTGTGTCCCAGTATTTGACGCATCAAAAACGCATGATTGAGCAGCACGCTGGTGTGCTGGAGGCAGGAGCAGTTTGTGTTGTCCTAAGGAGAAGTGGTATATTTATGACGACGTCTGGCCGTCAGGGTTCACTGTCTCTGCCTGTGGCTGTTTCTCTGGAACAATCGTCTCTGTGTCTCTTTGCTGCTCTGCCAACATGTCAGTCAACTTCATGTTCAGCAAAGGGTTCCGAAACTCTGGTGCCACCTGCTGGTTATAAAGAAACATGATGGACAATGAAGAGACAAGTAGGCGAAAGAACAAATCAGCTCTCAGACTCAGACTCACCCCAGGTCCTCCTCTCTTTCTTAAATAAACTCCCTCTGTGAGCAGTGCTTTTGCGGTCTCTTCAAACAGAAGCTCAGGTTTGACATCCCCTCTGCTTTCTAATTCACTGTACTTCATCACAAACCTGAATGATGAAGTACACAACAACTAAATTAAATGGCAACACTCAGTGTACAGTAAAAATATGTTTAATTTCCCCATTATAAAACTCACCTCTGACATGAAGAAACAAAGTTGGCCTTGAGGAGCTCAAAAGCTCTGGGTCCATTACCATAAACCTCAAAGAACTTCCTACAATCACAGAAAAAAAGTCATAAAGATTTACTGTACAGATTCCGGCAAGCACGCAAGTTTAATGCAGTTATCATCAACTGATGGGCCGTGACCCAAAATGAGTTGGGAGGTGTTTTCCGAAAAGGGTCTGACAGCAGTAAAATATGGGACCTTGTTAATATAATTTTAAGTTATATGTAGACTACCATTCAAGGGTTTGGGTTTGGCAAGATTGTTTATGTTTTTGAAAGTCTTTTAGGCTGCATTTATTTGATAAAAAATGCAGCACAATATTGTAATATTGTGAAATATTATTATAATTTAAAGTGACTATTCTATTTTAATATATATTTTTAATTTAATTTATTCCTGTGATGGCAAAGCTGAATTTTCAGCATCATTACTCCAGTCTTCAGTGTCATATGATCCTTCAGAAATCATTCTAATGTACTTGGTGCTATTTCTTATCATCATCATAAATCAATATTGAAAACAGTTGTGCTGCTAGATATTTTTTCAGGATTCTCTGATGAATAGAACGTTCAAAAGACCAGCATTTAATATAAATCTTTTGTGAGATTATAAATTAAATACTATAACTTTTTATGAATTGAATGCATCCTTGCTGTATAAAAGTATTCATTTCTTACCGACCCCAAACTTTTAAACAGCAGTGTATATAACACCAAGATCAAAATAAACACACACACACACAAAAAATCAATAAAGGCATAAATATATAATAAATTCATCAACAGAGATGGCACAAACATTAATAGCTGGGGGGAAATATAAAGTACAAATGAAGGGCACAGAGTGACCATAAGATAGTGTATATGACCATGTGGAGAGCAATACTGCTGAAAGCAAAGATTTTAAATGAAGTTACTAAGATGATACGCGTTTTGGACGGGTTTGTTTGGACTTACGCTCGTATTTCATCCTCCTTGTATAAGATTTCAGGTACAGTATCTTCTGCATGTTTTTTCAGTGGTCTCACGGGTTTCTCGTACAGTGGCTCTCTCTTAGGAGGAAAAGCAGCATACACATCAAACCAGATGGGCTTTTCCTCCTGCTTGATGACTCCAGCTCGCATTAAATCACGAACCCTTTGCAAACAGCATCACAATGAGAACTCGAACTAAATACACATAGTTAGGAATGACGAGCAACACATGCAAAAGACATTTAACACTGCTCTGTTCTAGATTCAAGGTGTCAAAGTTTTTACTGCCAAAAGCAATTACTAGCGTTACAACATACAAGATGTCTTTGTTTCATAATTTCTTGTAATTATAAAAGGATTTTACTTAGTACACTTTCATATTACAATATACATTTGAAAGTAAACCGATCTCTTATGTTTAAACACATTTTTTTTCATTAACCTTGAAATGATCTCAAAAAGCATGCTGTCACTAATGCTTACCGGGTAAATACAGTCCCGAATTTCTCAAGTCGACTTCCAGCCATAATGTCTATATGATAATACAAATTTAATTATATCAATCTATAAAACAGAAAAGATAAAAAGATATGAAAAAGACGGTTAAAAATACTCTCTGCTGCAGCATGGATACACTACTTCCGGTGTTACTACGGATACCTATCATAGACAAACTACAAGGAGGCGAATAAAAAATAAAACTACCGTGTCTTAGTAGTACCAACTTGACTTTATTATAAGATGCAATATTTACCATAAACATCCATTTACAACTTTATACAACACTTAACACTGTGAGAGGTGATTATATAAGAAACTATGAGCCACAGGAGCATATAACAATAAACACAGTGAATAAAGGTAGCCTCATGGTTTAAACTTATTATTATTATTTTTATTATTATTAATACAGAGAATTCAAGTCTACAAATAATTAGGCATTCATGGTTTAAACTGAAAATGTGAAGCTAAGAATAGACAAACAAAAGTGAAACCCAAGGGGAAAAAAAAGTATGTTACACAATTTTTAAATGACTGATTATATAAGCATTTTTAACATGTAGGCTACATGAAAATGTTTTGGTTCAAAGGGTCAGATGTTCTTGTGATTTTTGAAGCCCACAATAGAGGAGATGCCTGTTGTTTTATTGAGCATGGCAAATGTAGTATCCAAAAGATTTGTTCCTGCAATTAGTTATAGCCATAAAAAACACTACTCAATAGTCTAACAAGGTGCAGGTCAGTCTTCCCAAAAACAAATAAAAAATACATTTTAAAACAATAGTTTATTTACAAGTAGGAAATAAAATGTTCTCTATAATTAGAACTGTACATTCCACAATTAAATACATTGCTGCTACTTTTTTTGTGTGTGTTTCCAGTGTATATTGGTGATTTCTTATTTATTTGACTCCTTCCTCTTAGTTAAGAGAGGTTTTGGCATTATTTTGGTAGCTGTATGAAAATAATGAGATTAAAATGTCCCCCTTTTTGGTGTGTTTGGATATTGAAAAGATCAAGATGGTATAATCTTGTACAATTTTCTCCACTTGAATGAATCAAAGACTGAAGTGATAGTGTTTAGCCCTCCGAGTTCTACCAAACATATAATCAATCAATTAGGCCTTTTTAAATCGAAGGTACATAATCAAGCTAGGAGTCTTGGAGTTCTTTTTGATGCCGAGTTAAAGTTTGATAAGCATATAAATTCAGTGGTTAGAGGTGGCTTCTTCCAATAAAGGAATATAGCGAAATTGAAACCTTTTTTTGTCTTTTAATGATTTGGAAGTTGTTATGCATGCTTTTATTACGTCCAGATTGGACTATTGTAATTCGTTGTACTATGGTGTTTCTCATGCATCACTTTCACGTCTGAAGCTGGTTCAGAATGCTGCTGCAAGGCTTTTGACCGGGACTAGGAAATATGAGAGTATAACACCTGTACTCGCATTCCTTCATTGGCTTCCAGTCAAATTTAGGATCAAATATAATATGTTATTATTTGTTTTTAAGGGCTTAAATGGGATGGCACCAAGTTACATTAGTGAACTTCTTCAGCAACATACATCCTCTAGGCCTTTAAGATCTGTACAAAGGTTTCAGTTAACCATTCCAAAGTCTAGACTAAAATCAAAAGGAGACAGGGCCTTCTCTGTTGCAGCTCCTTGTTTATGGAACAGTTTACCCCTCCATGTTAGATCTTGTGTCACCCTTGATACATTTAAATCTCATTTAAAGACTCATCTCTTCTCTCTTGCATTTGATTGTAATTCAATTTTTGCAATTGTTTTATACTTTGTTTTATAATCTTAGATTATATGTGCTGGGCTGTATGTAAAGCACTTTGGCCAACGTGTGTTGTTTTTAAACATGCTATATAAATAAATATGATTGATTGATGAGGGATCTCGACCACTACGATCCAAAGATGTCCTCATGGTAACGCTTTTCATTCTGTGAACAAAAAGCATAACCATCTAAAATTATTGACCATATATCATTACAGACTGTAAACAATTCACCATTTCAGGGCAACTGAGCCCTCATATGAGCATAAATACTGTAAGACATTATTATCTGAAGTAGCTATAAAATGTGTCAACATGCTGAAGGTTCACCTTGAGCCTTGACAGATATTCCTCAGCCTGAGTAAGAGTGATGCCCAGCCGGCTGACTAAGATTTCCTGGATAGTGGTGGCCACATCATGAGCCATGTTTATGCCTCCACAGATATACAGATGTCCTGGATTATGGTGCAGAACCTCAAAGACCTTGTCATTCAATTGCTCTCGCAAGATATCTTGGACATAAACCTGGACCAAAAACAAATGCAGAATGTCTATAAGCAAAGACCAGAGGATGTTAACAGCCATTCAGAATCATTTTTTAGATCCGGGTAAAAGTAATTATTCATATTTTGTGTTATCAACATCAGCAAAAAGACCGGAGGTGTAAAGTCCAGGGGTCAGAAAATAAAAGTCCTGCCATATGTTTATTCCACCCATGAACTCAGTCAGCTCCTGGCTGAAAAACTGTGCTAATTAGCAAATCCTTTTGAGGACTTTTACTTTACACCTCTGAAAAAGACATACTACGGCATCTGTTTCAAAAACAAAAGCTTAGACTGACAAATTATAACAATAAATAATACAAAAATAAAATCAATATTATTATTATAGATTATAATTGTAATACTTAATAGAAATCACTCGAGATAACTACGTCTACAGTTGTGTTTGTCTACCTTGGGTTGTCCAGTCTGCCTAGAATAAGCTGTTGTGATACTGCTTAGAGTGCCATTATCTCTCATGTCCAGAGTCTCTTCTTTGTAAAGATGATCAGTATCTGAATCCCGACAACCGAACACAAGTGTCATCGGACTCCCTTTCAGACCTTGGAGAAATAACAACTTGAGGGTCAACAACTTGAGGCAAACACATTTAAGTGGACTTTTTGAAACGACTTGAATGTAGAATTCAATACCTGTTTTTTTCAAGTCATAGAATCGCTGTTGCCAAAAGCCACGGAAGGGAGCAATGCCGCTCCCAACTCCAACAAGTATGCAGGGCGCACTAGGGTCGGCTGGAAGGTGGAACCCGTCAGAGCTGGAATTGTTGGAAAAGTTAGTTAATTATGATCAGGGAAAACACCTTGGGCTGCATTTCACTCTCAGGAACATCTTGAGAATGTGAAATGAAAGGTACCTATGGACAAAACATGGCACCATGTCTCCTTCTTTGATGGTATTGAGCCAGGTACTGCAGAGACCAAAATGCAGCGGACCTTTTCCTTCTAAACAGCGCAGGACATATGACAACAACAAATACATTTCTTCAATGATTCTAGAAGGTATACGTCTAGGAAGTTCCACTGTTCAGGTATCAACTAATAAATGATCAGAGAATCTTTGGGAATATGGTTTACTCTACCCTGTGTGTGATAGTTGACCACTGCCACGGTGAGGTGGAGCTCCTGAGGGTGGAGGTCTGGGGAGGAGCTGATGGAGTAAAGACGTGGCTTCAGTAGAGGCAGCTGGCTGAGGAGAAATTCAGCAGAAAGTTCCAGAGAGGAAAACTCCTCTAGCACCTCAAGGAATGTAGGTTTGTGGAACTCCTTCCATGTTGTGTAAACCTTGAGGTCCTGTAGAAGAGTAATGTCTTGGTATGTATTTAGCTAATAAACTCCATTGAAAACAATTCATGATCATTGAATCGCACGGCACAATAGACATTTTTCATGAAAGATGAGCATAAGTGTTCATGAACCCATTCTTTTGTAAATCGTCGCATTCAATAGGCTATAATGAGACTTTTTATGAAAGAATTTGTGTTTCATTAATATGCAGGTTCATTGTTACGAAGACACTTTTAGCATACTACTTTGGATTTTTCAGCATGAATAATTAATTTACACAAGACATTATATATTACTGTATATTGCCTTTAAAATGCAATATTAAACTGGTTCTTAACTTAACTTGAACTGAATGACATTCGGGTCTGTTAACGGTTCTCCCACGTGCATTCGGGATGGCGTTCTAACGATTGACGAGTAGGCTCTTTTTAGCGAATCAAAAACACACAACAAAACCAGTGTGGTTCAATTCCCACATTAATGAATAAAATGAGTCTAAAATAATTTTTTAGTGAATCAAACAAAGCGTGACGACTGACGAGTATAGTCTGAAGCTATAATGAATGAGTCAAATGAGTTGGTTCTTTTGTAGTGAATCAAAAATACAGAACCAGTATAGTCCAATTCCGGAAAAAAGACCCCTACTGGAGGTTCGTTTTAGCAAACTCAAAACATACAAACAGTGTAGGCCGACTCACAAATGAACGATTCTTATGAGACTTTTTTAGCAAATCAAACATAGTCATCAATGTCGTCTGTTCTATGACTGAGAAAATGTATTAAAAAGTCTGTGTAAATGTGCCTTTTATAAGGATTTGTAAAAAATGTATTATGAAAATAATATATTTCTTTCCTCTATATTTATCCCCTAAAGTTACTAAAAGACCCTCAAAGTTACCAAGTTGTTAAATTCTGTGCAATTCTTATCCTTAGTTCTGAAACAAAAAATGACTTACTGTTGCTAGTGCTAAGAGGCGCTGCCTGTGATCTTCCTGCCTTGCCGTCTTTGAGAGTTTGCGGAGGAGGCTTTGTGAGGGTGGGCTGGTGACATCAAGATAGTAGGTAAGAGATTGGACAAGGGGGCATGGTGGTATTCGTTCATCTCTCTGCCACCTTTCACCATCTGCAAGACAACATTATTAGGTATCATTATGTTATTATGTGTAAGACTTCCATTATGTAATTAGGTTATATGGTTCAGTACCAGGGTAGGAATCATTGAGGAATTCCAAGCGAAGGCTCTGGTTGATAGGAGGGGCACTGGGCAGATGCTTTAGGATGCCAGCTACTAATTCAGGTGAGTTCCCTGGGAAAATCCTCACATGGTCTCCAGGGGCAAAGTTTAAGGGCTCAGTGTTCCCATCCATCTCCAGCTCCACCAATATTGTAGACTGACTGAGATCACGTAAAAATAAATACTGTTAAATATTGTGTGAGAAAACAAGTCACACAACATAAGGCACCGGTTTCAGAAAAAATAAAAGCTTATAATAATAATAAAACATATTATAATAATAAAATACAGATGCACAAATATAAGTTGGTTTGAGAGCAAACCTTGACTCCGGGCTCTGTAGATTCTGCCTTCTCTTCAGCTTCATGGGAACCACAGCTTTAGAATGGAGAGCTGATAGAGCTGTAAAACCAAGCCAAATAATAATCAATCACTGCAGAAATCTTGCAAATCTGTTAATAACATGATTCTTGAATACTCATTTCTGATTGTTAAACACTAATTATAATGATTGCTAAATGGCATATTTGAATCTAAAATGTCACTAAGCATTTCCATATTCCTACATAATATCGCACTGTATATAATTCTGTCATG
Organism: Rhinichthys klamathensis goyatoka; assembly: GCF_029890125.1. Taxonomy (NCBI): domain Eukaryota; kingdom Metazoa; phylum Chordata; class Actinopteri; order Cypriniformes; family Leuciscidae; genus Rhinichthys; species Rhinichthys klamathensis. The sequence goes on from NW_026606829.1 coordinate 184,949, forward strand.
CAACATTTTTTAAAAATAAGAAATGGCAAGAATATTCTCAATATAGCATTTTTGCTTAGCTTTTTAATCACTTCTACAGGTTTCGTCAAGCTTTGCCCATAATTTTCCCTTGATGTTTCTTTCAAATAAATACAATGGTATTAAATGTACCTGCGACTCGGTCAAGTGTACAGCTGTCATTCTGAACTCTGTGCCTCTGCGGATCCCAGGAATCTGCCAGACCATCGCTGCCTGGAAGCTGCCCTTGAATGTTAAACGCCTTGCATGCATCCTTTACATACAGAAAACAAACATCTCATGACTCATTTTTACCATTGACCAAAGTACAGAAAACAAAGCATACTCAATGGTTATTTTATTACTTATATTTCTTATATTCTTTTATTTAGACCTTAAAGGCTGTGCAAGCCCAGGCTGTGAAAGCTTCCTCCTGTCCGTTCAACTCATCCCCCTCTCCTGTGGAGGACACGCGGACAGCTCCCAGTGCCGCAAGCTTAGCATCCACTGCATGGGCAAACCCACAGAAGTGCGAGTACGTTCGAGAGCCGAGACCAAACACACAGAACCTGTGTGGGGAAAGAAACAATTCGAACAATATATTCTATACAGGAGTGGAGAGAAAATAAATTTAGAGGATTTTAAATACTGACCTGACTTTGTTTCTGAGGCTTTTCAGACTAAAAAGCTGCTTCTTAAAACTCTGAGAAGAAAGAAAGAATCACATTCTAGTAATCGAACATCTTTTGTGGTTATTGTGATAATGTTTTTTTTCATGAAATACAACAGGTCACGGTACATAAATATATCCACACCTCTCCATTTCCTGGACAGTCTCCATTGCCGAAGGTGCTGGTGACAACAATTAAGAGACTTTCCTTATCAAGTTCACTGAAGTTGTAGTCCTCCATGCAAACAACCTGTATAAATATAAATAACACGTTTCACATGTATGTTTTAACTAAAAATTCATTGTCAAATCTTAGTGTTTAATTGAACAGTATTCATTCATTACATATAATATCTTAAAGTCCCCCTGTGCTGAAAATCAAGCTTTTAATGTTTATATGTCTATGTGGTGTTTTAAATATGCTTTAAGACAAACCATGAGCAAATGCATGTCCATCAACACCATTGCTGAGTATTTTCTCTTAAAAACTGCAGTGAACCAAAGTCTCAAAACGTGGTGTTTCTGACGTCACAAACTACCTTGTAACCAATCACGTCAATGTGTGATCGTCAGCAAGTGGATCTCTGAGCTGGTGTGAGTGAGTGGAGGCGGGGATAATTTGCATATTCATAGAACCGTGTATACTAAATGAGGCAAGGGTAGAGTTACATTCAAGCTATTTTAAATATGTCATTTTGGTGATCAAAGATGAGTTAAGGGATAAAATTATTACAGGGGGACTTTTATAAAAAAAGTAAAACGGGGTAATTTCCACCTTAGAGTGGGATATTGTTATGAATGTGCCACATGTGTTGGTAATGGTGCTCAATTTGAGTAGCAGAAGTTAGAACGATAAGTTAAATATGAATCGGGGGTGATGGTCCTCTTACCCTGGAGCTGAAGGCACAGTTCATCATGGCATTTAGTTTCTTAGCAAAAATCTGTGATTTCCCTGTTTCTGTGGCGTAGAGAACGGTGCAACGCACCCTCTTGGCCAGGACTGATTTAATGAGTGTCTGAGAGAAGAGCACTACTCTAAAAGAGAGAAAAGAAAACAAGAATTTTAGCTATACTGGCTGCTCACCAAATGTCCACAGCTAACCTTTCTAATATTCATTACATTGTTGCAGACAGATCTCTTCTGAGAGAACAGCACTGCGTTGTTCTGGTTGAGGAAGTGTGAATATGATATTGTGGTACCTGATCAATCCTTTGAAGCTGATTGTACACCTCGTCGCTTTTCTCCTCTTGTCCTTCCACTTGTATGTCAACCACGGTTCAGGCTTTAAGGCAAGAACATCCCAAAACTTTAGTTTGGACATCATCATACTTCACATAGCTTTATACCACTAGACTCGAGAATATTCCAGCAATGCAGCTTTTCTGATGAATGCACAATAGACATTTAGGATGATACCTGATAGTAGAAAAAGGGTGACAGGATGTAGTTCAGCATTTCCTGGTGATACACAGGAGTTAGGGATCCAGACATTGGCGGCACCAGCCAGACCCAATCGGCTGGACAGCCTCCACGCAGACGCACTTCCATCTCCATGTGCTGCATGAAGGATTCTGATGCAGAATGGTGGTCAGTAATGGTGACCTTATTTTTCTGTAAGTTGGTTAGACAAGAAGGTCAAAAAATTGTGAATAAACATTTAACAAGAGGTCAAATTTCATCTTAACCCATATATTGACTTTCCAGTGTAGAATAACTTTGATGTGCATAAATGTGAATAATTTCCCATAAATTTTCCCAATAGTTTTTTTAATATTTATTTAATATATAGAATATAATGTTATCCACCTCTATATAGGTCTTCTATTAATTTAATTTGACTAAAATATTTTACATTAAGATTTAGCTCCTCACACATGTGTCCCAAAGAATATATAATATATATATATGTTAGTATTATTATTATTTATTTTTTTAAGTCAGTGAATTATGAGTTTAATAGGTCTATACATTTAACAGCAAATAAAAAAAAAAACTATTTCAAGTTTTGACAAATTGGCAGTGCTGCTGGGTAGATTACTTACAAATTGTAGTTGGTTAATGACTCCAAATTACATGACAAAAATTGTAGGTAGTAAAGTAATCCATATAACCTGACTACTTTGTGATTACTTTTGACCTAACTTGTTCATCACATTAATTTGATAATCCTAATTTATTATCTTGAAGTCTTAGGTGGTACTTCAGGTCTTTAGGTCAAAGAGGTTTAGCTGACAAAAAAGTTGGGGAATCCCTGCACTGCATGTAAATATGAAATGACATGAATTTGTACATTTCAATGTGTCTGAAAGACAAAAGCCTTCCAAAGACAGTTATACATGGTAAATGACTCACTGAGTGATAATTCAAATAAAATAAATAATTAATGCGTTCGTCCAGAGCTGATTAGATATGCAATGTTGAGAGAATAATTCTTAAAAAATAAATGATTTCTGTAAATCCAGAGATCAAATTCTGTGTGGGTCTCAGTTTTCAGTGATAGTCAAATGAGTCACAAACCAGTCAGGTTTAGGGGCCGTTTATACAACATCATTTTCAACTAAACTTTTTGTGTGCTTGGTCGTTCATTTACATTCATGTAAATTAACGTTTTGTGGGCCAGAAAACACAAGCATTTGAAAACGGGATTCAAAGTGCAAGTTTTTGAAACCGTTGTTGTCTCGCGAATTTGTAAAAAAAGGTGACGTCATGTCCATGCGTACTATGTGTTCAGTCAATAGGCACGTAGTGTTTCTTTACGTGACATCGCCAACTACTGGACTGGCATGAATACAGGTTTTTAGTCGTTTTCGCAGATACGTGGAAACAGAAAACTTTGCCGTACGTGAAAAACAAAGGAAAATCTTTTCCATTTTTAATACATCATTGTCGTGTAAATGTACCCACAGTGGGTCCTAAAATCGCAAGTTTCCATACAAATTCATATGAAATTGCCACCATTTAAAATACAGTAGTCAACATTTGAAGTGGATCAAAAAAGTTCAAAGTTGTCCTAAGACAAGAACGGGTATTGTTCAAAATTCATGTATAACTTTGATGAAAGGTTTTGATCCACTTCAAATGTTGACTACTGTAGTTAGGTTTTCTCATGAAATCGGGAAAATACATTAATATAATTATACAAAATCCTCTGTCTCTCACAAGTGTTTTACACTTATTTGCTTTGTTTACCTGAAAACTATGCATCACTGCGACATTGATGGCCACCAAGGCCTGGTCCTTCCATAGCGAGGACAGTTTTTGCGTCTCCAAGCCCATTCGGCGGCCAACCCGCTGTAGGACATAATAAAGTAAAAGAAAATCAGTATCAAAGATCCTCTAAACTTTCTCTTCTTGACTGTAAATATTTTAAGCAGTAAGAAATATTGTAGCACCTCAAGAACATTGTAGCGTTGGGTATCACAGAAGTCCCTCACTCCAATCTCAGTGCCCATGTACCAACCGTTAAAAGGACATGCTGGGAATTCAAGACCACCAATCTCCAGCAACATGTTGGACACTGCAGGCAACACATACCATCGGAGGTTCAAATCCTTAAACCACTCGTACCTGAAGAAGTGAATTAAACCATCCAATTTTAATGGCATGCAAATGCATTGGCATATATTTAGCTACCAGTTCAAACAAACCCTTGACCATGTTACTAAATGCACTGTTTCCCATCTTATTTTTATAAATTTTCCTGACACAAATCCATAACACTTCTAGGTCTGCATAATTGCACCACTATTGGAGCCCATCAAACAGCACTTCAGTCAAATTCACAAGGTAAACTAATTAGGTAGCTTTCTAATGTGAAGTGTTGGAGTGAGTCTGGATTGACTTTAAGCCTCACTGGTTAAACTCATTTGTTAGGTCTGGATGAAAGAATGTGGCATAGAGACAGGCTGTTTTAGGATTGAATGGCTTTGCCACTCTAGCCTGATCTTTAAGTGCCTAGGAGCGTTTGATTTTAAAGGTCCAATACGAGCTCTTAAAAGGAAAAGCCTTGCATAATTTTCTGTTCAAGAAGCAAATAAATTTGTTGCAGAATCAAGTGGAATGCAAGTCATCTCAGAAAACTGAGCACCTCAGTCAAGAGCTCTGGTGGTCTGTGTAAACAACATCGCCCTCAAATTTAGACAAGCTACAAGACCGAATGTCTGACTTTGAGTCTTTGTACTAGAACCCTTGATGCATAGTGATGTAACAACCATTTAGAGTGTTTTCAATCCATTAGCGTTTTTAATCTACCGTGAGCATGTTTTCCCAGCCAGCTGGCATACAGTACAAGCTCCATGTCACTTACTGTGGGTGCTCCATGGGAACTTCCAAAATTAAATGCTGGGGAATTTCAAATAACTGAGGGTCCTCTCCATTAGCTTGTAACACCAGTGGAAGCACATCAAATAGACCGTACTTTGGTGTCCACCCAAGCTGGATGCACATCTGTTAAATGTGGGTATTGACAAGACATTAATGCGGTATATAGATCTTTTATAATGATAACAATGTTTTTATGACCTCATATTAAATGAAAGACTAAAAAGAATATTTGTATTCAGCCCATTCTCATCCCTAGGCGTCATGAAACTGACGCCTTGGGAATCATTTTGACCATGCTTCAATATTCGACGCTTTAGGCACCCTTTAGCGTCAGTTACATGACGCGATCCTAGGGCGTCATCTTGCTGACGCTTTACCTTTAACGTCAGTTAGATGACGCTATCCAATCGTAACCCTACCCCAGACCTAAACCTACCCGCGTCATCTAACTGACGCTTAGGTAAAGCGTCAGTAAGATGACGCCCTAGGATCGCGTCATGTAACTGACGCTAAAGGGTGCCTAAAGCGTCGAATATTGAAGCATGGTCAAAATTGTCATTTTAGTGACGCCTTGGGGTGAGAATGCGTTGCAGCATTTGGTGGTATTCAGACAGACAGATACTGTATAGGTATTCTAAAAAAGTTATTGCAAAGAGAGAAAATATCTATTATAAAAGAAAATAGACTGGTATCTACCTCTGTGAAGTCAACACTGGCAGGATCTCCTATTATTGTACCATCTGTAATCTTATAGCCAGCGTATCGTATGAGCTGACTATTCCACACGAGGAAATCATGTTGACCATCAGTTCTTTGAGGGAACACAGTGATGACAGACCTGTGAAAATAAATCTCTTTATTGTGACAGCATCGCATCAAATTTACAAAGACAATGAAGATGGATGGTTTATTAAAAAGCTCAAATAACACATTCTTGGTTTACCTCAGGTTGCCTCCATTGGTAGCAAACTGAATATGATCGCACAACATCTGAAACATATCTTCAGTAGTTCTGCATTTGCGTGCATCAAACAGCTGGACAGAAAAACATGAGATAATGTAAATAGAACTACAGTATACGACTACACATATGATACATGTTTTAGTCCAAACTAGAGAAACTACCTGCAAATTAGCCCACTGAATTCTGCCAATGCATCTCGGTGCATTTCTCCATGCTTGCTTAGCCCCAAATTCCAGTTCTTTAGTGGTGAGTTGATATGACCCAGTAGCATCTATTTCCCTAGCGACTTCCTCCACACGAGACAGGTGCTCCTCAATTTTTGAGCTGAATAACAGATGTAATTCAGTCATATAGCCTACCCATTTCACTCTTCAGAATTAAGCAAGTTCATGGTCTGCTTTATTATGGCATTAAACGAAAGAAGGAAAAAAAAAACCAAGAACGTAACCACTTATTCAGTATTAGAGTGGACTAACGGTCAAAAATTAATCATCAACCATTTAAAACCCACTATGACCTTATAGGTTCTTACTTTTTAATTGACTTGTAGTACTGATTGATGAAGTCAATAGCTTGCATGAGGATGTCATCAGAGTCTGGCAGGGTGGAGGAAGGACAGCGCATCAGAGCCTTTGGAGTCATAATCGAGCCTTCACAGACCTTAGACATGCAAACCTGGCTCTAAAGATAAGGGGGGAAAGTTCAAACTTATCCTGTACTACTCATTATCCCATGCAATTAGCAAAATAACTTAATTTAAAACGAGACTCTGTAAAAGCAGGCAATGAGAAACTTTACACACATACAGTAAAAATAGAACTAAAATATTTCAGTGGGACAGGCTCATAAATCTGTTCACCTTAACTGCTCTGTGATGTAATGTATCCTGATGGCACAAACCATCCTGGTAGTTCTTCACTTGCTTGGAAAATGGGCATCGATTTACTTTGTTCTCCCATTGCTAGACAAACCAACAGAACTTAAGGATATTGCATTTCATTTATGACATTGAATTTCATGTCAGTTGAAGTTTTGCTCACCATATTCGGCTTAATCTGGTGGAGTATTACATCCTTCTTGTCTTTAGTGGCCTGGTTCCCCATTTCTCCCTGAAATACTGAATTGAAAATCAGTTCAATTAAATGTTGAAGAACAGTTTTTGATAACAGTGCTGGGTTTCTATATGGGTCCACTCTGTACACTAAAGCAGAGTTGAAGTTTATTAAATAATTAAGTGATTAATTAAGTGATGATAGACCATAATTGATGATACCTGCTGTTAACAACCGGAATCACTGAAGAAAATAAGAACAAATACAGAAAAAAAAAGAAAAAGAGACGAGCAGAAACAGAAGAGCTACGACAGACTTCCAGCCACAGACAATCAACTGAAGATAAAGACTTCATTAAATCTAAGATCTCAGCACAGGATGATTAAACAACTCCAAAAACAACTTTACCAGCTTCACTTATTACTAACCATTTTGACTTTATTTTTCTCAAATGTTTACAGAGGTTTAAATGTTGATGTTTTGTTTGAACAACAAAACATCAGTGTTAACTTAATTGGCTTTATGCACAGCTACACTACTTCCTGAACTTCAGCCAGCTCCTTTGTTTCCTGTCTGCCATTATTGGACAAACTGATTAATCCAGGTGTGCATGGCCTCAGTAACAATAATTAGGCACACCTGGATTAATCAGTTTGTCCAATAATGGCAGACAGGAAACAAAGGAGCTGGGTGAAGTTCAGGAAGTAGTGAAGCTGTGCATAAAGCCTATTCTCAATAAGACCTTTTGTACACATACAGTATGTCAGACTGGTTAGTAATAAGTGAAGCTGGTAATGCTGTTTTTGGAGTCGTTTAATCATCCTCTGCTGAGATCTTGAGAGATTTAATGTCTTTTATCTTCAGTGATTATCTTTAGTTTTCTATATCCTCTCCCACAAATGAGTTATTCTTAGATACTGAAAAATAAAACTATAACAATCATTTCCCGAGTTATTTTGTAAACCATCTCCTAGTATAAATTGCTTTTTTTTTTTTTTTTTTGCATTAGAATCCTTTTTTCAGGCTTGTATTTCTGACAGTATAGCATAACATGTTCCACAGTTTCTTCTTGCCCACAAAATTCACACCTTCCCGAATCATGTTTACCCATTTTATAAAGTGTACTGTTTAGTCTTGTATGTCCAAATCTCATCCTTGATATTATTATCTCTCCCGCTTTCCTTTGAATTCTGTAAAACCATCGACCTTTCTTCTCCATATCCCATTGTTTTTGCCACCTTACCTTCCTTTCCTTAATAATATTCTTACTTATACTAACACTTAAGTTAATGTCATTGTTTTTTATGGCTTCTTTTGCTGCCTTATCTGCCATTTCATTTCCTTGGATACCAATATGTGCGGGTACCCATACAAGTATCACTGTAAGTCCCATCATTTCAATTCTGTATAATGTTTGCTGTATTTCTATTAAAATGTCTGGTCTACTTTCCGAATGACTGTATTGTAAGCTAGCCAATGATGAACTTGAGTCTGAACAAACAACTGATTTCAAAGGTCTTATCTCCTCTATCCACTGTGTTGCTAATAATAGTGCGATCATTTCCCCTACAGATAACTCATCACTGATCCATTTCCTTATTGATAACTGAAACAGTAAAAGTAACTCCTATCTTATCGTCTATACTCTTTGATGTGTCTGTGTAGATCTGAACATAGCTGTGGTAGGCTACTCATTAATATATGTCTGACTCTGCGCATTACATGAATTACATTCCTTATCCTTGTTTTTCTTTTCTACCCATGTAAAATCCACTGTGGCGTCTGAAAGTAACCAAGATTTTATTAGCGGGTATATTCTGGTAGTGGTATTCTTGGGCTAATTTTTAACTGATTAACTTTAAGTTCTGTTGCTTTCTGTATTACTGTCCATCCGAAGCTTTTCGTTTCCCAACAGGGCTTTAAAGTATCTTGTGTTGGATGCTCTTGACTATGGCCTTGTACATTAGCCCAGCAATTCAGTGATAACTGTATCCTTCTCATTTCTAATGACATTTCCCCCATTTCTACCTAGTGCTATAATTGGTGTAGTTTCTATAGCTCCTGTACACAGTCTCAATACCTGATGCCATACGGTCTAACTTTCTAAGAGACATATCTGCTGCTGATCCATACACCACACAACCATAATCTAATACAGATCTAATCAGCCCACTATATATGGCCCTTCATGCCATCCTATCTGCCCCCCATTCACTTCCTACTAAACACCTCATTATATTGATCACTTTCTTACATTTGTCCAATATTTTCTGGAGATGCATTACCCATGTAATTCTTTCGTCAAACCACAACCCTAAAAACTTAACCTTAAAAACATTCTTGATGATATAATTTTAGATTTACCTCACCTCCATTTTTGTTCCTTGTAAAAAACATTATCTTTGTCTTGTCAACTGAGAATTTAAAACCCCATCTATATGACCATTCTTCAACTATTGTAATAGTCTCCTGTCATTTTTTAACAATAAAATCAATGTTCCTTCCCCTTTTCAAGATTGCCCCATCATCAGCAAAAAGTGAGAACCCCAGCCCATTCTCCAAATCCTCAAATACATCATTTATCATTATAGAAAATAATAAAGGACTCACTATACTTGCTTGTGGAGTTCCATTTTCGATCATAAACTTTTCTGAATAACAGTTTCCTATACTAACTTGTATTGCTCTCCCTAATAAAAAATCCTTGATACATCTATACATTTGACCTTTAATACCCAACTTGCCTAATTTGATTAACCCTCCCCCAATATCCTACTCTCTATCTGTGCGGATCCCATCATACCCTTTAATACTAAAATCTAAAACTGGCTTAAGCCAGGTTTCCTGAATACATATGATTTCTGGTTTCTTTCTAAGCCCTTTTATAAATCCTTTAAACTCTTGACCGTTAGCTAACAGACTTCTTGCATTCCATTGTACATTTCAAGTTGACTTATCACCTGCACCTCCTGGTCTTTTTAAAAATATTTTCCCAAGATATATTGTCTATACCCAAAAACCTTTCAGCTCCTTTCACAATTATTTTTTTGTTTGACTTAGTCTGTACAATTAATTACATAAGCAATCAACAAAACCCCATTCATTGTTTTTTGCATCCCCTCCAGAAATACTTTGTATGAGTTTTTCTAGATCTTCCTCGATTGGAATGCCTGGTATCACTCCCCGTTTCCTTTTTCTCTCACCAATCGTTCTTTCATTCACTATTTTCTTGCACACATTGTACATTTTTAACGCTTTTTTTTTTTTTTTTTTGTTCTTCTGTTTTACATATTATTAGCAGGCTTCCATCTCTCAAAATCTTAGCCATATCCACTTCTAACTTTTTCTTCAATTATTTAGACAACGCTATTGGACTAAGATTAACATGCTCATCTTCCTTTCTGAATTTAAGCATTATTTTAAATTCCTCTCTAAATCTTTTTGCGGACAACCATTATCTTCATCTGAGCTGTTTCCTTCTAATCCCCGTTTACTGGATTGGCTTGCTACCAGATTCCCTTCATTTCATCCATTTTTCTCTTTTCTTGTCCTTTCCCTCTACCTACAGTACTAAATTCCAATCATCAAACTCCATCTCATCTTCATTAACTACATCAGAAGTCATCTCAATCCAGTCACCGTTAAGACGATAAGATAGGAGTTGCTTTTACTGTTTCAGTTATCAATAAGGAAAAGGATCAGTGATGAGTTAAATATTGTTCATATTTCCTTCAGTGATTCTGCTTGTTAACAGTAGGTATCATCAATTATGGTCAATCATCACTTAATTATTTAATTAACTTCAACACCGCTTCGGTGTTACTTTTTAACACTCTAGAGTGGACACAAACACCCAGCAGTGTTAATTTAACACCACAGATTTTGCTGTGATGTACATAACAACACATTATAAAACATAAATGAGAATAGAAAAAAATCTATTTTTTATAAATTAAAGATACATGCATCTAATATTTGTTATTATATGATATGCAATAATGAATTTCATTAACGACATGCGTTTCATACCTTCGTGCCAGGTGTTAGGCAGTCCTTTCTCAGTCTGCAATTGTGAATCTCCCACTTTAACATGCTTATATACTGAACCTAGAGAGCCTGTTGGTCAGGGCAAGTCAAGAGTTGTGCTGGTCTTGGCATTGTGCCTTAAGGAGGGTTGGACGGTAACAGCCTGACCACAGTTTCAAATGTCATAATCTTACACCCATACTGGAATCTTCAAACACCCGCATCTGTAAAACACTTACAGTTTGATGAATCGAAAGAAACACCATAACCACACCTCACCTCAAAGGTTATATGATAGATCTAGATCTGTATTTATTATTACTCTTTAACAAAATTGTCAATGAATGTATTAGATTAGAAAACTTTATTAATCCCCATAAGGGGAAACTCATTTGCCACCATTGCACATTACAAACACAAATAGACAATTGAACATTAAAAAACAACAACAGTCAAAACATGCAAAGAATTAAACAACTTCATTAAAAAACCTTCTAAATCGCTCTGTAGAACACTGAGACAATTTACTAATCTTCCACTAAATTAACTTTTAAGTTCAATAAATATACAGTGTAGCGGAGGACCTTTGGATGGATTAATTATATGACTTATTCCAATGAATTCATAAAAAATATGATAATAGCACTTGTGAATGTTTTGATTTGACAGTTTTTATTCCACTCATTCATGTATTTACTCTACATTATATTGCAAATTTGCCATGGTTGATTATATTAACTACAGCCAGGCTATGATCCTATTGTGTTGAATAAATCTCAGTGTGCAGTGTTTCTGTTCATTCTAAAGCTTTTAGGACTCAGTTTGAATTGGATTTAAGATTATTGTTTTAAATAAGTTTTAGGTTTGCATAATATGATATAGTGTTTAGTCTTGAGGAAATGTGTTATTGTTTCCAGTAAATGTGTCTTAGCATTGGGGAAAAGAGTACACTCTTCTATTACCACACTCCTCACGCGATTTCCATAAGTTACAAATCCACATGAGTAATACAAAATCGCCCTTCTTCTTTCTTTTTAAAAGCTCTTCAATGTAAGTGAAACATCAAACTGTCTCGCAGAAATTGCATGTACGTCATAATGCAATGTTTAGTTTTGTTTTGAGATTGATGGTGATCTACATCCTATATACAAGGAACAATTAATATTACATTTCTGTACATTACATACATATTTAGAAAATCACATAATTATCTGATTGTTTCCAAATAATAAAGCTGCTAGTTTGCAGGTTAACTGCAAAAATATTATAATCATAAAGCAATCAGTGGGTTCCCATTATCTGTCCTCATCCTATTATCACTTTCATTATGCACAGCTTGGCTAAAAGGAACAATGGGACATATTGCAGCAAATGGACTGTACATGTGCCTGATTCACGCAAATTGATGTCATTGCTATTAAAACTTGAAATGATCTAACTACTTTCGATTTTGCATTATGCAATGAAGTTTCCATCCAATTGTTTAGCAACTAATGAATGTCACACACAGCAACCATATCACAGGATTCGACAAGCAAGAGTGCAATGCAGGTCATCTGATTCATAATCAACTCCTGAATTTACATTTAAACACACATTAAACACAGAAACATACTGATGACTAGTTTTGTTTTGATAACGCATTCACATTTCTGTTGCATTTTCTACTTTACTGTCTTTTATATCACCTTAACAAACTGTGTTATGATGATAACAGAATAACTTACTATTATAACAAAATAACGTCATTATCCGGAACATTTTACCTGTCATAAACACACATTTTTACAACCCAGCTTCCAGTAGCTAGCAATAAATTCAATTATTTGTCTGGGAAGGAGAAAGATAAAATGTATTCCTGGACAATGATTTCCATTACATAATCTATCATGCATTTGATATACTAAACGAGTTACTCCAATTCTTCCTCATTACCCACAATATCAGAAAAGTTTACATATCCAGGTGTTACAAAACAGATGATCATGTTCATAAACACCTTACCTGCTTTGTCACGAGAACAAAATGATTTTTTACAAAGATCAAATTGATCCCACTGCAATGCCTATTTACTTTTTCACATTAATAAATTGATCAGTTAGTAAATTCTTTAATTGCTTTAAAGGGGTTTGCCAACTATGGTTAACTCAAACTAATTTTTTGGTGGGGAAAAAAATTCTAAGTAGACAAATGTAACATTAAATAATACATTTATTAACACAAAAAAACAATATTAAGTTAACTTGCGAGCATATGACTTATATCCATCAATCATTTTAATGGCTTTGCAAAGGAAGCACAACCCAAAGACCCAGAATCTACCTACATTTACGGTCAGGAGCCGCTACTGATCCAAAGTGAATAAATCTAAGGCCGATCTAAGGGTGTGGGCCTTGTTTTATTGTCTTTATAATAAACATCACGGTTTCAGAACATAACAGGATGCTTTTAAAGACTCTTATAAAAACTTATCAAGTAAAAACCAGCCAAATGTTATACTTTTATGACTATTTGGTGATTACAATCTGTGGGTATGATTTCAGTTTCATTTGTTGTTGTTGTATGTTTAGCAGCAAGTCTGTAGGCTAAATGACCTTTGTCAGCTTCATGCTGTATACTTTCCATGGTGATCACTTCTTTTTAGTGTACTAGGAAAGAAGATAAAAACAGTAAAATCAAATGTGAATCAAATAATGACGATTCGTATTTTCTCTGGTGCCAAAAAAAGCGCGTACTTTAGTTAAAATCCAGTCAGCGTCGGATATAGCTCTTTGAATGATCATCTGAATCCTTTCTGGATCATCCTCATCCGCATGACTGTTGTAGCTCTGAAATAAAAGAAAGTCACATTGACACCTGACAGCAGAACAATCTCCTGACTCCTGCACATATACTTGGGTAACGTTTTATTTCTTGGGTTATATACTGCTTGTATTCTAATTGCAGTCTGATAGGTAGCTCGGTTTGAAGTTTATAAAAGTACCTGTCTGATGGCGTGTTGGTAGTGTTTTTGCATGGCTGCTGATGGCAGGAGTTTGCAGCAGCGCAGCAGAAAGCGGTAAAGCTGCACCGGCGTGCGGATCAGATCAGGCATGAGGAGGGTCTGTGTTCTGCTGGCACTTTCACTTTTTTCAAAGTTTGATTGCGAAGTCTACCACTACAATAACATTGAGTATATCTGGCCTATTTCGAGTTGTAACTATATAATAAGACGTATAACACTCGTCACATGCACATAGTTTGAAATGTAAAGGTGAAAGATACACATAACAGAGGAACCACTTCCTCATCGACTTCTAACCTGAAGTTATTTCATAATAAAAGTCATCGCTCTTCTGTTGAAGATCATTATAGTCTGTTCAGTAAAATAATGCTGATTATTTTTCAAACATTTCTGGGTGGATTACATAATCAGACTCCAAAAAATAAGTACTACCTCACTACAGTTACTTTTTTATTGATTACATGATTACAAATTATTAACACAATATAATTAATAATTTTGATGGATCTGAAAAGGGTGAATTTGTTTTCATGTTTAGAATGTTCCTTTCTATAAAAAGCATATCTCTTATTATGTGCATTCAGAAAGTCTTCTAGTTTTGTGAAATTGTCTTTTGAACACATTTTTATTATTTTAATTTAAAATTGTGATTTATTTAATTCGCCTAACAATTAGCCTTTCTTTAAAAATAAATAAACTAACAAACCCCCTGCAATTTCTTCACGCACCCCAGTTTGGGAAAGCCTGATGTAATGTAATGTTTAATGCACTTCATGTTGTTTTTAAATATATCCAGAATGTAATATATTTTCTTTCTCTTTGTATTTTTATATTGTATTTAATATGGCTACATGGTATCCTATTTATTCCAATGTGATAAATGAGTTAGGTTAAAAGTAATCTAAAAGTAACTATTGTTCTGTCTTATTACACAAATGTAAATAAATATTAAAACATTTAAAACAGGACGTATAGTTGTATGATTTTCTTTTTAAGTTAAGTGCAGGCTGAAAATTTGTGCACGCAGACATTGTTCAAAATGACAACATCTCGGAAAATCACTGTCAATTTTGCAATGTAGGCAAAATTCATAATTCATAGAAATAGAGGTTGAGGTTCCTCTTTGATACTCTTTCTGTCTTAATGTAATTCATGACCAAAGACCAACAAGCATACGTAGCATTCAAAATATTTTGTACATCTCCTTATTATTTTTATTAAAAAAATAAAAGTTATTTCTTGTAAGATCAATGAAGTTATTACTGATTTTTTTTATATTTATAAAACCTAGTGTATTTATCCTGTGTTTGTCTTGATTTGAACTTTGAATGAAGTGAAAGGTGCTGAGAACCTGTTGTCCTATTGTTTGCACGTCCAGTCAATACAGCGTCCATGGCGGCCCACAATCCCCTCATTTCACCTGGAGATGCCAGTGAAAGCGCTTATTGTTTAAAAAAGAAAAGCCCCAGCAGCATCAAAGTCATTCTTATAGTGTGTGTGTGTGTACTTGCGCATATGAAGAATTCCCCATGCATCAGCGATAACATTTTGTGAGGTTTCAAGATATTAAACCAAAAAGTCAAACATATCTCATAATAAGACATTAGAGTCTATAATCCTGACCTTATAACAAAAGACAGTCTGTTAAGACTGCTTTTGATGCTTTTTTGTAGATAAATGACCCAGCAAACTTTCCAAAAAATGTCATAAACAACAAGTGATTAATATTAGTCATGGTTTATGAATCCACACATCTTTACACTGTGCCTTTATACTGACTAACTTTGTCTTCTCATATCATAGCTGTTATATTTGATGCTTAGAAGGCAATACACTACTATAGCATTGAGGCCTGGTTTCACAGACAGGGCTTAGATTAAGCCAGGATTAGGCCTTAGTTGCAGTTAAAGTAGCTTTTAAAAAAGTGCCCTAACATCATTTCTGATGTTCATCTTGAGATAAAACAATGGCACTGACTGACATATTTTAAGATATGTCAGTGCAAATTGCTTTCAGCTCAAACATGCATTTTAGTCTGGGACTACTGTTGGAATGTGTGAATGAGCGTGAGGGACAAGTATAAATGATGTGTAGTAAAATAAAAGAAATAGTAAAAGAAAACAATTGTTTCAAGATATTAATCTTACAGATTATGGTAGTATGAAATAAGTTAAAATAATAAAATATATATGTAATAAATACATGTAAGGATATATATAATATATTACCGTAATAGATAAATATAAATAAGATTGCACGTGCTTAAAATATTATATATAATATCTGAAGACGTCTAAAATTTGTATCTCATTATCCATGAAGACAAAGTGAGAAAAATTATTCCATTGTAGATAATTAAGTTTGTGCTAAGAAAAATAACTTTTTGTGTGCTGAAAGAGAGCAAGATTGGGTGACTAAGTTTCAACAGTCAAAAATAATTTACAGCAATCTTAGAATTGTAGTAAATGGGAATTGTTGATTCAATTAAAAAGATAAAAGGAATTCCTGGTTGAGGAAAATGTACACCATGTTAGATTATTTTGAACACAGCATGCAAATATAGAAGAGAGACTGAAGAAAATTATTTAATTGGATTATATTCAGATAGTCAAAGTTAGATTATCACTGCATATTGTAATGAAGAAATAGCTTCCTTTTTCCAGCAATGAAGATCTTGCTTTACTAAAAATATAATGAGGGAACTGCTGTTGTCAACCAGTGATTATTATATAGTATAAAATAACTAGGAAAAAGATGGTTAAAAATGGAATTTAGATAAAGAGCTAATTGCTCAGGAACAAATATTTATAAAGTTAATTTGATTCATGCAGTTCTCTGAGTGTTCAAATTTCAGATGGCTTCAGTGTCGAATGGAAGAGGTGAAAGGGCAGAGACACGACAGAGAGAAGACATGACTGCAGAAAGAAGAAGAAGTGGGTGAGGGGCTTTCAGCTCCCATCCTGAAGTTGACCATGTTATGGAATTTTTCTATTATTACTCTGATTTCAGTGATTCCTAATGATGGCCTCATCTGTTCTCACGAATGTAGTGAGAGGGGGCCTTTGGGTGATCATTTACTGTGGTTGGGAGTCAGTGGAGGTAAGGAAAAGCAGGTGGTCAAGGGGTCATCTTGAGTGCATTTGTACGTTATAGCCTAAAGAGTTAAGGGGGCATTTACCTCTCAGGGCCAGGGAGAAATAGAAACAAACAAAGTATATCTCTCCTGTGAGGGGAGGGCAGAAATAAGGCCTTGGAGGACACAAGATATAAAAAAGACAGACACTGCTTCTCTTTATCTCTCCTCACTGACTCACGAATGTGTATTGGTGACGAAGATCTCTCTTGCAAGAGAATAAATACTTTATAAACTATTAAATTGGACTCAGAGTGTCTCTTACTCAGTGATGATGTTTGTTGGAAAGGAAAAGCCACAACAATTTGGTGTCAGAAGAGTGGGATTCCTTGGAAGTGCCTTCTGGACCTGAGAGCGAGCGGTGTTTGGCCACCTGGACTGAGCAGTTCCAGCTCTACCTCGTAAGCTTGAGAGAGAGGGGCCGACCGCTATCGGGTCCGGGAGGGGCTCCACTGGAATCAAAAGGAAGCGAACCCGTGGCAGCCAACATATCTCTGGTAAGAGACGTCTAAAATATTTTCTTTTGGGGATTTTGTTTCGGGTATGAAATGTGAGTGAACCATATTGGCTGAGGGCTGTTTCTGTTGTACGTAATCTGAGATTAATTGAGATCTATATATAGATCAAGAGGTTTCAAACAGATACGAGAGAAAATTATCTGAGATTAATTGAGGTCTGTAACAGATCAAGAGATTTCAAACAGATAGGTACCCTGAAAATTGGTTGTTCCACGACGGAGGAACTTGTTTTTAGGTACTGAGGCTAATTAGGGGGAACCAGAACAGTTTTTGGTAAACCATAATTAGGAGGGCACTAATAGTGCAACCCGACCGATTTGGGTTAAAAGGAAAAATCGGGTCTGTTGGGGACGCCTAACAGATCAGGAAAACGCGTGTTGAAGAGAAATCCACAGAGAACAGAGAAGCAGCCAATATGGGGAAGTCTCAAGGTAAGCATGCAAATTTGATACACCGGTTTTCTATCAAATGAGAAAATTATGGGGGAAAATTTATGTTTTAGATATTGAAAAACTGAGAAAATACCATGATTTCCCCAGGGAGGGAACACTGAGCACAACTAGACTGAAAGTAGTGCGAGAATCAGTTGAACAGGGCAGTGAGAAACAAAAAGGTTGTTATGGCTGTGTTCAACGTGTGTAAGCAATGTGGACAAACAATGGATTGTTGTCTTAAAGGGGCAGATAAAAAAAAAGTCGAACTGCCGAGAGAAATAAGGTTTTTACTTCTTCATCCAGGAAATGGATGCATGACATTAGATGTCTAGAGAACTTAAATTTATATGATACGGATTGAAGTAGCAAGCAGCAATAAGGCTGTCTGTGTGAAATAGGGGATTGTAATTTGATATTTTGGTTTCTGCAAAACAGTAAAGATAAGTGGGACTGAGACAATACGGATACTATATTTTTTGGGATCTAAGACTAACCATTTGATAAACGAATACTGTGAGAAGTAGTTATAATGAAAAAAATTAAGTTAAAATTAATGTTATCAAAACAAGGGAAAGATTGGAAATTCAAGTGTCACTATGACGGGTGAGAGACTTGATGGAAGAGGGAAGTGAAAAAAAAACAACAAGAAGGTTGGTGTGTGAGATATGTTTGTGTGGGGATTGTGCAAACAATCATGTACTGGTTAGATAATGAAGGAACTGGCATGTAGGGAAAAGAAAGGAGAAATATAGTAGAAAACTATATGTGATGAAAATAGACATGGTCTGACAGAATTTATGGAAGTCAAATTAACTGTTTAAATGATATGAAAAGTTTTAGAATAAATTAAGGCATTGTATGATTGACAGGGATTAACATGATATGAAGAATGTTTTAAGCAGAATGGGGAACAATTCTAGATTTTGATAAAATAATGATTGAAATGATGATATATCTGCTTTATTTTATTAATGTTAAGAAAATAAGGGTATTGAAGCAAGTAGCTATAATGGTTGTCTGTGTAATTTACGGACTGAGTAATATAATCTGTTTTGGAGAAACAGTAGAGATAAGACTGAGACAATAATGATAATATTAAGTTGAATCTGCAGACTAACCATGTGATGGAAGAAAAAAGGCTTCAAACCAGTTGTAATGAAAATAATGATGTACAAATTGTTACACTTTATGAAGAGTAACTGAACAGTCCTGAAAAAAAAAAAAAAAATAGTGAGACAGAAGAGAGCATATGCTGTAAACAGCTCTGCTCTGAAGATCTTACTTTGAAGAGATTTGCATATGATGTTTTGTAAAAGATAAGCTGGGATAACAGCAACAGTGCTTGCTTATTCGCCCGGCTTCCGGATGTTAGACATGTACTTGTAATTAGTGTTGTTGATGATAATACCAAATTAGTAAGGTAAAGACAGAAAACAAATTCGAATATTTTGAGCATTTTCTGTGCTGCTCATGAAAATGAATGTGCTGCCAATAATAATGATGAAGATTATGATTTGGCTATTGTGATTAAATCCGCCACCCGTGGACTGTAAAAGAATACAGAGAACTGCTTATCAGTGGCTCTGTTTACATTCCTGAATGGGACACACACTGCTTCAAGGGTGTGCAGTAAGTTGGAGCCATTTGCAAGCTCACAGTGATCAAACTATAGTCAAGGTGTCTGATGCTGTAGTTGAGGCTGACACATGAACCCACCAGATGACAGAGAGTGTCTTGATTGTGGTCAGCAGGACCATTTAACACGTAACTGTAAATGCCCACCGAGAAGGTGTTTAAAAAAATGTGATAGTGACACATTTCTGATAATAATGTGGGTTTGAAAGTAGATCAGTGTTTAAATGACGACATTAACATTTTGCGTCTGAGAAATAAGAGATAAAAACAAGGTCAAAAGATTGGAGTCTTAAAGTAAATCCTTTTGAAGAAAAGGAAACTTATAAATTTTATAAGTGAATTGAATACAGGTTGATGCAAAATGAATGACTCCAACAAATGTGAGTTGCAAAATATGTAAAGGTAACTAGAAGGATGATTGTGTTTTAATTAAACATTTTTAAAAGGGTTCAGGTAATATAGAGAGACAGATCTCAAAGATGATTAATAATAACTGCAAAAGATGCAGAGTAGCCTTGTCAAAGTTAGTGTGAATCCTGATTGGAGACTGATAAACTCCTAGAAAAAAAAACTTTTGAAGTCAGATATTAAGTTATGGTAATTGAGAACTTGACAACTAAAATTGAGATTGAGAAATGTGAAACGTTATTTAGAACTAGAATAATTATTTTTATGTAAGAACAAATAAGCAGAAGCAGTACTGGATTAACAGTTGCTAAATGCTGATTAAACAAACAGCTTGAAAAGTTGACCATGAAAGAACTAGAAGCTGATGTTTTGCTTTCAAAAGATAAGTTTGCTATTGGCTGTAATGAAACAGTTCGCTTATCTAAATCTGATGTGTGCTGTGGCTGAAACTGCCAGTGCGACAGAGACTCAATCTGAGTGGAAATTTGTAATGTCTAAATTCCCTGAGGTGGGCAAAAGACAACTATAAAACCATGTTTATTTGAAAACACATGTAATTTCTGGCAAAGATGCATTAAGCTGGGATAGAGTTAAAAGATGGTAGATAAAAGTTTGATGTTAGAAGTATATGAGAGAGCAGTGTACCATCCAATAGAGTCTCAGAGTCTCTCTCATTCAATGAGTCAGCTAGAAGCTGTTATCTGTGATAATAAGTAAAGCACAGTGTTTCAGTTGAAGATCATAGACACAGAGATGTTAAAAGAAACATTTGCCATTTAGAGAGCAATTTGTTTTAAAAAGTAAAACTGAATGACTTTAAAGAAGTATTTAAAATAATAATACAGACCTTAAACGATAGAGGTGACATTTTGATTAGCTTATTTTAGGACCAGTAACTTCTTTGTCTCATTTAGTCTCCACCATTCAGGACCGATGGCTCCGGCTACAGGTGAAGTACACTGAATGTACGGTTGTGATCTAAATTCCCTGAGTATAGTCTAAGCAGCTAGGTTGCTGCTTTTAAGATAGTTAATGGATTTAAGTGATTAAATACTGTTGTTATTAACCTGTCTCCCTGTGTGAACACTATTAGGCAATCGGAATGGCTCTGGTGACTCTTGAACGTGCCTTTCCTAAGCTCCAGAAAACAGCTGTGTTCTGTTGAAGAAAACTGATTGTGTATTGGGAAAGAGCGGTCACCAGTGTGTACGTGTGTACGAGTGGCTACTCAATGACGGGATGATCTTCCTGGCCAGGGGACAGCCCAACGCAGGGGGTCACGAACATTGGGCACCTCCGGATGGAGGTGTTATTTGTGAGAAAGGTATGAGAGTTGAGCGCTGATTACTGGAGGCCACCGGGGTCAGCAGAGCATTGAGAGGTGAGATGCGCTGTGAGGAGTTACGGCAGTCTGACCCAGAAAATTTGAGTTTCCTCTATACCACTCGCCAGAAGAAACCGCATTAGTTGTATGGCTTGTTTTTCATTGTGACAAGTGTCTGCAACTATGCCAGGGGAAAACACCCTGATGGAGATTATAGATAAAGGGCTAACAGAAATGGGCTTTCAAGGGCCAGCTGAGACCAGGAGGGGATTGCCATTAGTTGTTGTGGAGACAGTAATAAAACTTTTTGATGTCGGTTGCCTTATGGGCAAGGAAAATTATAGTGTTGATTTAGAGCTAATATGTCTATAACATATGTTTTAACTTCTGAAGGTTGTTAGACATGGTGGTGACTAAAGATGAAGACAGCTTTTGTAGATTTGAGAAAAGTCTGGATGACAAAGGTGAATGGTCAAAGGTTATTGTAATGAATACATTTTTTTGTCTAAGTTACAGCCTTAGGAGGCTGGTGGAAAATATTATTTGTTTATAGTGAGAGAGACTGCTTGAGCGGAGGAAGGGATGTTAACTGTGTCTGTTATCGGCCTGCTAGAGCAAGCTGAAGCGAAATAATGATAATGAAACAAAACAACCCAGCTGACTTGTCTAAAAATCAAATGAGTAATGAACAAGACATGGTTTGAAAGTGGTTAAGAGACCATGTAAAATTAGATAGAAGCTACAGGAAAATGGAAAGGTTAAAATCTTATTTAAAATTTAAATCTTTTAGCAATAATATAAAGAAAAGTGAACATTGAGAATGAGCAGTTAACATATGTGTGTCTAGTATGAGTGCGTGTGATGGGGACAGCACTTTATGTCTTGTATGTATTAGTTTGGGGCACTAATATTCCGCCTGAATGGTGTGTATATTGCGTCATTAACCTCTGGAATGTGTTTATCATTACAGATGGGTTAAGGCAAATGACAAATTTTAAAGAAGCTGATAATTCTGATGAAAAGACAATACAGAACATGGGACAAGCTTTAAGTTGATTGGCCATCAAGCTCTGTCTGGTAGTAATACTTTTGTCATACATAATGTAGATTTGAAGATCAGTTTAAGTAAATTGGAATTGTGAATTCACAGATCGCTGTCCGGGGTTGAGATAAATGAAAATGTTGTAGATTTGATGGCAACAACAAAGTGACATATTGGCTAAGTCAACATGAAATTATCAAGAGAGCCCCTCACATTTATGATTACTGTGAACAAAGGGGGAGAAATGATTGACTGACATTGACAAAGTCTGTACAGCACGACCTGACCTGATAGAAACAATTGATGACTTTGGAAATGTTTGTAGATGACTGACTTGAGAGACCAAACAACAGGCCTGAAAAGCAGGATTCGCTGTGAGACTCAGGGCCATTGCCCTTCAAATACTTCGATAAGAAGATGAGATTGGGCTTTAAGTGAAGAATGTAATATTTTGTTTCAGAGACAGAGAAAGATGTCTGGAGGAAATTTGGCTGAAGGACAGTGTTGATGGCTAACTTTGTTCATCCAAACACCATTATGTTAAATTGATGCATGAGTTGATTAATGCATCAAAAGGGGGATGGTAACAATTGACAAAATATGGTTTACTAAGGGACAATATATGTTGGGAGGACACTGGGTTTAATTGGGTAAAAGCCTGGCAAGAAGCCATTCTTCTCCCTAACAAAATTGCTGTCTGTAAGTGTATTTGCAGGACTGTTTCAACAGGAGACGCCAGGGCAGATGCAGCAGCGAAGGCCGCGGCAGCACAGCAGACAAAAGAAACTACGTGTATTTTACTATCTGAAAATAACCTCGACATTTGTTTTCCTTTACAGAGCATGCAGACTTTTGATGCAAGGCAGAATGTCCCCTATAAAATATTGGTTATGGATGAATTTGACTAACTATCCTGGCCTGGATTGTTATTGTGGCAGAAAGAAACAAGGCCACACCTGCGCTGCGCATAACTTAAATTTTCCTTTTACAGAATGTCAGGATGGATTGCAGAAAACAGAACTGATTCTGTTCCAAATGTATAAATATTGTGTTGTGGACATGACCAAAATGGGTTGAGTGTTTTCAGGGGAAAAGGACCCTGAGTGCTATTAAGTGAGCAATAAATTATCCGGAGATAATGTTTCAGGTTGTTCATTCCACAGGTCACACCAAAGGGGACGAGCGGCTAGACAAGCGGTCACTAACAAAATACTTAAGGTCTCCATTCACAGGTGAAAGCAGGCAAGAAATGGTTCACTCCAGTGGGGGTGCGGTCATGATTTAAGGGAAAACCTTATAAGGATCAGAAAATGGTTGGAGAGTGTGACACCTGGGTCCAAGCCTCTCACCTTAGACAACACCAACAGGCCTCAACCATCCAATAGAGCACAAAGTGAGGGATTCAAGGACGTGCTAGTAACGTACCTCGCTCACCAGCGATGGAAGACCATGGCTACGGCATGCAAAGTGTCAACATGGTGAACACGGAACGTCCGTGGGGCGAACGAGATGATCAACACACCTGGAGGAACCAACTGCCAACTGATGGTTTAAGTTTAACAGAAGAATCTGTTTTTTGTGATGATTTTGATGATTTTGTTTGATTGAATCAAACTAGGTATTGATTTGATTGGTACAAATGTAGAAAATCTATTAATTTATGTGTAACAAGCAAAAAGACGGACCGTAATGGAGATATTAGAGTTAATTTTGAACAACTAATTTGGTTAGAGTGGATAAAATTATAAGACTTCTCTGGTTAGATTTGTTAAACAGTGCGTTCAATAGAGCTTACTAAATTGAATTAGAAGTGAATGAAATATGGAGATGGGCGTGGATTAATGGAAAAGGCTTAATGATAGGAGTTAGGATTGTGTGTGTTATTCTGATAATTTTGTTATTCATGGGTGAATATGATTACAGAGACAGGTGAAAACCTGCTGTCTGTTCAATTGGTGAAAATGATAGTCTATCCCAAGGATGAACAAAATGATGCGACGATACAGTTAGCGGGAGCTACAGTGAGATATGTTAAATGTATGTTCTGTTTGTTTTTCTTCTATTTGTTTATTTTCTGAGAAAGATTAAGGGCAAAAGATTTAAAGAGGGTTACAAGCAGCGGTCATCCGTGTTACGAGGTGGCGTACAAGGACAGGGTTTGAAACTGAGGGATTTTTATTACACTTTTATCTGTTTGTTTTCTTACTGTGTTATAACTATTTATTCCTTACTGGTGTGACTGAGGGTCTGCTTGCAGGAACGCAGAAACAGTGATTCCTCGTTTAGCCCGGCCCAGTAAAAATGTTTACTTGCTTGCTAGAAAATTATGGGGCTTTCCCCCACAAAGAACAGCCTTATGCTTCTTCATTCTAAACTTTTTCTTCACAGGTTCAAGGAGAATGATTTGTATGTAATGACTTGAACTTGCATTTATTATTACTATTATTACAATGTTTGATTAATCAGTTATCAGAGTATGATAAACAGAGAGGAGTTGTTATGGAATTTTTCTATTATTACTCTGATTTCAGTGATTCCTAATGATGGCCTCATCTGTTCTCACGAATGTAGTGAGAGGGGGCCTTTGGGTGATAATTTACTGTGGTTGGGAGTCAGTGGAGGTAAGGAAAAGCAGGTTGTCAAGGGGTCATCTTGAGTGCATTTGTATGTTATAGCCTAAAGGGTTAAGGGGGCATTTACCTCTCAGGGCCAGGGAGAAATAGAAAAAAACAAAGTATATCTCTCCTGTGAGGGGAGGGCAGAAATAAGGCCTTGGAGGACACAAGATATAAAAAAGACAGACACTGCTTCTCTTTATCTCTTCTCACTGACTCACGAATGTGTATTGATGACGAAGATCTCTCTTGCAAGAGAATAAATACTTTATAAACTATTCAATTGGACTCAGAGTGTCTCTTATTCAGTGATGATGTTTGTTGGAAAGGAAAAGCCACAACAACCACTTTCTGAAAGCTCAGCAAAGAGAAAGACTGATTTAATGCTGGAAAAGGTGAAACTTTCACTTGAGACTTTTCCGGAGAACAAAGAGACAATCCTAAGATGCAAAACTGTGGCAGGATCGTTCAAAAAGCCCAAACTGAGAAGAGGCAGAAAAAACAACAGAGCCTATATTCCAATCTACGACACCAGGCCTTTGAGTGACATCATTGGCTGACGACACATGCAGAGCGACAGCCGAGCAGCTTCAACAGACTGATGATCTAAAAACAGAAGAACTGACTGACATCCTTCCCTTACGGGCACCACAGGTGCGGCAACTCCAATGATCACTCTAGAGAGACTGCTGCAAATTTGGTTAATTATTATATTAACTTTATTCTTCTTGATTATTCACTGGTCTAATAGCAATTCTTTATCTTCTCTGCTAAACTAACCCTCTCTGCTTTATCAGTAGGTTTCAAGTCCAGCTCTATAAGAAAAAGAAAGTCCATTGACAGAGAGAAGTGGGTGCTTAACTCACCAAATAGTTAAAACTGAGGCTGGATTTGGTATAGTGAGGGCTATTATATTCAAAAAGTTCATAGGGCTAAAAGCATGATAGAATTATTCTCTGGCAAAGAAAAAGATTGACACAAGATGTCAAAGAATAATTATTACGGTTGGCAAAACAATGATACTGGTCACTGGTCAATAGGACAAATCAGAACAACAAATGACAAAATGCATATGATAAATTACAAGTGGCTAGCCTATTATTCTAAAATATTCAATCTATTAGAATTTGAAAAAAGAAGGGGGAAAAAAACAACAGTGTGTGTGAGAGTGACTGAGTGTGAATGGAGTGAGAGATGGTGTTTGAAGAAACACTGAGGCAAATCAATTATTTTGCCAATACAGCTGTATCTAAAATTTAATATGTGGGCCCACAGGGCAAATTCTGCCCAATAAAATAATGACCATGGATGAATTTGGTTACATTTCCTGGTTGAAATTGTAGTGGCAAAAGAATAAAAAAGAAGGGAAAAAACAGTGCCACATTTGCGCAGCGCATAACACATCTGACTTTCTTTGCAGCATATCAAGAGGAGCTGATCTTTGTCAAAAGTATGAAATGTTGTCTGGTAACTTTTGTCTTGTAACAAAGTGGGTTGAGTGTTGTCAAAGATGCCTAATAAATAGTGTGCTAACTCAAAACAGTGAGAAAATTGAGTTGAATTGACTAATTTTAAAAAGTACATTGGAAATTTATTATGAGAAAAATTTAAAGAAATTGCAATTATGATGATAACAAGCTGAAATTGATGAAAAACAAGGAGAATATATGGATTCAAGTCCTGCTGATAATGACAGCAGAAAGCCCCAAAAGGGGCCAGGACACCACTCAGCCCACATGACCTTTCTACAGGGAACACCAAGAAGGACAATCAGGGCCAGATGAGCAGATGATTGAAATTACATGTTGATGTCACTAACATAAATAATTAAGCTTTAATTCACAGATAGCAGCAGCTCAATTCCAGGAAAGGTTTCTGGGACGGTTCTAACAAAAAGAACCAGAGACTGTGCTTTGTAATCTCAGAAGAAGCTTGTGCATTGATCAGCAGAGTGACATTTGAGTCATGCCTCTCAACTTAAAATACGCCAACCAAGTTCAGCAACCCCCCACAACAGGAAGTGAGGGACCAAGGAAGCTGACAATGATCTTCCCTTGCCAACGAGGAAAAGCCCATTGCAACGACTCACAAAGGTCAACACATGAATGGAAAAAGGAGACAAACTTGACCAGAAACAGGAATGAGAAGTTGCAGAATGTGGGAAGCTCACAAAGAGCTGTGCAAAGAAGATGAGATGAGTACAAGTTCAACAATAGTCAACATCAACCAAATTTCTTAAAATTGAATGTTTAGCCCTTGAATAGATTTAGTATCAACTTAATAATAACCCCGCCAGAACAAAAAATTATTGAAGAGAAAAATATATTAAAGCAACGTAAAAACAATGATAATGACAAATTAAGAAAATAAACAAAAATAATGATAACGATTAATTTAAGAAATTGATATAGCATAGTGGGAATTAAGACAATTCATGAAGGAAAAATTAGAACTAAAAATAACTTTTAAAATAGATCCTAATGGGTACTCAGATGCAATTGGGCAATACAAGGGTATACCTAATTAATTTAAGGCTACAGTTGAAATTGAAGCAAGTATTAACATTGGATATTAACAAATATTAGATTTTAATTCATAAGATTATGAATTGATTCAATATGCTTTTGACTAATTATAAAAGTTCTATCAAGTAGTGTTTATAGAAAGTTTATAGACTTACAGGAAGTTATTGAAACAACAACAAACAGGCCCTTCTGAACAATCTAAATGGTACCAGAGGGGGGGTCAAAAATAGATATTTGGCATTCACATGAAGCATAGATTATTGAACCAACAATACTTTTGAATATTCTCAATCCAAATGCGCAATGGTATTAAACCAGTGCGCAAAGCGGGGAGTAAGGTAAGAAAATTAAAATTAAGGCAAAATTAATTAAGAATAAGGAAATTAAATTAAAATGAAGTTAAAATTAAAGGCATTTTAAATTAAAAGGCATTTTTCCAAAGTTTTGTGAAATTTGTGGCAAAAACAAAGGTAAGAAAAGAACAGTGACAAAAATAGGCCATATGTCAGTATACCAGAAGAACTATTAAAACATTTGGTAAGGAATATGTGGACATGATATAGATGGGTAAAAGCAATGAAATCAACAGAGCAGGGGCAGGAACAGAAATTAAGTCTCTAACAGAAAAGTAATCCTTAGATTAGAAGTCTAAATAAGGTCAGATAATGGGTCAGCTAAACAGAAGTATTGAAGATTAAAAATAAGTTGCATACGAACACAAGGAAGTTTTAATAATAAGGAAGTTATGATGCTAATGGTTTAAATGGTTGATATAAAAACTTTTAGATTGTTAGATATACAGAAAAAAGAAATGTACTTATAAGGAATATGTAAGAGTGCAAAAAGTTGTTCTCTAGAGTTATTTTTCTAATTGTCAGAGTTTATTGAATGACTTGTATGATTGTAACATTGCTCTGAAGCTTTCTTAGCTAGAGTGATTACATGAGACATAATTAGTTTATTCATGATGGTTTATTTAGAAATTAGTAAAGAAGAAAAGGTATTCAGTTAAGGTAGTCTTGAACTGAAGAGCTACAATGAGAATGAGAAGCTACAATACGTGAGATTAAAAAAGTCAAAGAGTATTCATTGATTAAATTTGGAAATAAAATTGACAGAATGTGAAATGTAAAACTTTATAACAACTGTTAAAGTGTATTGCGATTAATTAAATAGAAGATTCACTAAAGTGTTCTGTTCGTTCATCAACTAAAAAGGACTGACTAAAAGATGAATTCTTTGAATTTAAGAATTGATATTCCTTCATAAAAATAAGAAGCGATTAAAAATAGGAAAGAGGTATTTTTACCCAGCCATATTTTGAATTAATAGTCATATGGATCATGCGAAACAAAAATGCAGAATGAATCAATTAGAATACTATAATAAGCAGAGATTTATTATAATGCTTTGTCTACATTAGGAGAAAAACAATTATGAGAAAAAAGTAGAATGACTTCTAATGTTAGGAGATTAGTGTTGCACTTTTACTAAATAATACTGCGCAGGGAAAATTTAACCATACGATTAAGTGGGAGAAAAAAGCTTAAGAGCAGAAGTTAAGGAAAACGTGACTTTAGAGCACTGGAAGCATGGTTTGCAAAATTAGGAATGTTCTTAGGTGTTGCAATATTAATAGGAGGGTTATTATTCTGTTGTGTACTTCCCATATTAAGATCACTAGTTGATGTGTGATTGGACAATGGCCGTTTTGTGGGAGGGGCCTGCGAACGGTCAATTTAGTCACTAGGTAGCATAAGTAAGGGGGCTGTATTTTGAAACTACAGGAAGGTGAAAGTGAGGCTTAGATAAGCCTCAGAGGAGGGAATGTTGAAGATTTTATTACTTAGAAACTAAGTAATTTAGCTATATAAGAATTCACAATTATTTCTTTTATGAGTTATTTCCTCTAATATGACTCTGTCTAGGTGACTTTGAAAGCTGCAAGACCTTCTGTAAAAAGACCCTGAATGTCAATTCTATTTCAGTATGTCACATGGTACAAGACCTTCACCCAAAACTATCTATAAGTGTATGACCATCTTTGGAAAAGGATGTATGTATATAACTCTGAATCCCAAAACACTCGGGAGCGCTAGAAGGCCGAAGGGCCAGAGCGTTAGAGCGCCGTTCCGTTCGGCGTTCGAAAATAAAGTCTAATTATGTCTGGCATCAAAGATCTCTGCGAAGTTATTTACAGAACAATTGAAACCACTTCACGACTCGTCTGTGAAACCGGGAGTTAATCTTCGCTGAGCAGTGTAGATTCAAAATAAGATTCATAAAACATAGTTGTGAATGAAAGATCATTTCTTACCAAATTACACTTGAAAGAGGTGTAAACCGCTTTACTGAGCTGAACTTTCTGGAACATTCCCCCAGTTTTGCCTATTTCCCAAACAGTTTGTACTTTTCCATTGGTCACATTTAGACCTCAGCTGTTTCTTGCATTAACACCTCAACGAAACCTGGCTGTTACAAGAATGTTGCATGACGTTACAAACATAGTTGTTGTCGTTTCGTTTGTGTGAATGTAATAAAGTAATCCTAATTCAGTGCATTTATATCTCACATGTTAAAGAAATTACATTAGTTTTTTTTTATTACAATTAAATGAACACAGGTATGAGCACAGTTTTAAATAATTCCACTTTGGTTTGAGCACATGCCTGAAAAAAGGTCATTTTTAAAGAAATATTTAGAAGTGTTTCTCTTTTAATCCAATCGAACATTTTAAACAAAATGTTTTAATTGAATGGTTTTCAGACTTGACTCCCTGATTTATAAGATTTTTTCTTCTTCTGTGCTCTAAATTTCATGGTCCATTCTGTTTGTCTTCCATAAAATCGCACTCACCAATAATCTAAAAAATAAAATCCGAGTCTGTAATGACATCATCCCTAGGGAGTGACATCATTTTGGTGGGAAAACAGCAGCAAACATTTATATTAGTTGTTTTACTCTAAAACACTCCATTCTCTTTGGTATGATATTATCAAAATTTAAAACGATGGTTAATATCATAATTAACTTTAAGTTGGTAGTACCCTCATCTAAGTTTACACCCAATCCCTTTTTATTTCCATCCTATTGGAACATCCTCTGTAATTGCCATTGTGTACATAAGCATATAATCATAATTTATAAAAGTTAAACAAAAACAATAATGTGCCTGAGTGTGACCGTAGCACCTTTCAGAAGTAAAAACCAACATAAGCAAATTCATTTTTAAAACAGACAGACACAAATTAAACACCTTTCCAAATACTGGCATTTGAAGTTAGCAATTCGGTGCTCAATTTAACTTGATCATTATTTTTTGATCATGAAACATGCAGTAAAGAACATTTAAAAATCTATTGCTAAATCCACATATTTGTAAGTAAAAAAAAAAAAAAAAAGGACAGAAACAGCTTGCTTTTTTAAATGTCAACATTTAATGAGCTTCACCACTGTACTTCAAATCTACACTCTGAAAAGAGACCGGTGATTTTTCAAAACACAGAACACATCCACAGAGTCCTTCCGGTCCCTAAGAATCATCTCCTCCGCTTTCAGGGCATCGAATTTTATATTATAGTCATATATGTCGTAAAATGTATTCAAATACCATTAACTCTGAGTATAAACTTCAAACTTCCTTATAAAACTTGACAGCAAGTGCAGTACCTTCCCCTTTTGGCCCATTCGTGCTTGCGTGTTAGTCTCGTCTCACAGGCTCAGTTTGAATCCGCACGTTATCTCAGATACGCCTGCTTCTTGTACGTTCTAAAACTGCCACATATTTTGTACGTTTATCTCATCCGATGTCTCTCGGTGAAGGATGCCATGTCAATTATCTTAGGTTGTCTCGCAGGACAAGTATGCTGTGTGATCTAACAGTCAGAAAACACTGGGGTGAGAATATGGTACTTTGTACAAGAATATGATGATGGGAACCAACTCCAACCAATCGCAAATGTAATGACTTTGATTTCTTTATACAGGGTTTTATAGGAATATAAAAGTCGGAAGGGACATTCAAGTTTTAAATCTCCACATAAAAATAAAAGCGTGGAGGTAAACAACCAAGTCATTGAGCTCGAGAGGTAGAGACCAACAATGTGAATCCATTATATACATATACACAAACAGTTCAGTGTTTCTTTAAAGGAAATTAATAATAATAATAATAATAATTAAAAAAGGGCTCTACTTCAATACTCATATCCACAGCTCTGCAGCACACAAGACACAATTAACATAATTGGTTATGTGTTTTTGTTTGTTTTTGTACTTATACTGTTTTGGATTATTTCTTTGTCTACACTTTCTAGTGCAGGGGAAAATAAAAAGAAGAAAAGAGAGAAAAAAAATCTGTACAATTATATGCAAGTCTCAAAAATAAAATAAAATTTCACAGCCCTAAAAAATGTGCAGGCTAATTGAACTTCTATACAGCAGTATTACATAGTTTTTTTTTTGTTTGGCGATTTTTTTTTTATACGTCGTTTGTTTTAGTTTTTTGTAGATTTTGTGTTTCTAATGAAATCTACCTGCTACTCGCTTATTTACATACCATACTCAGTGGATCATGGGAAAGCATGCCATAGCACATTGAGGAGGAAATTAAAATAATTATCTAAAAATATATTAAATATTTTCCATTTGTTTACTTTTAGTCTGAGAGAGTGCAGAAAGCATTATGGGAAATTTAAGCATGGTACAGTGAGTGAAAACGACTTCCAAATGCTTTCCAGACACACAACATATGCCATTCCCAGGCACCCTTTTCAGATCCATCCTCTCCACAAGTCTTTCAACAGAAAAAGAGCTTTTGAAGGGGGGGGTCAAAGAAGACGACACTGAACTGACATACACAGGATCACTCGCGTGATGCCACAGTCAGTTATAAACATGCACGGGTCCATACATGCACTCACAATGGTGTTCGTCACTTGTCTTCACGGACAAGGTTTGGTAATATACCATTGCAATTAAGGAATGGTTTGGTTGACCAACACTTCAACCTATTATTTATCTAATTTCTTAGCTTTTTTTAGTTTTTAGGCTTTTAATTTGGTTTGCATGCTATTCTAGATACTCCATCAGGGATAGCAGGGTTCGAAGGTCATCTGAAAACAACCTCCCTATATTATGTCGCTACATGCTAGTTGGGTTTTCAGTCTTGGTAGGAGACAAGCACCTGCAAGATTTCTGGACACACACTCTAAGACTCCTTTGCTTCAAATAAACCCTTTAGGCACGAGCATTTCGTTTTCGAGCCAATGTCGCATGCTTTGGATCCTCAACCGCTGTGCCATTCAGTCACTCACCCACCCGAAGTACTAAATACTGACATCACATCCACATTAAGGAGTACTAAGAGAAACCTATGAAACAGTATCTATGAATCAGTATCTCTGCCAAGTGCTGCGCTAAAGAATACTGATTTGCTTTTACTGACGAAAGTTGAATATGAGACGGAAAGCGAGATGCGAACAAAGATAGATCGATAGAGAAAGAAAGGAAGAGCGCAGATGACAGCATAAATGGAAGAAAGTCATAAAAATCACACCGCTGTTGCAGGAAATAAACGCAATGAGCAGCTCACTCTAGCCGAACGAGTGGTCACAGTTCTTACGAGGGCCGTCGCTAAAATTGACATGGCCCGGGACAAATTTATATGGGTTGGCCTAATGAATATGCTATTACAGAGGACCTTTGAGGGCCGGGACAGCGGTTTTCCACTCTAGACGATGGCCCTGGTTTTCAGTAAGGTGCTAGCATGAGCAAAAAAAATAAAATCTTTCCATACTACATGAAGCACTGCACTTTCTGTTTCCATGAATAAATAAAGCATGATTTACTCGCACACATGGTCGTTAAGAGTTTTCCTTCAGGGATACGGCGCAGATTCTGCTGCCCTGCTGTTCAAAATACATTCAAGTCCACAGGGGTCGACTTCGTCTGCCGAAAGTATGGGTTCACGAGCGCGAACCTTCAGTATACTACTACAGAGCAGTGGGTATGTACGAACGGACCCCCCGTGACCAGGCCCACCCTTCCCGTGTCCCGCTTGAACTCATCAGCAGTGGTTGCTTCTATTAACTCCCATTTAGTAAGTATTACAGTACACACACACATCAGCGACATGGCTAGTCCTAGACTCCAGTGCAATGCTACGCAGGTTTGGGGAAGCCTGGGGATCAGTAGTCCGTGGGGGACGAGGGTGGACGCAGGAGGGACGTCCTCCGCCACTGTTATCAACGCCGTCTTCTCCGCCATCCTCAGCTACTCCCAAACTAGAGGAGATGGAGGCATTTCAGAGGGCTGAGCTACTGTCGAGCTGTGGACAGAAAGAAAGAAAGAAAGAAAGAAAGAGAGAGAAAAAGAAAGAAAAAAAGAAAGAAAGAAAGAAAGAAAGAAAGAAAGAAAGAAAGAAAGAAAGAAAGAAAGAAAAGGGATTGTTATGTCTTGTTTTAAGGATAAGGTGATGTCTCCATCTAGTGTTGAGACACTAGAAAATAAGTTGCAAGATATGCTTGAAAAGCACTAGATTCATCAGGATATCTAAAGTTGCAGTAGTTGTTACCACCAATAATAGTTTAAAAATACATTAAACACTCTTTTACGTAAAAAGTTTGCCTAAATATGAAATAATTGCTTGTTGGCAATGGCAACCCAAAGCAAAAACATGGTTAAAAAAATCATGACGTTCACGCTTGATTCACGCAAGTCTGTTAACTCTAAGGTTAGGAACATAGAAATGAAGGTGAATCTCACAAAATTTAAATAAAAAGTATATTTATAATAAAAATAAATATTATTTATATTATTTTCATAAAACTGATCACGCTCACAATTATCAGCAGCTCTTGTAATGTGAAAAATTATCTCATTCTCACTTCTGAAATGTAAAATAATAATAATTATTATAATCTGAATAAATAAAAAATATATTTTTTCTTAAATACAAATTAACTATATATTATTTAAATCATAAAGTACATCAAAAAAAAAAAAACTACAAATCTTTATGAACCAAAACACTTTTTTAATTTTGGAAATATGACCTGAACATTTGAACTTGAGATTCACCAATAAAAATAAAGAGTATGAACAGAAAAAGGGGGGACTCACCTGATAAAGCTTTTGAAGGCAGCTGATTGGGGGTTGATACACAGCGGTACCCGATTCCCCTTCTGCTGCTCCAGGATGAACTGATGAATGATCTCTATGTGGGGGAAAAAGAGGAGGGATGATGAGAAATAAGCAATAATAACGGGTTACAGTTGTAAATAATAACAGTTTAAAAGTTACATGCAATCATGGTTAAAAGAATAGTTCACAAAAATGTTTAACATTTCTTCCTATGCTCATGTCGAAGAAAATATGGGTTTGGAATAACATGAGTGTGAGTAAATGATGACAGAATGTTTTGACGGAAGAGAACAGATAGTTGAGCAAACTCGTTATTTTGGGGGGTTTTTTGCACACAAAAAATATTCTTGTCACTTCAGAAAATTAAGGTTGAACCACTGTAGTCACATGGACTATTTTAACCACGTCTTTACAACCTTTCTGGGCCTTGAAAGTGGTAATAACGTTGCAGTCTATGGGGGGGTCAGAAAGCTCTCGGATTTAATCAAAATATCTTCATTTGTGTTCTGAAGATGAACGAAGGTCTTACGGCTTTGGAACGTCATGAGGGTGAGTAATTAATGACTGAAATAAAATTTTTGGTTGAACCAACCCTTTAACAAGTATACAGCAAGCTAAACCTGTTTACCTGTTAAAGGCATAGTTAAAAAAAAAAAGACAAGTTTGTCATCATTCCTTGTAACAAAGAAGGTGGAGCGATGTAACTGGCTTGGATGACACTCCTTACAGACTAGGACTCCAAATCTAAACTATGAATGAAGTGAAGATCTATTCTAGCAGTAAAATTTCAGGTCAAAGAGTTGATTTTGAAGGAATATTCTGCAGGCAGACTAATATCTGTAATATCTTCTAAAACGCTGTGCTCTTTAATTTAGTAGACGAGCTGTTAAGCTTAAACTAGCTCTGGCAACGTGGAAACTCATGTGCCGATCCAAAAGGGGTTCCCCTCGCTTTCCAAACACGGCTGCCTACCCTAAAGCGCTTTAGGTCTCTAGGCGGTCGGCTCCATCCGCACAGATTAATCCTCCAGTGGAAACACGTTGCACGCAGGATGGAGGATGAGGAGGGAGGGTGAAGGGCAGAGTTATTTTGAGCCGACAGCACAGTAAGCCTGCTTTTAGCGACAGACTCTCACTAATACCCACTGACAGTGGAAGGCAAGCACAGATCCAGGGGCCCCGAATGAAGGGTGAAAACAAGGCAGAAAAACAACAGGAGCAGCAGGGGATCTGGAGCAGGAGACGCCCAGCAAGACTTTTGATTAACATGCAGTGACATGATGGGCCTATTCTCTCAAATAGGCCCAATTCAATTAAGACCTGTAGTTCTTATATACGTTGTTTACAAACCGAAGGTGGATCAGGACAAAAGTGTAAATTAATAGAGCAACAATGTTTGGCTCACGTGTTGTGTAATATGCACTGTGATCAGCACAATGTGTAATAGACCTGAATGAATCATCATCAACAGGGGAGAGCGCCGCGCTAACCTTTGACCTGCCGAACTGACGTCAGGTTCTTTTCAAAGCCGTCGTCAAACTTGGGGTTGGTGACAGGCTCAAAGTCACTGGTGTAGACGCGGCCAGAGGATGTGGTGTAGCAGCATTTGCACATGCAGGTGTGGTACCGCAGACGCCCCTCGTCCAGATACGGGTGCGCCAGGGCGTCCTTCGCAGAGATCCGCTTCGACTGGATTGGGGAACAGAATTGTTCTGATTGAAATTTCCTTTTCAAAATCTATTTTACTGATATGTTTTAAATTGAAAATGAAATGTTTATATTACAAATTAATATAAATTATATAAAAATATTTTAAATTATTAATTTTAATTTAACTTAAAAAAGTTTCATTTTAATAATGTATAAATAATCATATATTATTTTATATAATATTTTGTATATTAAAAAAAATATAATCTATATAATAAAATAAAATTTCATTTTAATAATATAGAATCACATATATTATTTTACTTATATTTTTTAAATGAAATGTGTATATATATATATATATATATAATTATATATTATATATATATATACACACTGTATACATTAAATAAAATAATAAATGTAATAATTTTAATACAATTTTAATAATATTAAACAAAATCATATATATATATAAATATATATAAATTCATGTAGCTACATACATATATGTTAAATTTATACATTAAAAAAATTTGAAAATACAAAGCTTTATACAAATAATCTTAAATATATTATATTATTCATGTAATATTATTTATACATTTTATATATATATTTTATAGGTCTCTAGATAAAAAAAAAAAAAAAAAAAAAAAAAAATATATATATATATATATATATATGTGTGTGTGTGTATGTAAATCATTTTGTTTGTAATCTTCCAGTTTAAGAGAATAGAGTATCAAGAACACTTACTGGGTCAAAGACCAACATCCTGCAGAGGAGGTGAACGGCCTCATGGGTTGCTTGACTGGATAGAGTATACAGGACAGGAAGTGAAGGCTGCAGAAACAGGAAATTGTATAAGTATTTGTTCTTTTACCAACCATATACATATTCAGATATAGGCAGAAACAAACAACTGCAGTATGTATCAATGATTCAATATTTGGAGGGACTACAAGTAAAACATTTTGGGGAAAAAACATAAAACCATGAAAATACATCATGTGTATTGTACATTGAATGTGATCAAACAAATGTGAAAATGCATGTGTAAAGTGTGAGAATGAACATGATTTAGAAACGTGGCCAGCTCTTAGCATTTTCATCTTGTTCTGAGAAGCAGTCAAAACATACAAACAGCTTCTTCTAAGCATGTCGACCCTGGTCATGTGAGTCTCAGCAGCCGTTCAGCTGCACGTAACAATCTCAAGCATTTAAAACATTCCTCCCAGTAGCACATGATCCTTGCGCCAGTAGCCACATACTTATCTGAGGATGTGGGACAGCGGAGACAATGAGCTGGGATATTTTTAACCATGTCTAATTATCTCCTCCGCCCACCTTCC
Source organism: Rhinichthys klamathensis goyatoka (assembly GCF_029890125.1). Classification (NCBI taxonomy): domain Eukaryota; kingdom Metazoa; phylum Chordata; class Actinopteri; order Cypriniformes; family Leuciscidae; genus Rhinichthys; species Rhinichthys klamathensis. The sequence continues at coordinate 222,767 of NW_026606829.1, forward strand.
CCCCATCCCAAGCCCCCCAGCTGACTCGCCAAAGAGTTGATTGAAAAAGCCCACCGGTAATTGCTTGTTTTCCCTGGTTAGGTTCTTTGAGCTGAGAACAGATGTGAACTATGGCTGGTGATTCACCCTTTAAAAAGGGATGACGTGTCGTCAGGGCTGACTGTATAGCTGATGGAGGTGAAGGTGTCGGACGAGAGATGGAGGAAGAGGATGCGAAAGGAATGAATTCTTTCAGCCATAACTACAGCCAAGCGGAAACGAGGTGTGCTATTACTTTAAGTGATCAGACCTTCATTGAAGGAATCTGAGTCATATCTAGGGACTAGAATACCACGAAGACTTGAAGGTTGGCAACATCTCAGAACATCACAACAACGGCATAGCAACATGCAGAACTCCTTAGCAACTGAATGCAAAACTTACGGCAACTGCCCAAAACACACTAAAGTGATATCTATTTAAAAAAAGCCTTTTTTCCCCATTCTATTACCTAATTATGATGTCAATAAATGCTACTAATAATAATGTGACCCTGGACCACAAAACGAGTCACATGGTTCATGGTTCACATGGTTGAAATTGAGACTTATAATTCATATGAAAGCTGAATAAATAAGCTTTCCATTGATGTATGGTTTGTTAGGAGAGGACAATATTTAGAATAAATATCTGGAATCTGGAATATGAGTGCAAAAAAATCGAAACATTGAGAAAATCGCCTTTAAAGTTGTCCATTTATGTTTGCGATTGTGCTGCATTCACTCACAAAAATAAATATTTGATATATTTACAGTAGGAAATTTACAAAATATCTTCATGGAACATGATCTTTACTTAATATCCTCACGATTTTTGGCATAAAAGAAAAATCGATAATTTTGACCCATTCAATATAGCCATATTGTTGGCTATTGCCACAAATTTACCCGTGCTACTTGTGATTGGTTTTGTGGTCCAGGGTCACATAATACATTTAATAAAATACCAATAACACTGAAACATTTATAAAAATAAAGAAAAATATACTAAATAAAATAATAAATGTTTATAAAATACTACTGACAAAACTGATTGTTTCCATCCAACTACATAGTCACATGAATCACACTGATTTAAGTTTCACAGTTAATTTCAAAATTAAATCAAAAGTTTTTGATCAGAAGTCTCTTATGCTCACCAATACTGCATTTATTTGACTAAAAAATCCAGTAACAACTGTAACATTGTGAAATATTATTACAATTTAAAATAACTATTTTCTATTTGAATATATTTTAAAATGTCATTTATTCTTGTGATGGCAAAGCTGAATTTTCAGAATCATTACTCCAGTCATCAGTGTCACATCATTATCAATGTTAAAGACAGTTGTGCTGCTTAAAATTTCAAAATGCAATATACAAAAAAGAAAAAAAAAAGAAAAAGTACTGACCCTAAACTTCAGACAGGTAGTGTTTGTTCTACTCACTTAAAATAACCAACACATAAGAGTAATTTATTTTAGGGAATCGGTCCACATTTGCTGCGCAGTGCAGATTTGATTCAATAAAAAATAAATTCATTCGGGAATGCCATATGTTTCTGAAACACTAAAAGAAGCTGCTCCCTATGTGTGTCGGAGGATGTGTGCCAACCTCTGACAAATCTGAAAGATTATCAAATGATGGGCGTTTGAACCCAGTAGGTCAGCGTCTGTGTGGGCCGAGCCGAAACTATGCCTGTGCGATTATGAGTCAAGAAGCATGCAGGGTGCAGTGATGTACCGACGTGGAGGGGTTGTGTGAGCGTATGTGAGTAAGGAACCATAGTGGGCAAGTTTTTGGTGAGTAGTTGGCCGTAGCGCACAGTGTGTGAGCTATTTATCTGATGGTGTGTGTACAATCATGGCCTCTGGGGTGGTGTGATCGTGTGCTGGAGAATTAGGCAGTATTAGTTAAGGATTAAAGTGGAATGTCGAATCAGACGGTTAAGGGAGGGAAAGGGCCTCTCCCTGTCCCATGATTCAAAGCTCAATTAGACAAATGATGAGTCAGGAAGATTGACACATGACATCATCAGCCTAGGCTTTCAGTCATCCCAAGCATGCAGGCAGCTCATGTTCTGCCCTCACATTTCTGACAGTGGGAGAAATGGACTGAGCAAATTTGCTACTTTAAATCCTTGACAAGCTTGCGGAGTTAGACAGGTCACACTTTTAGACCTTACACATAGAACTTGACTAAACTTGAGCCAATATCAGTGGTTTGAGCCTCAGTATGTAAGTGACAGGTGAGTTTTATTTGTGTAGTGTTTTTCTCAAATGCAGTGTCCTTAACAGGTGCGACGCAACAAGTTTCAGGTGACCAGTAATTTGCCTGTTCACATAAGCAGAAATGTTGCTTGATGCAACACAATCGGAACCAATGAATATATTTTGTTTAATATACAGTTAAAGCGAAGGATTCAGGAACAATGAGATTTTATTGTGGACGGGCTAATCGGTGGAGGCGCTACATCAGAGAGACCAAGATATAGTCCGTCTCTCGGTAAAGATGGTTTGAGCAAAATTTATAAGAGAACCAAATCAAAATGGTTTACACGGGAGAGGTTTTATCACTTCTTAACATGTCACATTGGTTGGGACATAATTTAAAGGAATAGTGGTCAACAAATATGTTTTTTTCAATGGCTGGCACCGTTATGAAATCTAAAGAGAGCAGGGTGAGCAATGTTTGACCTAATACAAATATATACATAAATTGTATTATGTATACATTATAATAACAAATGAGATATACACAAAGCTGCTCTAATGAAACAAACCCTGATATTACACAATATTTACTGAGCTCCCGAAAAATGTATATTAAATGAAAACTTATTTTACAGAATATTTAATAAAAAAAGAATTAAAAATGTGTTGTTTATTAAAGGTGCTAAATGTAACTTTTCTTCTAAAATGAATCCTTTTTTTATTGCCTGTGTGTGAAGGGGTTGTAATCACACATTACAATGATCCACTTGTCGGGTTTTGCTATTACCTCTGAAGGCCAGTATTCCTATTTCTATGTGAAGTCTCCGGGTCGGATTTTCTGCGAAAGCCATCGGATGTGACGTGCATGCGCGCTCCCGAGCCTCTCTCCTTTTTATATACAGTCTATGCGACGGCACTGCAGCTGACGACATGGAGTCTGATAACACCAAACACGACCTGCCTCCAGCACAACACAGACTCCAACACAAACTCCACATAAATATAAAAAACAAAACTGTATCTGCTGAAGCTCGTCAGGCCAAACGTGAATCGGATCGACTTAGGACGAAAACACGGATCAACATCGGCAGAGCGTTTGAATTATGGAGAGACCTCCGCTATTTTTATTGTGATAAATTACAAGTTTTCAGATATGCTGAAATAAATAATGGTAAACTGTAATGAAATGGCAAGGTAAACTACAACATACATGAGACATGAAATGAATACAAAAGACTGTTCCAGGATAACAAAAAGTAGGTGCTTTAGGATGTAACTTTCATTTTATGTACTAGATCTACTGTCTAACGTCACTCATCCCACTACTATCATATTGTTTATAATTTTCAGACATGTTCAGTACAGTAATGTTACTTCCTACGATCTTACTGTTACACTGAAATTGTTCAGTCTAGTCACTAACCGTTTTCGTTATTATATTATACATTCATCTATGTTGACATTGCTGCCTGATTGTGAAAGACACGAATAGTTAGTGAAATGCCTTATGCTAACACCACATGCCGGCTAAATGCAGTCAATGTAACGTTATCATGGTACGAGCATGGAGCATTAGTTCAACGTCAAGCTGATAAAAGTAGCCTATTATTGTAACGTTGCAGTGGGAGTTTACATGAGTTTCCAGCATGTTGTGTGATGCTTTTTCCGGTGTGTTGAAAGTCTCAGTGTGGCCGGTACCATGAGTGCGCGCTCTTGTGTTCGAGCACGCGCGCTCTTGTAAAAATTGGTTGCAATCTGAAACATCACCGGTAGAGGCCGCTAAAAAATACATATAGCACCTTTCTCGAAATAATGAATGAAAATTCATAAAATTCAAAGAAAATTTAGTTCTTTATTAAAAGAAATGAACACGTTAGAATACATATTTACATTATTTAAAAAATGGAAAAAAGAACTTTACATAACCATTCAAAAGTTGGGTCCGGTAAGATTTTTTCAATGTTTTTGAAATGTCTCATGCATTTATTTGTCAAAAATACAGTTAAAACAGTAATATTGTGAAATACATATTCTTGCTGAATAAAAGTGGTAAATTCCTTTTAAAAAATTTAAATGATTGTCACAAAAACAGCTAAGTTTATCCTCTTCCTGGCTGGTGACACAAGCCCAGGCCGCAACTCTTGGTGGAAGGAGGAGGAGGTGCGTGTCATGAGAAGGTTGAGAAACAAGCCTTGGCTTCCTGTGAAGCGGTGCCCGCGTGATGTCCGACCGCCCCTCTGGCCCAGCTAAACCCCCAGCAACACTCAGCGACAGGTGCAGGCTACAGCGTTCCCCAACCGGCCCAGCGTTCCTCCATAATCTCCCCCCACTCGCTGCGGCTGTGTGGTCAGGGCCATCTCTCCCCAGTCTCACAAACAAGCCATTGATCATCCTGGCAGCAAAACAACACAAAGCCCTTCAGGCCCACAAGTGCAGAGAGAGCAGACCAAGCGAGGACAGACAGGTGGATAGGACTTGTCTGTTTGTTTATTTTTGTAGTTAACATGCTAAAAAAAAAAGCAGGGGACATTTCCTACGGGCACGAGAGGGGGAGGGGGAGCTGATATAGAAGCAGGCCATTAAACGAGCGAACGCTGACAGAGACAACAGTGATTCCAGAGAACGCTGAGCAGTAGAGCAGTTAACAGACTGCCTTCTGTATACTTCGACAGGCAGAATCTGAACAGGGTGTGTGTGTGTGTGTGTAATAGATATTGGGTCTCATTCACTAATGCCAAGCGCTCACCACAAGACTGAAGCTTGTCGCCCTGCACACATTTAACCCTTAAATACATGAACGTTTCGAGTCTTTCTTAAACATATTCTCAAAACTATCATTTTCAACATATTATTCAAAATCAATATTTTGATCGCTGACAGCTTCTTCACCAGATCCACCGTCAAGTGACAGTGACACTAATATCACGCTCTTATTAATGCAAATGCTTAAATTAAACCATTCAAGCGCAATACGACACAAAAGAGAATGCAGTGCTGTAGCTCACGTCTGAATCTCCTATCTGTGTGACACACACACACACGCAAACACAATCGTGCGCACAGAAAGCCGTTTCAGACAGCGCTCACCAAAAATTATGCCAAAATGCCCGTAAAACAATAACTTTTTTGTGCATTTTTGCAAGGAATGAAAAATCTGAACCAGTCTGACTGGGCCAATAGAAAAAAATTCTTAGCATTGAGCCCTGCTGATATATTAAAGGGCACAGGTAAATGTGACATTTATTATAATGGGTTTATGTGACGATTGTTTTAAGTTCACTTAAATTAAAAGTTGTTACAAATATTTTTAAATATAATTAAATGTAAAATGATTACAATAATAATGTTAGGTGTTATTAATTGTGATAAACTACAGAAAAATGTGCGATTAATTTGTTATTTTTGAATCGATAGACAGCACTAATAAATACACCATGCAATTTTGTGTGAAAACCTTTTCTGTGCACATAAGTAAAAACACTTGTACTAAGATGTTATTCAATGAGACCCATTTTGAGAAAAATAAGAACAAGGTAAGAGAAAAAAGAGAGAGAGAAAGAAAACAAGGCAGAGAAGTGGCGTTTTTTAAAGCAGAGTGGCGCTCTGGGATAGAATAACATTCATGCAGGGCAGGGGTGTAACTCTTCCACCTCTTAAAAACACGCAGTCAGGCTGTGAGAAAGCATATTTGTTTCCGGTTTCAGTTTGAATGGTAGCACTTAGCGCTGGTTTGCGAGTGGAAGTGGAGACATTGTTGAAGACCGTATCTCTCAGATGCACTCAGATGCCCAAATTAATCTGGCTAAGTGTTAGGGCCGATACGGTGAGGATGAAGATCCCTAAAGCCCCTGAAGGATCTCCTTTCAAAACAGCCCAAATCAGATCTTCTCTATTTATAGCACAGGAATGGGACAAATGGGGCCTCCCACATTGATGCGAACATCAAGATGAACACACTAATGACTGGTCTTTAAAATGAAAATCGGGAGCTGTGAAAGTGTCACCACGTCAAAACAATGTCTGTATCTTTGGCAAGAGAGCAGAACTTCATATGCTTCGATAAGAGGGACATTACAGCCATAGCCTCTCTAATGAGGTCAAGGACACCTTCCATTTATGAGTGCAACATTAAATGAACATTTTTATAATATGAATATTAATGTTAGTAAGAATATTATTATATTAAGAACTAGAATATTAATATGATATAATCCTAATACTATTTTTGACATTTTACTTGAAAACAAGACACTGTAAAGTTGCATCCACTGCATTTAAAATAAATAAATAAATACTTAAATTCATTTAAACGTATAAATATAAATATATAAAATGTTATTACGAATATTAATAATCTTTAAACATTTTAAATAAATATTTATTTTTCTCATAGGCTATTTTTAAACAATTTGAAGAAAAGTGCGTTATTATACATATGCCTCCTATATTCTTAATATAACTAAGCATTATTAGATATTTTTACTGAAAAAAAAGACAATTTCAACTAATAAGCAGACCTTTATACAATATTAAGGCTTTGTAAAATAAATGTATTATAGTATTTTGTGAAATTTTTTCCCAAATATTTATAGTTAAATAAGATATTATTATAATATATATATACACTACCGTTCAAAAGTTTGGGGTCAGTGAGAATTTTATTTTTAGGAGGAAAGAAATCAATACTTTTATTTATCAAGGAATAATTAATTTGATCGAAAGTGACAGTAAAGACATTTATAATGTTACAAAAGTCTTTTGAACTTCCTATTCATCAAAGAATCCAAAAAAAACACAAAAAAACTGTACAACTGACAGACTAACAACTGTTTCAACATTGATAATAATAATAAATGTTTCTTGAGCATCAAATCCTCATATTATACTGATTTGTGAAGGATCATTTGACACTGAAGACACTGACACTGGTGATGCTGAAAATTCAGCTTTGATCACAGGAATAAATTACACTTTACTATATATTCACACAGAAAACAGCTGATTTACACTGGAATAATATTTAATACTATAACTGATTTTTGTTGTATTTTTAATCAAATAAGCGCAGCCATGGTTAGCAGAAGAGAATTCTTTTAAAAGTATTTAAAATCGTACCGACCCCAAACTTTTGAACGGTAGTGTACTATATATATATATTTTTTTTTTTTTCAGTGTACTTTCCATCCCCGTTGTATTTATGTATTGCACAGGAAATAGCCAATGATTCATCAGTTGAGTAGCATGAATTTGCTAAAACCCCAGTGCCTGCCTCAATAACCGAACACGGGTTATTACGCGGTGCTGTCGCACAGAGAGGGGAAAATAAAACGAACGCCATCTGTTAGCAGGTGCCATGGAGTTCAGTTTGGGGCAGACATCAGGCTACACGGCCCCTGGTGACCGACGTGGGAGGGGCCACATCTGCTCCGGCTCTGCACATGGTCAGCATGCAAGACCCCCTAAAGCCATTCAACAACACCCCTTTTGCTCATTCTCCCTCCTTTTTAAAAGCCTTTACTGTAAGCCCACCCAGCACTGGGGTCATCACTTTCTGACCCGAGTGTGTGTGCGTGTCCTGTAAGAGAGAGCGTGTAGGCGGAAATCTGATCTGATCATGTTGCCTCTCTGCTAAGGCGGAAAAATCAGCATGGACCCGAGCATACATCTGTTTCCAAGAGCTCCCTGCAGGCTTTTACATACACAGCACTCAGGTGGTGACTTACAACTACAAAGCAGAGGAAAGTTTTAATGAGCAGAGGTGGCACTTGCATAATCAACTGCAAGTATCAAGTTTGCCCAAGATGTTTCTTCTACCTAGGTTTGCGAAAGTGTTTCTCTTGTGTTGTCTTCGCTCGAATGCACACAAAACAAACATACAGCATGACCAGTGCAGTTCAATTCACAGCACAACCAAATGACTCTTGAGCAGTTTTTTTTTTAATGAATCAGTCAAAAAGATTCATCAGAAGTCCTCAGTTTTAATCAATCTAACATATAAATCTGTCATGGCATTTACCGAATTAACATCTGACACACTTACTGACAGGGTGTTTATATGAAAAATAGTTTAAGATAGACATTCACAAAAGGGTTTTGATGTAAAAAAGAAAAAAAGAATGTAAAAAAAGAGTTGTGTAGCACAGGCTATTTATATATGATAAACAGTAAAAATAAATAATTAAATAAATTTGAAAATCTATTTATTTATAATTATTAATTGAATTATGTTTTTTGTTTATTTATATAATTTAATAATAATAATAATAATAATTATTATTATTATATATTTGCAGCAACCACATTCAGGCGAGTTACAACTACAAAACATTTTAATGGGCAGAGGTTGCACTTGCATAATCAATTGCAAGTATCAATTCTGTCCAATATGATTAATAATACAATTATTATTATTATATTTTTTATACACTACACTATAATAATACTTTAGATTATTCAATATATTATTGTAATGATGCAGCAAGGACGAAGCAGAGAGAGAATCCAAATGCAGCTAGTTTAATAAAATAACAGGTGAAACAGAAACCCGGAACTCAGGACAGGAACAGTGAAGCAACAACATCAAACGTTACAACATCAAGAACTCACAAGGACTGGACTGAAACACAGGGCTTAAATACAAGGGCAAACGATCTAAACAGGATAACAAGGGGGCGTGGTTAACGGGAAACACCTGGGAAGACTAATAGAGATAACGGGGAGCGGGAAAACAGGGAACAGGACTGAACCAAGTGCACAAAGACAGGGGGAACACAGACAGACATCACAACGACTTAGAGAATACACATATGACCCAGAGGGATGCATATGGAGAACACTGGGGTGTCCAGCCTCAGGTGGAATATTTCAACCCCAGGGGTGGCAAGGTGGCTTGCCGAGGGAAAGACACATGCTCAGAGAGGCTTACAGTGGAAATACACATGTGGCGGTCACCCAGAGGGGGGACCGGAGGCACCTAGCCAATGCACAGGCAATAGACACTGGCGTCGACGTCAGCAGTGCTGGAGGAACTCAGGGCTTGAGGATGAAGCTCACCTGAGGAAAATATTGCATGTATCCAGTCCGCGGAGTGGAATGGCGAGCAAGCGAAGACACCTGAGCGGGTCCGGTACTAGCTGGTTGAAGCGAGTACATGAGAGGACACAGGCTCCACTCGGAGATTGTAGAATCTGGCGAATGTGTTGGGTGTCGCCCAGCCTGCAGCTCTGCAGAAGTCTGTTAGCGAGGCGCCATGCGCTAGAGCCCAAGAGGACGCCACACTCCGGGTGGAGTGGGCAGTCACACCAAGGGGGCACGGTCGAACTTGCTGCTGGTATGCCAAAGCAATGGCATCCACTATCCAGTGAGACAGCCTTTGCTTGGAGAGAGCCTTTCCCTTCAGCTTCCCACCATAACAGACAAAGAGCTGGTCTGAGGTCCTGAAACACTGCGTTCTGTCTACATAGGCACGGAGGGCGCGTACTGGACAGAGCAGTGCCAAGGCTGGGTCTGCCTCCTCCAGGGGCAGCGCTTGCAGGTTCACCACCTGGTCCCGGAAGGGAGTGGTGGGAACCTTGGGCACATATGAGGAGCTCTTTTCCAAAACGCGATAAATCCATTTCAATAGTTTTCAGGAAAATGATTTTTTTTACCTAGATCCACACATTTTGTGAATATTCAATTTAGCCTGTTAAAATGTTTTTTCCCCTCAGTCTGAACATGTTGAACAATGATTATTAAATCAAACAACAATATTGTTGATGATAAATTCAAAGTAATTTTTTTTTTTTCAAAACGCTATAAATCCACAAAAGAAAAATCCAAAAATGGATGATTTTGGCCACTTAATTAAGTTTGGTTTTGTAGAAAGCCTTTCTTTAAAGTGAATTTCGTTTTGTATAAATTGTATCTTCATTTTAATAATTTTTTCATCAACCAATTGCCAGGATTTATTAAAAAAGAAGGAAATAGACTATAGAAATAATCATGACATGGAGGCGCCCGCGTGGTCACTTGCATTGCACGTGAACTGGTGCGCATCTCATCATAAATTAACCGAAATTCAGCGTATGAGAAATATATCTATATAGAAAGCTCGAAATGTCTTTAAACGAAACAATTAAAAACGAAAATAAATAGCATACTCTCTGATTATGTAATCCATTACATGCATTTCTCTCTAGGCGCGTTCACTACAGAGATGATGATCGTCAATTTCATCTTTGCAGACACTGACACACAGAAAACAGTTGATTAATAAAAATAAAATAAAAATTTCGATTTTCGAACGATATTCGACTTTTGCTCCTTGATTGTCGAATGCCATTTTTGGCAGAAATTATAAACGGAAACCTTTGGCAGCAGCATCTACCCCAGGTGTAGGTCTCACTGGCTCATCAAGGCCATCAAACATGTTATCACCGTTTAAAGCACTCATTTTGAGGAATGAATGAACATAAACAAACCTCTGTTCAGCGCGCCGATGTTGGATTGCGTAGAACGCTCACTGAATTCTGATTTGTCGAGAGAGGATTTATCGCGTTTAGGCTAAAAATAGGTTTGGCGCTTATCGCGGTTTGGAAAAGAACTGCATCTTGCAGTACATTTTAAACAAGGAAATATAGCGATTTGGCATGAAACATTGATGGAGCAGTGAATAGGTTCAGAACACAGCAAAATGACATGACAAACTAATTTTTTTTTTAAATGGCGTTTATCGCGTTTTGGAAAAGAGCTCCTCATATCCAGGCCGAGGTCTCAGGATCACGTGAGAGAAAGCCGGCCCGAATTCCAGGCACGCTTCGTCAACGGAGAATGCGTGCAGGTCCCCTACCCTCTTTATGGAGGCCAGTGCAACCAGCAGAGCTGTCTTCATAGACAGGAATTTGAGGAGTACGAGTTCGGAGAACCAGGTCCGGGTGGGCCAGTGCGGCGCGACCAAAATGACCTGCTCCTCGTCCTCCCTGACTTTGCGCAGGGTCTGCGCAAGGCTCACTGGGGGAAACGCATATTTGCGGCCCTGCGGCCAGCTGTGTGCCAGTGCATCCGTGCCGAGTGTGCCCTCGGTCAGGGAATAATACAGGGCGTGAGAGGCAAACAGATCTATCTGTGCGTCCCCCAACTGGTCCCAAATCAGCTGAACTAACTGGGGATGGAGTCGCCATTCTCCGGGGAGGGGCTGAAGCCGTGAGAGCTCATCGGCTGCACAGTTCAGGGCTCCGGGAATAAAAATGGCTCGAAGCGACCTCAGATGCTTTTGACTCCATATGAGGAGGTGGCGGGCGAGTTGCGACATACGGCGGGAGTGTAGACCACCTTGATGGTTGATGTACGCTACAGTGGCGGTATTGTCTGATCGGACTAGTACGTGTTGACCCTTGAGCAACGCTCGGAAGTGGTGCAGAGCAAGACGTACTGCCAGCAACTCGAGGCAATTGACATGCCATAGGCGCTGGGGTCCTGTCCAGGAGCCGGTGGCAGCATGTCCATTGCACATGGCGCCCCAACCCGTGGTGGAGGCATCTATTGAGACAACAACATGCCGGGAAGCTCGTTCCAGGGGCACTCCAGCCCGTTGATAACTGAGGTTCGACCACGGGGAGAAGATCTGACGTGCCATGCCCACCTCGGGACTCGGTCGCGAAGCCAAAGCTGAAGCGGTCTCATATGAAGCAATCCGAGCGGCGTTGCCACGGCTGCAGATGCCATATGCCCCAGGAGCCTCTGAAACAGTTTCAGTGGAACCGCACTCTTGCCCTCAAATTGTCTCAAGCAAGTCAGCAGTGACTGCGCGCGCTCGCTGGTAAGCTGCGCGGACATGGCGACCGAGTCGATGTCGATACCGAGAAAAGAGATCCTCTGCACGGGGCAAAGTTTGCTCTTCTCCCAGTTGACCCGAAGGCCCAGACGGGCTCAGTGCCGGAGAACTAGGTCCCTGTGTTCGCAAACCTGGTCTCGAGAGTGAGCTAGTATCAGCCAGTCATCGAGATAGTTCAGGATGCGAACCCCGTGTTCCCGAAGGGGAACAAGGGCTGACTCGACGACCTTCGTAAAGACGTGAGGAGACAGGGCTAGCCCGAAAGGGAGAACCGCGTACTGGTATGCCTGCCTCTCGAAAGAAAACCGTAGGGACAGTCTGTGTCGAGGGAGAATGGAGACATGGAAGTAGGCGTCCTTCAGGTCGATCGCTGCAAACCAATCCTGGGGCCGCACACATTCGAAAATGCGTTTGGCTGTGAGCATCTTGAACGGCAGCCTGTGAAGGGAGCGGTTCAGAACACGCAGGTCCAGGATTGGCCGTAACCCACCGGATTTCTTCGGGACAATGAAGTAGGGGCTGTAGAAGCCGGACCTCATTTCGGCTGGAGGGACTGTCTCGATCGCACCCTTCGCCAGTAGGGTAGCAACCTCCGCTCTCATGACAGGGGCATTGCAACCAACCATAGTGAAGCGGACTCCCCTGTAGCGGGGAGGAGAACTGAATCACGTAGCCGAGCCTGATAGTTCGTGCGACCCAGCGGGACAGACGAACCACAGACGTCCCCACTGTGGGGCAGCGAAGCGGAGTGACCGGCCCGGACGTGGACGGCATAGCGGCCCGGTGTGGGGGCACGGTCATCATCCGCGCCCTGACAGAGGAGGCCAGGGAAGGCCTGCTCTGCCTGGCGTCTGGCGACAGAGGAGGACGAGAGCGGTACGGTCCGGGGACGGCACGCACTGTCATCCAACTCTGAAACAGAGGAGGACGAGGGGTGCACGGCTCGAGGGCGGCGCACCGTGTCGTCCGAGAACTCTGTGCTCAGAAACGGGAGAGTCAGTTCTTTCTGAGAAAAGAGGATTCTCCCCCGACCCTCCACCGGGGGAAGGAGTGGGCCTGCTACCACCTCCTGGAAAGAACTGGGTCCCATCTCTGAGGAGCCTGTCTCAGGAGCGCCGCTTAGCCCGGCATTTAGCGGGGGCGAGGCTGGAGAGGGCTGTGGCGCCTACCTGCGGCTTCCTCCACAGCACAGCCCGGTGAAGGCTGCTGCTGGGGCTGTGCGGGAGGGGTGGGAGCCGCGGGAAGGGGCCCTCGGCGGTGGGCAGACTGAGGGATCTAAGCCGACGGCGAGGCAGCAGCGGGCCGTCGGGGCAGAATACATTGGAAAGCCTCAGGCAAAGTCCTCAACCGCTAAAGTCCTCAAGGCCTGGGATATGGGGGTGTCGAGCAGACGAGTCCGGTCAGCACCCTGCACATCAGCCAGGTTCAGCCACAGGTGTCGTTCCTGGACCACATTGGTGGACATCACCTGACCCAGGGAGCGTGCGGCCACTTTCGTCACTCGGAGAGCAAGGTCAGTGGTGGCGCGCAGCGCATTAAAGAGCCCTGGGTCAGTCCTACCCTCGTGCATGTCCCTGAGCATCTGGGCCTGGTAGACCAGCAGAATGGCCATGGCATGCAGTGAGGCGGCTGCCTGTCCTGCGGCTCTATAGGATTTCGCCACAAGCGTAGACCAAAAGCTACAGGCTTCGGACGGGTGCTTAGGGTCGCGCCGAGAAGCAGCACTCTGAGGACACAGTAGCATCGCAACAGAGCGTTCAACCGGGGGAACCCCAGAGTACCCATGGGCAACGGCCCCGTCGAGGGGAGGAAAGGCGGATGATATCAACGAGCGGTCCCAAGAAGACATGGGGGTCTTCCAGGACTTCGAGATCTCATCATGCACGTCCGGGAAGAAATGTATTCGGGTTGGCCGCGGACGAGGGTCGGCGGCCGCACCCAAAGACCAATCGTCCAGCCGTGAGCGCTCGGGACAGGGTGGAGGGTTCCACTCTAAACCGATGCCTGCGGCCGCCCCGGGAAAGCATGGCCGTCATCTCTGGATCAGACTCGACAAATGCCATATGCACACCATAAAGGTGGCAGCACTGTTGAATCTTCACTTCCTGAAGATTCTAGCCCGCCCTGTGATGCTGCGATGGACATCAGATTCGAATCTGGAGCGTCAAGGGAAACCCGCGGGGCATCCGAAAATAGACCAGGGGGAATCCACTGAACACTTGCGGGTTGCGTCACTGAAGAGGGGGGCGTGGTCCACGGACAAACAGTTGGCGTTTTGTTCCACACTCTCACCCTCAGGTCACCCTGGCCACCAGCCGAAGTACCACCCCTCGTGGAGGGTGTAGATCAGGGTGTGGATGAGGGGACTCTCTCTCCAACGAGATCATTGAGTCTCGACCGTAATGACGCGATGCTCATGTTCCCGCAGAGAGAACATGAGTCATCCACAAACGCTGCTCTAGCATGATCAATGCCCAAACACGCAGAGCAGAGAATGTGCCCATCAGAGTCAGAAATGAATCGACCGCAACCAGAAATGCACGGGCATATAATCTTTAAAAAGACGTGCCGCGTGCGAGCTCTTTTGTGAGAGGAAAAAACTCAGCGGATGCTGAAGCGAGCAGGGAGAAACACACTCAGGCAGATCACTGCACAGATCAGCAGGCAGTGTGAACTCGCTGGAGATTGCCATCACACCAACACCGGAGAGTCGCTCGTCTCGTAGAGTGAAGTCAGAAATGGCTGTGGAGTGAAGAGAAACTCTTGGCTCCGAAGCGAAAAACATATCTGCATATTGCCGGCGTCCTCCTTTTATACCCACAAGGTGGGGCGGAGTTGCGCCATGCAAATTCCGCAGACCCATGGCATTTCTTTGCCATTGGCTCGTTTTGTAATACTCGAAGTCGATAGGCTTTCTAAGGGAAACCCCATTCGTCGTCATCCGACGTAACTCGGAGTGACAACGAAAGTGAACTTTCCTTAGCAAGAGTTCCTTTGTCAACCAATTTGGTCTTTCCTTTAAAATTGGTTGACCAAAGCACTCTTGCTGGTTAAGCTTTAAGAAGCCTGGTAAGGACATAAAGACACTAGCATCCAAAACACAACATACACTGATCTTTTTAATAGGGCAAAACCTCTCATTTCCTTTCCACTCTGTCTTTAAAGTCCCTGTAAAGTCAAAATTAAGTATGTGTTTTGAGTTTGTCACACCACAGAAAAATGTGTTATTAGTCACCCAGCCAAATTTGAATGATAAAAAAAGCCAGCAAGTACATAAAATAAGCTATCAAAATCTTGAAAAAATGAGCAGTAATCTCTGCTCTCAAACGCTGGGGGCGTGTCCACTGGCTGCGCTGAAACCACGCCCACTCGCGGGAAAGCTGCCGTCGTCGACTCGCCTCACTCAACTCTACAGCCGGAATGGATGCTCGCACGGTGGGCACGCACTGCCGAATGGCACCAGTTGTCGGCGCGACGGGAGGATGAAGGCTGAGGCGGGAGTCGGTTCGGCCCCATTAACCAGTAACAGCGGATTATCAGTGAATCCCAGACAGTTATCTCCGACGAAAGTTTATAAAACTATCCAGTGTAAAATGATCACTTACAGAGGCGGGTTTTGGCGGTGATCCTCAGCTCTCCATCAAGGTGGCTCTTCACAAAATGAATCCACTTCTTCTTGATGTAATCGTTTTTCGGAAATTTAAACAAGGACACGATCTGTTTTGTACGTGATCCGGTGATCGCATCCAGGTAGTACGCATTTCCGTGACGAAGGCATAGCTAGTAGCTAGCAATCTGTAGGCTGTGTTACTAATAATAGTACTGACAGTAACTCGCGATTGAGCGGCAAACTGATGTGAATGTGCTCTATAATATTGTTAGGAGCGGCCAGCCTCAGTGGCCTCAGAGCGTCATCAAGTAGGGGCGTGTCCAGGAGCTCAAGGGCTCCAGTGCGTCATCGAGCCCTGTTTTAGCCCCGCCCAGAAAATCCGTAAAATATCAATGGTGAAAAACTGTTTAACGGTCTAACTCCACAATTCAGTACTTCACAGTTCACAGTCTTTGTAATATGTTTTAGCAATACATTTCTAACATTTATAATGTGTTTAGAATTTTTTTTTGAAATTGCCTTTACAGGGACTTTAAATGACAGCTAAGGTATAGGGTCTCTTTATATCCTCCCACTCCAGCGGAGGCTAAAAGCTTCCTCTCTTTCTAGTGATGGTAAGAGCCTTGCAAAATTAATAGAAGTAATGAGGTTCCCTGTGGAGGCAGCCAAGTTGATCTTGAGAGTCAGGCCTCTTTTTAGATCTCTCAAGTCCTGCTTTCTCTTGGACAGATCTCGACTCTTTCTTCCTCCACCTATCCACTCAGCCAAATCCTGAGCGACTATCTCTATCTTGAGCAAGGGCATTAAAGCATACCGCATCTCCCAACACCAATGTTGAGAACTACACAGAAATGCCTCTTGAAATCCCTCTGCAAGACTCTCTGGAGATCGGCTCCTCTCGCTGTCATTTTTTTCACTCAAAAGCCATCTTGATAAGCTATTCACCTTCACAAAAAGTGGAGGTCTGGTGTGCCATGTTAACCAGTCATTAAGACTCCAACACTGACTCTGATTGTAAAGCCACCTCACTCATCTAAACGTACTTCATTGCCTTGACTTCTCCAACCTTCACCCATTAAATGGTGACTAAAAGCAGTTATCTATAGAGAACAAAACAGGTCTTTCTATATATTTATTTTATATATATACAGGGGTGTGGGTATCACGTACTGTTATCTGAGAGCACAGCCGAACACACTCAAAGATCACATGCAGAGAGAGAGACAGAGAGAAAGAGAGAGAGGAGAGAGAGAGAGAGAGAGAGAGAGAGAGAGAGAGAGAGAGAGAGAGAGAGAGAGAGAGAGAGAGAGAGAGAGAGAGAGAGAGAGAGAGAGAGGCGTGTTTCAGACAGAGCTCAAACACAAAATTGATTCCTCTTTCGCGTTTACTTAAGCTTGAACGCACACATACAGAGAAAATTATGTCAAAATACCCATCCCGGAACGTATTCTCTTGGTTATGTCATAAGTGAACCGTTGAGAAAGAAACCGGATGTGTGTCAGTAGTATATTTGGTCCGTGCATTCGGTCTTAAAGTGACAGCAACCTAATATTCCTGTCATTAATGTTAATAAAATAAAAACCATGTTCTAGAGAAAAGAAGATAGTGAGGAGAGCAGTCAGGAGGAAAGTGATTATATCAGCTTGTAGGATAAGTGTGCCATCTCCAGGTGCTTCCCTTGAGAACAAATAAATAATATGACCAGAGTCCAGTTTACAAACAAATGACTCTTACAAGCAGTTTCTTTGAATAAGCAAAAAAGATTCACACGTCACCAGTTTCAATCAGTCTAACAATTAGTCGCTGAAACTGTCATAGCAGTTAACATACTGACAGGTTTACTTGACATTGAGTTGTTTAAGATAGATATTAAAATAAAAAATAAAAGTAATATAATAAAAAAGTATGTTACATAGCATGAAATATTTATATATTTTAAATAGTAAAAAAATCTTTGTCTTTCTTTCTTTCTTTTAATAATAATATTTGTAATAATAATAATAATAATAATAAAGTAGTACACTTCATTGATATAATTATTGATTTAATATTTTACTATAACATAATAACAAAAATAATAATAATTATTATTATTATTATTATCAATGTTATGTGCCAACTACCTAAAAACGGAATGTTTTGGAAAACACTGACCCAGACACATGATCAGACACATAGAGGAGTTTCATCACAATACCCCACAGACCCATCAGAGACCCCTGTTCTTTCAGTCTCCAAAGCCTGTTACATGTAACAGGAAGCTCAGCTGATTAACATGATTAAAACATCCTGCTCTAGGGCCTGTCGACCACACACAGGAGGCAGCGTCGAGTGACAAGGTCAGCCAAATGTCAGTATGAGTGTGTGTGGGTAACTGGCTGGGATTAAGACTGGTGAATGTTGACCAGAGAAACAAGTGCCTCTTTACATAGAGAGCTAAATGGTAAAGACTTTCTCTAGTCTAGCAGGTGCGAGTCTGTATGTGTGTGTGCAAAGAAGGCGGGCTTCTTGGTGAGCAGCCAGGCATCAGGTCGATGCAAAGCAGGAAGCAGAGGTCCACAGCCCTTGCGCTGCAGTTCCTGTTCTCTGCAGGGTATCGCCTTCTCAGCGTAGCTGTCTAGAGCCACAGAGCCAACACCCAGCGCCAAATCACTCATACACCCTCACAAACACACACATATTCACACTCACACGCCGAGAACAGCTCTCTATGTACTCAAAACCATCAGCCTTTCAGTTTTTCAAATTAACAAAAGGCACTATTTCTAACCTTTTATAAATTCATAAAGACATGTTGAAGGAATCCAGCAGAAGATAAAATCTGAAGTGTGTGACTTCTGAGCCACAATTGCACAAATATTGACTTTTTTTTAAACAGGTTTCCAGGACACGCCCCTTGTCCGTCATTGGTTAGACAAACTGATAGTCCCGCCCTAGTGTCTCTGGGATAGGAGAACGTGTTTTAAAACTTAAAAAGCCACAGACTTGACAATAATTATGTTATGGCCAATAACCAACAAATGGCTGATATTAAAATTATATACCATTTAAAAATAATGAGAAATTATTAGAAATACAACACTAAAATTAATTGTTGTAAACGCTACATGCGTATGTACATTATATTATATAACATTATAATGTACATTTAACAGTGTTACATTATTTGTGTTTTTACAGATCAATGGCAAATGTAAAATAAATAAATAAGTAGTGGTAATAAGCACGTACAATGAAATGTGCAATCCTGATCAATAAAAAATTCAATCTAATGTCAGCTGATAACCAATATGGAATTTATATCATTCATCAGTATTTCTGTTTTAATATTTAGTCTAACCACTAAATTGCTGTGCACAAATATGTCAATGATAGCTGTCATGGCTCTCTCTCCCTCCCTCCTTTCCTCTCTCTCCTCGCTCTCATCAACTGATCAATCAGTCTGTCAGTGGATATGATGCATGGCAGGAAATGGAGAGGCTGCGGGAGGGAGCCGGAGCGAGTGGAGTGCCGGGAATCCTGGAGCAAAGGCTGACGGGAAATTTCTGCGCTCCGGGGGGCAGCAAGAGCGACTCGGTTCCATAAACAAGGTGCAGGATCGGTCAATAGGTTCCGTCACTCAGCGGGAACAGCGAGTCACCATGGCAGCGCCACAGGGCCTGTTTATAATCAGGCTTCCTGGGACCAAAAATATCAGTGCAAGGGAGCATTGCACAGCATATAATCCACTAACGAGTCATTGTCTTTCATGATGCTGCTTCGAACACCTGTGCCTGGTTTTTGGAACATTGTTCGATGTCAGACTCACCTGTTTATGTGGTCCTCTCAGGATGTGAGCTCTGGCCCCCTCACACGCCGTCCTCATGGCCTCCAGAGACGGAGTCCCCAGCAGATCTGTGATCAAGTCCAGCTAGAATATAACAAGAAAAAGAAGAGTAGATAAGTGTTGTATACACAATTAATATAGAACAGCATCTGTAAAAGTTGCAAACATAATACAAGCTCTTTGTACGCAAATACACACCTGAGATCCAGGAATTCGTTTTTAGCTAGTGTAGTATTTTTGCTATGTTTTAAGTACTAATTTATCTAGAAGTATACGATTTACTAAAAGATTGCAGGAGCACAAAGACTCATTTAGGAAAGACAAAATTCTAATTTTTAAATAACCAATAAGAAAGTCAAATCATGGTATGGCATCCACCAATCACATAACATGTCGGGTAAGTGATCACTCATCAGGCCAATGGCCTCTGTTCTTATTTGTAAACTTCTAATCAACATCGTATTTAAAGCAAAATAAAAGACATCGAGAGAGAGAGAGAGAGAGAGAGAGAGAGAGAGAGAGAGAGAGAGAGAGAGAGAGAGAGAGAGAGAAACACAACTATGTTTTATTATGTATCAGAAAGGATAAAGCATACACATATATGTAAATAAATAAAAAATAGAAAGTCCTGATTTAAAACAGAAAATAACTGAATTTAATAAAAGAGGAGTAGAAGGACAAAGGGACAAATATGAGAACATTGATCCATGTCCAAAAATGAGAACACTAGATCCATGTTCAAGATCTGTACACAAACAAACTAGAGCAGAACCATGTTCAAGTAAATCAAATTCTTTACTGGAGAGAATTTAATGAGCCTTAAAAGGAATGTCGATGTGCTGTCGGTGCACATTCAGGGCTGTGGGGACGGGAGCTGCGCACACACGCACACACACACACTCACACACACACACACACAGCCAGAGGAACAGCCAGTCCCAGAGCCTCTGACACACTGCAGGGCCAGTATTATTAGAACGCATGGCTTATAATTTTCTGTGTGAAATTTTTTAAACTAAAAAGTGTATCTATAGTCATACTTCTCAAGACATTGTTTCATGTTACTCCATCATATGTCATGAGATTAATGAGATTCTACACAAAATAGAGGCCTCCGTGTACATGCTAGAGACATGCTGTCTAAGCCGTGATGGTGTTGCTTCTGCCTGCACACAGCCTTCAAGGACAGAGGGCTTCTGGGTCGTGGCCACACTGGGGCTTCAGGACAACAGAGCCTTGAGCTGCCTCCACTCTCTCATTAGCATGGCTGTACTACATTTGCCAAAAAACTGTACGTTAAGGTCACACGCTTAACATCAGTGTCCAGGATTTTCTGTTTTCACTAATAATGTCACAAAGCTAGGAATATATTTTCCATTCAAAAACAGTACCGGATATAGCAAAGGTTAATGGCAAAATGAATGGTAAGTGAATTGAGAATTAAACATATATATTTAATACCATAAATATTTAATACCATAATACCATTTGATCTCTGATAACAAATTACTTTACTTTTAAAAATTGTAATGTAGACACATGCATTTTCTGTAAAGCTGCTTTGAAAAGATATGTATTGTGAAAAGCGCTATACAAATAAAAGTGAATTGAAATTGTATTGAATAAATGTATAGGCAAAAATCTTTATTACAGGTCATTAAAACTGTATTCTGCAGTTTATCTTAAGTATATTTGAAATAGTAACTTTTCCATTGAGGTAAAAGCTGTCAGAAGTTGTTAAAAATCACAGATTTTTTCGTAGAGAATTCCTTAAGTATTTGTTTCGAAGGTTCTTGCAATTTAATCCATACAATACATTGCGGTTCCTAGCCAAACCTGTTGGAAACCTGTTGCCCAATGTTTTGTTTACTCGCCATACTAAATTTTGGCAAGTGCAGCTGAACTCGTCTCTATTTCACATATCTGAGAGGCCAAATTATCCACAATCATACTGCAATGAGAGCAGTTAGAAGTTTCCTTTTACAACATGTAATACTGCAGACTGTAAGTTGAGGACACAATGTGAGTAGAATATGTTCCTAGATTAACGTCCTTAGCTGTTCTGAAATCAGAGGGGTCTATTTGGCTGATAAGAATGTTATTCCAAGAACAATAAATAATGTTGACAGGAACGTGTTCTACTTGTATAAATCACATCGAGCTGTGTGAAAGGGCCAGTTCTTGCCCACAGATCGTGTGCTGAGCATGAGCGTAGGTGAATACCTGTTGGATGGGACTCTGGGCCTGGAAGAGGATGCGTCGGCCAAGCAGCTCGGCAAAGATGCAGCCCACAGACCAGATGTCGATGGCGTTGGAATAGTGCCTGCTCCCCATCAGGATCTCTGGCGCTCTGTAGTACTGCGTCACCACCTCCTGGGTCATGTGACGCGACTCATCCAGCTCCTCCACTCTCGCCAGGCCAAAGTCACAAATCTGTGAGCATATTACCATGATTTGCACGCTTATTAGGTTGGCGTGGAGTCTGCAGTGTGCATGTATTGACAGGGATGGAGACGATGTTGAAAAATGCGATTTTTTTCAATAAATCAAGCAATAAAAACAAAACCTCTTACTCTAGTACCTCTTCACGCTAGCCTATAACACGGTGTCCTTTGCTGTCTGTTGTTGTTTTGTTTTTATTCATTGGTTTAGGTGTATTTATAATTCTTTTTAGAACATTGTACAGCACATTGGTCAACTGTGGTTGTTTTAAATTGAGCTTTATAAATAAATTGAGATTGAGAAAATTAGGTGGAGAGGCTCAATCACGTTTTAACCAAAAAGATAAACACTAAAAAGCGCTATAAACACAAGACCCAATTTTCCATCATCTTGAGCTGCTTGAGTGCTCATGGGGAATAAATAAATGAGAAAAATATCTCTGCCTTTTCTCTCCACCCTCTCTCAGAAAGAAGGCACATAAGAGCCTAACATGCATTACTAACAATTTACCCAAGCAGCTCCACCCAGTATATCCCAGCGGCCTCATTTTAGGCCTTCCCATAAGACAAATTCAAATGCTGCAAGTAACACTAAAACATGCACTTTATTGAAATGATTTCTTGTTTTTTCTTGTTCCATCCATGGAATGAGTGACAAGCTGCCATGGCGGTGCTATGTGGTTGCTAGGTGGTTAAGTCAAAAGAGCCTGTGTTTTCCATTTTTATAGTCAGGTCTCCATCCACATATTTTGAGTGAAATCGCATAAAGAATGCTAGATGGAAATGTCAAAAGACATAAATTATGATGGAAACACATTTATAAAATAAATTCTTAGATGGGCACTCAAAAGTTCATTATTTATAACCATTGTAGAATTTATTCATATTTTGAATTATATTTTCAGTTTTCATTTTACTTTTGATAAGTAATTTTAGTAAATTTTTTTGTGATTTTTTAAATATCCATTTAGCTTTCATTTAGATTTATAGCGGTTTTAGCTTTAGTAATTTTGGTACTTCAGCTTATTTTATTTCAGTTCGTTGCCAAGTTTTTCATCCAATATTGATACTGTATGTATTATTTTCAGCTTCGATTTTCCAAAAGAAAAGGCTTGGCATGTCAGAGCTAAATGAGAGAAACATTCTTTCTTTTCGGAAATGGGGATTAAGGACTAAATAAAGCAGCACATGCTAAATGATTCCCTTTCTGTGGTCCAATAGCATAATCTATTCCCGCTCTCCCCTCAAGCGCACTTCTCATGCTGTTGGGTGAAGTCAACACGCACATACATTGAGAATTTATCTCTTTCTTTATCTCTCTCTCTCTCTCTTCCTATATCTCCCATATCACCCTTGCTTTCTCCTTTGCAGCTGAGCTCTTGCTATGGGATCCAAAATGAAGATTTATGTCAGGAACTGAGCAGATGAATCAATCCCAAGGGGACCCTGACCCCCTGGAGCCAGAGATTGCGTGTTAGTGTGTGTGTGTATATGCTGTAGACCTGGCCTGGCCTGGATAGATATGAAGCGTCCTCGGAAGAAAGGAATTATAAAGACAGAATTCAAGGCCCATAGGCTAGAGTGTATAATGCTAAAATAGCAGGAGAGCACAGAGACAAGAAAAGAAGCCAGTGCAATAGAGCTTAAACAGTCAAAATCTCATATTTATCCAACAAAAAGTATATTAAAAGCACAGCTAAATGTGACGTTTATTATAGTGCTTTATGTAAAGATTGTTTTAAGTTAATGATGGCTTTTTATGTTGAAAGGCTATAATTACTCATTTCATCCTCAGGAATTGAGAAAATAATCCATTTAATAGAGACATTAGTTGCAGAATTGGTAGATACTGGTTTTCATTTATAATATCTTGATGTTGTTTCTAAATTAATTTGGAGATTCAGTGTGAAAATAATTAATATTAATTAATATTAGGTGTGATTAATCGTAATTAATTACAGAACAATTAATTACTTAATTTTTTTAATCAAATTACATCACTGATATAAACATCTTAAGAGTCCGACTACTTTTCAGGGTCAATTTCAGAAATAATAAATTAATTTGAACATCCAAGCTGAACTATCAGAAAAGACAACATTTACATTTTGACTAGTCACTAACCTTAAGCACACAATTGCTGTTGACCAGTAGGTTACCAGGTTTAATGTCTCTATGCAAAATGCCAGCTGAGTGTAGATACTTCAATCCTGTGGAGACAACATATACATCAGTCATCAAAGACATTTTGTGGACACAAACTGTATTCATATGAAGCATATGCTGTGCAGGTTTCTTGTTTGGTTTGAAATCTAATCCAGTTTACATATAAACAAGACTTGTGCCCTATGGTGGTATCATCACTCTAGGATGCAATAGAGCTTTGTGTCACTTCAAAACACTGTTATACACGTTTCATGTGATTCATTAGGAATAAGGTGAACTGGTCCCTTTAAAACCCGTCAGTTGTCCGACAGTAAACAAAATATCAGAAAGGAGATTGATTGGTTCTCCCATTCCAATTCTTACACTCTTCCTCCTCACTGGTGAGAATATGATAGTAAGGAACATGAAGTAGAGAAATGTGTGTGTTTGTCTGCACGTTTCTCTACCCATGAGATCTTGGTGAAAAAAAACTCGGGTGAAGAATGTGCGTGTCTGACCTCTGAAGGTGAAGTTTGAAGATTTGAAATAAAGGGCATAGTGTGTGTGTGTGTGTGTGTGTGTGTGTGTGTATCTCACCTCTGAGGATCTGATAGAGAAAGACTTTGACGTGGTCAGAGCTCAGGGGCTGTGGAGACACGATGATCTTATGGAGGTCACTCTGCATCAATTCCGTCACCACATAACTGTGGTTATGTCAAGGGAAACAACCATGCCAAAAATAACAGCAGGAAGTTCACACATACAGTACAGCAGCGCTACGAATGATAGGCAGTTTTAACACTCATCTAAAAACAGAGCCAATGGATAGGGAGTTCATGGGGAAGTGGAGAGGGTGAATGTGAAGAGGACTAGCATTTGTCTAAAGCGCCTCTCCTAAACTGGAGCACAAAGTCAAGAGTATTAGTCACACATTGCTACTTCTTTTAATCACAGATTTTACACATGCAAAATATGATGATGAGGCATACATTATATTCCAACACCATTTTTTAGAGCTGTTTAGTAGACTTTAGTTACAGCTTTGTGGAGTAACCAGCAATAAAAAAATAGCTGTTTTTAAAACTGTTTTCTTTGTTAAACTTGTTAGTTTACAGTTTAATATGGCCAAATTCCAGACCCCTGTTCTAGAATGACCTTTTCCGTCATTCATTTCATTGTCTTCATTTTAGTGAATATTTTTTTGGATGGTTTGTGAGCCATCAATTCATTTTCTTTCAAGTAATCATTACATAAATCTACAATATATATGAAAATTACTTTTAATATTTAGAAAACTTTTCAGCAAAGTTTTTAATATATACACAGAGACTAGGGGTGTAACGGTACATGTATTCATTCCGAACGGTCATGGTACGGACGTCCCGGTTCGGTGCATACGGTCAGAAGACAAATACAGTCACAGGCGATCCACACTCCAATCCAGAAGGGGACGCGCATGATAATGCAAAGCTGTTTGCTAACCACCGCAACAGGAAATAAAGCAGAAGAAGAGACTTGAGAGTTCAGATGCAAGAGCTTGCTAGTAGCCTATACGCTGAGTTTCTATTCATTTTTGTGACGCCCTCCAAAACTTCACGGAAAGGAAACTGGGACGGCTGAAAGCTGAATCCTGTTTGTTTTCTTTATTTTACAAAAGCACGATGTTTTGTTTTTATTGTGAGTGTACACAAATATAAATATGCCCTTTACAGTTTCTAATGATGTCATATCTGTATGACCATAAATTAGAGAGTATTTTAAATTGTTTCCGCAGGTATAATGAGACAAAATCACTTGGCATTGTGCCGATTTGTGTCGTATAAAGGTGAAGTAGGCTCAGATGTAGATGGCACTTTCTCTAGCTCATCTTTCTGTAATTTCTTGAATAAGCGTAATATTGAACTTTGTGCATCCGCCATTGCATGTTACTAATCTAGTAAAAATAAGTTTTGTTTTTCATTATTCTATTTATTTTGTACCAAATACCTTTTGTTTTTTTCAGCCCTACAAGAGTGTATTCTGTTTACTGCTTAGTGCTTAATACACTATATGAGGCTATACTGTACCAACTACCTAAGGGGGACTAAATGCTGCTAGGTGGAACAAATTGTTCAAAATGTATAACCTGTCAAAATAAATGAAAAGAAGCCTAGCATTGGGAATTTGTTGCTTTTTCCTGTTGTGCCAAACTTCTATCGAACCGTGACCCCAAAACATATATTTAAATATAAATAATTATATTTGAAGTATTTTTATTTTTTATTTAATTTACATTTTTGAATTATTTTTAGAATCATCTTATTATAGTAATAGAAGTGAAAATGAAATAAACAGTTATGTATTCTTGAGAACAACATCTCCAACACTGTTTAGTTACTTTGAATTTACAACAAGCAATGCAAGTGTCATTATTGCTATTGCACACCTGCAGAAAAAAGAAAGTGGCATTACATTCTTCTTAAGACAGACAGCAGGTCCTAACACCTGTTCTGCCAAACACATGGCACTAGGAGGTTTCGCAGGAACATCAGGGTGTGATAATGTGGCAATTACACAGTGATGAATGTAGATGTTGAAAACACACATGGAAAGTGTTACAACAGTCAATGAGTGAGCTGAATCCAAGAGGCAACGTAATCCAATCAACACAACTATTTACTATAATACACTTCATTACATCAAAAGCTCAAAAAACGTGGCATATTAGGCCTCTATTACAAATCCCAGAATATAAAGCAGACAAAGATGAGCTGCTCTTTGATATATGGTCCAGCTGAAAAACACAAACTGGAGAATTGACACTTGCGAGTATTTAGGTCTGACCTTTATGTGGAGAAGAATATTATGTTGAATAATCTTCACCTGGAGACACACATGATGACTCATTCATGTGCTAAAGAAAGAACAAGGAGCAATGATCTGCTTCAGCGCTACAAGTCTCTCAAAACAAACACCAACTTCAGCAATCAACACATATTAGCGCAGACTCAACACGTCTGTTGTCAGTAAATACGAGTGATGGAGAAAGCGTAGGAGGACTTCCAGCAAAGACAAACAGCCTGTGATCTTCCTTTTATAAACACAAAGATGAGCCGCTCTCTGCTACTAGGTCCAGTCGAGCGTTCACACTCGCTTGACAGATGCAGGTTTGACAGATGCAGATCTGTGGTTCAAAAAAAGCCCATCCAGTCATCTACGCTGTGGCCGAGTCAGCAGAGGCAACCCTCCAGTGCATGTGTGTGTGTGTGTGTGTGATAACTATAGCTGAGCATGCAGGACTGCTTGATTGACTGTCTGCTGGGACAAGCTCATCTTCTACCCACCCCTCGGTTTTCCCTTAAGTTTCTCAGCTACAAGAGTGTCACAAGTATTTTCATGCCATCTTTCACAGTGTCACTGCAAATTGACACGGCTTCTTTTCGCAGCCTTGGATGCATCTCTCTTCCTCTTTTTGTGTCTATTAGGCAGTTTTTTTTAAGTGCTCTCTACATATTTATGCCCGGTTTCACAGACAAGGCTTTACAGTCCCAGACTAAAATGTAGGTTTGAGCTTTCTGAACTGAAAGCAATTTGCACTAATATTCCTTAAAATACTTCAGTGTCATTGATGTGTCTCACGATGCACACCAGGAAGGTTTTTTTTGTTTTGTTTTTTTGTTTTTAAACAATTATTTAACTAAGGCCAAGTCCTGGCTTAGTCTAAGCCCTGTCTGTGAAACCAGGCCTTAGTGTTTTATATAATAAGTCATTTTAAAAGGAATCCACACAATCGGGAATTCAGCTTGAGGGCGAAATTTTGGTCACACAAATTTGGTCACATTGACCATCAGAAAGTTGCTTGATTTGAAAGAGAATTCTCTACGAGCTGTGCCTCATACATCACGACACTTTTAACATTAGACAATCACTTTTTTGCTCTTAACAAATTTTGCCAACATTTCACTAATGTGATCACACTGAACAATTTAGACTCCACAGAATACTTAAGACTACACGACAGCTTATGGACTACAGTATAAACAGCCAATTCTCTTCCCTTTTCCTATCTGAGATTTTCCCATCCACTTTTAAACAAAAGCAGTATTTGTTTCACAGCTCTTTGTGTGGAAATAAAACATTACTACACTGCAAAAGGGCAATAGAGCTTTGCTGTCAGTGCTACACAAAATGGATTTCTGAAGTATTTAGTAAATTATTTTCATTTCATTTTTCATTTATTTTATTTATAAATCACAATTAAAACAACGTAGTGTTGACCAAAGTGCTGTACAGTCACATACTAAAATTACATAAATAAAATGTACTTTCAGACAAAACAAGGACAAACCAACATCTGTTAAGAGCCTCTTGCCAATTAACCTACTGAACGGTTTCAGTTTCGGTTTCGTTCAAAATAACCTAAAGAAGGAGCCAGTCTAAGATGTAAAGGTAGATTATTCCAGCGCCTTGGAGCTGCTACAGAGAATGCCCGATCACCACTCGATTTCAGTCTAGTCCTTGGGATGTCTAGGCTCATCTGATTTGCTGATCTGAGAGACCTAGAAGGTTTATGTATATGAAGGAGATGCACTAAGTATGGTGGGGACAAATTATGCAATGCTTTATATCAAAATCAATAATTTAAAATCAATTCTGAACTGCACAGGCAACCAATGAAGTGAGGCTAAAATACATGCTGCATTTTACGAGTCCCTGTTAAAAGTCTAGCAGACGCATTTAGAACCAATTGAAGACGATTTTAGAGTACTTGGCTTACACCCACATACAGTGAGTTACAATAATCTAGTCATACAGAAATAAAAGCATGAATAATCCTTTCAAAATCACTGGAGGACAAGAACAGTTTAACCTTTGCTATTGATCTTAAATGGAAGAAACAAGATTTTACCACTGAATTGATCTGTTTGTCAAATTTCAAAGAACTATCAAATTGGACACCAAGGTTCCTCACTACAGATTTACAGAAAGGGGCTAACTCACCCAAGTCAAAAGAGTAGATTAGATAACTTATTTAGTAACTCGCTAGACCTGGTGTAACTTATCAACCACACCATTTACAAATTAACAAGTAAGTAATAGCATGCTAAAAATAAGTTACTTTTTTACTGCAGGACGGCAGGGTAAAATAGTATTCAATGTTGAAGGGACAATGGACATCATCTTTCAGGACACCTGAAAATGAAATCTCTGACATTTACTCAACCCTAATGTTGTTTCAAAGCTATATGACTGACTTTCTTTTGTAGTGGTTTCACAAAAGGCGTTTTTTTAAAAGAACATCCTCGCAGCTCTTTTCAATATTATGACAATAGTGAATGAGAACTAGGGCTTTTTAAGCTTAAATAGGACAAAAAATGCCATAAAAGTATTCAAAAGAGGTTAATACAAAGCCTTATAGTTTTACATGAGGAAAACACACAAAACTGTTCAGACTACACAATATTTTTGTCTGTCACGCTAGTCACTGTGTCAGATTATGCAATTTTGACTCCTAAATTATTGTCATGTCGTGGACATGAAACACGTCAGACTACACGTAACTTGCTACCCGACCAATCATCGCCAGTCGTTCTTATATAGCTCAATACAACAAATGTTTCAAGTGATTTTGCCAAATTCAACAAAAAAATTTAAACATATTTAGTGACTTCTGCAGTCTCAAAATTATTCAACCCCCTGAATAGAGTCCCTCACAACAGCACAAATCTGTAAAATAGGTTCAGGTTCCTTTATTTTATACACGTAGGTGAAATTAGGTTTCAGTGAACAAGTTCAGGCTGTTTCTCATACATATCATAGACAATACAATAGACAACACTATAAAAACAACACAAACCTCTAAAACATTATAATAAATCCATTACTTCATCGTATTACTATTCAAATAATGAATCACTATTCATTTTCATATATTCAAGCACACCTGATGCAATTAATCAAGGGCTTCATTAGTTGCAGCAGGTGTGCTTGAGCTAGAACACATGAAATACCTTAACTGGCTAGGTTTGTTGAGTGTCACGTTTGACTGTATGTTAGAAATATGGCCAAGAGAATGGTCCAAAAAGTTAAGAGAAGATATCATTGTAATATCAGCAAAAGGGTGTTCTACTAAGTACTAAAGATGCTTGCCATGAATGGGTTGAATAATTTTGAGACTACAGAAGTCATTAAAAGTTGCTTTTTCAGTTTAGTTTGGGGAATCCACTTGAAACAGTTGTTGTGTTGAGCTATTTCAATTACTTTTGTTTGATTTGTTCACCGCAAACAGCTGAAAGTCTGTCAATTTTGCCAATACACCTGATTTGCATTGGGGGTTGAATGATTTAGATTACAACTGGCTACATGTTGTAAATCCCACAACTCTGTAACTACATGATCTATAACAGGCGATTCAGAAACAGAGTTGTGGGATTTACAACATGTAGCCAGCCGCTTCAAAGTAAGTGGCCGGTGGGGAAAAGAATAGAGTAAACTTTCGAATGACATCAGATATCAATAAAACACATCGTCAAATTGTATTCAAAACTAAAGGATTATTATTGCCGTTTCCATATAGATCTGTGGTTGTGATACATGACAAGTGAGAGCATCCGTATCTGGCTCAGCGTCAACAAAAGTGCGAACACATATTTAAATTTAGCAGTTGATGACGTGATGCACTGAACGTTCTAATCACACCTGTGAGATTGTGCCAAATGTGAAAATAATATAGATTTTTGTCATTTGGAAGCTGCATTCAAAATCCATCTTGTTCAAAAATGTGAGGGTGCACGTGCCCCCTTGGTTTGAATGGGCATGACACCTCTGCTGCCATGTTTCAACTATAAAAGCACACATCATCTGGTTGGTGAAGCTTGCTCGCTCTAATTGGCTATTGCAGGTATCCCATCGGAGGCGTAAATATCAAACATGTTTGATATGTACTATTTGGGATTGAGAAGGCACCGACTCGATGGGGAGCAGTAA
Organism: Rhinichthys klamathensis goyatoka; assembly: GCF_029890125.1. Classification (NCBI taxonomy): domain Eukaryota; kingdom Metazoa; phylum Chordata; class Actinopteri; order Cypriniformes; family Leuciscidae; genus Rhinichthys; species Rhinichthys klamathensis. Next base: position 253,802 of record NW_026606829.1, read on the forward strand.
AATAATCGTAATGACACCACACATTTGAGGAATTTTTTGGATAAAAATTCGGTTCCGACAAGCCTTGAATCAGGCCACATATTCAGGCTCCCCCTCCCCCTATCGAGCAAAAAAATCTTCACGTGTGTGTCGAGCCTTATGAATCACCAAGTCACCCCATGTCAAACAGATCGCGCCAAAATCTGGCTTATATCATGTAGTCTGAACCCAGCATAAGTCATGCAGGTTTAGAATGACATAAGTATGAGTAAATGAATGCTCAAATTTTCATGCTTGAGTGAACAATACCTTTAAAAATCACACCCGTGAGACTTTTTAACCAGGTAGGGTGTTCCAAAAGCAGATCTGTGGAGCACTCCAGGCAGACCTCCAGACGATATTTCGATAATCGCCTGAGAACAGAGGGCTTTTGTCACGTGCCTAATTAGCCTCATGCAAATGATGGCTATGCTTGATTGCTTCACTGAAATGCAAATTACACATCCTCTGAGCTCGGCTCTCCGCAGACACACACACACACACACACACACACACACACACACACACACACACACATACTGAAGAGCTGAATGGGGACTACAGGAGTGAAGTCTGTGGCACTCAGCCGGTTCTCTGTGGCCCGTGACTTTTTCTTTCTCTCCCGTGACTCCCCCCCCCCCCCCCCCCCCCACACTAAATTAGCATTTAACCAGTATTGCCGGATCACTTTGCCAGCTAGCACAGCTTGACTGTGGGTAGAGGTGGAGAGGCACCTGTGGTCTGGAGCTCCCCTCCAGAATGACTAACTGACAGTTGAGGGTTACAGAAGGAAGTGGAGTGATTCTACTACACGAGTAGAAAAAACATTTACACTAAGATGTCTTAAAGGTACAGTAAGGCAAACAGCCAGTTCTGCAGATCAGTGAACTTCGAGGAAAAAATAAAAGTGTACGATATGTCTCTTTAATGAACAATTCATAGCGATTCAAATGTCTCTCTAATTTCACAGTCCACAGAAACAACAATCCTGTCATTATTAATGCTTTAAGATATGGTATGACTATTCTCTCTCTGCCACACACACACACACACACACACACACACAAAGCCCACCCACAAACATGCTGCACATGCACACACACAAATGCAGCTCACACTTAGCCTACACACACACATAGCTTTGTGAATTCTTATAAACGCGCACCAAACACACACAGAAAGGGGGGCTTAGCCATGTGTGAGACTGAACACGGCTTTCACAAAGTCCCCTCTCATAATAACAAGGTGTAATCGTTGCCAGATGCAGATGGAGGGAGGCGTATTTCACAGCTTTGCTGGGTGTTAATTGACCTGCTCGGAGACCTGGAGGGAGGGTGGGGGGGATCTGCTAATTCTGCTGCTACAGTCTTTTCGGTAATTAAACCCAGCGCACCTTGCTTCTGTCAGCCCATTGGCCATTGTAGCCTTTTATCTTCCACATCCTGAACTTCCTGCCTCAGCAACAGCCACAGAGAAATGGGACTGGTTCTGCAGGTGAAGTCACATTTTAAGCTTCTAAGGATTCATTGGAGAACAGCATAACAAAACACAGATGACTATAGGGATGTCAAAAGTGATGAGGAATACCTGTATAGTAGGTAACAAAGCAGACACATGCGAAATGCACTTTAAAAGGCGTATCACAAGCAGCCATGCGAGTTCAGTCACTGGCCACAAAAATAAATCATCGATGTCTTTGTCCTTAAAGCACACATGACTCATTCTGTAATGATGAAAGCAATCTGTATTTTTTGAGACTTCTCACACCTTCCCAGAAACCCAGAAAAAAAAAACCACCCGCCGCATGATTCCCAGCCAAAACATTTCAGATCATACCACACAAATGCTCACTGGCTTATCTTAATGTGCTTTAGATGCAAAATAAAATAATGCAAAGAAATAAAATACTCCTTTAAAAACATACCTGTCTCACCTGTACCAAAACTACCAAACTCAGAATCACCTCATCTAACTGCTGTTACAAAAAATTTGAAACAGCCTTGTGTGGCATTGGCACTTGTTAAAAGCACTCTTTTAGACATACCACAGAGAAATCCACATCCTCCTAAACTAGCAACCTCGTCGTGACAACTGTCTCAAAGACGTGGAAGATAAAAACAAGAAAGTTGCAGATGCATTAAAAACAAGCTTGACTTGTGTTCAGCACACAACTCGAAAGGTTGCTTCTCTTGACATTCTCAGTTTATTCAATAATAGATGCATGATAGGGCAGCAAGTAGCTTGGCAGGTACTGACAGAACTGTTCTTGCTATAAATAGCCTGCTAAGACAGCAGCGGGGTCCACTCGCCCTCAGTGTGAAAGAGGTGAACACTGCTTGAAGTATGGATATTTTACTGATCATAGCATCAAAACTGATCAAACTGCCTTCCCAGCCAACACTACCACTGGCTCCACCACAAAAGTTGACACATATTATGTTTAGCAACACATTTTATGTATTTAAATGTTAATCTTTCTTTAAAAACAATTAATTGAATACAAACAATTTATTAGGTTTATAAAAATTACACTCCTATAATATTTATGCAGATGCAAAAAAAAAAAAAAAAAAAAAAAAAAAATTGTTGTCATTTTATTCTGAAAGGAAACAATCATTAAAAGTAATAAAGTCAATATATTTTCAGACACCACCTGTCAATATATATTTCAGGCATAAATATCATGTATGCTGCTAAAATTAAAAGCACAATTTTTAAGGTGTGGCCAAAGAAAATGTTGGCAGGGAATTTAATGTAAATAAAAATAATACAGTTGAACCCTGGTATTTTAGGAATGCGCAGCTTTACTGATCATGAAAACACAATAATAGACTTTAAATGGCATTTCTCATGGTGCGAGATTCCGGGAAAAAAGTCAAAATGCAACTACAAAAGACGTTGGTCCAACACATGTACAATTAAAAAAAGCGCAGATGGAACTCTCTCCATCGCCCCCCTGTCCCACCCCGAGTACTCTGCTGATTTATCCGTTTAGTTCTCGAGCCGACCAAAATGTGCATCCCTGATGCATTTGTGTGTTTAACCGCGTCCTGCAGGACCGTGTTCCAGAAAAGCGAGCGCAGGCTCCAATGGAGGAGAGCCAGCACATCCCATCCCTGGGGATTCTGTTATGACACAAGAACACGAGAGCACGTGTACCCACACATGTACTGTTGCAAAAAAAATCTCCTACTTGTACAGAATACTGTATATATAGAATAAAATAAAGGGAAGAATGCTCTCATATACTGTACACTGTACCCCAGTTTAAACCACTGACAGAGCTTCGAAGCTAAGCTAAGCTAAGTTTAACAGTAGAAGTAAACACAAATATAACAAAAAACTACCTACTCAAAGCACCATAAAACCAAATAAACAAGAGTCGGTTTCTGTTGCGAAATCTAGTGAACCATGTAACCGCACAAGTGACCAATTTAGCAATAAAAATATTGAGTGAAATAGCTCATTTACACTAAGCTAGTTTTGGATATTTTAAGTATTCAATGACATAAGTTTATTTAGAATTGCCATTTCTCTCATCTTGTCCAACTCATTTTTAAATGGATGTTCTTCTTTATCTTAGCCTTCCCTTCACATTGTTATGAGTGCACCTATATGTCTTAAAATGCTCCCTATGCAGGCAGCACACTAGGTTTTGAAAAAGAGCAACAGACAAAAAGTACATTCCTGCAGAGAAAGGGAACGTTTATAACACAACAGCGACTGATTAACCGAAATGCTTTCACCGCAGGCGCCTGGTAAAATGCAGCGTATATGAAACTGCAGTCGAGCAGTCAGATGAAGAAATAACAGCCATTAAGACAAGGAGCATCGAGCACAATTCACACATCAGTCACTCAGAAAGACACCATTCAGCAAAAGATATAATTAGCCTGGAATACACAGTGGCAGTGTTGTATGAAATAACCTTTCCAAACAGGTCTGCTGAGGGCCAGCGAGAACCCCAGGCTCTGGAACATGTTTTTTTTATTAACTTTGTGTGTGAATGGTACGTGTACATGTTAATGGTCACACATTTTTGCATGTCTAACCTAGAGGTTTCAGAATATACGACTCAAGACACTAAGGAGCCGACCACATTGATGTTTTGTTTCTTAATCCATTCAAATGAGCGCACAAAGGTTCTACTGTGCTGTGCGAAAGCAGAAGGATATGAGTCTTTGTTTAATCCGTTGAGTAAATAAATACGTTAAGCAGAACAAAGATAGTGGCACTGAGGGGGAATATTATCACACAGAATATGAATGTTCCTCTGCACCTGTGTGTGTGTGTGTGTGTGTGTGTGTGTGTGTGTTTATAAGTGTTCACAATCTCTTATTATGCTGCTTCTGTAGAAGACCATAATGGAAAACATGGAAAACGCAACAGCCTTCCCCACACTGTAAAGGATGAAGATAATTTTACAAACCGAAACATTTTCAGAGACACAGCTTCTCCCTTTTTATTACTTAAAAGGGGACATATTACACTTTTTTTAATCATTTTATTTCTTGCACAACTGCCAAATTTTCTGTACTGATTTTGGGGGTCAAATTTATGGAATGTGCAAAAAGGCAAGAAACTTGTAGATCTGAGTTTACGACGAGCATTCAAACTTTGTGTGCACAGACTCCTTGTGGACCTGGTCAAGTTTTATTTTAGTATTATTTATATACTACTATACTTAGAGATGCACCGATCGACTGGCCAGGGACCGGAATCAGCTGATTTTCCGCGTGTAAATAAGGGGTAGGTGGAGCCTACATAAGCCGCCTCGCAGTCTCAAACAGCTTGTGAGTCGCAAGTACCAAAATGAGTGGCTTACTGCGCTTACATGGTTAAATACGCACACAATTATGTCAGAATGCCCGTCTTGGCGAGTATTCAGTTAAACAGTCAGTTTTGGAAAGTAAATAGTGGAGAGATAATGCATGTAATGTAACAGTATATTGGATCCGTGCATAAGCTCTTAAAGTGACAGCAGCCTAATAAACCTGCTGCTGTCTGTCATGTTAATACAAAAGACAAAGAAAAGCACTCTCTGTCTCTGCTCTTGACTAATTAACTTGTGTAACTAATTGTAAGCATTGATCTGTATTTAATTTTTACAATGAAAACTATCCAGTGTTATTTTACATTTGATTACTTTAATTTCTGTAGAATCTCTTACCTGAATATACTGTATACCAACCTGAAAAACTTAAAGCTGTGTTTATATCAATTAATTGCAATCGGTGCATCTCTAGTTATACTAATAATTCATATTTTGAATATTCATATTTATAACGTAATATAATGGGATATTTTATATATTTTCAGCTTTCATTTAAGTTTAATTTTTCATATATTTTCTTTTGTAATTTCTAATATTTATACTTTATATTGTTTCAGATTTATTTAAATTAAGTAAAATAACTATAGCCATAGGGTCTTAAATTATATGTGATCTTTTTCCCTCCTCTACCTGAGCCTTAAAATTAGACACTATTTGCATTTCAGTATGTAAATGACCACTTATTATGATTGGTTAATCTCTGTGTACTGGTGTAGTTTACATTTACACTCATTTTGCCAACCATATGTTAACCCTTTGATGCACAACATGGGTCTAAAATAAATAGACCCGACTGAGTTTTCATTTTCCATATCTTTGCAAGAAATTAATTTCATCATTCAGTATTCCAGGTATTCCCCAATTAACTTGTTTTAGATCATTACAAATCCTTATTTAAATTTTTCCTTTCTTACTTTTCGAATAAAAATCGTTTTTGTGTCACTACCCTTCTAATGCGCAACATGGGTCTAAAATGACCCGTATTCATGTCTCTTTACTGAATATTTGAAAGAAATGTATTTCATCATTTATTAATCCAGGTATTCATTAAATATCTTGTTTTTGATTTCCACAAAACATTATGTTTATTTTTCCTTTCTTACTTTATAAACAAACACGATTTTTGTATTTCTACATCAATTTTACACACATGGGTCAAAAATGACCCAAATAGGAACCTTTGATATTTATAAATAGTATAAATATATTTACTGCAGAAAACTATTCACCTGCCACACATTTCACAATTCAACACGTCTGCTTTTGTATATTTCATGCATGTAAGTTTTATTTAATACATTTTTTGTCACAGAAAATATTTGATATTTTGTGAAAGACATATAGATATAGCCTAATATTTGAACGTTTAGGCTAAGGTTACCTTGACCTTCTTGAAATCCATTACTAGTGCCAAAGAGAAACATGTCGCACTACACTACAGTTCAATTTCAGTGTTATCGGTTATATGTGTGTTATGTGTGACAAAGTGGTCAATAAACATATTTCAAGTGTTACAGTAAATGTGTTGATCTAAACAACTGTGACATTGGTTATTTTAACAAAAAGTTTTCTTTATTCTTTTGTTTTATCACGCTTGCATAGATGGGTCATTTTAGACCCATGTGTGTAAACTTGATGTATTAACACAAAACCTAGGAAATATTAAAATATGAATTTGTGATAATTGAAACCAAGATATTTTGAATATTCATAAATCATGAAATTTATAGATCATGAAATATTCAATGCTCAAATAAAGTGATTTCAAAAGGTGAAACAAAAAAAATGCCAAGCCATGCATGAAATAACATAGGAAATGAATACGGGTCTTTTTAGACCCATGTTGTGCATTAGAAGGGGTATCCATAGCTTGCGCATCAAAGGGTTAATATATTCATTTTATATTCAAAATCCTGTTTCCCACCATATGTCCCCCTTAATCCTGGAGCCAAAATGGAGAAATGCAAGCATGCAATATGATTGAATGTGCGTTACATCTCAAAGCCAAAACAAATCAATCATTGTAGAGAGCTTAAAATGTATGTTGCTTGGCATGTTCACCCATTCTTTAGTGGACTAACTCACGCACAGCATCATTTACTAATGTTATATGTGTTTTGGATGATTCCAAACACTGTGAAACGAAGCCCAATCCAGACCACAGCCAGCGGTCACGCTGCATGAGAAACATCTAAAAATACAAAAGCGCAGGATAAATCTCCAAGCAAATTAACACAAAAGCCTTTTTTGTTCCTGATTTTGAAGAGCTAAAAATCCAGCTAATTTGAGAGGAAGACTCTCCAGCTCAAATCATAGAAAGCCTCTTGGTATTTGAAAGAAAAAAAATACTCTCAGAAAAGTGGCGTACAGAGTGCATATCGGGTGACTGGGCAAGAGCGGTAAATGGGGAAAGCGTGTAATTCCACTTATTAAATTATATACCAAATTAAGAAGCTGGGGTTGCCTTTAGCGTCCTGCAGACCACATCTAGGAAATATCAAAGTGCGGGTTGAGAAGAAGAAAAAATGCCTTAAAAATAACATGTCAGCTTTTTCTGAAATCCATATGAAACTTCATCCATATTCCACTAGAACAAACCCATTAGGCAAAGGAAAGAATGAGGAGAATAATCAGACCTGTTTTGTCTATAATGTAAATGGCACACTAATTCTCATAAGTACACTGGATCTCTTGCCATCAAAAACACTCAAGCACAGCGTGAGGCAAGCCATCACCTCTCTAAACATAATGTTCAGCTTGATCCCACTTTAGCAACCACAAAAGGCACAAAAAAAAGCATATGCACGATTTAAGACTTTAAAACAAGACCTCAGATGCCCTTTCCACACCAGAGCTCTGTAAATCTACAGGCTATTGTTTCATTCAGCTACTTACAATTTTTAAATTGTTTTCAAGCTCTAAGCTTTCAAGGTCTAAAAACCACAAAGAAAATCTGTGATTTAAAATGCCATTTAAATCTGTAAATAAACAGAAAGCTTGAGGATTCTGGAAAAAAAAGGTAAAACAAAGAAATAAGCCCGCATGATTAATTGAAATAAAACCAAAATTGTGATATGGCTTAGTGTGATTACTAAATCGCAAATGCCGTGATTTAATTAAATAAATCAAAGCAACTTTGTGATTCTGAGTGAACACTGTGCTCTTTTACACACAAGCAGCTCATGATCCAGTGTTTTTAGTGTTTAAGAGCGGCTTGTTCTCAGTAAATGCAGCTCCACATGAACTCATCTCTGCATGAGAAGCGATTATAATACGACTGTTGTCAACAAAAGAGAAGCTTAAAGGGATAGTACACCCAAAAATGAAAATTCTGTCATCATTTACTCACACTCAAGTTGTTCCAAACCTTGAATTTCTTTCTTCTGCTGAACACAAAAGATAGGATTTTGAAGAATATGGGTAACCAAACAGTTGATGGACCCCATTGACTTCCATAATTTGAAAGAACAATTCTATGGTTTAAAACTTGAGGGTGAGTAAATGATGGCAAAATTTTAATTTTTGGGTGAACTATCCCTTTAAGTTCTCAAAATAAAAGCTTGATAGTTGAATGTTTAAAAAAGAAAAAAGGCAGCCGTAAATATTAGTGTTGGAATTTTCCAGTTGTACTGCAAAAAACACCATTATTATTATTATGATTATATTATATATTTTTTAATAAATAAATAAATAAATATTTTTAAAATTATTTTACAGAGAAATATTACAATAGTTATATTTAGGGGGAAACCGGATTCGATCCGAAATAATTATTGTATCAGACGAACTTTTTACTTTTGATGAATTCTTTGGAATCCAAACTGGTTGGATCATAATCACTTCTTTAGAAAGCAGCTGGTGAAGTAGCTTTCTGTTTAGGATACATTTCCTCAAAGTAGTCGATGTGTGGAGGCTGTAGAATGTCCAGAGCTGACAGCACCTGTGGAGAAACAAAGACAGAGTGCGCCAGAGGTCAGCTTTGACGCCAGAGAACGTGGGCACTGACACCAGCCTTCACATGACATTCGTTTCCCAGGCACCAGCAGCCCAGGGACAGCGAGAGCTAGCCAGGCTCCCGCTAATGGCACCATGGGGACGGCACGTAGATAGCGAGAGTTAGGTAACACTAACTGATAAAAAAAAACAAAAAAAAAACAGAGGATGGTGGGGAGCTTACATTGTCGTGCTTGAAGAAACAAAGCATCTTCAGTTCACGGAAAACCCTCTTGCAGGAGACGAGGTTTTGGAAGACATTGGGCATCTTTTTAAGGGCCACACGTTTGCCATCTCTGGGGTCTGTCACCGACCTGAGGAGAAAAGTAAAAGATGAGAAAAGAGTGATTAGGCTGAGCGATATAGCCAAAATGTATGTTTACATACTTTCTCAGAAGTGTGTTAATCCATTATGCTCACCAAGGCTGCATTCATTTGATCAAAAATACAGTAAAAACAGTTATATTGCGAAATATTATTACAAATTAAAAGAATGTTTTTTTTTATTTGAATATTTTTTTAAATGTAATTTATTCCTGTCAGAGCTGAATTTTCAGCATCATTACTCCAGTCTTCAGTGTCACATGATCCTTCAGAAATCATTTGGTGCTCAAGAAACATTTCTTATCAATGTCGAAAATATTGCTTAATATTTCTGTGCAAACTGTGATACAGTTTTTCAGGATTCTTTGATGAATAGAAAGTTCAAAAGAACAGCATTTATTTGAAATATAAAGCCTTTTAAATATAAAATGTATTTACTGTCACTTTTCATCAATTTAATGCATTGTTGCAGAATATAGTATTAATTTCTCAAAATATTTCTGACCCTAAACTTTTGAACGGTAGTCTGTATATACACTCACCGGCCACTTTATTAGGTACACCTGTCCAACTGCTCGTTAACACTTAATTTCTAAGCAGCCAATCACATGGCGGCAACTCAGTGCATTTAGGCATGTAGACATGGTCAAGACAATCTCCTGCAGTTCAAACCGAGCATCAGTATGGGGAAGAAAGGTGATTTGAGTGACTTTGAACGTGGCATGATTGTTGGTGCCAGAAGGGCTGGTCTGAGTATTTCAGAAACTGCTAATCTACTGGGATTTTCACGCACAACCATCTCTAGGGTTTACAGAGAATGGTCCGAAAAAGAAAAAACATCCAGTGAGCGGCAGTTCTGTGGGCGGAAATGCCTTGTTGATGCCAGAGGTCAGAGGAGAATGGCCAGACTGGTTCGAGCTGATAGAAGGGCAACAGTGACTCAAATAACCACCCGTTACAACAAAGGTGGGCAGAAGAGCATCTCTGAACGCACAGTACGTCGAACTTTGAGGCAGATGGGCTACAACAGCAGAAGACCCCACCGGGTACCACTCATCTCCACTACAAATAGGAAAAAGAGGCTACAATTTGCAAGAGCTCACCAAAATTGGACAGTTGAAGACTGGAAAAATGTTGCCTGGTCTGATGAGTCTCGATTTCTGTTGAGACATTCAGATGGTAGAGTCAGAATTTGGCGTAAACAGAATGAGAACATGGATCCATCATGCCTGGTTACCACTGTGCAGGCTGGTGGTGGTGGTGTAATGGTGTGGGGGATGTTTTCTTGGCACACTTTAGGCCCCTTAGTGCCAATTGGGCATCGTTTAAATGCCACGGCCTACCTGAGCATTGTTTCTGACCATGTCCATCCCTTTATGGCCACCATGTACCCATCCTCTGATGGCTACTTCCAGCAGGATAATGCACCATGGCACAAAGCTCGAATCATTTCAAATTGGTTTTCTTGAACATGACAATGAGTTCACTGTACTAAAATGGCCTCCACAGTCACCAGATCTCAATCCAATAGAGCATCTTTGGGATGTGGTGGAACGGGAGATTCGCATCATGGATGTGCAGCCGACAAATCTGCGGCAACTGTGTGATGCCATCATGTCAATATGGACCAAACTCCCTGAGGAATGCTTCCAGCACCTTGTTGAATCTATGCCACGAAGAATTGAGGCAGTTCTGAAGGCAAAAGGGGGTCCAACCCGTTACTAGCATGGGGTACCTAATAAAGTGGCCGGTGAGTGTATATATATAAGGTTGTAACCATCATTCAAAATGTTTAATACAAGAAGTAAAATACAGTAAAAGACTATTTAAAAAATAATAAAGGCTCGTTTCCACACTGATTTTTATACTCAAATGATCGAAAGCAAGAAAATGTGACCAGTTTCACCAAAAACACAATACATAGTAATACAAAACAATGTATCTACATTTTTTTACATTGTTGGTGGCACGAATTAATCATTGAATGACTGTTTTGAATCAGTTCACTGAAATGGACAGTTTGAAGTGATTCATAAAAATGAATTGAATCTATGAAATCTAATGCTAATATTTTGAAGTCGCGATACAAGGAGGGACTGCGAAATTAGTCACATGGCGTGAAAACTAGATGTACAAATAAAACGTGCATTAAAATAATAGATACTCATACTGTTGATGAATTAGATTTTTTTGTCAGCAAAATCTTTGCAAGTATAGTGTGAATATTTGATATATATCGCCCACAACTATTCTTCAATTTAATCATATATTTTGTTGAATTTTGACACAAAAAGAAGACGAGAGCAAGCGAGAGATGATTTGTTGATTAAAAGGCAAGCGCTGAAGGGCCCTCAGTAATGGCCTTGAATGTTTGTGAACATCTTTTGTCGTCACTCTGCTATGAGCAGCTTGATGTGACCTTACTGAGAGATGCCAATTGCTATAAGTGCCTCTCCTTCTTCCCTGAACAGTAACACATTTTCCACAGCAATGTTAAACACATTACACAAATGCAACTATCCTTTCCTCGGCATACAGAGTCATTTCAACTTGCCACTGTGCAACTATGCCTGTATGCCAGTTCATTTTTATGCATTGACTATATCAATTCAAGAGGGAAATATTATGTTAATGATTCTGAAATGCATCTAGTGTATATTTATGCAAACTACAAAGTGCACATTAAGTCTCAAACCAATACACAGACGTGTCATAAAATGTATGTACAGTATAGGCTTTTCAAAACACAAACTGCTTAGGGGCGTTATATATATATTAATAGCTGTTTTTGTCTTATAATAATTGTCTCAAATGTGTCTCATAAACCTCAGAGGTGTGATCACTGTACACAGGTAAGTGTGTCCCTGTACACCTCACCTGAAACAGAATGGAACATTCTGACTGAAAAACAATTAATGCTCATGGAAACATACCACAGTTTCATGTAATCCCGATAATAACAGATTTAAAAGAAGATATTTAATTATTATTATTTTTTCCATAGAAAAACTAGTCATTAACTTTGATTGTATGGGAAACATTCTTCAAAATATCTTCTTTTGTGTTCCATAAGAGGGGGAGTTTTTTGGATCACAATGAAGGGGGAGAAAATGACGGCAGATCTTAAAGGTTTTACAGTGAAAACATGCTTATTGAAGTACCAATAATATAAATAGTTCAAAGGTTTGATGTTTTTAACGATTTTGTCTCTTGATATTTACTTTTGTCTCTTATTGCCAAGGCTGTATTTATTTGATCAAAAACACAGTAAAAACAGCAATACTGTGAAATATAATTACATTTAAAAATAACTATTTTAATAAAATTTCAAATGTCATTTATTCCTGTGATGGCAAAGCTGAATTTTCAGCATCATTACTCCAGTCTTCAGAGTTTCATGATCCTTCAGAAATCATTCTGATATGATGATTTGCTGCTCAAGAAACATTTCCTTATTATTATCCATGTTGAAAACAGCATTTATTTGAAATAGAAATGTCTTCAATGTCACTTTTAATCAAATGTAATACATCCTTGCAAAATATGTATTATTATAGCCTATATTATTTATTAATGTATATATAATCCCAATATGTTCAAACAATAATCACACAATGTGCTTGATACAATTATTGAAACAATGTATGTGGGGGAAAAGTAAGACAAAGTGGAACAGATTTATGACAGATATATTAGGGAACAAAAACAAATGAGGTGTTTATTCAGGGTATGAAGAAACATAGATCGGTAAAATGAATGATTAACAGAGTCTCTTGGGTCGGCACAATGACACGCACAAACACTCTCGCACACACGCGTCTGGTCACGGCATGTGATTCACAAGCTGGATTAGACAACAGCACGAGGGAGAGGGGGAGGAGAAAGAGAGAGAGAGAGAGAGAGAGAGAGAGAGAGAGAGAGAGAGAGAGAGAGAGAGAGAGAGAGAGAGAGAGAGAGAGAGAGAGAGAGAAGATGTTTCTTTGATAAAAAGGCAATCACTACAGCACTGCCATCTCTCCTCAGTATCAAAACAAACGCTGAAGCAGGAGGCAGGAGATGAAGACAAGTTTCTTGTAAAATAGAGCAATAAAGAAAGACAGACTTAGTATAGATGTACACACTGAACTGTATGTGACTGACAATGCATCAGATTTGCACAGGAAGTTCCAAGGGCTAACAAGGATGGAGTTTGTTTGCACATCCTGACCACCCCGTCACAGCAACACTGATATCGACCAATAGTGTGGGTTGCGGGGCGGGACTATCTGTATGTCTGATGGGGGGCAGATCGGGGAGAGTGTTTAAAAACAGTTTGAAAACCATCATTTTTTCAATTCAGTTTGGTGATGCTAGTGGAAACACTTTAGATTCAAGGTTTTGCATATAAAAATATGGTGCTAAAAATAAATATGAATCATATTTGTGATGTAAATTAGTTGCCTTGTTGGGCTAAAACCCTGTTATTAGTTCTGTTATCTTTTGTGTATTTCCAGGCTTAATTTCACAGACGTGCATGAGGGGGAGTCGTCTAATTTAACTCATTAAAGTTGTGTCAGCAGCCTTGCCGCAAAATCCCTCCCTGCACCGTCTCCGGGTGCCAAAGAAAACGACAACACGAGGCCACGTGAGCGGTGAGCTCGACTGACGCCTGGACTCGAGATCCCGGAACGCTCTTCAGGACTCACACACAGGGCCTACTTCCTGGAGATAACGGAGCAAAACGTCTAAAATAGAAGGATATGCCGCACTCTCACTCTCCGTCTATCGCTCCATCTCTTTCTCACTCTCTCTCCCCATCCACTTTTAATCAGTGGCTATTCAAAGATGAAAAGCCTTTCTGAAAGGGAAAAATATTATCCATGTACTTCAAACATGGCTTTTCTCTCTCTAAGGGCACATGAACATGTCCTCAGAAACAAAAATGGCTCCTTTTAACATCTTGTTTGACGTTCTAAAAAGTAAGCTAGAGGTTGTTCCAAACCTGGACTCCATTGACTTCCATAGTATTTTTTTCCTACTAAGTCAGTGGGGGCCAGCAACTAATTGGTTAACAATATTCTTCAAAATATTTTCTTTTGTGTTCAGCATAAGGAAGAAATTCATACAGGTTCGGAACAACTTGAGGGTGAGTGAATGATGACAGAATTTCCATTTTTAGGTGAACTATCTCTTTCAGTTCAAAATAATTCAACGTTTTAATCATCTTTCGGGATTGTTTTGTTCCATTTCATTGCACGCTGTCTATGTTTTCGAATGCAAAAATTAGCCATGCCATGCAATTAGTAGACATACTGTAACATGTCTTTCAGTAAGTTAAGCCTATGGGCAAACCTTATGTAATATAATTATTTTTATAAGCAAAGCCTTTACTTTAACATAAATTATGGTATACAGATATCACCAGTAAAAAATGTGAGGTAGTTTAAGAGCTCCTCACACAAGATATACCATCATCCCTTTATAACTACCACCGATAAAAGCCATTACATTTATATAACATTTAAAGATAATTATTTAATTAAAGAAAACATTTAAATACATTTAAATGTCATGGTTATGAAAGCTACATATATACATATAACTGCTGTTACTGTATTTTTGATTAAATAAACGCAGCCTTGGTGAGCATAAGAGACTTCTTTCAAAAAAGTTTTTTTTAATGTTTCCAAACTTTTGACAGGTGCCGTATATAATCATATATATTTGACTGTTCATAAATGATCTGTTAATCATTTATCACTAATTAAAGATAATAAAGATATTGTTGAATAAATAAAAAATTAACATTAACTGTGCCCAGAAAAAAATTCACTTTCTACTCCTTAAAGAATGGTGGAAAAAATTAAGCAGCACAACAGTTTTCAACATTGATAATAATAAGAAATGTTTATTGAGCAGCAAATCAGCATATTAGAATGATTTCTGAATAATCATGTGACATGTGAAGACTAGAGTAATGATGCTGAACTTTACTTTTGTTACTTGTTTACTGTATTTTTCTATAGTTTAAATAAATGAAGCCTTGGTGATCATAAGAGACTTCGTTCCAAAAATATTGTCCAAAAATAAATAAATCAACACCAAACATTTGAAAGGTAGTTAAATATAGTGTAGACTGTTTAATTTTCAGCTTTTTAAGATGACCTCAAATGCTCTGCCAATGACTCTCATCAAAATTAAGTAGGTCTCAACCAAGTTACAGCCCTTATCCTAGGACCATTCACTGTACAATGTACTACCTTTGAACAAATCTGACTGAATATAAACTTGCCTACTTAACAGAATACAGGTAGAAGGCATATTTCAACACATTCATTAACAAACATAATAACATGCCATCTCATAGTACTGTGTAATTCTACAATTATGTTGTTTACATGGAGATAAGAAAGCCTTGCAAAGCTGGTCTAGGAAATCTGGAAGAACACGTTTGGTGCAAAGCCAAACTCAAGGTGAATTCTGCTTTTCCTCAAAGCCAGCGAAAAATCCATGAGACCAAAAAAAGCAGATCATCTCATGAATACTACAAGAGCCGAATCCACTTTGCGTAGCCGGAGCCGAGTCTCACTCCTTGAAGGTTTGTTCTAGTCTCAAAGGCTATTGATTCTGCTTGGCTAACACATGCGGATTCGGATTGCAGACAGATTGCTGTGTTTTGTATCAATATAATACCAGTTAGTGGATACAACAATGTGCTGATGAAAATCTGCCCCTAACCAGGGGAACGGGAGTCACGTAATAAGTGGGTAATTCCTGCTGAATTCACGGGCGGGAATTTAATCTTTGTGATTAAAAGCCTCTCTCGTGGAGTGTTATTCTTTGGGTTGGGCTTTCTGAACTGTGAGAAACCTATAGCGATCACTCTGTAATCCGAGGCCAGACATTTTACCTCAGTCGTTAATAATTCAACATCGACCATATTCATATTGGTATACTGAGGGACAATGGCATGTTTAAAAAAACAACAACTGTATTTTCAGAAACCCAACAAGGTTTCAGGCCGCTGGCGAGAGGATGTATTTTTCCAAAAGGCTTATTTAACAGACAACAAATACAGGAGATAAACTTTGTGTTTGTTTATACTGTCAATAAAAGGAACTGTCCTTAAGTGTTTGGTAAATTGCACAGTGCTTTGTAAGAATAAAAGCTTAAACTCCAAACTGCGAACAGTCCCAAAAATTGCTCACAAAACAGAACTCCGTGAACAGAAAAATAAAGCTGTATGTTCATTCAAGACTTCCTAATAACATACTTTACAGAAGTCATCTAGTGTACAGAAGTCATTTCAAGCCACAAACAATGTAGAACTGAAGTTGTCGGTCTGGCTACGGCAGAAATAGGTTAAAGTCAGCTGTGGATCTCCTCAGGATTAAGAAGGGATGATTGTAGTGTCGCTAAATTGATTGTCGATACCAAAATTTTGGTATGATACCAGCATCTGGCATTATATACTTAATCAAAACCTTGGCCAACAAATCTGTTGACTGTGAAATTAGGGACAAATATGGCTGTAAATAGAAAAAAAAAATTCTATTCATCAAAGAATTCTGAAAAAATTGAATCAGCACAACTGATTTCAACATTGATAATATTAATAAATGTTTCTTGAGCAGAAAATCAGCATATCAGAATGATTTCTGAAGGATCATGTGACACTGAAGACTGGAGAAATGATGCTGAAAATTCAGCTTTGGCATCACAGGAATAAATAACATTTTAAAATGAATCAAAATAGAAAGTTTTCAATACTTTTGATCAAAAAACTGAAGCACTGGTGAGCATAAGATACTTTTTTCAAAAACATAAAAAAAAAAAAAAAAAAAAAAAACAAGTAATATTTCATACTTGTTGAGCACTAAAATGAAAGCATTACAAAAAGATTGAATCGATCACTGCAAAAACTTTCACATTTTACTGCTCTAACTGTACTGAATTTCAGATATCCAAATGAAAACCAAATGTTTAAGATGAGTTAAGTTAAACACATGTACATGATGACCAACAAATCCAAGTCAAGATGACAGTGTAGCACTGGATGGATAGTGATTGTTCAATCTGCTGGTCTGAAATCCTCTCACTCTGGTTGTAAGGCATAGGACTGGGCCAGATGAGCCCTTAGGTCTAAAAGCAGGCAGGGATAAAATACATGCAGAGTCACTTGACAATAAACTACTTACTTAACTGCATTAATACTTAATTGCTTCTTACATGTTGAGAGATGACAGACGCTGTGCACACACTCAGGAAATCACAGACTGAATACTTCATGGGCAACATTTTGATGAGGAACTAGACATTGTTGATTTATGATACATTGCCTTTTTTTGCAGTCACAGAGGAAAAGCGCTAAGAGAATCTGGCTTTTCCATTCTGAGCCCTGGGAGGATAGAGTGATTGTAGGGTTTTTGGCAGTGCCACACAGCTCTCCATCCCCAGCCACTTTGATTTTCCTAATTAATCTACAGAGCCCGGCCTCTTTTCCAGCCTTCTGCACAGATTCTTCCCCCTCAACCTCAAATAACACAGCGTCTGATCCACTGATGTACACTTCCTGTCAGAGGGGTTGAGCACGTCAGTCAGGGTTTGCGTCAGAGTCGTTACGCACGCTGACTGTTTAACACGCCGGTCCCCTGGAGGTGTCGGGGTGTGGGGGGTCTGAACTTTGTGTTTGAATTAGCCTAGCAAGGATTAGCATATGTCTGCATAATGAATCAAAAAGGCAGCACATCGTGTCAGACGATCTGAAGTCCCCTGCACGATTCATGTGACACTTCCACAAGCGCTCAGAACAAGGAGCCAGTGTGAAACTTCACCTTCCTCACACTGCAAACAAAACAACTTTTGGTTTTACTGAAAAAGGAGGTAAAACTTTCTTTTAGCTCTGAATGTGAGTAAATACAGACCTGTATTGTCAAACTCCCATGGGGAGAATTGCTATCTGTTACAAGACACAATGTTACAGAGCTCAAATTTATATTTGTATATTGAAATAAATACAGAATGTGAAAGAACTCCTATTTTCAACTTCAACACTTTAGAATATGATCTGAATTCGTCCAAAAGTTTGAACACATTTGACTGAATTTAAAAGCCTTTCATTCTAAAGGTGTATGCTTAATTATATATATATAATGTATATATACTATATATATATATATAGTTGGATGAATAGTGGGACATGTCTTGTAACCTTGTAAAATTTCAGACATACATTGAAAAGTTGTTATAATGACCAATAATTATAAAAATAATTGAAAAACAGTTTAAAATACTTTTAGAAGAAGTATAGCATGCCACTGTCACTTACTACCCAATTACACACAATCTGAATAACCCAACATCTTTATATAATGCCAGCTTTTCAAATGTCAGAGAAACAGATTTGCTGAGGAATTGAATGAGCTGAGGACCCACACAGAGATGTGTGATAACCAAATCACACACACATCAGTGCATCTGTCCTCGACCTCCGCTATTTAAATAGGGGTTTTAGAATGCAGATAGTGGCTTAGACAAATCGTTCGCTGGCTGGCAGTAGATTTAGGTCGATGACCCAGTTATTTGGGAAATTAAAAGTGTTAGAGACATAACGATGCATGTGAGCATGCCCAATAGAACAGAGCAGACTCACTTTTTCAAATCTAATCTGGGCATAAATCAGATTAAAGAGGTAATTTAGGTGACAGATAAAGAATATTAAAAGAAGCGAGTGACATCAAAGCAGAAATGAGAAGACGGGATTATTGAAGAGTCACATCATTTATTCTCTCTCACAGGCTTCTGAAGCAAACTCAAATCAAATGCTCTAAAAATAAGCATACATTATTTGCAGGTAACAGCTTTCCAATATTACTTCCTAATTCGCCTCATTTATGTTCGTTTATGTCACTTTACAGCTGAGAAAGAAGAAATGTTGCAGGCTGGATTCAAGCCTGCGTTTCCTACATGAGCACTACTGCTCAACATGCCTGCAGCATGTTAACTAATCGCCAGGCCATAACTGACTCACAACCCACAACAAAAACACACTGACTCACAAGCTACTCTCAGTACATTTACCCATTTCAGCCTCAATTTCACAGACCGGCAAAATGTCAAGTGGGCTGGATGAAGGATGATGTATTCTGATTAACGCTGCGCTGAACAGAACAATCTGATACTGTCAAATGATCTGTGCATCAAGTCCTGAAGTGAAAAATGCTAAATAATAGACCTTTTTTCTATGTAATGTGTAGTGTTACTTCGTAGTTCATTTTATTACTAACTTTTCAAATCAGTCACTCAGTGGTTTTTTACATATATTTACAGATGTTTTTAATATAAAATAGCTCTAAGGACTTTGATTTATGGTCTGTTCTAAGAGTGATGTTTTTGATTTTTCTCTTCTGATTTATGAATAAATAGGATAAGTTAATAATAATAATATAATAAAACTGTTTCTTTGCATTTATTTTGGATTTTATTGTCAGTACTGGGCTCGCAGTTCAAATGGGTAGGGTACTTACTGTGTGTGTGAATGGCCGTGTTCGTCTGCTACCATAGAAGAACATTTTTGACCCAGGAAAAGCCCTGTGAATGTCAGTGTAAGTGAATGTGAACAGATGGGACACAAATGGGTGGTAAATGATTGGATCTGTATTCGGTGTAAATGCAGCCTAATAAACCTGCCACTATATATTTTGTAGTTGTATTTATCAAAAAACAAGAAAAAAACAAGAAAACCACTCACTGCTCTACTGCTGTAGGTTTAATAACAAAGTTAGGCTTAAAGAAAAAAAAAAACAGGAAACTGGTCATTTTAATTATAGACATGCCTCACAATCAAACTGAGCATCAAATCAGCAAAGCATTATATAAAATAATCATGCAGTGGAGACTGTGGCAATTATTTATGTAGTTTTATTGTACATTTAATTACTTGTTTATTTTTGTTGAAATTTTTTCCTGAAAGTTTACATGATACTGTTGTCAGACACCTGAAAACCTTCAGTGTGCAATCAACTAAATGATACCACTAACTGTCTTTCTTGTCTCATTAATCGTTTTTGTTCTCTTCAGTGTGTTTTAAATTAATTGGAAATTGCAAGGAAAAATGTCTTGAAATCATTTAAGGCTTCAACCATGTTGCCTGATAAATGACTATTAAGGTTAATCAACAAATTGGGCCCTATTTTAACGATCTGAAACGCCAGTATCAAACGCGAAACGCTGAACCGGCCCACCGGAGCGCAAGTTCATTCCCTAATTTACTGACGTGCGTCTGTGGAAGGAAAAGTCCGCTGTGCGTCGGGTGCAAAATAGGAATGATACATGTGTCAGTCTACAAAGTCAATTGCGCTGGGTGCAAGATAGGCCCCTTAGTGTTTTCAGGTTTGTATTTTTACATAGACATGAGAGCATTTGAGGCGGTAGAAGTACAAAACTTGAGGAATAGAATTGGCCTTTCTGAAAAGATGTTAAAAGTGTAATTTTACACACAGGCAGAGAAAAATAAATGTTTGCTAATACGCCTCTTAAAACAATTAACAGTCTTTAAAGAATTATCCTGAAAGCATGCATGCTGAAACTTGAAGAAACTTTGAGTTGTCAATTTCTTTTGTCTACTGTGACCTTTAATGTTAACTAACAAAACAATGGACTTGAATATTTATATGTGTAACATAATAACATTAAATAAAAAATTTAAATAAATAAAAAAGCGGTTGATTTCCGTTTCTTTGAAAGCCTTTCTTGAAAAAAAAAACCTTCAGTGTTAAATAATTACCGGTCGATTTCCAAACTGCCTTTTTTGGCTAAGTTAATTGGAGAAGGTGGTTCTTAATAAACTTTCAGCATTTTTAAATGAAAACAATTTTTTTAATATATTTCAGTCCGGTTTTAGGTCTCAACACAGCACTGAAACGGCTCTTCTCAAAGTGACAAATGATCTGTTGCTGTCTGTAGGTTGTAGTGCTTCTTGATCTTAGCGCAGCTTTTGACACTGTGAATCATGGGGATCTTCTTGACCGTTTGAAGGGGTGGGATTAGGGTGGCTTGCCTTATACTGGTTCTCCTCCTATTTATATGGTAGATGTTTTTGCGGTGGAACTAGGAAGCTCTATTTCATCTTCCCACCCTATTTCCTCAGGGGTTCCTCAAGGTTCATGTCTTGGTCCTGTTCTGTTTTCTCTATCTATGCTCCTTCTGGGATTAATCTGTCAAATATAATGTGGTTTACCATTGTTATGCTGATTATATCCAGCTATATTTGCCCCTGAGATGTAATGACGACTCCAACATCACAACTTTGTTTGAGTGTTTGGATGAAATAAGGGCATGGTTGGGTGCACGTTTTTTTGCAGCTCAATGAGTCTGAGCTCAAAGTCTGAAGTGGTCATTTTTGGTCCCCCAAAGTTAGCCAAACTTGGCCTGTAGCCTACATCTTGGCCACTTAGCCACTAATATCAACACTCAAGTGATGAAACTGAGTAATTTTTGATTCGGATCTGAAATTTGACAAACAAGTCAATGGCGGAGTTAAAAGTAGCTTATATCAATTGCGGAGCATCGCTAAATTGAAGAGAATTCTGTCTTTTAAGGACGTGGAGACTGTCATTCATGCTTTTATTTAATCCAGATTGAATTATTGCAATTCGTTATATTTGGGGTTGTCTAGAAACTTGCTCTCAGGTTTGCAGCTGGTGGTCTATATATATATATATACAATATTGTGGCGAGCAGGACGAGGCCGAGTGACGTGAGAGCGGCGCGAGGCCGGTGGCGTGAGTGGTAATGAGCGACACCTGTGAGACGCACCGGTCTCGCATCTCTCACGGAGGAGCGGAGGCATAAAGGAGGAGCGACGACGGTGAAGATCGAGAGAGGAACAGGCCTTATTTTATGTTGTGTTTTGTTTCTGTGGCCAGCAGTCGTCCGTGAGGGGCTGCTGGTTTTACTTTCATTTTGTATTTGTTTATTTATTAAAATCATTGAACGTTCGCCGGTTCCCGCCTCCTTCTTCCCATAACAACGAACCCCGTTACATTGGTGCCGAAACCCGGGAGGAAGGAGGGACACGCTGTCGGAGAGCCCTCGCTGCTGAGGGGGATCGCGGTGCTGAGGAGGTCGGGTAGCACGAGGGAGCCATGGCCGCCGATTGTTGCCCGAGGCGATGGTGCTGGAGCGATGTAATAGCAGGTGGGACAGGGACCTCGCTGCCGTGCTCCTGGGTCGAGGAGGGGTGCCTGCTGTCCGAGAGGGAGCGGAGGAGTCGCTCCCGTTCGCCGTGGGCCGGAGCCTGTTGCCGTCGGCCTTGATGGGGGCGGAGCAGGGAACGGAGGACTCGCTGCCGGCTGCCGGCTGCCCTCGACCGGAGGAGCCATCGCCGTCCGCCAGGAGGCGGAGGAGTGTCGAACCTTTCCCCAACGGATGTCCAGTACCATCGCATGGCACCGCGAGTGAGTCTCTCAGCTGGCTGAGGACCGAGCGGCAGTGTGTCCGGGAACTGGACCATGATTTTTTTTCTTTCTCCTCTCTCCCCTCTCTCGTATCTGTCGCTCCTCATGCTTCCGTCTCCTGTTCTCTCGCCTCGTCTATCTATACCCCCAGGTGCCGCGGCCACCGTGATCGGTTCCCCCGGACGGGGGGGGGAGTAGAGCGCAGTCTCGTGGGTACCCCCCGGCCTGTGAGGGGCGATGGGGGTATGTGGCGAGCAGGACGAGGCCGAGTGACGTGAGAGCGGCGCGAGGCCGGTGGCGTGAGTGGTAATGAGCGACACCTGTGAGACGCACCGGTCTCGCATCTCTCACGGAGGAGCGGAGGCATAAAGGAGGAGCGACGACGGTGAAGATCGAGAGAGGAACAGGCCTTATTTTATGTTGTGTTTTGTTTCTGTGGCCAGCAGTCGTCCGTGAGGGGCTGCTGGTTTTACTTTCATTTTGTATTTGTTTATTTATTAAAATCATTGAACGTTCGCCGGTTCCCGCCTCCTTCTTCCCATAACAACGAACCCCGTTACAAATATGTATATATATACACAATATATATACTGTATATATATATATATATATATATATATATATATACATAAACTCAAATATCATCCGGTAACGAATATAATACCGATATATCATGCATCCATAATTGGTGTATCGCTAATAATTTATGATAAAACTGTAAAATCAGCATTATTTCCTCATCTGGTTATTCAAATTACCCATTTTAAACTACAAACATGCTGGTATAGTGACAGAACACACCCAGACTGACAAACACACACTCAGACTGACAAACACACACAATCACAGACACACACATCCACACGACAGTGGAACTGTCAGAATCGATCAGAGGGAGACGGTGGAGGCCCAAGGGGAAGATGGCAGATAATGGGTTATAGTGCAACTCTTTTGTGTTCCCTCCGGCTTGGCATCTGAAATACACAGCAAGACAATGGGAGGGCTTGCTGCCATTGGAACATTTGGGGGAAGTATTAATTTAAGGGGAGCCATTAACAGTAAGGGAGACATGAAAGTGCTTCTCTAATCCATACTTGTTCTTATTTGTTTTGTTCCTTCCAACCAGAATCAAATATTTTATTTCATCTCTCTTCAAAGCACCCCAGAGGATGAGAAAACAAAGCTCATGTGGAGGGAGGCAGAGTGAGTGAGCATATGCACAGTGGCTCTCTGAAGACGATAAATACAAAGTCTTACATGTGAGGCTCTTTCCCTGCTCCCTGTAGTGTGACTGGTGCCGTTTTACATAGAACGACTTAACCACCTTTCCTTCATCTCTCAAAGCTCTTAATGCGCAACGGCTGAGCTTATAGCATGTGCTGCACAACAAACTAGCAAAACATGACTAGGAAATGAAATTTTAACCATCATGCAATCTTAGGGGCAGATTTACTAACAGCTTGCTCCAGCATAAACCCTCTTTTGGCGTTAAAAATCTTGTCAGGATTGACACGCGGTGAAAAAATAGCGTTGAAAAGGCTTGGACGGGGTTATTTGCAGCTGACCTTATTGCAATTGCATATGCATTGGAGGAGAGTATTTAAATTAACCATGCAAGGTGATTTACTAAGGTTTGTGCTCGTCAATTTACCGGTATTTGCGCCATTAATTAATGGCCCAAAAAAGCATGTCTTAAA
The DNA here is from genome assembly GCF_029890125.1 of Rhinichthys klamathensis goyatoka. NCBI lineage: Eukaryota > Metazoa > Chordata > Actinopteri > Cypriniformes > Leuciscidae > Rhinichthys > Rhinichthys klamathensis. Next base: position 278,104 of record NW_026606829.1, read on the forward strand.
CTAATTTGCGCTGCTCTTGGTAGATTGCGTTGCTCATTTTGGAAATGATTCGGCTGTGTCTGTGTTCTTTAATTTGCGCGTCGTCAGTAGATCACGTGCAGAACATTTGGAATTGCGCTCTCATGCTAATTTGCCCTGTTTAGTAAATCTGGCCCTTAGTTTGCTCATAAACCTTAGTCAGAATCGAGGCTATATGTGAAAAGTACATCCTGTTTGATTACATTGACAAAACATTTAAAATAGCCTAGGCATACATCTTTTAATGACACTTTTGCAATACAATGGAAATTAATGGGGATGAATGTTTTTAAGGTCAAGTGACAAAAATGCACTATAAAAGTACAACTGATCTTCTCTTCCTCACTTAATGCTGTCGTATGGCTTTAGAAGGCTTGAAGTTGTCATTTGGACAGCGTTCATCCCCATTCCATTTCAATGTAAGAAAAACAGTAGCATGAACATTATGCTTAACATCTCCTTTTGTGTCCTACATAAAAAAGTCTGAAGGGTTTGGAACGATAAGTGGGCGAGTATATGACAATTTTTCATTTTTAGGTGAATTATCACTTTAACCGACTCATAAATGGTTTGCCATAATAATGGGCTTATTATTCTATTTTTGTCATCAGAACTGTTCTTCAGCAATCTAGACATTTCCTCCAGTCAGCCGGAAGCTTGAAACCTTCACGAGCCCATTAGTGGAACTAGACAGATTCTGAATTACAGGCCCCTCTGGCTATACTACATATACATTGAGTGTTCCTGTGTGTGTGTGTGTGTGTGCGTAGAGGATCATCCAAGGGGCCACGGTCAAGCTGCAGTAACCGGCGGCTCTGCTGTGATGTGTTTGTGCTGCGGGACTCACATGCCTACGATGGGAGGGACACCAGCGTGCCAGGCCGAGGGCAAGTCCTGCATGTGCCCCTCCAGCCACTCACATTCCACACCACCCTGCCCCCAACACCACTCAACCCCTCAGGTAAACCCATTCAAATAGGATCAGAAAGACGAACATATGGTAGCCTAACAACAGCAGTAATTTGGAGAGGATTTTCAGGTTGAAAGAAGGTGGTGGGGGGAGGCGAAGCGAGCCTGACAGACTACAGAGAAAAGTGCATGGTGGAATACGAGAGGCCTGTTTTGTTCATGTCACTTCCAGTGTTATTTGAACAAATACACATCTTAAACAGATGCCTTTTATTTATGCTGAGCTTAAATCAATGAATGTTTACTTTAGGCTTTGTAAACAAATAAAAAAAAAGATTTTTTTTTAAATATATAAAATATATCTAAAATAGGATATTTCTTTTTGGAGTCCCTTTAAAGGAACACTCCGACTTTTTGGGACTTTAGCCTATTTACCTTATCCCCCAGAGTTAGATAAGTTCATACATACCTTTTTCATCTCCGTGCGTGCTATAAGTCTGTTTGACGCACCCACCGCTAGCCTAGCTTAGCACAAAGACTGGATGTAAATGGTTGCAGCTAGCATACTAATCCAAATAAGTGACAAAATAACGCAAACATTTTCCTATTTACATGTTGTGATTTGTATAGTCACAGAGTGTACAAAAAACAAAGTCACATGAGACACAGACATATTTTAACCGTATAAATACTGGGAACTATATTCTCTGAAGGCGAAGCACTGCTACTTGGGCGGAGTGATAACCGCAGCACCTGAGACGTACCGTACCCAAACTCTGAACGAACTCTCTGCTCCTCACCACGGCGCGTCTCAGGTGCTGCGGTTATCACTCCGCCCAAGTAGCAGTGCTTCGCCTTCAGAGAATATAGCCTAGTTCCCAGTATTTATACTGTTAAAATATGTCTGTGTCTCATGTGACTTTGTTTTTTGTACACTCTGTGACTATACAAATCCCAACATGTAAATAGGAAAATGTTTGCGCTATTTTGTCACTTATTTGGATTAGTATGCTAGCTGCAACCATTTACATCCAGTCTTTGTGCTATAGGCTAGCGGTGGGTGCGTCAAACAGACTTATAGCACGCACGGAGATGAAAAAGGTATGTATGGACTTATCTAACTCTGGGGGATAAGGTGAATAGGCTAAAGTCCCAAAAAGTCGGAGTGTTCCTTTAATACTACTACTATACACAACTATTACTACTTCTACTAATAACAATAACAATCAATTAAATATAATATAACTTAAAATAATACAAGTTCATTATTATTATTATGTAGCAACAACTAAAATAACAATACATTATTATTGTCAGCGTTGATAAATAATCATAATAATAAATTAAATATAATATAAATTAAAAATATCAAAATGTCATCATCATCATCATCATCAACAACAACAACAATACAATAATAATAGTCCTACTATTACTAAAAATAAATGAAATATACAATTAAATTAAAATAATAAAAGCACATTATTATTAATGTTTAGCAACAACTAAATACGTAACAATACATTATTATTGTTATACTGTCTGTGTTGATTAATAATACTAATTAAGTATATAAATAAAATAAAATTATAAAGTGAATATACTTTTCATGTTTTTATTTAACAACAAAATAATATATTATTAATATTATTGTTATTAATACATATTAATAAATAACTAAATAATACATAAAAATTATAATAATAAATTAAGTTAATAATAGGCTAACAGTTTATGATTTACATTATGATTAATGAATAATAATCATAAAAATAGTCAAATATAAATCAGTTATTAAAAATAGTGACCGGTCTGGCGTGCAACGATCCAACGAAGCAGAAAACATTCCATGCTGTGCCAAATTGCCAATAGAGTTTGGGAGAGAAAAGGGAAAGTGTACAGGGACCAGGCACAGTCTGCACTGCTGGAACATTTTAGTGCATCATGGGAAAGCAAAGAGCCTAAAAGATGAGTTATCATCGGAGGCTGATTGTGGCTTGTTTGGCTGTGAAACTGCATGGCTAATTTCCTCACAGAGGCCCCAAGCACTCGTTAGACCCAGTGCCAGCGAAGACTTGGACTCTGCTTCTAGATCTGTCCACGCTCTGGAGTGGGTGTGTGTTTGCGTGTGCAGCAACTGTAAATGACGAAGAAGGAGAATGTGTTGAACACTGATAACAGTGGCAGTGCTAGCACAGGGTCACGCCCTAAGGTGGAGAGTCCGGACACTCTTTCACGATCACAACATCGAGGGCCACTCGGTGAGAGAAACCCAGATCCCATTTGTGAGCCTTTGCTAACAGGACATAGTACAAGGACAGTCATAAACTGATAAAACAGTATTTAACTGGGTTAGATCAGATCCCAACCTTGAAAGCAGAATAGAAACGTTGATTTACAGCAGGATAAGGCTAAAACATTAGCATAATATATATCTGTTCTTATGTCCAAACCATTTAGTTTAAGGCTAACTGTTGGAAAAGAGGCCCAAAGGAACTGAATTCTGACTACACAGAAAAATGGATACTAACTGTTTAGTATTCTAGCAGGTTACACAAAACTCAGACTTATGGATGTGGTTAAGGTTGGGGGTGTGACCAAAATCTTATATCATGATATCAAATTAATTTAAATTAATACTTTTATTCAGCAAGGGCGAATTATATTGATCAAACGTTACACTTAAGACATTTATTAAAAGATTATCATATTAGCATGATTTGTAAAGGATCACGTGACACTGAAGACTGGAGTAATGATGATATAAATTCAGCTTTACCATCACAGGAATAAATCAGATTTTAAAATACATTAAAAGAAAACATTTTTTGCAATATTACAGTTTTTACTCAATGCAGGCTTGGTGAGCATAACAGACTTCTTTCAAAAAAAAATAATGTACTGATGATCCAACTTTTGAACAGTAGGCCTAGAGAAAAACTATCTATAAATTATATAACTAGGGATGCAGCTATATTAAAATTTTCCCTGATATGACAAACCGAAAATTATTTCTAATTATGCCTGATAAACAATAAAAGGCAGACATTAAAATTAAACATTATTTTGTCTAAATCAATTAAACTGTTTTAAATGCTAAGTGAATTTAGGCGTTAAAATGGATATTCATTTTGAGTTTTTGATTTTAATAGGTTATTAGTGGTTTTAAAAATTAACCCTCAACAACCAAAACACAAACAAAACCCTCTAAACAGTAAAAATAACATTTAAAAAACACATACACACACCTTGGCAGCCACTAACAACAGAAACGTGTTTTTTTTTTCTTATGCATAAATCTCTACCTGTATATAATGTTACATACCAGTTCTAAATGTAGTCTAAATATTCAGTAATGTGTGGAAGTGAGGTTTGTGGTTAATTTAAGTTTTGGGAATGAAGAAAATACAAATCAGTCCAGATAACAACAATACCCTCAATCACCCTTTGAAGCCACTTAGGAAGGCCAAAACATGCTCTAGACAAATGGATGCTATTATCCAGGGAGTTCTCCTATTGAGGATGGTTCCAGTAATGGCAGATGCCGTGGCCACTTCCTCCCGCTTTCGCCAAGAACCAATCACGCTCAGTCCAGTTAGAAGCAGCTTGAGAAAAGCCGGAGCTCTTAATCAAACTGTATACTGACAGGGCCAAAAACAGGGTGGTGTTTGTTGTGCTGAGGAAATGGCTGAAGAGATAATTACGACAAAAGAGACACTCCCACCCATACATTCCACGACTTCCTACAGTCCCTCATCACTCCCCATCTGCAATCACCCTCCCGGATATTCGTTTTTTTCTCCCCCGGAGCATCTCTGCTATTAGGACTCTAGAACAAGCCTGAGGATCAGGAAAAACACATTGGTGATGCCCTGAGGACAGCCATGCTTGAGCGGCCCACTGCACACAGCGTGGGGGCATCCCTGGCCTCTCGCCACCACACTCAGAAAGAGTGTTAAGGCAAACACTGACTGACTCAAGCCTGAGTCAAGCAACCGTTTGCCTGCGCTCCATGTCATCAGTGCAGCTCAGAGTAGAAAGCTAAAGCTAGCTTACAGGTGTGAGCCTGTAACCAAAACTCACTGGGATGACAGACACTCATGTAAATCAGCCACTGTTGCTTCCAAACTCCCAAGCAGGGCTGCATGAAATATCGAAATAAAATCAATATCCTTAATGCGATCACGAAGTCTGCGATTTAAAAAAACATGTACTGCTGGTTTCGGGTTCCAGAGTGAAGCGCGGCACTGTGTTCATTTACACACATGCAGCAGTATTATTTTAGTATCATTAGCCAAGTTTCAATCCAGATTTTGCCCTGTTTGACAAAGTGAATTATTATTCATTTGCTGTCTCAAACCCGTTTCCATTTGGCCTTATACTGGTAAATTGGTGTGCGCAGTGATGTCATCCTTAAAAGAACACATTGTTGCATAAGTTTTGTTGTATCGCTAAAATTATGCCCTTGAGCCGGTTTGATACATGATTTCGCATTTATCGCAAATGATATCATATCGTTCAAATTCTAAATATTTGTGAAATGTAAAGAGTAATGAGACAATTGAAAATCGCCAGTTTGAGTTTATTTCAGATAAAAAGGAGCAATACAACTGCATTACAACTTCTTTGTCAAGGATAACACAATAAAGTTGCATTAACTTACAAACGGCCGAAATAAAAGCTAGATGGTTTATCGTTTGAAAAGGAAGAAATTAAGATTTTACATTTTACAGTTGTATTATAGAATAACTTTATTTTAATTATTCTTATTAATTCCTTGACTTTTTTACTCTACAGTAATAGTATTTTTGCAATATATTTCTAATTTTGAAATAAAAAAATATATAATTACAATAAAAATCATATTATTTTAAAGTCATATTGAATGGGTCAAAAACAGTGAGAATGTGGCCTATGAAAAATCAAGTGGAAAGAGATTTTTTTTTTAAACTAGTTACTTGTTGGTTCTTGTAATGAGTAAACTCAAGTGTGAACACTGACATTTTTTCCTAAATCGTTCAACCCTAAAAGGATGGTTTGCTTTTTCAAAATCTTTTTTCAAAATTATTTTTATTTTCTATGCAGATGCACTACCTAACACATGATTAAAGGTGCCCTAGAATGTTTTTTTTTATTATTTTATAATGTTTCCTGGGTTACCCTTATAATGTTAGTATGTTTTTTAGATAAAAAATATTCATAATTTAGAAATAAATGGCATTTTTCCTAGCCTGCTTTTAGCCTCTGATTTGAACACTCTGTTTGAAGGGGCGTGTCCCTGTGGGATTCAGTGTAACCGCGGCCACTGCTGTGATTGGCTGACATGCTTGTATATGAAATAGCTACGCATTACATGTGAAACTCTCTCCCGAATACTTTTACTACTGCTATTATACGTTTTTACTATAACAGCTATCGAGATTAACGAATCGTGAGATGTTTTTAAAGTATTTAGATCTATTCCCATCACATAAAATGTTGCCGTGATGAGCATTGAGCAGATGACTGTGTGTTGATCGCGAGAATGAAGATCTTATCATTGCAAAGCAGTTTCTGCACTCTCTCTAATGCTTTCACCAATGCAAACACGATGATGTAAATACAGTAAGAGCTTCGTTGTGCAGTAACGTGAGTCATTGATTTCATAACGAGTTTGGCAAGTGTCCAGATAAACTCGCGCTGTGTGGAAAGATTGTTCTTTGATCGCTTTCTGTATATAATTTGTTCACAATTTAAATACGATTATTTTCATCCTACTAAAAGAAATGATGTGAAGCTGATATTTTAGTCACTGGCTTGACTTACTGATGCATAAACAGTATTGAACGATTTTGAGAGAAAGATTACCTGTCTGAACTTGAACAATTACACATCAGAAAGTGTTGCTTGGTAGCTCGATCCGAGGCCAGCTCTGTATTGGCCCAAGTTGAGGAAACACTCGGTGAAATGTTTGGAAATTTCCAGAGAAAATAAAATTAAAGGAACACTCCGACTTTTTGAAACTTTAGCCTATTCACCTTATCCCCCAGAGTTAGATAAGTCCATACATACCTTTTTCATCTCCGTGCGTGCTGTAACTCTATCTGACGCACCCACCGCTAGCCTAGCTTAGCACAAAGACTGGATGTAAATGGTTGCAGCTAGCATACTAATCCAAATAAATGACAAAATAGCGCAAACATTTTCCTATTTACATGTTGTGATTTGTATAGTCACAGAGTGTACAAAAAACAAAGTCACATGAGACACAGACATATTTTAACCGTATAAATACTGGGAAATATATTCTCTGAAGGCGAAGCACTGCTACTTGGGCGGAGTGATAACCGCAGCACCTGAGACGCGCCGTGGTGAGGAGCAGAGAGCGCGTCTCAGGTGCTGCGGTTATCACTCCGCCCAAGTAGCAGTGCTTCGCCTTCAGAGAATATAGTCGCCTTCAGAGAATATAGTTCCCAGTATTTATACGGTTAAAATATGTCTGTGTCTCATGTGACTTTGTTTTTTTGTACACTCTGTGACTATACAAATCACAACATGTAAATAGAAACATGTTTGAGTTATTTTGTCACCTATTTGGATTAGTATGCTAGCTGCAACCATTTACATCCAGTCTTTGTGCTAAGCTAGGCTAGCGGTGGGTGCGTCAAACAGACTTATAGCACGCACGGAGATGAAAAAGGTATGTATGGACTTTTCTAACTCTGGGGGATAAGGTGAATAGGCTAAAGTCCCAAAAAGTCGGAGTGTTCCTTTAACCCATTGTTTCTTCAGAGGCTCAGATGAAGGAACTAAAAAAATACTTTTGTGTTCATGTGTACATCCACACTGAGCAACTGCCATGCTTCGGCTGCGCAGTTCCGCCTGGCATTGAGGGCTGGCATTATGCAAATATTTGGAGGCCTACATTTTAATGATCCCGACTATTGCGTCACAGTCGGTATTGTGTGGAGAACCGACCGTTTTTCAGGGGTGTTTTTCATAAACGTGAATTAAATGAGAACGCGAAAACAGTCCAGTTTGAGATTCACTCTATGTCATGTCCATGCACTGAACTCTTGTTATTTGACTATACCAAGGTAAATTCAATTTTGAATTATAGGTCACCTTTAATTATTTCCAAATATAGCTCCAAGTAATTTGGTGAAAAATCCTGTATTTTTTTACATCGCAATATGTTTTGCAGAAAAACAAGATATCATAATGTCAGTGTTTTTCAATTGTGTGCAGCCTTACTGCCTAGCATTAAAAAAATTCCTTTCAAACCAAAAAAATACAATCAAAATCACATTCAAGGCGTTTGTCTGAATTTTGAAGGGTACATAAACAGGGCTGGTTTTGCTTAGGGTGTGTTTCACAATTCTGTTTTGAATGGATGGCAAACAAACCAGACAGATGGCCAGAGATATATTCAAATTTCTGTTTTAAAGACATCCTGTCTGTGGATATTGTTTCTATATTCAAATCTGACAGAGGGAGATCCAAACCGCATCTATGACACTCGCCCATAGTATGCTTCAGAAGAAATCCAGGTAGCTTTTAGGCAGAACTGAGATCGGGCAGATAATAAGACAGCTATAAATATAAGCACAGAAAGTGTCAGGGGTGTCAGAGCTCTAAATGGAACGGTTCAGTCTGAGCAGAGGGCTTTTTAATTAACAGTTCTGCTCTCTGAGGAAGAGGTGGTGGTCTTCACAGTATTAAAGCTAAAGCAGTTGGACCTCTGCTCCACGGCAGACACAATACACAGCCACATCCTCTCTCTGAAAGCCTCATGCGTTTCCCCTGTTTTGACTGAGGAACACTGGTGAAATCTCCATCAACACAACACTTACGCTTTAATAAGCATAGAGAAATAAAAAAAGAGCCAAAGAGGACGAATAGAGGACGAAACAGAAATGGCTGAATCTCACAATTAAGAAATGTCATATTCACCACAAGATCGAAAGAAATTACATTTGCAATAATGTATGAAGTATGAAGCCTATATACCATTAAGTCTTACACCAAATTTTAACTGTATTATTTATTTTATGCACTGATAATATAATATAATATATACAAACATTTGTCATTATTTTACTTATTTTATTTTAGCCTATTGTAATGTGAAAAAGAAAAACAATTATTCTCAAAGAAGATATTATATAGCATGATAACTGTCATTGTCCCGGTACAGGGACGCTTGACTTAGTACGATTTTTTATTTGCTTTCCCCCCCTATTGAATACTAGTAATAGTCATCATTTGAATGCTTAAACACTTAAAATTCATCTTGTGTTTTGAAATTTGACACTGTCTGTGATACAATGGAAATGATCATTTAAATCCTTTTGATGGGCTCAATGTTTGTGATATCAACTTCAAATTCGGAACACACCATGGCTAGACATAGACATACGCTTTGATTTTCTAGCAGGTTAAACTGGAAAGTACATTTGCATACAATTGCATGTATGCATACATGAATCATGATGACAGAACTTGTTCTGAGAATGAATAAATGAACGAACGAACAAATGAATTAATATGCAATTTCTTACTTTTTTCTTTTGATTTGATTTTGGGGGCAAATGACCCGCACATTCCATTGTGGCATTCATCCAAACAACAAGGAAAACAAAACAGACTTATTCTCAGCAGTGCAGTCAAGATCAACATGAGTAAAGCCCAGAATAGGCTGACAAAGGCAGGTGAGTGAAGGGTTAACGTACACACTCCTGCACTCTTTCACCCCCAACACTTCAAAGGTAAGCTGTTTCTCTGCTCGGTCTGTGCATCTGCCAAGCCCAGAGCCTCTTAAGAGCTGCTTCTGACTGTTGTGGTTGTAAAAAAAAAAAAAACTTGTCCCGTCTGTGAGCCTTTCAAGTTCAGAGTATAAAAGCACCAGGCCGCCTGCCATTATAATTCGCCAAAAAAACACACAAACAAAGCTGCAGAAAAACCACGGGTTGAAAAGAGAAAGTTAAAATCTACTCAACAATCATGTAATGACTCTTTCAATTACGGGGGTCATATTGATAAACGATCACATCAGACTAATTAAGACATTATTAGATTTTAGATAATAGATGACGAGAGGAAAACTCAAAGAGTTTCGGGTTCAATCGAGCTGTTCATCACACTGGGAAAAAACACACACTGCATGACAAATCATATTTAATATTCTAATGTTGTTTAAGCATGTTTGATCAGCAACTAAACAGCTTGGTTCATTTCAGGGAGACATTCGAGGAGGATATGAGGTTCCTCTCCAAAAAACATCAAACTTTAATCATTCACATTTCATTTAAATTTTACATGTACAATGGAGAAGGGAATAAATTAATCATAACATCAATAGCAGCTACAGCTTGCGCTCATTTTCCTGTAGTTCTCAAACTCAACTTCATATGTACTTCTTGAAAAGAAAACTCTGTGATCTTCAGAGATTTGGACTCTATGCAATCTTAGTTATACATCTTTAAAACTCAAGCCTTTAATATTATTAAGCTGTAATCTTTTACTAATAACCCTTATTCCACACAAACTACCATTCAGTTTTTTTGTGTGTGTATACTGTGTATATATATATATAAGAGCTGTTTAGAGAATTACTGACAAGAAGTGTAATGTTTAATGATGCCAATCAACAAAGCAGGATCCAGAACTTTCACCAAGCCATTTCATGAAAGAAACTTTGCATATTTTTGGTGCATCAATCTGCCAGACGAGATCTTAAGAACATCAGACCTAATTCAAGCTGTCCGTGACCGTGCTAGCATTCCCCGCACAGATCAAACCGTGAGCGCAACAGAGACCGGCTGACACTTTAATGGACAGCGAAGACTCAGATACATTCCTGTGCAGAGCCATGCCTCTTCCCTGAGAGACAGGGGCCTATGGGGGCATAGAGGAGAACCAGTTCAACCCAATTTTTTTTGAAAATCAACTAAACCCAATGGCAAATAAACAATGGCCTATTATACGGGACCCATTACATGCGAATGCATGTGTCTGGCATTTCGTCTTTATCAGCAGCACTGGCTCTAACAGCTCACGGTTGGAGGCCGCACGTGTAAAAATACAAGTAAGTCATGAGGGCTGTGATTAAGATGGAGACAGAGATATAGTTATCTGGTAGGTCTCTGTTTTTGGATCTGGTTTGAGCAGCAGGAGGGCTGTGGGACGCAGGTTGAACAGGCCAAATCTGTTTTTATGATATGTATTGTTTGTTAATATAAATATGAGCAAACTGTTGGCAACAGACTGTGTCATTCCGCTCGCCTCCTAAGTTCTCCTTGTGAATCAGTTTATCTTTCGGGCACCAGCGAGGGCCTTGATTCACAAAATATTAAGACACTGATGACACAATTACCTGCAACACGACTGCAAGATCATACATTAAATATAGCTAATATATCAAAGCCATTGCTGTGTAAATGGCAATGATATTCATTGTAGTTGTTAAAGGTCCCATGACATGGGGTTATTTTATTATTTTATAATGTTAGTATGTTTTATAGATCAAAAATAGTCATAATTTAGAAATAAAAGGCATTTTTCTTAGCCTGATTTTAGCCTCTGATTTGAACGCTCTGTTTGAAGGGGCGTGTCCCTGTGGGATTCAGTGTAACCGCCCACTGCTGTGATTGGCTGACATGCTTGCATATGAAATAGCTACATATTACATGTGAAACTCTCTCGAATACTTTTACTACAGCTATTATACGTTTTTACTATTACAGCTATGCAGATTAACGAATCGTGAGAAGTTTTTAAAGTATTTAGATCTATTCCCATCACATAAAATGTTGCCGTGATGAGCATTGAGCAGCAGATGACAGTCTGTTGATCGCGAGAATGAAGATCTTATCATTGCAAAGCAGTTTCTGCACTCTCTAATGCTTTCACCAATGCAAACACGATGATGTACATACAGTAAGAGCTTCGTTGTGCAGTGTAACGTGCGTCATTGATTTCATAACGAGTTGTCCAGATAAACTCGCGCCGTGTGGAAAGATTGTTCTTTGATCGCTTTCTGTATAATTTGTTCACAATTTAAATAATTTTATTTTCATCCTACTAAAAGAAATGATGTGAAGTTGATATTTTAGTCACTGGCTTGACTTATGCATAAACAGTATTGAACGATTTTGAGAGAAAGAATAACTTACCTGTCTGAACTTGAACAATTAGGCTACACATCAGAAATTGTTGCTTGGTGGCTCGATGGATTTATTTTCAGACGTTCATCGAGGCCAGCTCTGTATTGGCCCAAGTTGAGGAAACAGTCGTCGGTGAAATGTTTGGACCATACAAAACTTTGGGAAGTTGTGTCGGCGCATTTCCAGAGAAAATAAAATTAACCCATTGTTTCTTCAGAGGCTCGGATGAAGGAACTAAAAAATACTTTTGTGTTCATTTGTACATCCGAACACTGATCAACTGCCATGCTTCGCTTGTTTGCAAGCCATGATATCTCTCGAGGAAAAACTCAAATCACGCTTGCGCGTTCGTACTTCCTAGCTCATTTTCTCATGGGCGAGCCAAATTCTCTGGGCGGGCAAAGCAGAGAAAGGGGAGGTTACCTTTCCTCCGTATGACGTCATACGGAGGAGATTCAAGATCAGCCCGTCTGAGCTTTCATTTTCTCAAAGGCAGAGAAAGATAGCCAAAGCTCGGTTTACACCGATTACAATTTCTAGCCACTGGGGGACCATATACAGGCTAGGGGAACTCATATTACTGTTAAAAAACCTCAGAAAGTGAAAATTTCATGTCAGGGGACCTTTAACAAGTACAGTATCAATGTGAAAAATGTACTTGCCCTGCATTTTACTAAGCAAAACAGGTATTCAAGAAATAAATTAAAACAAATAAATAAAGTAAAATATAAAAATTAATCAAATAAAAGGGAAAATAAATAATAATAATAAAATAAATAGAATAGAAATTGCAGATTATAATTAACGAATAATGAAGAATTACAAAATTACTAGGGCTGTGAAAATTAACATTAATTTTGCGCTTTTTTTCTTCATCATAACGCATTAAAAATACTACTTTTTCGTCTTCCTTTGGTTAGCATTATATGATCATGCTCTTATTCATGCAAATGCTTTTAAACCATTCAAGTGCGATAAGACACAAAAGAGAACGTAGTGCTGTACTGGCTGCGTCTGTGAATCTCCTATCTGTGTGACACACACAGACGAATTGTGCGTGCAGAAAGCCGCTTCAGACAGTGCACGCAAGTTTATGCCAACATGCCCGTTTTGGTTGAGTATCCTCGAAAGCACAGTCATATATATATATTTACACTTGTGTTTATCCTCTGATAACTTAACAACATTTTCAGTAAACAAATACACTGAGAAACCCATGATCATTAGCTTTTACAGTGCATTCTGGGAATTTCTAGGGTGCAAAATTAAGTTCACTGGAACAATTTTGACAGTGAGAGCATTATAAATTTAGAACTCCCTGTTAGTGTATTTGCTTCTGAATTAAGGAACAGGTTGAGAATAGCAAACAAATCATGTCATGCACAAAATACATATGCACTATAATGTAAAATTAAAGCCTTCTTGTAGCTCAAACAGTAGAGCGTAAAAATGCCATGGTCATGAATATGATTCCCAGGGAAACTAATAAAACGTTTACCTTGAAAGCAATGCAAGTCACTTTGGATAAAAATGTCTGCAAAATTCTTTCATGTAAAATGTATGTAAATGTAGAGTAATGTAATGTAAAGTTATCAGAGGCAAGAAATGACCAAAGCTGCATCCTAAACCTGACTTACAACATGCCACATTAAAGTACACAAAACATAATACAGGACACACATGGAATTCCCAGAACCCACAAATGAGGCATCACCATCAACTGAAGCCTTCTAAAATTACAGCGGTTTAGCATTTAGCGCTCCTGTTTCCCGTAAATTTGTTTACATACACTATGAGTCAATCTCAAACTACAAGCGTACATGCAGGCCAAGGGGTTTCAAAATAAACTTTTTGACTGAGCATCAAGAGAGAGTTATGCCATTAAATCTTCCACATAAGCACTCCACGCTATTAAAATCATACTAGAGAGACAATTTTGAGGGTATTATTAATATAATAACAGATATGGGTTTTTCCCAGAAAGCATCAGACCCAGCAGTTTGCACTTCATTTCCTGCAGACAAGAATATGATCGAGTAACGCTTAGCACACGCAGGGTCTCTTAAGCATAAACCATCAATTATATTCCATTTCATTTTGCTTTCATTTTCATTCTGAAGACAGGATGTAATATAAACCTGTTTGCAAAATCACTGCACAATATGCTTACTTTAATAAAGCATTACTTCCTGCAATTAAGCAGATGCAAAAAGATAATATAGATTATGTATAGTTATAATATCAGATAATTAAATTCAACTCCATCTGCATCAGAACCAGTTTGTGACACACACACTTTGTGGCCGGGCCAAAACCAATTTATCTAAACTTTTGCAGCTGCACGAATGAAAGGGCACTAACTAGAATGTAAAACACCATCCAAAACAGCCTTCTACTGTATATAGCTAACACAAGGACCAAGCTCACACTTCTCCTTTTTTTAACTCTTCCTTAATCCCAGCACAGGATCTGGGTTCCAATTGACAGGATCCCTACGAAGTCTTTGGCCCTGTTTACACCTGGTATTAAGATACGTTTTGGCCGATCGGATCACAAGTAGATGAAGGAGACACATCCTAGTTTTAAGAAAATACACGGAGAGCAGCAGCTTTCGTTTCTGCACTGATAGCTTCAAGACCAAGACGAACGCTGTGAGTGTGTGTTAGAAAATCAGGAATGGTAAGAGAACATTGTGTTGGTACATTTCCCATTATGTTTATGTTTACGCATTACGAGTTCAAAAATGGTGCAAAAGCACCATAAAGTATCAAAATATATGAGCATATGACTTTATCTTATGCTTTGAGAAGCTAAACAATAGCTTTGTGTGACAAACAATCTAAAATTGAAGTTATTATGCACTGAAATTCATGCTTTTGCATGAAATCATGAAAGCTCCAGTTTCCATTGATTGTAATTAAAAGTAAAAGATAGCATAGCACATTTCTTTAAAAAGTCTTGTTCTGTATTCCAAAGAAGTAATACAGATTTGGAACAACATGAGAGGTATTAAATTATGACAGAATTGTCAATTTGTAACTTTTTGGGTAAATTATCCATTTAATTACCCATGGTTCTGCAGTCTGCACACCCCCTTTAAGAGGGTGCAAACCCTAAATGATTTTCATCGATGGTCGTGCCTCTGGAGGACAGCTATAAATACACCAGCAGGCAACAGTGCAGATTAAAAGCAGACAATGAGCAACAGGAAGCGATTTTGAGGAAAGGTCAGGCTAAGATTGCATGGGCGGAGGTAGGCAGGGTGGCTGTTGATGAGAGCTACCCCTAGTTTTGTAGCCCCTCTGCAGGCACCAGTTACAGGCGATTCCTTTGGATATACACACATAGAGAGCCAAGATATGTGCTAGAAAAAGTCAAAGAATGAAAATGTCCCATTATTTTCATTTTGTCTATTGTGCTGCTTAATATATTGCTTGTCCCAAGAATTAACTCTCAGATTAACCTCTGAACAGAAGTCGTGCCTGAGTCTTCTACAAGGACAGGAGGGTGTGTGCTTAAAAAGGATATTGCGTTTCCTTGTAGTTACAAACTCATTCTGAGAACCAGTACTCTCCTTCCTTAAATAATTACACATATTACTCAACTTTTCATCTTTGGTCTGTATTGCCCTGTGAACTGGTTTGGTTGTGGCAGGAAGAAATTCATAAGTTATTTACTAGGCACTTACATAAAGGGATAGTCAACCAAAAAAAACAAAAACAAAAATCCTTTTATCATTTACTCACCATCAAGTTGTTCCAAACTGTTTTTTGAAGATATTTTGAAGAATATGGTTAACAGTTGCTGGTCCCCATTGACTTCCATAGTATGAAAAAAATAATCTATGGAAGTCAATGGGGACCAGAAACTGTTTGGTAACCAACATTCTTCAAAATATCTTCTTTTGTGTTGTTCAACAGAACAAAGAAACTCATACAGGTTTGGAACAACTTGAGGGTGAGTAAATTATGACAGAATTTCCATTTTTGGGTGAAGCATCTCTTTACTTTACTATATTATATCTATAGGTTCAGTGCCTATAGGTTTATACATGGAGTGAAGCAAACACCTGTGTTGGGAATTTCTCAAGACACACAAACTGACATGAATTAAATCTTGAGCATTTAAGTCAGCTTATCCCTTAAGTAGAGCGATGTTCCCTTAGTGTACATCTTAAATTCTTTGCCAAAAGCTGTCCCTTATTCCCCTTGAACTGTCACACGGGAATCTAAAAAAATGTTACCTCTCCATCCTAACAAACCTGACAGGTAAAACACTTTAAAGGTACACTCTATAAGTTTTGGTTTAGGTTTAGTCAGTTCTTGTTACAATGGGCAAAATGATCATTGTTATGCTATTTGTCCACTCATTCTATTTGATAAATTGTAAACATGCTGATCCATACCATCCCTCTTTAGCTGTTATATTGCACTTTTATGTTTATTTTTTGTAAAGCATTTTATACAGTAAACCAACACACTCTCATGGCAATCCATAACTATTTTACATGTCTGCAAATTGGTGAATAATTCATACAATCTAATTTTTTACATTTTCGTACAATCAGTTAGGGTTAGGGGTAGATCTTCATGCTTACCTTTTTGTCTAAAAATCACACATTTCCTTGCAAATTCATACAAAATCGCAGTTCTGTAAAATAGTTACGTTTTCTCAGGGGATTAAGTTGACTAAACATATTAATATTGTCAGTAGGCCGTTGTCAGTAGGTGACGTAAGTCGTGATTAAGAGCATGTCACATTCAAAATGTGACTTGAGAGAGAGCACTCATGTCCAATTTTTTAACTAGGAAACTAGTATTTACAATTATTCCGAAGGCAAGTGAAGGCAACATTACTGGAAGTAAATTGGTCAATTGCACGCCACAGCTGGTCATGTGACATCAACATGGCGGCACCCATGAGGGGGAGACCAGCTCTGTGTGGAATAACAGCTTTTTTTCTATTAGTCTGATGTATCTCGAGTCTTCATCTTATGAGAGTGTACATAATTTTAATTATACTTCCCAAATAGGCATTCTTTTTTTGTAACTTTTTTATTTGCACATTACTTTTAAAGCGCACTTTCGAAGTCAAAATTAAAGTCGTCCGCAGCAACAAACGATCAACTTTCATTTACAGAAGTTGGTACAATGTGATTTAATCACTTACCAAACAACACCGAAAGCTCCGTATCCGATCGGTCTGTCCGGCTCTATATCCAGCTGTTGCTGTAAGTGATGCGAGTGGTGGTGGTGATGATGATGCGCCTTCACGGCGGCGGCTTGAACTTGCGCCGGGGCTGTAGCGGCCGCCGGCCCCGGAGCTTGACCAGGAGCGGGCGAGGGGAAGTACGGCTGCTGCTGGCTCGGGTTCAGCATCACCGCCGCCGCGGCAGCAGCAGCAGCAGCTGCGGCCGTGGAAGCGTGCTGCTGTACGGGGTGCACGGCGGCGGCCGAGCCGGGGTGCTGGAGGTGATGCTGGCCCGGGTGGTGATGGTGGTGGAGGTGGGCGGGTGGCGGGAGATGGGGCAGCTGGTGGTGATGGTGCGGGTGATGCGCTGCCACTGCCGCGGTTCCGCCGTTGTACGCAGCCATCATTTTCGCGGCATTGGAAGCCGTCGTTCCGCACAGAGCCATTCACTCACTCACTCAACAGCCAGAAAATGAGAGGTGGAAAAACAAAACAAAGAGGCGAACGAGATGGAGAGGGAGGCTGCCAAGATGTCAAACTCTCATTTGGCTGTCATAGAGCCAAACGACGGGTAAAAAAAATCAAAGCATAAATGTCCGGCATAGCCTACATCAAGATGAGTGTGAAAAGGTGTCATACTAACAACTCTCCAGCTTTGATCTGACCTACTTCGGAGGATCTTTTGCGTTATACGTTCCAGACTAGCAAAATGACAATCGCGGACATCCAAGAAAAATCTCGCGAAGGATAAACAAAAGAAAAGTAAAAGAGGAGAGAGGGATTAAATCAAAATAATGCGCTCCCCCCATAATAAATCAATTCCGCACGGCCTTAAATCTCCCTCATGTTGGAGGCATGAGGAGCACCTTGCTTTGCTCTAAACTCGGGCTAGTATGGAAAGGGAAATTAGGCGAATAGTACAAGTTACGTGGGGAATGCAGCATTCATCTTTTAGATTTCCTCATATTTGCCATTTTGGGCTCATCCAGCCCTGTTTCCACCGCCAGGGCTGCATGCAGTTTGCAGAAGTTACGTGGATCAGGCCAACGTTGCTGACTTGGTACTTGCTCGCCAGCTTACTTGTTTACATTTCCATTAAAACGCACAATTCCCCCGCATGAAAAGGCTGCTGCT
Source organism: Rhinichthys klamathensis goyatoka (assembly GCF_029890125.1). Classification (NCBI taxonomy): domain Eukaryota; kingdom Metazoa; phylum Chordata; class Actinopteri; order Cypriniformes; family Leuciscidae; genus Rhinichthys; species Rhinichthys klamathensis. The sequence continues at coordinate 296,499 of NW_026606829.1, forward strand.
ACACTGTATCGATCCGGAAAGCTTGTTTTGCAGTATGGCGCTCTGTTGCGCTCGAGCTCTAAGCTGTAGATGGATACCTCCAGATCCTCTCCAAATGTCAAAATCCCCTCGAAACACCCATCACGCTGATCAACGGAGCAATCCGCTTTCCTGGAAACATTCTTCCGAAGCTTTCAACTTATTTTCCCCATCGATAACGATGTGCTCGTTCACCGGCGTGCCGCGTGCTTGCTCCCAGTATCGTGGGCATGTATATCCAGTGAAGAAGAAATCAAAATAAGAACATCCAGTGTTTCTTGCAGTCATAAAACAGGCGGCCAGCGTCCTCACCCCCTCGCCGGATGGTGCTGCCAGGACCTGGGAAGGCACACGCGCAACCCTGCCGTCTTGGGTACCCGTCTAGTCCGCGTCCGATGACAGGTCTCTGAACCAATCACGTCCCGCTTCGGAAGTAGCACAGCCAATCAGCGGACGAGAGGAAGAGACGGAGGTCCAGCCATAATAAACAGGCCCTTGTTGCATGTGGAAGCTGGCGCCATTACGGCTACACGATACTGTAAAAGACAGTGACAGTCTATGGAGATCTTGAGCCGGAATGGAGAGCGAGGGGCCCCACTTACCCAGAGCTATTACGCGAACATGCCATCCAATTAGCACCTGCCATTGAAGTGAGTCCCTAGCCTGAAAGGAGAGCCATGATTCGCTGTCCAATCGTTTTTCAAATCGAAGAAAAATGCACAGTAACAAGGACTGTCAAACATTATACAATGTACAGTATAGAAATATATTATACAGTTTACAAAGTTTATAGTTTGTTGTTACAGTGCATTGAAATACGTTTTTTTTACTTATGAAAGATAAAGTGTAAAGTTTAATTTCGCAGCCCATAGGCCTATCATGAGAATAGTTCATAAATATATATTTTTTTCATAATGATTCAGTCAGAATGCGTTTTATTTTATTTTTTTATTTTTTATTTTGTAGGATACTTTATCATAAAAAAATCAGTTTCTCACCATTAAGTTCAACATCTAGCAAATCTGTAGAAATGTTAAGTGACATATTTTTGTTGTTGTTGTTTTTTAAGAACAATGGCATTTTGCCTAAATGTCAGGACAGGTGAGGATGTCATATGTTTAAAATGTTATAATTTATTCATTTCAGTTGCTATTGGCCAAAAACGATATATATATTTGTATACCTTTTCCATCTTTGGGCAGAGCGTGCCCCACTATTTGGTCATGTGTATCTCTTTTTTCTCTCTTCTAGTCAACAGATTATTTTGCAGATGTTAAGGTATGTGCCTAAACATCAATTAACATTCTGAGAAATATTCATGGTAAAACAAAGTGTGACATTTAGCCCCGGCCTTTATTATTAAAACATTAGGTAACATAATTGAATAAGCTCTAAACAATTCATGTAGGGTACATTTTACATGCATTTTTCCTTTCTTTCTTTCTTTTTTTAAGAGTAGGTTTGTTTGTGTGACTGGAAAACTTAATCAAGTTAACTTGAGCAGTTTAGAGTCTACAGCTGTACATTCCACACCTTTGACCTCAACTCTTATGTGTTTGCATAAGGATAAATGCTTCATCTCAGCAGGATCTCACACTCACAGCACTGGCAGTGTACTGAAGCATGCAGGTGTTTATTTGGGATGCTCTGTTTAAGCATTAAATCAACCATGGGTCCACTGAAATGCAGAATCTTTGATTCATTCTCAACAATTATAACGTGGTAGTGGACCTTATAGACCTTGTTTAATCTACTTTCAAAATGATTTGGTACATCGGTGTTACATTATGATGCATAAATATGTAATTGTTGCAATTTCCTGGAATTTAACGAAGACATTAAAGTTTGAAACTAAACCAAATTGATTAGCTGTAGAATCTTCCAGACAGAATGAATGCAGTAGGCTATAGGCCTACGTGTCTAATTATCCACTGGAAATATTTTAAACAGAATAATTAATCTCCTGCTCAGGTCCAAAATAAACATGGTGTCCTCCTTTAAGTGCAGGCCTAGTTCTTATGGATGTGTGGGACGTGCTCTACATCGAGTCCGCGAGGATACTAACATTCCCAGAACTGAATCAGGCCTCATTGATTTGGACATTTTCCCCACTGAAAATTAAATGTAGCAGCTGCAATGTCTTAATCAATAATGGCAAGGCATCATCCACAATGCCTTACATCTTTTCATTTAAAATGCTGTGCTGAATTTGCTCGTGCACACATGTAATCTACATAAATAAATCACCCAGTTGGTATTGGTCTGGTTAGAATCCTGAAAACGTAGCTTTTCATGAAAGCAACGACATGATTTGTTCAAATTAAATTGAGCTTTGAATATAATTAAAGGGACAATGTGTACTTTTTAATGTATTTTATTATTTATAGGTCCACTGAGGCTTCCATGTAGTTCCGCCATCTTGAAAAACTATAATAGCAGAGAGGGACAAAAAGTACTAGGCCAACGCGTTTCCACAGCGCATTTTCGTTCAGAGCCAGCGGCAGAAGCAGAGGAGCAGAGCAGTGAGAGGCGCTTGTCACTGCCCCGGCAAGTTTAAAAGGCTGCATTGCAAATCCTCGTCGCCAGAAAAGTCTAAAATAGATCGTAAAAGGAAACGTGACCGGAGATTACAAAAAACACGAGTTAATGTCGGGATAGCTTTTTCCAGGTGGATAGAGCTAAATGCAGGATAAAGATTTCAAAAGAGACGCTGAAGTTGCCTGCTTTCTTCTCGACAGGTAAGTCAGTGTTACAGTCTTAACAAACTTTTTTTCATTGTTTGGTTGTGTACTTTATTTTATAGACAGATGAACATTTATAGTTAAAAGTTGATGATGATATCTAACAATGCACGCACTTCAGAAAATATAACGAATAAAGAAGGCATAACTACTTATTACAATAGTTCATGTTTTTCACAGTCAGTTTTCACAAAGGAGCATTTGACGAAGTGCTATTAGAAGACATCCTGTCATAGCTTTTTGGTACATAATGGCTACCGTAGATGCAACGCGCATTTGAAAAAGCGAGGCGCTGGAGAACACAATTCGTTTGAATGCAAAATACATTTTCACCGCTAGATGGGAGAAATTCCTACACATTGTCCCTTTAATGCAAGATTTTAATTATAATCTATTATGATAATGCCCATATTCTGCATCTTGTCTTAGTCATCTTCCTCAGCTCTTCATCTTTTCATCAGGCAGTGTATTGCACATGAAAACTTCCAGAGATTTGATTCATTCTCGACCACAACGTGCATGAATTAATTGAATATCTGTCTGTTCAACAATTCATCCATGACCCTGAAAGCTTCACAGTACAATATATTTGTGTTATATATTAATATATTAAGTTAACACTGTAAAATAGAAAGAAATTCAGCTAATTTTCATATCATTTTATTTGTTGTATCTCTTCAAAATCAGACTTTATTGTCAATGCAAACGAATAGATCTAAACAAGACACTAAAAATCAAGTTCATTTCATAATATGCTGCTAGAAAGAGTCTGTTCTCAGCTGCCTGGAACTATGTGGTTTTCCATAACCATTGGATTATCATGAATATTTATGGTTGAGAGTACAGCATATGAGCGCTGATAAACTGAATTAAAGGACATATAGTGGAACCTTGCTTATTATTACTATACAGATGAAGATATATCAATTTCTTAGGCTGCATGCTGCTATTAACATTGTCAACTCAGTTATCGGCTACATTTATGAATGAAACATGTCCAGCTTTCACAGCAAAAAAGCTTTTCCTGATATATTTCTTTTGTAATACACTTCACGACTATAAACGTAGAGATCGACGAACGCATGGTTGTTCCTAAGTGAACGCATCTCAGCCTGAAATAACTTTTAGGCTGGCAGGTTATTAATGAAGTAATGAAGGAGGGAGATAAGAAGCGTTTTGTCACACCAGCAGGAGTGATATTACCCAGCATCCATATACTGTAGGATGCTGTACAATTCAAAAGTAGCTTAAATTTGACTCGCTGTTGGGCTCCCAACCAAATATAAATTCCAAATCGCAATAGGCCTATGTGTGATTTTTTCAGGGAGTGATTTAAAGTGTAATATTTGCTTTTATTGTAATGGAATCCAAAATATATGTACTGAGACAATAGTTTAACAGGGCATTTATTTCCTGATAGCACTAATATGCTGACGGATATGTATTTTCATTTAAAATATTATGTCTGTAAACCATTCTGTAAAGTGTAAGGACATTCAGTGGATGCCTTAAGACATTTATGATATGTGATTTTGCTTTTTAATGATGCACTAACAGACATATGTGTGCTTGGTTTTATGCTTTTAATTTGGCATTTGTGGTTTAAATAAACCACATTATGTACGCACCATGGTTAAATGCATTAAACTGCCTTTAAGTGCAAAAAGCAAGCTTTTGTGTCCATGGGTTTTGATAAGAGCTTCACAACCCATTTTGGACATTCTGCATGCATAAGATATCTGATGTTTGCACATGCCAAGAAAATGTCTTCCTGTGTGCGTTTGCAAGCACAATGCAACAAACAGCTTCACCCATAGATAGAGTTTTTTTTATTGTATTCTGACGAAATTGTCCATTCTGTCCAAAAAAATAAATAAATATGGTGCAAGTATTTTGTAATTATATACTATTAATACAAAGAGGTAACGAGTTGTATGCTTATAGTAATAGTAAGCTTAGTTCAGCTTATGTTTTACTGAGGTCTTAGACATTATACGGACACCTACTAGCACGGATGCAAAGTTGTCCGATGCCATTGTAGAAATACTCTGTTAATAGGTATATTTTTGGGTGCATGGTTCCTTTATTCTGCATAATACATAATTAAAAAAACTTTTTGTTACTGAGTGCAAGGTTTGACATATTGACTGAGATAAGAGTGCAAAACAGTGCCTGATGATGTCATCAATATGGCCCATAATTTGCTACACCACACATGATCAATAATTCAATAACATGCATTTTTCAGTTTGATCAGCTATCAGACACATATAGAGATTCGAATAACTGATGAAAGAATAAAGGATGCAATAGAAAAACATCATTGCACTTTTGACCATATGCCGTACTAAGCTTGTACCCACATAAATCTAATGTGGACACTGATTCAGCCTTATTCTCTTACTTCAAGGATTTAGTGAATGGTCGAGGATAACCCAGACGTGTGGATCTGCACAGAGAATCGGTGTCCTAATTAGGCCCTGGCATTGACAGTGAGCACTGCTTGGGGCACTGCGGAGGGGAAGCTGCAGGAATGTAGTGCTGAACAACTCCAGGCAGAATGTAAGTGGAGCAGAAAACAGATGGTCCTGAGCATGCGAAAGAAAACACAGAGAAGCACAGTAGATATAATCGTCGATATAATATAAGTTGGTGCATCATGAATAGGGATGGAAATGGCAAATAATATAATGGTTTTGGTTCCGTTTCCTCTTAACAGTTAGTTCATTAACGGTTCCACTGATCATCCTTTAAGTACTCGTAAAGAAAAAATCTTTGGAAAAAAGAAAAGCAATTTCATATTTTCAATAACAAATACATTTAATTCTTGCAAAATGTGTTTACACAGGCATTTTATAGTCTTTATATAGCAGTGCTCTGAAAATGTGTGCTACCTTCTCAGGATGTGCAGTTAAAACTATCACAGTGTGAAAAAACAAAGGCAGCACATCTTGTCAGGGGAATAATAACTAATCAGTCTTTTTATTAAGCCCCAAACTCTATTCATAACTTTCAAACCATGTGAATGCAGTCCAATAATTGGCATTGCACCACTCAACAAAACAAACAATATATGTACATACTAACATATTTCATTAAATGTCAAATCTTATAATGTGCATCTTTAACTACATGTTGTCATAAATAGCAACCAGCTACTAATTTATGTCTTGCAGTTAGTTGACAGCTGTGTGTGTGTGTGTGTGTGTGTGTGTGTGTGTGTGTGTGTGTGTGTGTGTGTGTGTGTGTGTGAGTGTTTGACCGACTAAAAAGAACCGACTCTTAAGAGTCATGCATTCAAGAATGGTACTACACTGGTTGCGTTGTGTGTTTTTATTTACGAAAAAGAACTGCCAGTTGCTCTGGAGTCGGAATACACTGATCGCGCTGTTTGTTTTTTATTCACTAAAAAGAATTGCCTCAAAAGAGTAATTCATTCTGTCATCGAACTGTACTGGTTGTGATGTAGTTTCAGTAGTACTGCAGCACCAGTAACTGTTAAGAGAACCGAACATTGTTTGGTTTGGGTATTGTTTTTAAAATTAAAACCAGTTCTGATTCTGAATAAGAACCAGATCAGTTCTTGTTTCCCAATGTGTTCGATCAGCACCACAGTTCAACTGATAAACCTCAGTTATTAAGATTTTAGGAAAAACTGTTAATAAACTGATGACTAGCCAGTGTGTCCATATATTTGCTGTAATCTGTCCTGAGCTACAGAAAAGTAAGAGGACACCCAAACACAACTCCTCAGCTTGTTGAACATTTAATTTAAAAGCCAGTGGCGTTAATAAGAAGTTGGTCCTCCATTTGCTGCTATAACCGCCAACATTCTCATGGGACAGATTTTCACTAGAAGTTGGAGCGGCACCTGGGATTTCATCCTAACCCACTGAGGTCAGGCACTGACGTCGGGGACCCAGTTTCTTGTTTTATGGCTTGTACATGTTCTTTTGACCAACTATAGTACATGTAAGCCGTTCAAACATAAAGATTACAAAGCGGAACAAAAGAACATAATTCATACATGGCTTTAAGAAATGAAGAAAAAAGACCACATGAGGAATGTCATGGAAGTATGTAATTGATTTTTTTTTTAATTATATGCATGTAAATTATTCATGATTGGATTTAATGAATCCAATACTCTAGGTACAAGTTTTAATTGCAAAATCAGGTTGTATAATGAAAAAATGTCACCGTTCATGCAGCTCCAGTCACAGAAGCCTTCAGGCCTTCTTTCAGAGGGAAACGCTGCATTCTCGCCACACTGTGTTTAGGCTGGTGAGAGACTGAAGCATTGTTGATCAGCCTGCGTCAGAGAGAAAGAGAGCTTGACTTTAGTCCCAGAAGCGTAGAACAGAGCCTACAAAGAAATCAGTGACTGACCTCATACTCAGAGAGTCAGCTCTATTTAAAGCACTAGGAATCTTTCTGCTGTCTATTTTTACACTTCTGTCTTGGGCATATTTCTGATGGGGGACGGGGGGAGGAGACTGAAATCACTGCCTTTTGTGACAATTCTATCACTTTGGAGGAAGCACGCTTTGCTTTTATTAGACGTGTCAATCACGGTCCAAATATGCAGTGCTGTTTTGACGCAAGTAGGTTTGTGTGATGTTTAATGGTATTATTAGAAACTAAGAAAGACTGAAGCGTTATGTTCCACTTTTATCATCTGCAGATCTTCACAGGAGATGCTGGGACACGTCAGACCCCCTGGGGGCTTCGTACCTTCATCATTAATGTATTTCATTGTGGATTTTCCCTATAGGCATTAGAATCAAGATCATACTGGCCTTTTTTTCCTACACAGCCATTTTTGTTCTGCATATTTAATGCCTATGTATACGTATAGAGTGCAAAAAACACCATTTATTCTCATGTATTTAATGTTTAATTTTTAATCATTTTTTTTATAAAGTTATTTATATTTTGGCCCATAATTTTTGGCCCCATTCTCTGTAGTAATTTGACAAAATACAAAAACTCCCTTCAAATGTGATTTAATTTTAAAGCAACACAATTCACTTCATTTCATCCTGTCAGTTTTACACAGCTGTTCTTATTATCTTTAAATTTCAAGAATACTTAAGTCTGACAGTGGTAACGAGTCTGACCATGAAATGAATAATGAATTGAATATAAAGTTATCATATTATATAATGTAATGAGATCATGTTTATTAGCTATATTTCTTGTTACCAAAGTTCATCCAATATTTTCCAAATAGATTGTAGCATGATTGAAAAATAATTATTTCTGTTTGAATATATAGCGGAATGTTTTTGCATACGCTGAGAGGGATTTCTGAACGTAAGCCTGTTTGTCTTCCATTAATCATCTTGTAGTCCACTTTTCACTCTTGATGGTGGCTAATGTAGGCTACTTATCTCGCACTACTTTATGATGGGCAACAGTGACATCTAGTGGTGCAGATCTAAATTGCTTCGGAGGCGGAGGATTTCTCATAACAAATGCACACACCAAGAACATTGAACTCGAGGCAGTTGCTAAAATTGTGTGGTTTCTAAATTTAGAGTTCATCAAACAATAACTAAGTGTGTAGACAAATAAGAAATAGCCAATTCAAATAACCACCGATGTTTTATTTAGTTTTCATCCCGATGCCCTCATAAACCTCCTCCAGCATTCTCTTCCCTTGACTCACCTTTACACCAGTGCCATTTCAGAGACGCCTGAGGGGTGCGGGGACTTCCCTGGGAAAACACAGGTTGCGTCGGTCCTGTTTATGATGCTATAATAACAGTAAGTCAGGGTTATAAAAATGACGACGGAAGTACAAAGTGGGGTGTGCTGCTGTAAGTCCAAGGAGCAGGAATGCTTATGGCTTGAGTATTAAAGGAATATTCCGAGTTCAAGAGCATTGGCGGCGGCATTACGATTAGGCCTACCACAAAAATAATTTAGTCCCTTTTCAAGGTTACGGTGATGCATTTACAATGGAAGTAAATGGAGCCATATGTATGTAAACGCAGAAATTGTTAGTAAGCAATTTTATCAAAATTAAAATCATTTTTACATAGGTTTACGCGATTGGCCCCATTCACTTCCACTGTAAGTGCTCACTGTATGTATGATTTTTTTTTAGGTAATCAACATTATTGGCCACAGATTCTGTTTAAGCGTAGCTTGTACCAGAATATTCATTTTCTTTTAGCAGGAAAAACATTTAAGTCAAATTACACTGTAGTGTAGACTAATTCAAAAGAAGACTAAGAGAACAAGAACTTTTTCAACAAGTTTATTAGCAGTGACAAAGATTCTTGAGACAAAATGTAAACCCCTCTTCATGACCACTAGGAAATTCAGAGAGAGCAACATAAAATGACATATTAATTCAAACTTTTAACAGTCAAAACATGGCACAACTGAAGATTGTTGGGGGGTAATGGGGGTGTGGGGACGGGGGCAAAATAAAAGCAAGAGTTTTTCATGTTCTGATGTGATTCCATTTAATATATCGCTTAACACAGGCACCCTGAACTTGAAAAGTTCGCAATATTACCTTTGCATATAATTGAGCGCATGAATGAAGACAAATACACATGCTTGCACACGAACACACATATGCATCCACACGCATGAGTTGAGTTGTCAGGACAGGACAAGAATCATTCATACATCAAGAAAACACATGAAATTTGAATATGCCAACGATGCATTTTCTTGGTACAGATTTTGCAATCAAACACACCATTTAAAGATCACTGTACCTCTCTCCCATCCGTACGTTCCATCATTGCTTTAAACACTAAGGGGCACCATTTAAGATTTATGTAAATAATTTATATTGCAATTATATCATTTGTGGAGTAGTAAGTGCTTATTTTTGAGGAAATGAAGCTAATGTGCAACCCCCCAAAATATAAACTTCGTTCTGTTTGCATTCTGTGCATAGAACCTCTATATGTGCATTTGACCCCTAAAGTTGAGTTTTGAAAAACAAAGACCAGGTTAAGTTCATTCTGCTGAGAGCATTTACAAAGATGTAACCGAGTTAAGGGTTAAGTTCACCCAAAATGAGAATCATGCCATTATTTACTCACCCTCAGGGTGTTCCAAACCTATTTAAACTGGTTTTGTCTATATAATGAAAGTCAGTGGGGTCCAAAACAGCACTGTGCCCCATTGAATTTCACTCAATGAGACCTTAATCTTGCAGGTTTGGAACAACATAAAGTTGAGCAAATGACGACAGAATCTTCATTTTTATGTGAACAATCCCTTTAATGGGAAAACAGGGATACTGGGACAATGTGTTCACAGAGGTATTTCATAATTAACTTAATCTAATAACAGATGGTTATAAATTATGCTTACATCAGTAACTCCTTAAGCAAATCCCTTGGATACAAAAAAAAAAGTAAGAAAAAGAAAAATGCTCTACGTGAGCCGTTTAAAGACAAAATTTAGCTAACTACAATAAAACTCAAGTGAATCAATAAAGAGATGTGCATCTAAAAAGCCAAGAAACAAGCTAATTATCAATCGCATGATTTCTCTACATTGCACAAAGCTTTTAAGTGTAATCCAAAAGGAATTAGAGAAGATGAAGCAGAATTTAATAACCTTACATCTGTTTCGAGTTCTTTCTCCCAATATCTTTTGAACTAAGACACTGAACAGGCTTCAGACACCTCAAGAACAGAAACAGATTAAGAACTATTGCAAAACATCCCACGTTTCGTGAAGAAGACGGACCACATTGGAAACCCTTACATGCTGCATTTAAAACCTGAAAACTCTTGCAAAGGAAACACATACAGATACGTAGTGTGGTTGACTTCTTCCATGTGTACTTAAATCTGTTCACCTGGCAGTGTTTCATGGTCATGTACAGAAAACATGGATGCCAAATGATACCTGTAAATATGCAAACATTGGCTTTCAGTCAAAAATTAAACCCTTCAAAAGGTTAGTTTAAAAAAAAACAGCTGGTACAAACATGGGACGTTCTTTTCGTTTTTGGCAATAACACTGTTGGTGCGTTTTTTTTTTTTGTTAGATGGAAGAACACTGCCCTAATTCTACCTGAGTGTCTTTTTATTTTCTTTCCTTTTTCACTTTTTTTTTTTTTTTTTTTTTTTTAATTTTGTTTCGTATACATTTCTTTTGAGATTGTGGACCGACAGTCCTTAGGTAGAGGTTAAAGTTAGTAGCCTATGATTAATAAGAATTTCAAATATGTACTGATATGTCAATGTTTAAGGAAATACAATTCAAGAACATAATACATAAAGTGCTACTGATTCTTACGTATAAATCAATGAATCTGCGAAATGATAAAGCAGAGGATAGACTTTAAGTTTAGAATGCATTTTCTGACATTAGAAACAGAAACATTTACACAACAGCAGAATTCCTGTCAACAGCGGTTCTATTGATGAGGCTCATATGGGTTGTAGCAAACTTAACCAATAAGCATGGAAAAAAAGGAACAAATTAAAACAACAGAAATTAAAAGCATAAAAGTGTGATTGTGGTGCTCAATAAAAAAGCTAGGGGCTTCTAGTCTCTCAAGCAAAAATATAAAAAGTCCAGATCGTTTGCTCTCTATTTCAAAGAGCAGCTCTACAGAACTAAACCAAAACGAAAATATCCGTAATGTACCTTATTAGCATTAAAGTTAAAGCAACTGTGTGGTGTGGCACATCTTATCGATTAGTTGTGGGTTCTAACTGCTACTTAAAAAAATAAAAACATAAAACACTCGAGAGAAAAGAGTATAGCATGATCTCTGCCCTCCGTTTACACACTCTCACACAACGAGCAAGAGACTCGAACGGCTGTCAGGTGACAGAAGCGTGAAGAGACGACAATAAGACTATTAAACGATAGCACTTTGAACTCTTCCAAAAGAGGACACACAGAGCAGCATACTGCACATGCACACTACAGGGCGTACGGTTTCCCAATCCGCGTGTACCTCATAACCTGCCCTTGGAGTTTTTAAGTATTTCAATGAAAAGTATAAGGAGGAAGAAAACAAACAAAAGAAATGGAGATGCGTCACGAACAGGACTGACCCAATCTTGTCCAGCAATTAAATTAAGACAATTAATTAATCCCAAAGGCTTGAACTAACTGCCCCCCACACATTAACATATGGAGCTTGATTCCCCTGAATCTAAAAAAACAAACAAAAAAACAACGTAGTTCCTCTGGCTACAGTATGGAGAGCGACACTCTTCGGTTTTGTGCCCAAATGAATTCGATGTGACCACTTTCAGTCTACATGATTATTTGAATTCAAGAGGGGACACATGGTGACATGCTTTTCTCCAGGACGCTCTCTTTAGGTCCGTGAGTACTCAAATGAGAAGCTTCCGCCCAACCAAATGCCATGACAGGGTTATCATGAGTGTTTGACGTGTGAGTTGTATGTCCCCAAAGTCATTTAAATTGTCTTCAGCAACATATCCGCTAGACCGCATTAGAGTTGAGTTCCACAGCTCCCGTTCTAATATTCTAAAACCAGCTAACTGCGAACCCAGCGAACTGGGTTCCTCTGTGCTCAGCCTTGACTGTTAACGGGTAACAAGGTCCTTTCTAAACCATCTTAAGATTGGATTAGTTCTGATTCAGGATGTTCAGAGGCAGCAACCATGGTTCCTCAAGCACATCTTTTTGCAGCAGTGTTCATCTGAGATATAGTGTCCAGACACAGCTTCACTGAGCAGGTCCGTCCCATGACTCACTGTAGAGGACTACTCGATTTGGATCTACGGAAAAGTGAGAAAGGTGAGAGTTTGGAACTTTAAAAACCACAAACAAAATGATATGGAAAGATTTAAGGGATGTGAACAGATGGGCCACTGGGTTGCAATATCTAAATGCTGAATCATTTAAGGGTTTAATTACATGCTGATGAAAGAATTGTCTATAACCATGTCAACAAACACAAGAGGTAAATGGAAGCTTACCTTGTTTTTGCAAATTCAAAATATATTCCATTTCTGCAAAGAAGAGAAAGATGAAAGTTCAGTGTAAAAATAGATCTATCATTTTTATTTGACTTGAAAGAACTAAATAACTGAGCTGTGTCAACTCACACTAACAGGAAAGCTTCAAAATACTGCTATTTTGTTGCTTTATATAAACAGACAGATATAATATTTATATATATTTAGTCCCACGGTATCATTTTGTGTGCATGAGTAACAAGTAACATTCTAATTTGAGAAGGCCAAGTAACATACTCTTAAGATCTAGTCTAAACCAATTTATCTGCAGCACACTAACTGATAACACGCTTTTTTCCAATTTAAAGTCACAGTAACAGTAAACATTGCATTGACATGCATTTACATAATAGATAGGATTCATTTTCATTTCATGTTGACTTTAACAATCAGACAAACAAAAACAGAAGAAAAAAAATTTGTGACAAACAACTTTGCAATATTACAATGGCATAAACAAGTATCAGTACTAGTGAAATATAATAAATTAATGTTTTATCATTGTAGTCTAATGATTAGAAATTAAACAATTAAAAATCATTTCTGCATATTGGTTATCAGACATCCATCTCTAGTACACATTCACAATTAGCGTTGGGTAAGTTACTCTAAAAAGTAATTAATTACTAGCTTTTAATTACATCTTCAAAAAAAGTACTACACTACTTTCTAAATCCTACATTAACCTTGAGCAGTTGAACAGTATAGACATGAAACTACTCTTAATTATCTCAAATAAATGTAAAATTGCATAAATTATTCTTGACCTGACCAAAGCATTTAAAGGGAGCAAGTTACATTAAAGACATACATTTTATCTTTAAATGTTCAATTTTGATGTTTAATCCACTATTGTTTATAGAATTGTTCTAGTCTATACAGTATTTAATGCAGTTATATCAGAAGAAACTGTAATTGAAGGGTTAAGTTCACCCTTTTCAAAAATGAAAATTATCCCGTAATTTACTCACCCTCAAGCCACATCTATGTGTATATGACTTTCTTCTTTCAGCCATATATTAAAAAGATATCCTGCCTCTTCCAAGCTTTATAATGGGAGTGAATGGTAACTGAGATTTGGGAGCCCACAAAAGCACACCCATCCATCATAAAGGTAATCCATACGGCTTCCGGGGGTTAATAAAGTCCTTCTGAAGCAAAGCGATGCATTTTTGTAAGAACAATATCCATATTTAAAAACTAGAACCACTGGCTTCCGTACGCAAGTCGAGTTTCAGTCAAAGAGTAAACTCTGACCGACGTATGACGTATTGATGAACGTGGAAGCGCAGAGGACAGAGCAAAACACAATGAATTAGAAGTCTAAAACAAGACTTTTTAAAGAGAAATGTCAGAGGAGCTTGAGTTTGTTGCCCAGCCCTATTTGTTTGAACCACGAGAGTCATCTACCCTCTCGCTACTCCTACATCCTACGTCATACGCCAGAACTTGACTCTCTTGTGAATGCGCGGACGGACGAATGCGCGGATATATAATTATATTTTATAAAGTAATAAATATGGATATTTTTCTTATAAAAACACATCACTTCACTTCAGAAGGCCCTTATTAACCACCTGGAGCACTGCGAAATACTTTTATGATGGATCCGCTTTTTTGGGCTTTGATCTCAGTTACTATTAACTCCCATTATAAAGCCTGGAAAAGCCAGGATATTCTCATATAGAAGAAAGAAGAAAGTCATATACACCTATGATGGCTTGAGGGTGAGTAAATTATTGGATGATAGTAATCTCTTACTTTACTTTAAGGGAAAAGTAATTAAATTACATGAATTACTTAGTTATGCATTACACACAACACTGTTCATAATAAAGAATATACTTGTAATACAAGTGAAAGTACTCAGCAAGAGGATAAAATAGTGACTTACCTTTAGTGTGATAATATACAGCAGCTTTTAGATCAAATGATCCCCAACTAGACCTCCTGTCAAAGCCCTTAGTATGGCCCTGCTCCTTGGCCAAAGCCACCTTGGGTGCAGCTGGGGAGGTGGGAGGCAGCTCAGCACAAATGTCCTTAGAGGAAGAACAAAACACTATTGCACCATGAACCCCAGTCTCTTCTCTCTGAGCATCCAAGCTAAAGACAGGCATCTCAGGTACGGCCCTGCTTGCTGCCGTGGCACCGCCGCTCACACCTCGACTAAGATTCTGAGCGTTAGTCCGTTTATCTGGCTCGTGAGCCTTGGGGAAGGGTGGTTGATCCGGTCTCTGAGAGGTACTGGAGGTCTGAGTGGCCACTGTAGCAGGACAGCCTCCCTGAAAGCTCACCTCTACTGGCACGTCCTTTCCGTTCGAGCAGCACGCCACGCCCTCTGGTCCAGCGCTAGGCTCGTTGATAAAGGACAAGCCCCACTGATTCTGAAAAATGTCCCCCAGAGACTTCTGATTTGTCACAGCAGCAGGGGGATCAGCTTGGCGGCCACTAGGGAGTGAGAGTTGCATATTGGAGGGGGTGACGGGGTAAACAAACAGGCTGGGCTTCCTGGGCTCAGCCACAGAGGTGATGGAACTTCCGATGGCCGTAGTGCTGCTACCAGGGGGAGATGCTACATTCTCAGCGGCAACAGCTGCGGTCGCTAGCAGAGGACCAGAGCTGAAATGGGGGCCAGGCAGGGGACAGCCATTCCCTTCCCCCGGCAGAGGACCGTTGGTAAAGCTAGCAGAGGTGATGGTTTTCACCGCAGACATAGGGACCTGTGGTGGTCTCCCAGGCACCTGGGGAGCAGGAGTAAGAGCCTCCCCACCAGCTTGGGCAGTCTTATTGAGGTTCTCCTTCACTTTGCTTGCATAACTGATCTTAGGCACAATCTTAGCGCTACTATTGTCCACAGGAAAGACAGGCGGAGGCTTGAACAAGGTCCATGAGTCCTCTTTGGTGGAGGTAGTCACCTTAACCTTGCTGGAGCGATCCTCAAACCGTTTTCCAGCCGCTTTGCTGTCCAAGTTCTTGCGCTGAAGTTCAGCCACCGGCAGAGGAGGTGGGGTGGCGGAGGCAGGTGGATCCTTGGCTTTTGGGTGCGGCACGGCTTTTGAGCCGGCTCTGCCACTCTCCACCTGAGAGCCAGAGGCAGACTCCGGTGCCACAGCTACGTGGTCTTGTTTGCCGCCCTGCTGCATGGCTTTTCCCTGGGCAGGAGCAGTCACATTGTCCACGGATTTGCCATTCCTCTGGGCCCGGCGCTTCTTGGGAGTAGTGTATCCACTCTCGGAGCCACTGCCGTCATTGTCAGCCCCGGGTTTGCAAGGGTAGCCGTTGGTAAGTGATACAGAGTTGAGCGACACCACACCGTTCAGAGAAGCAAAAGCCTCTTTTTTGCCCTCAAGTGTGTTCAACTCTGAGGACTTGTCATTTTTGAAGTCCATTCTGTTTCTGCTAGTGTTTCTACTTTTTCTGTCCCCAGTTGAGTCAGTGGTGAAGGCCCGTCGAGTGGGCTTCTGTTTCAAGTTGATGTCTAGCAGGTTTCTGTCGCCATTGCCGTTTGCAGGGTGCAGGGAGCTGTCAGGGTTAAAGGAAATGGGAGTCACCTCTCCCTCCTTCAGAGTTCCATTTATTTTGCCATTTTCTGCACAGAGAAGAGAAAAAAAGCAATAAACAGGTGGAATGCAAACGGCACATTTGCATCAATTGATCTACAGAACCAACATTTTTGGCAAATATCCAGATCAGATCTAGGTCAAGTCTAGTCCATGTTTGCATAAGACCAAGGAATATTTAGACTAGGTATGTTCAGTTGAACCAAGCCAGGGTCAGGCAGATGACAAGCTCACTCCTGGAACGCACATTGGACAACCTTGCAGGGTATTCAGTGCACTTCCAATTAAAGCCAGTTTAAAATGACTCAACTGCTGGAATATCTGTGATTTGATAGCCATAAATCCCACATCTTCTGAACAGAGGTAGCTTACAAAATTAAACTGCTGCCAATAAATCGAAAACAGAGGTCAGTGGGTTTTAATCTGGGTCTGCATCAAATTTTTTTTCTCTCCAAAATGTACACACACACGAATATGTGGTTCATGGGGACTCTCCATAGGCATAATTGTTTTTATACTGTACAAACTGTATTCTATCCCCATACACTACTAAACCTACCAATCACAGAAAACTTTTGGCATTTTTTGAATGTCAAAAAACACAATTTAGTATGTTTTTTTTTTAAAGCCGTTTGGTTTACGAAGACACAGGAAGTGTCTTCATAAACCATGTTTAAGTTATACATGTCATTATACAAATTTTTGTCTTCAAACCATTTATAAAATTAAGTGCGCTCACACATACACACGGGGTTGATAATATTTATCTTACTTTCACCAAGGCTGCATTTCTCAGATCAAATATACAGTAAAAACAGTAATATTTAAAACATTATTATAATTTAATATAACTGTTTTATAAGCTGTAATTTATTCCTGTGATGGCAAAGCTGAATTTTCAGCATCTTTACTCCAAACTTCAGTCACACGATCCTTCAGAAATCATTCTAATATGCCGATTTGCGGCTCAAGAAACATTTTTAATTACCATAATGTTGAAAACATTTAAGTTCAAAAGAACAATATTTTTTAAATCTATTTTTGAAATAGAATCTTTTGTCTAAGCGCTATAAAAACATTTGGATTGAAACATAAGTGAATGTTCTGTAGAAAACAATTTACACAACATGACAATGAATGTACTACAATATAAGTTTTCACTCGCTATAATAATAAAATAAACAGGTATACATGGGGGGGGGGGGTCCTTAGCAACAGGATCATCATATTGGAGGTCCTTGGAATAAAAAAAATAGATGTTCTTTCTTTGTCAGGCAAGTGTATAGCAAGGTCTGCTTGAGTTCATGATTTTTGTGGAAACTATTTATGGCAGCCCTCAGAGGAACTTAAGACAGTAACAATACCATTCTGGGCTGGCAACCTGGTATACAGATTCAAATTAATTCAAACAGGAGAAAATATGTCTTTGTACAGTTTATGTAAACAAGTTGGATCAACAAGTTAGCAGGACAACACCCAAATGTTGTAATACATTAATGCGGTAAAAAGAGGTTTGAGATCTAAAACGGGTCTGCACGACATCTGTCCTTTTTGAGGCTGAAAATATGAGGCGTGAAGAGAGTAGTCCATGCAAGTGTGCTTTCATCGGCCGGCTCAAATCTGACATCGCCCTATTTTTAACCGGAGGTATGACGTGTCAAAATGGAGTACTCAGTCATTTGGGTAGTTCCCCAGCATTGGTGTACATGTCTTAAAATACCGAAATTAATGAAAAAACACTGAGCTGAATACACCTTAAATCCCGTTTACACATTTCATGCCTGACGTGAGCTCTCATTTGTATGGTAAAGTCACAGTAGTTGAGGTGGGTTGTTTAATCCCAACATACCAGTCAGCAACGTTTATACTCCATGAAATAATTTACTAAATTGTTTAGCTATGTTAATGGTTTGTTTTAAAGACCAATTTTACTCTGTTTAGATTGAACGACTTGACTATCTGTGCGTATTCGGTCAACAAACCGGCCAAGTCATCAGCTAGCTTAGCATGCTAAGTGGGCAGCCTGAGTGATTAGCCGCAGGTAGCTGTGATTGTTTATACGTTATAACGATTTTGTGAAGTGACAGCTGCAACGACATATTTCAAGAGGGGCTATACAACACACAAGGCGTTTTTATCCATCAAATATAAACAGTTTTGACGATGTGTAGCGGTGTACTCCTGTGAGACCTTTTACATGTCACAATAGCCAGCAGAACCTACCAAATGGCTTAATATCAAAAGTTAACCCAGCTAACGTTACGCTTGCGGTGCGTTTGAACACATAATATGCTCACAGCTACAGGTCACTGTGTACACAATACAGCTGTTTGTCACTTCGTTTGAAATCGAAAATATAAGGGTTCTAGAGTTGGCAGCCTTCGTCGCAAGGCGCCATGAGCTTTTCGAGACGTTGCATGCAGTCACACACAGGACAGGTTAAACAGGGTCAGAAAATGCACATTAATATAAAAATAACACAAATGTAATTATTTTATCAATATATGCTGTAAATATACATGCCTATGCGTTTAATGTATAGGATTTCCCGGTTGCATCTGTTTACACGTTTAGAACGTCTGTATTCGTACAGTTATAGAATGTTCCGACGCGTTCTATTTAGGCCACTCGGTGTCGAGTTCGAATCGGCGGTGAGCGCGAGCCCAGGCAGTCACTGCCAGGCCCACTCACATGACTGTCAAAGAGCAATAGGCCGCGTTTCGAGCTAAGCTGGCCAAACATACACCATTAATACTCACTCGGACTACAAAAGCTAACAGAGCTGACTACGTTTCCGGATTTGTATCACCGAAATATTCGGTTTTGTACGATAAACGGGCAGCGGTGAAGTTTGTGAGATTTGGCCGTCCATCATGGCGGACAGGAAATAACAGAACAAGCTTAAGCTACGAGCAGGAACATTCCACAGGAGCCGGTTCATGTTGCTGTGGCAGCACCAGGATAGAGCTAACAGGCTATTCTGGGTCTCTGATGGACACAATCCCTTTAAAACGGACCAAAATGAGAGGTATGTTTGCGAATGAATTAGAAGTCAGGGAAATGTGTAATGCGTGCTGAAAGACCGGTGCACAAGGTCAATGTCCCTTCACGCTAGTTAGCTTTGCGGCTAACCCTGGATGTAACTATTTAAAACAGTTCCGTCAGCAAAACATGCTCCGCGTTTGACTTAACTCAAGCTGTATTACTGTAAACAAACATACCACGACATGTATTTGAAGCTTGTCAGAGGAAAAACAATAAGCGTTGCTGGTCACCAACCTGTTTTCTTCGTCTGCGTTTTCTCGTTCTGGAACTGACTGTGGTTCTGATCATTGTTTAGCGATATGTTCGATCGATCAGGGTCGTTCTCTGCTCCATGACTGATATATACTCCGATTGCCCCGTCGCAGGGACGTTCCTCCATTTAACGCTAGCGCAAGTGACAGAATGTGCTCAACCGGTGCTCGGTGGACGAGGGGAGTTGAGACATTTGCACTGCCCAATCACAGCCTGCGTTTGGGGGTGCCAGTGAGAGGCGGGCGGTGTTTTGTGCGTCGCGATACAAGGCGTGGATGCTTCCCAGTCAAGGCCACAGGAAGCTGTCACGCAAACTCGTGCAATCACCCCAGAGCCATATAGAGATATCTATAGGTTCTGAATCACCCTAGTCAGTGCTGTGTCAGTTAGTCCTGTCTGTTGTACACTGTAGGGGAGTTTGATAATGTCTCGGAGTCGCATCTATTTGTTTAGTGCCCCTTTCTGCCAGTGGGTGGCGACTTAATGAGCGAGTCATTGAATTATTCATTGCGTCAGGGCATGGTAATAAATATAGTTTTTGACATTAGTAATTCTTCTGCCATCTTTCTCTCTTAGTTCTGAACTAGACCAACTCAGAAGATGAATTGAACAGTTCATGTGAAATGTTCATTCAGTTTGAACGAGATGTCTCATTTCATTTAGGTTGTTTACTTTTCTTTACTTTTTCTATTGTAAAACAACAAACCACAAACGGAAGTAATTTATTAGCAATGGAGAGTAGTATACGGGAGCTGTGAGGCGTATGCTGAATTTAAGCTAAATTTAAGCTTTGAAATCTTTTGCGACTAAACTGAATGAAGCAGTCCAACCAAATGGTTTTTATTTTAATCGAAGGTATGAGCCCAATTTGAAAGTTCCAAGCAAATGTCACTAGGGGGCGAAATGCTTTAGTTGTAGGCGATGGCATGCGAGAGTGATAGAAATAGTGGAAAGGCGGCTTAAATGGACAGTTCGCCCAAAAAGGAAAATTCTGTTTTACTCGCCCTCATGTCATTCCAAACCCGAACGACTTTTTCGTTCATCTTCGGAACACAAATGAAGATCTTTTAAATGAAATCGGACAGCTTTCTGTACGTCTATAGGCTACCTACCACTTTGACACTTCAAAAAGTTCATAAGAGATCTTAAATCTAATCCATATGAATTGAGCGGTTTAGTCCACATTTTCTGAAGCGACTCAATCACTTTATATGATGAACAGATTTAGCCTAATTTAGGCTTTTGTTTTTTTATTTTACTTTTTGAAATCTAAGTGGTAGTTGCGTAGCTGTGAATGGAGGGACAGAAATTGCTCAGATTTAATTAAAAATATTTTTATTTGTGTTCCAGAGATGAATGAAAGTCTAACGGGTTTTGAACGACATGAGGGTAATGACAGAATTTTCATTTTCGGGTGATGATGGGGTGAACTATCCCTAGTGCCGCCAATACACGACTTTCAAAATTGTCGGATTGCTGTTCTTTTCACACCACACACCTGTCTTTTGTCGATCATCACCTGTGTGAACGAGCACTGATTTACACCCAATTTCGGGCTTTTGTCTGCTGTCTACAATCAGGCGCGCTGGAAGCTGTTTCATGCGAGGGGGGCTGAGGGCTGGGTTGTAAAATATGTGACGTCATTGTGTTATGCCTGACGACAAGACATGACATTTCTCTGTATATGTTGTAGCCATTAAAGAAAACATATTTAGTTTCATATTTATGTTTAAATATTATAGGCTAATGTTATTTTTTATTTAATCAATGTTGATTATGAAAGTGAGCGCGCAGCGTGAGAAAGACATGATACATGAGATCATGAAATACCCAAAATGTCTGGAGACATGTCACGAGGAGTGGGTAAGACATGATTTTTACCTTCACTAAGTTACCTTCACTAAGTTTCACAAAAGAAAGACTCTTTTAAAAATATTTTCGTTTAGTATAAATTGTATCTTAATTTTGATATGTTTTATCAAACATATGCCTGTATTTAATAGCTAAATAAGAAGCAAATATAGCAGACAATGTAAGGCGCCGGCGATCACTTGCATTGCACGTAAACTGGAGGGCGCCGAAACTCAGCTTGTGCCTCACAGATTTTATAAATATAGGATATCTATTAGCTTGAAATGTCTTCTTTTAAACGAAACTATTCAAAACGAAAAGAAATAGACTAGGCCTACTCTCTGATTATGTAATCAAATGTGCATTTCTCTCTGGCGTTCATGGCGAGTCCGCATAACTTCATCTTTGCAGCGACACAGAAAACACCTGTTTATTAATAAACAATTAAATGTCTCCTTGCTATTTTTGACACATTAATAATCATTACTTTCGCCGGTTCTTTGTGGCAAGGTTTATGAGTGCGGCTATATTAGGCTACGTAAACGCTCATCCTGTAGCCTATTTAAGTAATTAAATCAATATAAAGGGGCGATGTGTCCACAGTGGCTAAAATGAACAACTACTAATCGACTAGAAGAAAACTTTAGTCGGAGGCAGCCCTTATTCCACATATTTTCGAACCAGCAGGCCATTCTGGGTTGAGCGCGCGACCCTGAGCGGAATGAGCGAGCGGAGGGATTCAGAAATGCGCTCTCCGCTCACATGCTCTGATCGGAACAAACTAAGCATGACAAATTCAAACTTTATTTCATTTTCTCCGTAGCTTGAACACTCAAACACAGCATGTCTATTTTCATTTTTTCCCCCACGTTTTTTAGTACAATATTATGTTAGTCCACAGCCCCCGTCAAGGGGGCTGTGGCTATGACGAGGGGGGCTGCAGCCCCCGCAGCACCCCCCTTCCCGCGCTACTGTCTACAATTACTGTCGGCGACTGTAAAATCATGGCTTAAATCATGTAGTGTGTGAGCGACATACAGTAGCCTATAGCGACTCGTTCAGTGAAGGGGTAAATGCGTGGAACTTAAAATATTAAACTTAAAATATTCATTTTAAAGCACAAATTTGTTCACAAAATGAAACACCAACACTGTTGTAAGGTGTGTACAATTTTGGTACATTTGGTAGTTTGGTCGACGATTCAGATTCAGTGCTTAGGCTATAGTCCAGTCATTTTAAGCCAAAATGGGGGTCAACCTTGAACAAATTGCAACAGAAGCAAACTCAACTGATTTTGTATCCTCAATATGTCTTGAGTAAGGAAAAAAAAGCCCCGAAGAATCCCATTAGGGGAACGTTTTGAAAAAGACCCAAATATATCCCATTCATACGCCTATTCATTCTTTTTCTCACGTGAAAAGGGTAAACATTTTAACCTTTAGATATCATCATGAAAATCACTGAGTTGATTACTTACATCAAGACAAACAAAAAATGTATTACAAGTTTTTTGAAATTGTTTGTTAACATGGACAAATGGTGCATAATCTAAGTACATATGTGCTAATTTGCATAAATACCCAAACAGTTCTAAACATTGGGTAGCCTATATAGCAGGTGAAAATGTCTTGTAGAATTTTGTTGACATATAACAGTAAACTATTTAATATTAAGGTCTGAATGGAACCCATTTAGGCTACCCATGAACATTAATGCAGGAAGAAGTACTTTCGAAACCAGCCTTTATTAATTATTATGGCAGAGATGGGGTTTGGGGCTGGGTCAGTGGGACTGTTTCTGGGGGATGAGTCTGAGGGAAGAACAGGAGACATGGGTAAGGAGAATGCAGAAGACAAAAGGTAGGTGAAATAAAAAGTGTCTGGATCAAAAAATCTAATTACGTACACAATGCACGCAATGTCCACCCATCTCTGCAATAAAGGCTGGTTTCTAAAGTACTTCTTCCTGTATTAATGTTCATGGGTAGCCTAAATGGGTTCCATTCAGACCTTAACATTAAGTCTTTTACTGTTATATGTTAACAAGATTCAAAAAAACATTTTCACCTGCTACCCAATGTTTAGATCTGTTTGGGTAAGTATGCAAATTAGCTAATACGTAATTATATTATGCACCGTTTGTCCATGTTAACAAACAATTAAAAAAAACTTGAAATACATTTTTTTGTTTGTCTTGATGTAAGTAATCAACTCAGTGATTTTCATGATGATATCTAAAGGTTAAAATGTTTACCCTTTTCACGTGAGAAAAAGAATGAATAGGCGTATGAATGGGATATATTTGGGTCTTTTTCTAAACTTTCTCCAAATGGGATTCTTCTTGGCTTTTTTTTCGTACTCAGGACATATTGAGGATACAAAAACAGTTGAGTTTGCTTCTGTTGCAATTTGTTCAACCTTTTTTCATAAAATGACTGGACTATTATCAAAAGCAATTGCATGTCTATTTAAACTTGAAGAGGTCAAGGGGATATAATAAACCACAGATAGCCATGGATATCCTTCTAGAATGTTGCACTTTGGACTAGCTCTCGTTTAGCAGAGTGGGGGTAGATTGCAGATCTGATGTTCTTTTAAACTTTCTATTCAAAGAATTCAGAAAAAAGTAACACAACTATATGATAATAATAAGAAATGTTAAAATAGCCTATATAAAAAATATGAATTATTTAAAATTGTAATAATATTTCACAATATTACTGTTTTTACTGTATTTTTGAACAAGTAAATGCAGGTGCAGAATAAGAGACATTTAAACAAATCTTACCGACCCCAAACTTTTGAACTGTAGTGCACCATCAAAGTAACCTCTTGAATTCAGGTGTCACAATTTACTTTATAAAAAATTGTAGTGTATATGTTTTTCCATCATAGTGATACAAGCCTGCATTCCATGCATTCTCTGAAATTAACCAGAGGGGGGCAGACAAACACTGTTAAGACAATCGGTATTGTAGTCATATATATATATATATATATATATATATATATATATATATATATATATATATATATATATATATATATATATATATATATATATATATATAGGTGTATATATATATATATATATATATATATATATATATAGGTGTACATATATATATATATATATATATATATACACATACAATACGTTTTAAAAACATGGAATCATAAAACGACATTGTTTAAAAAAAATGTAATCTGTTATCATTCATTATAATAAAGTAATAATAATAATAAATATAAAATTCCTTAACTATGTTTAGAATGTCCAAATCCTTTGATGGGGTCAGATTTATCAGGATGAGTGACATGGACAACAGCCTCTGTGAACTCATCTGGGAACGTTTGAACTCCTGCACTGTGTTAGTACTTGTCGAAAGCACTAAAAAAAGTTACATTGTAAGTTCCTCTCTCAGGTGAAACCAAACTAAACCATTCCTTTCGTAATCTCTGTAAACTGTATTTTCACTTCTTTTACATGTTTAGGTTAAAAATTCTCTCTTGCCCTCCTGTACTGTTTGTGTAATCAGCAATGGTGGACCTTTGAGCAAAACTACTCCATGTTTGTCAGACACTGATGTGACTTTAAAAGCAGTTTTAATAGTCTATTCAAAAAACTCTTTTATGGCTGAGCTTGTCGGAATGTCTCTTGGACTATCCCAGCTGAAAATAATAGGTTATGTGTTTTATAAGTTTCAAAGAAAACATAATGCACAACTTTTCATCTAGATGTGCAGTATATCATTAAAATGATACTTGAATGGGAATTGGTAAAAAAAAAAAAAAATGCTCAAAGATGAAATGTTTTAGGTATAGGTATTGTTTTAAACCTAACTAAAATGCATATATCTTCAGGGCAGTCTGAACTATGAGAAAAAGGTTATGGCTTACATTCCTAGACCATAACAAGTATTACCTACAGGCCATGTCATCGCATTTTAGGTTCTGTCAAAACAGACTCCAGCCAGAGCATAAATCACATAACTCGGCTCTATTAATCTAGCAATCTAGCAAACCTTGAGTGAAAGACTGGCTCTTTTAATTGCAGAGAGCTGGCTCAAATAATGCTAGTCCTCTGTCTCTGTAATGCTGTTATACAGGTATCAGGGTGACTAGCCTTGAGCATGGCATCTTACCCCTGAAAGGCCACGAGTGATTTCATATCTCCTGTGTCTTGTCGGCACGCTTTCATCTGAACTCCAGTTAGTATCATTAACAGCTCATATTTCACTCTTTTGGAATGTTCTGGTACCTTCTCAAAAACAAATATTTGCATATTATTGCAAATATTTGAATATTAAGCATTTGCTACAGTATGAATCAATGCAAACATGATGATATAATTCTAATCTGTGGCATGTTGTGAAGACTATTGTAGTCTGACATTAAGGTGCGCTCGCTTTGGTAAACCTGAAAGGGAAATCATTAGGGTTGTTTACTTGATGTTAAATGTGGGAAAAATGAGGTGCAGGCTGTAAAAAGTCAGTTTGACTCTTGCACCCGCTGACTGTCACCATGGAGACAAGCCCATCACAAATATAGCAGTACTGACTGAGACAACTTTCAGTTGTCTGTCTTCATGCACATTTATTTTGATGAGCAAGATTTCGTTTTTCAGCAGAACGTTAAAAAAAATAAGGCTTGTTAGAAAGCGATACATAGGGTATAACACACGCACACAAAACTTTTGTTTCTTCTCTGCATTTCTCCTCTTCTCTAGCTTGCTTCATAATAGTTGTCTAATAAACCTGGCATTACATATTACAAATATTGGAATATTTGTACATACAATATAATAATTGTAATATTGCAACCACAGAAACCGAAATTTCTCGGGACAGCAGCATGTGTCCAAATTTTAATCTTAACCGTTCTATTTCATCAGAAACGATCTTGAAACAGGGCTTTAAGTGTAAAATACCGAACTTGTCCTTTAATGTAATGTATTGTGCTTGTGCATAATGCCTTTTTAAAAATATATTCATAAGCTCTGTCTTGGTAGACGACTGAATATATTTTTTTGTTTTGTTTATTTAGTTCGGATTGGTTCCTTTTTCTAACTCCGTCTGGAAGTGATTCATTTTTTCTGGGTTTCTCTTACTTTTACATCTGTAGATGGAGCACACGCAGCCAGTGCTGTGGATGGTGAGTCAGGGAACGAAGAGAGGTCAGCCCATCCTCCCCTGACAAGACACAACACCCATCTTTAACACAACCTCATCAAACCTCAGGCAACCATGCCAACTTACAAGGGTGAGTGCAGATCAAGAGGCATGTGTCAACAATGTACTGTTGTACTCTTTTACAAGGGCTTCAATGAAGGGCCAAGGAGGTCCCAGACATTTCCATTACACTGTTACATGCGCCTGCAGTGATAGTAGCATATAGTTTGGGAACCCCCTGAATAAACAGCATTTCAAAACAAACTAAGAAAGGTTGGAAGCCTTGCTAAGGCTTTTGTTGTGTTGAAATAAATGTACTGTAATGTATGGAATGATTGTGATGTTTCTTAAAGCTTCAGGAATGCATATGCAAATGTTGTAAATGCATTTGTTTCAAGCCCTGGTCCTCCAGATAGACTTGCAGTTAGTTGTGGGCAGGGTTATTATAATTTGGAATTTTTAATTTAATTTTGTTTTTAATTTATTTTTCAGTTTAGTTACTTTTTCTGAGCTTTCTAGTTTAGATGTCAGTTTATTTTATTTTTATTTATGAGTCAAAATCTTCTATGGGCTAATTAAATGTAACAAATCATGTAAAAGTAAAACTTTGATAATTGCCTTATAGTCTTTTAAAAAACTGAGAAGATAGTGATCAAACTACATTTTATAAAAATCACTTATCAAGTTTATAATATATTACATCAGAATATGAGTCAAATTGGGTGACTACAGTGACTCGTCTCAAGATCAACCCTTTAACAATTCATCTATTGCCAAAATTTTGAAGGAAAAAAAAACATCAGTCAAGAATAAGACTGAAAATATTCAAATCAGGAACGTCAGAATCAGAATGTGTAGTTCGTGCATAAAAATGACCATCAAAACCAACATGTTGAATGATGTTCACTAACCCAGCGAAGTTTTAAATTGGATTGGCGTTTATTCTCTTTAGCATGCAGTGTGAAGTATTTCACTCAGTTCCCTGATCAGTCATCAATTACATCAATATACATCAAATCAATTTCAGCGAGTGAAGAACAAATTAATAGTCGTGTGTGTTGTGTATAACGCACGTTATTGTCTCTGACACACAGCATGTTGAAGCCGCTCAGGCCACAATTTTCACCCTCTTCTTGGTAAGCGAAGACTCATTCAAAACATCCGATATTGTGGGTTTTCCAGGAAATGTGTGCACTCCCTGAATCTCTGCTTCTCGTAAATACTAGTGTATTGTGCACGTTATTTTTTGACAGACATCGATGTTGTGTTATTCAAATGATGTGGATTTGAAAACAGATGGATCATTAATACTTATTTATTTCTTAGCCAGCAAGTAATCAGTGAAGTGATTGATGCCCATGAGTGTGTTTATGCCAATGTTTTTAGTTCTAATAGTCCAAACAAGTGCCAGGCTAAGTTTTTGACGGACGTGGTAATGTGCGTGAGGGGTGAACCATGTATGATTTTTGGGTAATTATAAAACATGCTAGAGAGACGTTCGAAATGTTTTTTGCGTATTATTATAGCCTACTTGTTTTACGGGATAAAGTTTATTTCGTGGCTTAAATAAGTTACATGTTAATCAGAGACTGACATGTTTGGCTTGTCAAAAATGTTACACTCGTCTGTCTCAAATTCGTTGACTTTTGAGAATCAAGTAAATTGTTTACCAAGAAAGGAGTGGTTTTGATGCTCAATGTTGTTTTTTATTGTCTCTTATAACAAAACTATTTTATTAAAACCCATGAAAATGCAGATTCTGTTGTAACTAATAGCAGATTTTGACTCTTATCTTATTTTTTTAGTCATCTTAGTTGTAGTATTTGGTTTTACTTTTGCAACTACATGTCAAATAACTCTCATTAGAGTAGACTGTTGGGTTAGGGCAGGTTTAGAGAGCGCCACGACGCATGCGCGAGAACTGAGAAGATGACGCAGATGGGTCTTGGTGTAGTGTTTAAAATACTTCTAAAGTGTGCATTTCCTGGATGTCCGAATCGTGAGAAACCAACGAGAAAACGTAAAAAAAGTGCCTTACCAATGCCGCAAAATGAATGGCTTACCTTTCACACTTTCACATCAAATGATCGTGAGCGTCATCTTCTCAGTTCTCGCGCATGCGTCGTGGCGCTCTCGTGAACTCCCATCAGAGGCCCACACGGAAAAAAAAAATGAATAGGTGAATAAAGTCGTTATTTTTTTATTTATTTTTTGCGCAAAAAAAGTATTCTCTTCGCTTGATAAACTCAAGGTTGAGCAACTGTAGTCACTTGACTATTTTAACGATGTCTTTACAAACTTTTCTGGGCTGGCAGATAAAATTACCTAGCAGCCTGAAGGATTGAGCCAGCTCTCAGATTTCATCAAAAATATCTTAATTTGTGTTCCTAAGATGAACGAAAGTCTTACGGGGTTGGAACAACATGAGGGTGAGTATTGACAGAATTTAAATTTTTGGGTGAACTAACCCTTTAATGCAGTATTTCAGATTAATATAGAGACGAGGCCTTTAAAATCCAATTTTTGAAGTCAGATTAGCGCCATCTGTTGAGAGAAAATAAAATAAAACATGTAATTCCATGGTGTTACCGGTATAGCTCTCTATGGAGAGGCTTGTGAATTCTCTAGTAGTTTTTGGACACAATTACTTACTTTTAAGATGTGGATTTGAATGTAGGCTATTTCTTTTTTTTTTTTAGAAATTATCAAATAAGGTTTATAAAAAATATATTTTTTTTTGAAGTATACATTTTTGCATTATTATTACTACAGTCAAACATGAATACAGAGAAAGCATTTTTGTTACACGTAACATTAAAATTCAATTAATAATTTACAACAATTTTAACAGGAATGGTTTATCACAGCTCAATCCATCTGGATCTGATCTCATTTCAACCTCTTATTTCAGTCTTCTGACTCAATTATGCTGTATGGTAATAGCCCTACCAGTTCATTTGTGTTTATAATTGTGTTTGTGTGTGTGAGAGTGTGTGGGTCTGTTTTGCACTATTGATGTTTTAGAGTTTCACCCCTTCATTGCGGAGCACTTTTTTTCTGCATCGTGGCTGATTTGTAGAGAATTTTTGTGTTTTTATCGATTTCCCATTCATTTCCTATGGTTGGTAATTTTTGACCGAAGAGCACAAGTGTGACTATTATTTTTACGACCACTTAGCCTGCTTGAATCATGGCCTCAATTTTTTTTTGTGTTCACATTCCAAATGCCATAAAAGTCACCAAGTTTCGTACCATTCCGATGAAGCGATTTAAAATAAAAAATTCAAAACAGAACATTTTCTGGTCAAAAGTGACCGGAGAGCACCTGAGGGTTAAAGCTGGTTTACTGTTAAATTTTTATAATATAATGGAGTCATGAAATGTATTTTAGCTTAGCTTCAGTTTTTCCCAGTTATAGTTTTTATTTTTACGTCAGTTAACAAAATGTTTTCATGTTGTTTTCTTTAACATTGTATATTATCAACAATGGTTGTGAAAGGCGTGAACAAATAAAAAAATAGAATAGCACAAATACTAGCACTTTTATTAAAGCATTAGTGGCCGGTAGCCTACAGTGACATACAGCTAAAAAAATGTTCCAAACAATGTCGTAACAAATTCATGTTTTCCACGTGGACCTCTAATTTCCCTGCATATTTCTCAAGCCTCACCACCCCTTTAAAACCATGTATCCAAATAATTGTGCCACTGTCTTCTAATAACTGCCAGAAAGCAGCTTCTCATTATCTAACTTCAGACTTAAGATTTACAAATCTTTAGACAATTCACAGTTATGGCCGAGCTATCTCTAGTTCTCCCAGCAAGTGCACGGCTATCTAAAAGGACCTTGATTTATACATGGTGACTGATAATTACTAGTGTCTAACCATTCGTCAAAAAAAAAAAAAAAAAAAAGACTATGGGGATGGGTTTTAAGAGCATGCTTGAAGTTCTCCGTACAAGACAATTAATCTGCCAACAATTCTTGTAAATCACCAGTGTTTATGTGTTGGACTACATCAGTTAGTCTGGGGCAGTAAGTGATTTAAGTGTGCAAATGTTTCCATTACAAATGAATCACACACTGCTGGTTGTGGAGTGCAGAGAATCAGAGTCATGGAGTGGAACAACTGACTAAATATAAATTCAAGGTCGTAGAGAAAATGAAACGCACATTTATTTTGTGAACTGGTGCAAATACTGCTTCACTACAGGGCTGTGAAAAATTCAGAACTGAAAAATGGTCTCCTTTTTTAATTTTTTTTTTTTTTTTGCTTGAACACCCCACTCTTAAAAAAAAGGCCATTAATATGAATGTATTGATTTTTCACAGGTGTCTCACCTGTATTTTGAATTTCGCATTGCATTGTGTTTGTGTTGTGTTTTTGGATTAAAGGAAATTCCGTAAACTTAACGGATGATGGGTAAAAAGTATTTATCTATCTGTTTATCTAAAGTCTTTAAACCTTTAAATATCGGGGCTTTTTTGTCTGTCATGCCAGCATTCAGACTTTGCTTTTATAGTTATTACAGTTATACAGTTAATATATTGTACTGCTTAAATTATATTCTGTGTCCTGTTTGCTAACTTAATTCCAAATCAATTTTAAATTGCAATTTAAAAGGCATTCCCAATTCAGTTCTGAATATATCCCAACCTGCTTTGCTAATAATGGATTTGATGAGCTGGGAATCCATTCTTATTGTGTTGAGGGGCAGTTCAGGTTAAGTGTCCAGCTCAAGGGTGCTCTTTAACCTTTGACTCGACCATCAACAGTTCAAAGCAGTTTCCATTTATAAATTACTTTTTGGCTGACAGTTTAGATATCAGGAGAAAAAAAAATGGACATTGATGAAATGTAACTTTTTAAATTCAATAAGCATTTTAGAGGTAAAAGGTCTATGATTGTTATTTCGTGTATTACCTGCAAAAGAAAGAAATCCGGTTATTTTAAGTGTTTTAGTTTGCAAACCTTGCAAACAAACCCCTTAATTACCAAGTACATCGGCCTCTCCTTTCTGTGTTCATGACCCCTAATTTTTTCTCTCATAACCATTGAGAAAAAGCGTCAGAAACAATTACACTGACATTCCCACGCTCCCTCTGTCTGGCTGTGGTTGTCCTGTTTTCGTCTTTACTAAGCTTGGTGTTTTTTACCCAAAAGTGTTGTTATGTTTACCAGGTCAACAGAGCTGATTCTCATTGATTTTATTCCTGTTCGAGTGTAAAATCCCAAAGCAGCCTATAATTAGCATGAAAGGGTTGTGGCATTTTCCAACTAATTTCAAATTATAGAGCAAATGCAGTATGACACAATACAGAGCCCTGTGTTTAAACAAACCTGCCTTTTGGATTATAATTGCACAACAAGAAAAGGAAGAGGATGTTGTAATTCCTACTTAAGCAACTATATTTTCCACTAACAAAAACCAATTTGCCTTTCACTGCATATCTGGAAAACACCCCACGCCCATGAGGGGCATCAAGTCAACACATCTATTGGCCAAAAACAGTAGTTTTACAGTTACACAGTAGTTAAATGGCTTGACTAACCCCTCTCAGCAACTAAGGGTTTGTATAACTTCAGGTGCATTTAGTCTATTTTTTACAATTTAACAATGCAGATTAAGATGCAATAAGATTGGTCTTGATGAATGTTTGAATAGACTTGGTACAGGTAATTGTTCTGCTAATATTGTGCTACATTAAAAACGTGGTTGGAAAATGAATTTGTCACAGTAGTTTTGGTCTAATATGAGCTAATCTATTGTATTGTTTGTAGAATGACAGTCAAACCCCTAAACCTAGATGGCTGAAGTCATAACTAGGCAGTAAAAGCTGGACAGGAAGGAAGCAATGTCCGAAATGGTGCCTTATTTCTTGTTTAAAGGTTATTGCACCACCACCCACTGCTGATATGATCTTAGCTGAGATGGCATTTCCTAAGCCATTGGTTTGACTGGAGGCTTGTTACCTGTAAAATAGGCACAGCCCAAGAGTAGATGGAACGTTTTGCCATTATGACCGGTCTGTCTAGTGGCTTCCTCAGTTGATTGTGACTTTGTAATAGTTAATTATCAACAAAAGATTGATTTGTGCAATAGTTGGACTGTAAATTAAAATGTCAATACATCTAAAAAGAAAAAATAGATACAATTTGGTAGGGATCAAAAAGTTGGATGGTTTTAAAATGGATGGCTCAAAATACTGAATGATAGAGTTAGTTAAAATGTCACTATATTATCCACTTTCAGTGCAAACAGAACAAACCTGAGAGTTCAAGTAGGGGATACACAAGCCGTTTGTGAGTGAGAATAAAAAGGCAACAGCACCAAAGCCCTTAACTCACAGTCATCACAGGTAATAATTGTAAAATATCTGTGTTCCTTTTCCCCAGCTTTGAAGTGAGGTGGCTACTGTCTGTTCTTGCCCGTAGGAAGCGCACATCAGATTTATGACTTTGCAGACAACCAAATTACACTGTCCCTCGTTGCAGCCCAGGAAGGCCAGTAATCGCTTAATACACAACAGCTAATTGTGACCATACAGAGATACAGAGTTTATGTGACACATGATAAGTGTTTTTCCATCCCTCTGGCAGAAAAGAGGTGTAAAGGCAAATTGGTAAAAGAGGCTTATCTGATAAAGCTGTAATTTGTCATAAATGTTCCCATTTTTCTCTCAACACCCAGGACACGGCTTAGACAATCTATCTGGATAAAGGTGAAGGAAAACTAGCAAGGACATTCTTTTACTCTGGTGTCATTTATGCATTATGAATGATCAATGTTTGAATGGTTCAGAATTGGGAATTCTATACTACAGGCTTCTCAGCACATTCAGTCTTCTGTGGAGGTTCTTTACTTGTTGTAATTGTAGTTCTATTTAGAACCATTTTCTGTTGAAGAACCCTTTTATGCTGAAATGGTTCTTTGTGTTGGGGATTAGGGTTCTTTATTCCTGCCCTTTTGTTTTTAAAATCTGTAAAACTGTCAAAAAAGTATTTCAAAATAGCTTTTAAATTGGTTTCCTCGAGCTCAACCATACAACTACACAAACTGTCAACACACTCTCTAGATTTTTACTTTTAAATGGTAACTGATTGCAAACTGAAAAACCGTCATCTTGTTCTTTTTAGAACCCCTTTTCCTAAAGATGTAGTTCTCCCAAATATTTTTTCTTAATTTGCACACCCCAGTGATAATAAAAATGAAGGTTCCAAAAGAACCTTTTGAAAAGAACCATATTTTGTCTTAGTGTGAAGAACATTTTAATAATCCAAATAACTTTTTTTTTAAATATAAAGAACCTTTTGTGCAATGGAAAGCTTATACGGATGTTAAAGCTTCCTCAGGGAACTACATGCCAATAAAGAACCTTTATTTTTAAGAGTGTATCCCTCTGAGAGTTGTTTTTGCATTTCACAATAATGAATGATTCCATAATATTTACAAGGAAGAATCATGTCTGCAATATCAATACTTAACTGTCTAAGCGTCCAAACCAAACATAAAACGCCTAATTTTTACACACTACATAGTTACGTGCATCTGTCAACTCTGCAATTGTCATTCCTCGTTTTCGCGTTTGGTACAGTTGGAAAGATCAGATCCTGTGTGTTGAGGAGGTGTGTCAAAGCCTGTTGACTGATGTCTACGCTTGCCTGGAGGGCACTTGTAAACACAGAATACACCTTTGCTCACGTGACACATCTACAGATTGCGTTTAAAAACCCCTCTCACCCTCTCTGAGACTGACAGATCTGAACTGGTAGGTGAGGAGAAGATTTCAACATGTGGATGTTTTGCAAAAATACCTGTTTGTAGTTCACACGGACCGTAAGAGTTCTCATCTCTCATACCAAAGCCAAGATTTGTGTTTTGAAATAGACAAAAGTCAACAACAATGAGTTTGGGCAGCACCAGTACAGAATCTGAAGTTTCAGAGGATGAGATGGAAGATTGTCCTTTAGGTCAGGATGACGACTGTGACGACGAAAGCCCCGGAAAGCTTCGTTCAGAGCGCTCAATGTCATCCGGCCCAAGTGACACGGAGGACGTCAAAGCAGTTAAGAGCCGTACTCGGCCCAAGAGGTCCAAAGCACGGAGAGTCGCTGCCAACGTCCGAGAACGGAAGCGCATCCTGGACTACAACCAGGCCTTCAATGCATTGCGCACTGTCCTCAAACATGATCTTAACGGAAAGCGCCTGTCCAAGATCTCCACGCTCCGCCGTGCCATCCACCACATTTCAACTTTGTCTTTGTATCTGAGGACACATTCGACCACAGAACCACACGCACCTCCGTGTACCCATATGGAGTGCTACCGGCAGCCGGAAGAGAACAGTTCCCTGTCTGGGAAGACCGGAACTTTCCAGGAACCGATGGATAACTACATTCCTCATCAGCCGGAGCTCACAGTCTCTACAGAGATGTATCAGGACTCATCAAACTCGACACCATCTCAAAACTACAACCACTGCGCAACCAACAGTCAGGGACATTTTGGTCACCGCTGGGAGGACCAAAGCAGTGATTGCTACAGTGGAGGACCTGGATATCAACATGGGACAAGGGTCACCTGTCATCAGAACCACATGGAAACTTATGCAGATTCTGCTAACCCATCTCTGGCTCTGCAGCTGAGTTACCTTCAATGTCATGGATACCAGCAGTTTCTGAGTATGCACTAACTTTTCTTATGCTAGTTATGGTGAAACGCATTAGAATTTTTGTTTAATATAATAGTGTACGTTAAGAGTATTTTTGGATGCATTTCTCAGGTTAAAAAATATACTGTATATTACAGCAAATGCCTGGTAAAAATCCTCTTTTATAAGTGTTAGTTGATTGTACATTGTAAATAATATTAAAAAAATATGTCACAAAAAGAAATTGAATTATTTTATTGTTACTTAAAGGCTGGCTTCAAGAATTTGTTACCACCTTTTGTTTTTGTCATATGCTCAAACCCTCAAATAAAGCAGCTTATTATTAAACTGACACTATAGCTCTTTTCAAACCACTGTCCTTAAAAGTATACCTATCTTTTAAATGTAAATGTAATGCAATTCACGTACAATAAGATATAAAGTATTAAGTGCAATCCAAGTCATTTTGATTAAACCATGAGACCATTCAATAAGATTCACATTATTTCTACAGTGATATCTAATCATGATCTGAGAGTAATTGTAACTTTATATGTCACAATTGAACTTTATTTATCTTCATTGTGATTTTATTTCTTACAATATAACTTTAAATATCTTAATGTGACTGTATTTTGTAATATGACTGATTTTACATCTTGCAATTGCAATTTTGTATCTTTAAATTGCAACTTTATTTCTCGTAATTGCGCCTATATGTTATGTGACTATTTCTTTAAAGTTATTTTTATTACCCGTTTTATTTATTTAGTACTTTGAGGTGATGGTGGATATGTCATGCATTGCTACAGTATGTAGAAAAGTTAAAAGTGGTAGTAATGCAGTTTGAAATTCTTGTGGGTGGTAGAGCAAAACTGGTTAATCTGCAAAATTCTTTGTGAAGTGTGTTAAAAACATCTGACACATGCATAATTGCTGTCAGCGTTAATTATGGCTTAAGTCAAGCAGGATTTCTGCTAGTGAATTAGTTGGAATTATTGCAAAACTTTCCAAATTTACTGTTGAACAAAGTGTCTGCAGTCAATCAATAATATAGACAATGAAAACAAGTCTTATATATAATACAAATACAGATACATGATTACTGATGACTGAATGATTACTACATGGTGTCACAATCAGGTTTCTATTGTAAAATGTTCTGTAATTATTCTAATAGGATTTGTTGTGCGTCTTTGCAAAGAATGCTTATTATAAGCAAATGGAAATTTGACAGTTCAACAGCAAAACAGATCTCCTTATACTCTCTATTCCTTATATGACCTTCTAGGGTCATAGGGGTGAAGCCCAGTTTCCTTAGGCCATGCATGGCATGGCAATTAAATGTCCCTTTTTAACCATTTGAGATTAGCAAATTAGCAATAGTGTATTTAAAAGTAAGCAAAAAGTAATGTATTTAATAGAGAACATATTCCAGCAGAAAGGGGGAAGTGATAGTCTGTCTCAGGAGGCTCTCCCCCCTTAGGACTGATAGAGGGAGTTGATTCCAGTAAGATGGGGGAACAAGGAACAGGAAGGAGCTCAGCGCTCCCTCAAGGCAGATATGACTCAGCTGTGTCTCTTGATCTCGTCCAGTCTGGGGAACTTTGTCAGATTCTGTTCCTCTCCGCCCCATCACATGATGTGAGGCATGTCTCTCGTTATTGACAGAATTAGCAGCCAAACTAGTAACCAACTGCTTATTTTGTACACTAATTTCAAAAGCCTTGCCATTTGAGTCAGAAGAGCTGAAGTTCAGTCAGATTGAACTAATAACAGGTTCAAATTGCAAGGAAGGATTGTGGGAAAGTATGAAATCTGGCCTTTTTTGACTGGCAAGCCTAAAGGTTACTGTTTTTTTTCATTACACATTACACAAAAGGGCCACTTGAGGGCAGCAATTACATACATACAAGACCAGTTGCAATGTCAAAACAGCATTTATCAGATGTTTTCTTATCTAAAAAGAAATAGATTATTTTTAGCAGAATACAAACCCAGTTAACTTGTAGATTTTGGTTTAGTCTTGCTGAACTCTCAACCTATTGTTGGATCAAAAAACTGTTAGAATTTATTCAGCCTCGTGTCATTTTTATGACTTTTTTTCTGATCTGGAACAAAAAAAAAAGTTATTTGCTGTGTTAAAGGCTGTCATTTGCTGTGATGAATACGAAACCTGATGTGAAAGCGTGTCTTTTTGCATCTTATTTGAATGTACACAAACAGCAATGAGATTTGAGCGCTGCCTACGAGGTGAGCACAAACTATTCCCTTGACCATTATCTTTCCCCTTCCCAAAAATCCATTACCATTGCTTCAGTTATACCGTTGTTGACTTGTATTAAGCCTTCACACTTGAATCCCATAAAATCCATCAGCACAAAGTTCACATTAATTTTTTGCCCACACGTCTAACGCTTATTATCAGTCCATCAAATGCGAGTGTGGAATATGTTCATGTCTCTGCCATGCATTCTTTTTAGGTGTCTGTTCTCTCAGCACCTTCTTTCAGACATTTCAAATGACTAATACAGCATGTCAATGCGAGCATAAACAGTTTAAGGCTAACAAAAGCCAGCCACGGCACACAAGACCGATGATTCCAGCGCCGCATAAACAACCCTGTGAGCAGCGAGTCTCGTTTTTCAGAGTCCAGCTGACATTGGAGTGCACACATTCCCTGATGGATTGGGCAAAGACTAACCGCTAGCCAGCTAAATGACAGATTGCACAGTGACAGTGGAGATAATCACTGTCTTGTACAGAGGAGGCTGTTTCGTCTAATGAGCCCAAGAGTAGGAAAATGACCCATGTGACACTGCTAAGAAACTGCTTGAATGGAAATACTGTATAGGGAAAGATAGGGATTTGCAGCTATGTTTATTTTGCAGTTCTTTTTTTGTAACGAGAGTTTATTTCTAAGGACATGAGCGACAGCGCCTGTGATCATGTTCAACGACACAACAAAGTTCAGAAAAATGTAACTTTATGCAAATGAGCAGCAATTTGCTGTGGTGAAGTCAGTGGAGCTCATGTGATCCATCTCCTGTGAGATACAAGTTGAGTGTGTAAGCAAAAAGATGGTCACTGTGTAACACTGTTCTATATGATTCGCCTCTTCCCACACACATTACCAATCAAAAGTTTGGGGTCAGTAAGATTTTAATACTTTCGCAAGAATGCATTAACCCCTTAAACCCGAAGTGTACCACCCCCCGCGAAAGTATTCATAATCAAATTCCTGAGCAACCACTGAATTGAATAACACAGAATGTAGTTGCTAAGTTATTTATAGTTCGTAGAATGTCTAAAGTGGACCATCGAAATAAAGTGTAACCATGGGGACCTTTTTTTAAAGCTAACGATACATTACAAGCATCAATGAAAATCAATTGGGAGATGAGGTCACCTAAAAATCAAAAGGTATATTTTCAATGCTGTTGACTGCAGTTCTGGCACAAGGTCTAACTTAATTTGCAATTTTCTCCAAAAATAATGCACGGATGAATAGAGAGATAACCGAACAAGGCTGTGGCGTGTCCATGGAGAGATATTAGGTATTTCAGCGGGGGTTTTTTTCTTTCACAACCCCCCTCCAGCTCCCCTTCTACACATTTGTGGAGGCCATTCAGGAGATTTGTGTGAGAGCCTGACACAAAATCCCAGACTGTTCTGCTGCAATATTTTGTATGTGTCCTTCCTTTACCTCCCACAAAGTCACTCTTGTCATTGAGCTCCTGTGACAGATCAGCAGTTATTCCCACACCGCACATAGTTACACTTGCACAAAGTTAATTCTTTGATGTATTGCCTTGAGGTTAAGACAAAAAAAAAATTATGCTGAGAAAACTTTTCAGTGCTAGATGGATGACAGAAGGAGAAGGAGGTGACATGCCCATCAACCTGTTCTGCCTACCCAGATCTTACCCTTTGCTGACCACACTAACCTTTATCATTTCCAGGTGATCGCTTTGAAAATGATTTGCAATGCTTGCTACCATCTAAATTATTACATTAGATTATATATATTATTATTATATATCACTCACCTTTGTCATTTCAAAACAGTATGATTTTCTTTTGAGAAATTTGTGTTTGTGTTTGTGTTCGTGTTCGTGTGTGTGTGTGTGTGTGTGTGTGTGTTTGTGTTTGGCCATACAAAGAAGTGGTTTGATAACAAACTTTCTTCAAAATATCTTTTGCGTTTCACAGAAGAAAGAAATGCAATCAGGCGAAAGGGTAAAAAATCGATTTTATTATATTCTTATTATAATATATCCTATTATATATATATTATATATATATATATATATATATGTATATATATTATAATATATCCTATATATTATTACACTACATTTGATACTTGAATAAAATATTTTTTATAAATAAAATAATTATATTTTGATTGATAAATCATGGCATTCAGTGTTCTGACGTTTCCTGATTTATCGATCAGTGCAAATAACCTCTCTATTATTATTATTACTGTAGTACTATTGCAGTGTTCATTTTGTTACTTGGCTGATTTGTTTTGAAGTTGTATCAGACTCTTTTGTTTCCTGCATTAAGATAATATACAGGCAGTATTATAAAATAATATCAACTCAAGTCTAATGTTCAAGTCAGCATATATACTGTAAGAAAAACAATCTGTAGAAAAACGGTACTGGTAATTTTCTGCCAGGACATTTTCCGTTAAGTGTACAGACATTTCTTTTAACCCTAATCCTCCAGTACAGTACATCCACTATGGAGCCCCTAAAGGGACATGGTGATGAATAAAAATATGAGGTGGAAAAAAAGGCAATTGTTTTGCGTTCCCCTGAGAAACTTTGCCTGCACAAAAAGTTTCTCGGGGGAACGCTAAACTTTTGCGAGAGAACGCAAAAGTATTAAAACAATGTTTTTCCTCCCATCTCATTCCATCACCATGTCCATTTAGGGGCTCCGTAATCCATGATACATTGGGCCTTATTTTTATGGATTTTTTTTTTTTGTGTTTATTTATTTTCCGAGTAGCTGTGTAAAGGCCTGTTCACACCAAGAACGATATAGAACTATGTAGCGTTTTAATAATCCTTCTAATTATGTTAGAAGTCCACATCACAACTAAATTGAAAATGATGCGTATTGTTGGAGTAATACCCAACAGTATTGTTGGAAAAATTTTCAGAACGTTTTTTCTTACAACTGAATGATAAAAACTCTGACAGCCAATCAGAATCCACCTGACTTTAAGCCTGAGCTTGAGCATTTAAAGCGGCAGTTGACAAAACTGCTGTGCGCTTATAATAAACAGAATGTTGTTATCCATTGGTGTGGACTCTAATATATTTATCATTATCTTTCTTGGTGTGAACGGGCTTAATGGGGGTAATTACATGTTGCTTTCGCGTGCGTTCTGCAACAGGCCTTAGTCCAACATAAAGAGCGAATTGTATTGATAGTCGCAAATCCCAGATTGAAACTCACCATCCGTTACACGTGCCTCTGATCACTCACTGAGAGATAAGTGAGCCTGTCAGCACAACAAAAGCCCAGTTTGTGGCCTATCACAATAAAGACAGGGTCTGTTAATCATTAAATAGCAGTGGCATAAACACAAGGCCAATCCACAGAGACGTGTCAGATTTGGACTGACAGACAGTATGAATTAGTTATGCTCTGTACTGGGAAACGGACAGCATGTTATTTCAACATGACATCTCATTCTCTGAAATTTGGACTGGGTTTGTGATTCCAATGCCACTGTGATGTGGCAGGCATAGGACGAGGTAGAGGAAATGTGTTTAAGCATCAATGGAATCAGCTATAATTCATTTTGTCATTAAGACAATTGACATTTTGTCATAAGATTTTGTCCATCAGGGATTGTTGGATTGTTGTCTATTGCTGTGATGTCATGTGAGTGACATCCATCAGAGAAGAGATGAGGGCTGGATCTGAAATTGCATATACTTCCCTACTACAGTATATAGTAGGCAAAAAACATTATGTGACAAAAGAAGTATGTCCGAATTCACAGTCCTCATAAAAGAGTAAGTACCCGGATGACCTTCTACTTCTGGGGAGATTCTGAAGTGTGCAGATGATGGACACTTTATTATCCCATATGAGGCCACGGGAGAGGATTTGTGAATGGCAGTGAGGCGTCGTAACTGACACTGGTAGGTCACATGATAATGACAACGAATCTAGTACGTCCGGATTACTTACACGCCTTAATACTATACAACATAATTTTTTAGCGGTCGTGAAGTAATTACTTATTTAAAATAAGTAGCCTACTTACTCAAGAGAGCATGCGATTTCGGACACAGCCGAGATGTTGTTGCAAGAGGGAGGGGAAGTTATTTTGATTAAAGATTATGAGGCCACATGAATTAGAATAAATAATGATATGCACGGGTAAGTCATTTATAATAAACTGGAATATAACATAAAAAATTGCCATTTTGATTTCATGGTTACTTTAAGTCCCATCTACCCATTTCAACAGTAAATACGTCAGCACAGGATTCAGGAAAGAAAATTGTGCTCATTTTATGGGATCTTGCGTTGTGCTCCAGGTAGTCGATTCAATCACAGAGACAGCCGGAGTCATCCGTCCCTCAGTCACGGTCTGTTCAGAGCAGCGCGGCAGGGAGAAGATGTGTTCCTCTGATGCTGCCGTGGCTCCAAAGAAAGCCGACACCTGATCTTATATCAACCTGCCAGAGCTCCTGACTGATATCATTACGCTTTTTTTCTCCATTACCTTTTATCTTTCAGGGGCATTTAAGAGGTTTTGCCATCCGTCCAAACTATAAATGCACCGTCCTTGAATCTAATGTTTCCTTTCTCTCTCTTCCTTTTTCAACCCATGTCTCAAAATTGCTCGTTTTTGTTTTACAGCTATTCAGATATAGCACGAGTATTCAGTGGCATCAAAATATTTGGATATTGAAGCCACACTTCATGTTTGAATGCCACTGCATTAGATAAAATATCGTTAAATAAAAGTGTCATTTTAAAAAAAAAGCACAAGTTTTGAAATAATATATTTTGTATATCTGACTATATTTCTGCAAACCTTAATATATAGGAATTAGAGTTGTTAGTAATATATATATATATATATGTATATTATTTGTTACATTTCAGTTTTATCATATATACTACCATTCCAAGTTTAGGGTCAGTAAGAAGTATCTGATGCTCACCAGGGCTTCATTTATTTAATCAAAAATACTGTAAAAATTGTGGAATATTATTACAATGTGTTCTATGTTAATGTATTTTAAAATGTAATTGATTCCTGTGATGGCAAACCGGAATTTTCAGCATCATTACTCCAGTCTTCAGTGTCACGTGATCCTTCAGAGGTCATTGTAATATGCTGATTTAGTAGCATACTCAAGGAAACATTTCTTATTATTATCAATGTAGAAAATAGTGGTGCTGCTTAATATTTTTGTGGAAAGCTGATACATGTTTTTTTCAGAATTCTTTGATGCACAGAAAGTTCAAAAGAACAGCATTTATTTGTAATAGAAATGTAATAGACAACCATGGTTTCATTCCAACAATGGCTCAGGAAAGTCAAGGCAAATCTGAGCCATAGTGTCATATGACATTCAGACATTTTTATTAGTTACTAATGAGTTTTTTGGGCCACTGTATCAGCTGCCACTCAGGCTGCCTGGTGACATGGGCTGCACGGAGGAAGCAGGTGTAAAGGTTTTGAGCCCAGCGCTCCCGGGCGCCGTGTGCTGCCTTCTGCTGCCTTCCTTCAAGCACAGATTCTTATCTCTTTTTCCTCCCTGGGGACATCAAGCTTTGCCTATCTGCCTGGCAGGCAACACCAGGGGATAAACCCAGCTGCTTGGTGTTATTTGTAATGTG
This sequence comes from Rhinichthys klamathensis goyatoka, assembly GCF_029890125.1. NCBI lineage: Eukaryota > Metazoa > Chordata > Actinopteri > Cypriniformes > Leuciscidae > Rhinichthys > Rhinichthys klamathensis. Next base: position 339,662 of record NW_026606829.1, read on the forward strand.
ATATGCCAACTGGGGTAGCATTTATTAACAGCCTGCAGTTGAAAAACGAAATAATATCACTAAACTTTCAATGTCATTGCTTCTTTAATGTCCAACACATGCTGTGTACGTTTACATGTTTAACTACGAGTTGATGTCATTATGTAGTTGCATATTTTAAAGAATTTGAGCTGAAAATTGAGACATCAAATCAAGAAATCAGCTGTGCCTGTGGATAAATAGATTTAAGATCTAATGATCAATTTATTAAAACAGAAAATGAACAGATTGAAAATACAACGTACAATGTCTACGTTTTAATTTAATTTATTATTTTTGATGATCCAGTTGCATATTCTTTCATCTATTGATCCACGTGTTGATTACTTAATTGATTTTTCAGTGGATGTAGTGTTGGCTTTCTCACTTGATTTCTTGATGGATCTATCTACAGCAGTGGCGTAGGTTTGATTTTGAAATTGGTGGGGACGGGGATATCAATATTTAATATATGTTAAGTTTTGATCGAAAATATTGCTAGGGATATATCAGTGTCACTGGATATTGGTAGGGACACGTCCCTAGCGTCCCTACTAAATTCTACGCCCCTGATCTACAGTATTTGTTGTGTCTCAGTTCCTTGTGCCACGCCGTGTTGTGCCTTGTGCTTGTTTACTTTGTAAGTTTTGTTGTGTTGTGCACTATTGGGCTATTAATTGATTCATCAGTTTCTCAAATGAAAACTGAGTGTCACATTTGGGCCCTTACTCATACTATATCTATATAATGGATAAAACGGATAAAAAAGCCAAAAGAAACAAAAGAAATACAAATCTTGTCCATAGATTTTCCCCCTTGAGATATCTAAGAAATAAATCCCTAAACAAGTCCAGCTGCCGCAGATGATGCAATGCATTTCAAGAAAAGAGACTTTTTTGACAGTATCTCTTTATTAGATTCAAGTGACTCACCTTCCTGCTTGCTAAGATAGACTCTCAGTCTTTTCTCAATGCTTATTTACTACAGAGCTGCCAGTGGCCAGACATGCAGTGATAACCTTCAAAGCTCTGCAATCCAATTTTCCTGCAGTCTCTCATTTGCATGTGCTGTTCCCGGCCTGATATGTTAGAGCATTTGTTACATATATCCACTTGACTTTTACTGCATCCTTATAGAGTAAAGCACACGCAGCGCTCAGGGAAAAGTAGCTCGTGCCTCATCTATTCATGAAATGCTGCTGTTCCCCAGAGTTACTGTCTACAGCATGGTATGTCTTTGTTAATTAAAAACATAGAGTAAAATCAGCTTGTTAATACCCACAGGGCAAGTGGAAGGGTTGTGGTCATCTGCTTGACATAATCTGTAATTGTAAGCAAGGTTGAAATGTGAGATGCAGTCATGTAGAATCGTCTAATTGACAATAACCAGTGCAGACATGCTGTGGTTATTTTTGTGTTCTCAGGTCAATTAATGCACATCGGATTCATGAGACTCCAGCCTGGTAAATTGTTCTGCTAGAACAAGCAACTGACTCTCCAGAGATGAAATCCTAATATTACCTTCACTTTCAAGACAATAAGATCTGTGTTATATTATTTGGGCCTAAGGCGGCTCAATATACACCCAATTCCAATGGGTCCCCATTTGTCAACCATTACCAGTATTGATTGCGTGTAGGGAGGGATGCACTGAAATTACAGTTCTGGTCCATACAGATAAGCTGATAATTATGTTCATGTGGTGATCTGTAATTTTATGGTATGATTTTAAAATTATATTCAGTAGCTTTAAATTCTAAAGTGAATAGGCAAAACATTATAATGTGTACAGTATACACAATAGTTTTATTTTGAGATTTGGATATTGAGATATTGAGATTTCGTTTAGACTGGCATTTTAACGTCGAGTCACTGTTGAATCAACGTCAGGTGCCAGTGTTGGATAACCGTTGAATTTTGTTTAGATTTTGCAAATCAGATTGCAAATTGGATTTTGGAACAACGTTATTTTTCTACTGATATATTTCAACAAAATGTTTAAAAGTCATGGTTGTAAAAATAATGTTGATTTGACGTACAACTCAAAATTTTTAGATATTTCTATGTTGAATCCGTAGTGAGTCAACAACACAACTTCAACTATTTGGTGTTCAGCGTTGTTTTAACGTTGAATTAATGTTTTTTCATAAACTGACATTATTTCAACCACATTTAAACGTTTAATGTCAGTCGAATGCCAGCTGGGATTGTAAAAGTATATATTTTTTAATGATTAACATTAAACACGCATGGCAATGTAAGCTACTGTTCAAACGCTTGGTATCTGTAAGGAAATATTTTTGAAATAATTCTCTTGTGCTCACCAAGTCTGCATTTATTTGATCAAAAACAGTAACATTTTGTGAAATATTTTTACAATTTAAAATAACTTTTCAATTTTAATATATTTGAAAATGTCATTTATTCTTGTGATGGCAAAGCTGATTTTTAAGCAGCCATTACTCCAGTCTTCAGTGTCACATGATCCTTCAAATATCATTCTAATACGGTGATGTTCATGCACAATAAAATATCCAATATCAGTCGATATGTTAATTTAGTATAAATCAGTACCAGTCAGATGTGGTACAGATATATGGTGCATCCCTGCCTTTTCTAGATTAGCCTGTAAAATCCAAAGCAGGGAGACTAGGAAGTAATGCAATTTTGTATCAATGGCAAATTAGTTTTTCTTTTCTTAATTCTTGACCCACTGTTCCATTCTGATGCAGGAACCTATTTCCCAGAGTGTGGTTCTCATTAGGGAAAGCAATCAGGCCGTTCATTAGCCCATGGCCAAGATGGAGGGCTTCAATCTACAGGGGGAAACGGCAGCTGAACTGCGTTCTTGCGAAGTCTGTGACCCGTGCGGTTTGCTCAATCTGCAGAGCTCCATTTATAATTAATTGCGTGCACATTTCCTTTCCCTTTTGCCCCATCCCACCTCCCTATTCTCCAGCAACTGTGAAGTCAGCCTGAAGCAAAACTATCGATTAGAAAGCAGAACTCGTGGGGAGCGCTGCACGTTTCAATTAAACACTCATATTATATCTGCGAGTGAACAGCTTCCCATGCATAGAAATAATTTCCTGCTATCTTCATCATTACATCTCCCATTCACATTTGATGGAATAACCTTGTTTCGCTGCACCCATTCTCTCATAGATTGTATTCTCAGCTGCCTCCTCCTGTGCTACATGTTAGGATAGATTAACGTTTGAAAGGAAAACTGGGTTTTGTTGGTACTTTGTCAGCTCTGGCTGCCGTTAGGATGGAGTTTCTCTCAGCTATTGATTTGTTATTAAAACATAGTGCCCTCAGGCCTGTCAGATAGCGAGGGTGTGAAAATGAAAGCCGTCATCGCCTGCTGATTTCTCCACTGGTGCGATGGCAGGGGGTGTGGAGGAGAGCGAGTGTAACCCTCTCAAGCTGTAGTCTCTGTGACAATAGACTCGGCGAGGTAACTGGAAACAAAACCCAAGCGAAACTCCACTAGTTGTCTTAATTCTGATGTATTAAGTGATCGAAATCCACGGTAAAAACTATAGACATTGGTCATAAGATAATAAACCCAAAAATGCACTACGCCTTGTTATTGTCGATTTTAAAGATGCAACCTTTTCAGCTCACCTACTTTCTAACTGACATTGCAATGTCCCTAATTGGTCTCCAGTAGGGCCCTTTGTGGCTGTTTGGACCACTGTCTTTTCTCTGGGGATCTCATTGTGAATAGGCTGCCTTCCAGCCTGCGTGCAGTCCAGGTTCTTCTCCCCAGAGGGAGGCCTGTGTCTTCTCATTACTAAAGAAGACGGCATTCCTGATCGATTTGGCTCATTTGCTCCCCGAGCTTAAAAACCTCAAGAGTCAGACTCAGTGTAAATTGGCCCTTAGTGCAGCTCTGAGTTGTATTTCTTTACTATTGCACTGTGGATTAAAGGCGAGGTTAGGAGTATTGCATGTCATCCCAGAAGACCTGGTGACAAAATAGAAGCAGTCACGCAAGGAGTTTTGCGGGGGGAAACAAAAGCAGTTGAACAGAGTGGAAAGCTTTGAGTTTAGCTTGGCAAAGCTCAGGTTTCAGCACCATGGACAGCTCCAAACAGACCCGTGCTCATACAGGGTGAAATGGAGGAAGAGGCAACTTGGCAGGAAATGGCAAAGACTGCACAAAACTCAATAAGGTGTGAACTGAAGCATTCAATCAGAGATTGTAATAACAATAGGCTGAGAGCGCGAAAAAAGATGACTGGGGCATTTGTCTTGCTTCTTGTTTGTGTCTTCCTTCTTCCAGGGTTGCACAAAATTCAGAATTAAATAATTCGCATCCTTTCAATCAATCAATCCATCCATCCGTCCGTCCGTCCGTAATCAGGCTGATAAGCCTTCAATGGTTTAATTAAAGTTAAAGATTAGAGTTATTTGAATTTCTTTGATATAATTTTATTTCTACTTCCTTACATTTCAATTCCAATTATGTGTCCTGTTTGCTACCTCAATTCAAATTCAATTCAAAATGTATTTAAAAAATTCAAATTAAATAAAATTCTGAATAGTCCACCACCCTGGTATGACCATGCTCGTCTCTTCCAAAGTACCCTCTTTTTTTTCTGCTAGGCATTGAAGCCTGACCTCTCTCTGACCACACACATTCAGATTATAGAGGTCCTGGATAGGACACTCCGCTGAGGCCTGACTGCTTGCAGATAGTGTGTTGATCGGGTTGGCAAAGAAATGTTATCACTGGGGCATGGCTACTGTCCTTGCCCTTGACAACCTTCTGGAGGAACCCCTCTGACAGAGGATGGGTAGAGGACCAAATCTGGCAGCAAAGAGTAAGAAAGGCACAAGAACCGGTGTGCCAATCCTGCTCGCTTGGCTCCCTGGCTTGAGTGATGAAGTGGGCGATTGTTCCTGACAAAGACGGATGGCGAACTTAAAGCAAGTTTTCTTAGAGCAAATTGATGACTTGTGTACCAATCCATTTAAGAAAAGGTTAATAAGGCTGGTACTCAAGAGCGATTATAGTTTATGGCCTCTATCAAAACAGAACAGCACCAGTATAATAACATCCATCCCATAATGTTGGTATTACGTATACATCAAGAAACAAAATATTGAAATACTTGCATTAGTTAATTATGTGGTTAGGATCTAGAAGAACATGTTTAATGTTTAAGCTTGGAGCTATTTGAAAGTCTCCTTGCCTTGCTCTTTTCTAGCTCCAGCTCAGTTCAACCGATCAGTGTAGCACTTGAAGCTAATCACATTGCTAATGAATTATGCACTGAGCTCAAGGCTTTTACATCGAGTTAGAGAGGGCAGGCTGGCAGAGAGGCAATTCATCTGGCATGAATCAACAGACAAGCAGCAGGAAAGGAAGAGGCGAAGAGCACTGAGTTTAACAGAGGGCCCTCAACTTCTTCCATTACATTAATGTCTTTTGCGACATGCACCGCACACATTCTTGCCTTTCCATCTACTTATCCATCAGGACCAAGATAGAGGAATATTTCAGCTGTCAGATAGCACCCGCCACCATCATATGCCCTACATGACATTTTTTTTCCCGCAAACAGCTGTAATGAAATGTGCGCCGCAGCTGCTTTCTTAACATTGCTCTTGATGCAGGCTCTGAGATTTGGCATTGGAAAAATAGTCAGGCTTATAAAGGTTGATGACCTCTTATGCTGTGAAAAAAAAAAAAAAAAGTCATTTTAAAGTGACAGCCATGAAATTTCAGCTCAAATAGCAGAGGCAGCTTATGAAATGCCTGGATGGACGTAATCAGATGGAGGTCATGGTGTTCGTCCTTTTTATAGATCTATACAGTATATGTGGTGCAGAAGCTGTGTAGCTCTTCTACACAATACAATCTAGTAAGCTTTGGAAAACTACACTATAAGGGTCATTCTATTCTACAAAGCATGTGCCACTTATTTCCCATAAATACATACTAGGGGTGGAACGGTACATGTATTCGTACCGAACCGAAACGGTACGGGCGTCACGGTTCGGTGCACGAATTTACACGGAGAATACACGGTATAAAAATAAATAAAACTCGCGTGAAAATTAATTAATGTAATGCGGAACTACTGTTAGATACGCGGGTTCTTTAGGGACACATAATCTGTACCATCGGCTTAGCTCTGAACGCGCGTTCACTTCAAACGTTGGCTTTATACGCGCGTCCTATTCGCTTTGGACTAGCGTCGAACTAGACGCGAATTTAACGCTCTATTCGCGTTTGGTGTGACCGCATAATGAACAGGCTGCGATGTCAAGATTGCAATGCTGGAGTGTGTGTGTTTGTGTGTGAGAGAGAGAGGCGCGGCCGCGATTGAACAGTGGAAACATAAAAAACATACTCCGTCATTTTGTTCATACAGATCATTAAACCTGCAAAGTGTTTACTTATATTTGTGTACACTCGCAATAAAACACCACATTGTGCTTTTGTCACACTGTAAACTCTTGTCAAACTGTAACCTACAACTGTCACCCAATCTCTCTCTCTCTCTCTCTCTCTCTCTCTCTCTCTCTCTCTCTCTCTCTCTCTCTCTCTCTCTCTCTCTCTCTCTCTCTCTCTCTCTCTCTCACACACACACACACACACACTGTTTTAAAAGCAAAACATATTTATCCAACTCCATTTCAAAACAGTCTGTGGGTCCCATCTTTTAGACATTCATCATATCGCATTGGTTTTCATTTCTCGTCCTCGGAGCACTAATCTTACACATTCTACATTGATTAAAAAAGAAAATCGAATGCGTTTTTAATGGTAATATTATTTTATACAGAAATCAATTATTTATAATTCATTATACCAAATTATTATATCAATTACCAAGCATATCGCAAGGTCTTTTTGTCTTTTTATTAATTTAATTAATAAACGAATTATATAAAACTATTGTCAGTGCACTACAAATAAACTGGTTCTATGCCTTTATTAATAAAACTTATTTAAAAAATACAATGCCTTCTGCATTTTTGTTTTGCTTTTCCCTCCATTGTACCGAAATCGTACCGAACCGTGATGTCTGAACCGAGGTATGAACCGAACCGTGACTTCTGTGTACCGTTCCACCCCTAATACATACAGATAACTTTTACAGTATGTTAGACATTTTTCTAAATGCAGCAACAATTATTTTATTTTATTATTTTATTTATTATTTCTAAGAAGCAACTTTTAGTTTCATAACCATCACAAATGTGTGCAATTTATAGTTATTTATTAAATGTATTATTTGGAAAATTGTCAAGCATAATTATGTGCCAGCAGATATTATTTACAGACATTATTTATAATTAATACATTTAGCTTGAATTGGCACATACCAATTTAATAACACTTAAACACTTTATTTTATATATCTTATAGATTTTTTTAAATCTTACAAACATTTACTTTAAAAATCACCTCATCAAACCAGAAAGGCACTGTTTAATAGAATGACCCAAAAGCTCCTTTGACTTTTCAGGCTTTCCCATCCAGATGCAATACTTGTGATTAAACACAGCGGCGCACAGAGAAGATAAACACCGGAACATATTCATCAACCCTTCCTTCTGCGTCCGTGACCTAACTTTCCAAAATTTCCCTAGTGTTAAAAATAGACATGACATACAAGCAGTCCGTACATCAACATCAGTGAAATGACAACGAAGACCTCTACTCGCAGACCACCACTGCAGGGATTTGAAAGTGCATCTTTATCACTGTCTCAGCTTGTTGTGCCTTGCGGCTGCGAGCAGGTTAGTTGTCACCCTGATGAGCTATCTGAGTAATGTGCTGATCGAAAGAAATGGGACAGCACTGTCAGCCACTGCAGCCAGTATCCTGCATCCAATGGCTTTTTCAATGTAACAGATGGGGGACTGGGAAATGTGACTGCTCTTTGGATGGCAGTGAGGAGATATTGCCCACACAGGCTGGGCCAGTGTTATTTCCCTGCTGGCCTTCTCCGCTGATATGAGACCTTGCTTCTACCTAGACCCCTTGCATTATGAGATATGAATTTTTAATTACTTTTGGACCCATTTTGAACATAGAAATAGTGTAGAATGTTCAATATTTCTAAAGTTTTTTTTTTGTATTCAGTTTATTCTTTCATCATGAAGGGTGTGTGTTTTGGCCTGTCCCCAATCTCCTTAATATTATCATTATTTTAGTGTAGAATGTCTGTTCACGTTAAAATAATTATAATTTGAATCCCAGATTTTCATTGGACTCATATTGAAACCTACTGGTTATGTGGACAACATAGAAGTTAAATGGATAGTTCACCAAAAAAAAACAAAAAAAAAAACTTTTTATTCAACCCATAAATGCATGAATGTTTTGCCAATCATTATTAGCTACATATTCGGCTCTTTAGCGACCCGGATCTCTAACACGGATGGATCTCTAACTTTCACAATAATATAAAACTCTCCTGATATTACAGTAACAATTAGAGAAGAATAAAATAAAGCATATTTTGTTACCTTTTGGAACTTGGAAGGGTTCAGTTTGAGCAGATGTTTTATCATCACTGTCTGGCACAGTGATGGTGTCATTATAATACTATAGTTCTTTGCCATAATCCATTTTCTGGACAGGCACAGATGTTGAAATGGTGCAGAATCAATGCTTTCTCTCTTCCTCAGAAGATACTGCAATGCAGGGACAATCTCTGCCCCCCTGCTAAATAATCTCATCTAATGTGAAAACTTTCCCAACTCTTAAGTTTGTTGTTCTGCTGATCAAGTCAAGCCCAGAGATCAATGGAGATGTAAAATACTGTATTTAAAAGCATTATTGGGCTCCTATAATACCGTTGCTGTGGCTGACAGAAAATCCATGCATTAATTAATATCTGAGGCGCATAGGTTTCTGCATGCTGCTCCAGGCTCCAGCAACCCCCCCTCAGGACCATCCCTATCAAACACACAATCAGAGCCATCGATCAGGCAGTTACATTTTAATTATTCTGTAAACAGACTCATTCATTTTGGGAGTATGCAGCTCTTGTGTGCATGGTTGCAGGCGCTTCTGGCCTGTTTACTGCAATAAACAACAGCTAAATGTGATGGTTTTGATATAGTAAGATTTCATGTTCAATAGCTGTATCTTGCAGGAGAGTGGTTTTAGACGGATAGATCCTTTCTTGTGTTTTATTTATCCCAAGGGCCCTTAAAGTATCAAACTGCTTTTCATTTGTGCAGTTCTCAAAAGTTTGCAGATTTTATGATATGCAAGTGATGATAAAAAAACAAACAGAGAAAAACATAGATAGATGTATATCAAAGTCAAATATTTGTATGCTCCCAGAAATATCAGTCTTGGAATAAGAGTACACGATTTTAGTTTCAAGCACAAGAGCAAATACTGATTCTAAATAGCAGCTAACATGAAACAGGGACTTGGGAGCATGACTTGGGAACTGGCAAAATATGTAATTTAATATGATGGTCTTGTTCATTTGTTTGTCGATTAAAATGTGTCAGGAACAGGGCCGTTTCATAAAGAAGACGTCTGTGTTGTGGTATTAGTAGTCTTGTGCCATTCTCACCACAATCAGTTCGGAAGATTCTGATGCACGGTGCGGAAGTGGCTTAAACCACAATCTGTTTTATTATATTATGATTACATGGCTGATTGGTGAGTCACAGCACTCGGAGGTCAAATATTTCGTGACATTCCCTGAAAATTTGTTATTTTAATGTTACTTTTATCACACTGTGGACTCACTCTCTCTTGTTTCATTCAAACGCATCAGTTATTGATTGTCATATAAATGACCACAGAAGACGATATTAGAAGGCTAATATTAGTGCAATATTGTTGCAGTCTTCATTTGTTTGTTAATTTCAACTCGATTAATATTTGTTTTTGTTTATTTATTTATTCAGTGGTTTTATTTTGCTATAATGTCTGTATATTTTACTAAACATTTAGTAGTAGCTATATTATATTTATACTATTATTTAGATAGCTTTCAGCTTGGTTGCGGGTATCTATGCATTTTTATTACATTTTGACTGGTATTGTGTTTAATGGATAAATGACTATGGATATAAAAATGGACAAATAACAGTCTTTCCAAACAAGATGTAAATTGCCCCTGTCAGAAAAAAAGGAATATAATACCTCACACAAATTTTAAAAGACCATCGTACCTATTCATAGGTGAATTGTCTAACTGTCTGTGTGTTTCACCTGCTGAATTTAAAATAGGCAGCTTACAGGCAAAATTATAGCAACATGTGGATATGTGATCTGTGAATAACCTAAAAAGGTATCATTTAATATCCATAACCATGGTGCATGCTGCAATCAGAGTAAGTTATGAGGAAATCTTTAAAACAAACCGGAGGCTATAGCTGCTGATGAAATATCTGCAAAATCAAGAAACTGAGAGAGAGACAGAGTGAGAGGGAGAGCAATGCTTTCATTTAGACTGATTCATATATTTAGAGGTGGGTGTGTATGTTCATCGAATACATCAAGCACCACAGATGGATTGGCTGAGACTTGATTACACCCATTTACTTTCCAACAAGCTAACGCCTCCTTTTTAAGAAGGAACATTTACAGCAATCAGAGGGAGTGTCTTTGTAAACTCTTACGATGTGAAATCTAAAGCTATTTTGCAAGGGGTCATCAAGATCTCGTCAGCCACAATTCAACTACTTTTGTGGCATGTTTTTTTATCGTCTCTGTCTGTCTGTGTCGTTTCCTGAATGCATCATCAGGGGTTTACGGGAGTCCCGAGGCTAAGCGTATAGAAATAATGTCTTTAGCGTTGGTCATAACCAGGGCCAGTTCAGTCCACATAATTATTTTTTTTTTTTTTTTTTTTTAATTTTGAAATGTAACACTTCACTCAAGTATTGATAAACAAAGTGGTTTAAATGTAATTGAGAGGTAAAATCACACACACACACATACACACACTCGCGCGCACACACACAGTTTTGATTTCAATTCATAAGTAGCAATAACAAGAACTTTTGGATAAAACTGAATGAGTCAGCGTGCACAAAAAGGCACACATGATTGTTATTTCATAAAAAGATTAAGAACCTGTGCCAGCATTTTGTCTTTTCAAAGGATTTTGTTATTAATTAGGCCGCATTTCCATCAAATCCAGGGCTTTTAACAGCGGCTGTCAATGAATGGATGACATCATTGGCTAGCTGCTAATAGCTCAATGGACCTAGTGACAGACATTGGCTGAGCAACACAATTCATTTCTCTATGCACACCAGGCGCCATTGGTCTTTTTTTTCTTCATCAAAATCTTTATATTCAACTTCTTTTCCGCATCAACACCCAGACATGGGACAAAATAAAAAGTGCATCAGGATTTAGAGCGAGGGAGAGAGAAAATTGTCCAAAAGCATTTCAGTAATATGCCATTAAACTCAATCACACCTTTCTGGGTGAAATAGCTCAATTTTGACAAATAATGGTAGAGATATAAACAAGATATTCTTTTTTCAGGTTTATCCAGGCTTTCTATCATAAACATCAAAGATATGTATTTGGACTCTAAAGTGAGCAATTCAATACATATTCTATCGCTGTTCAAAAAGCTTCTCATAGAATGCATGCAGCACAATGCCAAGTTGTCATTTTCATAATCGTCCCTTTGCTAAGCTCCACCCTCTTACTGTCGCTACAGTACAGAAGGAATCGAGATTTTCACGAACAGCTTGATATTCAGTAAAGTGTGTTTGTAAAGTGATAAAATTGAATTAACATGATCCTCACATGGGCTGGAATTAAGTGTGACATTACAATGTGATTAAAACTGGAGAGGCAAATCGAGGCAAACGCTTCCTTCCAACATCAGCTGAAAAGAGAAAACCCTCATTTAAAAGTGATTACAAGTGATAAGGTATAATAAATGAAGAAATTGCTTCCTAATGTTTCTACAACCAATTTACTGTGAACTCTGTAGTTACTGCCACCTCTTCTATGACCTGAATCAATAAAGTCGCTTTGACCCAGACACACGTTTTGTGTTTTATGCACTAAAGTAAAAAGAAAAATTGTAGCCAATTTTTTGTAGCCAAGCTATCACAGCAACGGCTTGGAGTAGAAATATTAGAAGACTTTCTTTTCTACTTTTTGTGCATAAGTCTCAAAATGTGTTTCTGGGTTAAACTGATACAAAAGGATGTAGCAGGTCACATAAATTAATTATAATTATGTCTTCAACATGAATTTATCTTAGCTCAAATGTAGCTGTCCTTACTGAAGTTCTACATGTTTATTTGGGAATAAGGACACAAGACAAAGATTTAAAGTTGTGTACAGTACAGTATATCCCCTCTGAGTAGCCCCAGCAGTGATGTTTTACCGTAATTTTGGAATATTTCTGTAAATTACATTTAAAGTAACCATGCACACAGATATTCTATTGACTTAAATTAGAAAAGACCTAAGGTTTGTCTGTTAATATTATGGATGGCAACAGTTGCCAGGGTAGGATTGATCAGAAAAGGTTGGCCTTAAAGGGATAGTTCAGCAAAAATGGGAATTCTGTCATCATTTGCTCACCCCAATTGTTCCAAACCTGTGTGAGTTTATTTTTTCTGCTGAACACAAAAGAAGATATTTTGAAAAATATGGATAACCAAACAGTTGATGGATCCCATTGACTTCCATATGGAAAAGAAATACTATAGAAGTCAATGGCGTCCATTAACTGTTTGGTTACCAACATTTTTCAAAATATCATCTTTTGTATTCAGCATAAGAAAGAAACTCACAGGTTTAGAACAACTTGAGGGTTAGTAAATGATGACAGAATTCCCATTTTTGGAAAAAATGTTCACACTATAACTATAAATAATGATAACTTTTAGCATCCATACCAGTGGACAATATCCTTCTGTTTATTATTAGCACATGCTGCAGTTTTGTCGTCTGATGCTTTAAATGCTCAAGCTCTTTAAAGCAGGATGGATTCTGATTGGCTGTCAATATTTTTTTTATCATTCGGCAGGTGAAAGAAAATTGTTCTGAAAGTGATTCAAACTAAATAATTTCTCTGTGCCATTGCCGTTAGTTGTAGTGTGGTTATTCTTTTAGAACATTTTTAGAACAATATATTTTTCAATATATAGCTATCGTCCTTGGTGTGAATGCTGGGTTCAATTGTAGTTTTTCCTTCCAGACTCGAACAGCTGATTGGACATGTCATTTAGTTACAAGAGGATGTTACATGAGGAAGAGTGTAACGTTTCAAAGAACCAATTGCTAGCATCAGGCTGTTATTTGTTGAGGCAGTGATATATTTGTCATGCACAGAATCTGGCAGATAGGAAAGTGCTATCTGACACCACAAGCATTTTTATCTACTTTGAGACATGGTTTATTCTGCAAAGGCTATTAGTTCAGTAGGAGTTTGTGGGGTTAGTGTTGTCGCCGATAAATCATTTCGGTGGAGGCGATGGAGAATGGCTGCACTTTAATCTGGCACTCCCCTGAGTTTTCATTAATGCCCTCCCCAGAGGTCCAAGGGACAACATGACCCGATTGTCCGAGACAGTGTGGAACTGGCAAATTGGCTGATATTTTGCCAAAAAAGGTGATGACAAACAGCCTGGGCCCTCTCCTGATAGCCAGCAGAGAGCTTTAACTCACAATGACAAGTGGACAAACACAGTGGAATGGCTGACACCCAAATCTTTTAGCTTGCACTTCATCCAGACCATCACTGCCTTTTCCACGGCGTGAAAAAAATAATGAGCATAGAGAAGAATAAAGTTGACATGTTTTTTTTGGATCTGTCATAGTTGACTATACATAATGGAATGTATCCGCTGCTTGCAAACAATTTGGCCCCGTTTACAGCTTAAATTAGGATCCATCTTTCTTTTTGTGTTGACAAAAATAAAAAGAAAGAAAATTGCCACTCCCTTTCTCCTCAATTATAATACTTTTAATAATAACTTTTGATGAATACATTTAACCTCAAATTATCAAGAGGAATTCTCAGTTATTTCATCCCATATGGAAAATAATTAAAACTATATTAACATAGAAAATGGGCAAAACATATGAAAATGTAAGTAATTAAAAATGTATCTATGTTTTCAATTGAAATATATTTTTATGGTTCAAAAAAAAAAATATATATATATATTTTGCATTTTTCCAATATCCAGAGATTGGAAATGTATTCTCTTTTTCTTGCTCCTTTATGTATATAATTTAGTCATTTTAAGGTTAATAACATATTTTCAATCTGAAAAATATGTTTCTTTAAGCTGCATTTATATAAAATATATAAATGCAGCTTATATATAAAGTATATAAAGTGTGTGTGTGTGTGTGTGTGTATATATATATATATATATATATATATATATATATATATATAGGCTTGTGTGTATGGATGAAACTTTTGACAGGTGGTATCAAGCAGAACGGCAGATGTAGACGTGGACTATTGACTTTTAAAAGTTGAACAGCATGCATCGAAACTGTAGTTATAATATTACTCTACAGTTTGAGTATTTGCCAACATGTCTGTCAATGCTAATTTCTGATGATACCACTAAAAGAAAAACATCTAGGAAGCATTTAATTTTTTTATGAGGCAGGGAACGTCCTGGCAGATGTTCTTCATGCACCACAGTGAGAGCGGAGCCGTTTCAAGCTTCCTTGTTCGGAAACAAAAGGACAGCTGGGGGGAAATAACATTAGTGATATAAGCCATCATTGAGAAAACATCACCTCAGCTCTTCTCAGATGATATAAATCAGCAAAACTTCTACTCACTCGCATCATTACAATAAAGCAGATTCACAGCAGGGGCCGTGTTGTTGTTGTAAAACGCCTAATAATCAGATCAGTGTGGGCATATAACACTTACTTTATCACACCATTACAGATACAGCAGGATGTCAAGATGATCAGGGACAACATCAGCATCTTGTCCTCAGGCTTGCATTTTCTTGCTTCTCATTTTTGCATGCAAACAAGGATGGCATCAGCGAGACATGGCAAGTGGCAATGCATGAATACGTTCGCACGTGCAGAAGTCCACTCGTTTCCACAAAGACATCACTATTCCTGAGAGAGCTTCAGTCAGACTCATAAATCTAAATGTCTTGTATTCGTCAGTGATGAGGGTAGTTATTCTTGCTCCTCCAGTGATGATGGCAGACGCGGTGTCCTCGCTCTCCAGACATTTATGACGATATGTATGCACATGCCGCTTCCAGTTAAGAGCACATTACGTGAGTAATAGTTTGATAAATTGCTCTTGTCATGTCACGCTTGCGCTGCACCATGAGCCACTGGCACACTCTGTGGTAGTTTCTGGAGCCACATCAAGCTCCTACTGTTCTTGGACACCTGGGGATTATGGGAAATGAACTGATTCATAATGTGTGCACTGCTTGAGATAATTTCCTGCTACAAAAGAAGCTAATGCGATTAAATTTGGCATGTTACATAACTATGTTTACAACTTAATACCCAATTAATCATATGAATTTATGCAAAAGAAAGATTTATGTGAAACTGTTTTATGAAATGCATTGCACTTTCTAGATGTTCTTTCTACACTATTAAAAATAAAGGTTCTTTAATTGGCATTGATGATTCCATGAAGAACCATTATCATCTATGGAACCTTTCCATTGCATAAAGGGTTCAGACTACAGGCAAATCCGATTTTTTTCAGGCAGACCTACCAAGTGTGACGAGGCTTTCAAAACGGATGCAGGAAAAATGGAGGTGCATCATCTCGCTCTCTAAAAAATGTGCCTCGTCGAGTCGTGGTGCAGAACTCCTCCGTCGCACACTGGTTATATGTATGAATGTATGAATACTTTCCGCATTTCCATCACCGGTTTTGACATTATTGTTGTGTGTCACCTTAAGTGTGATGCAAAAGACCATTTGAAATCTGATTTAAACAGCCAGAGCGTCCAGACTGACACGCATCTGATTGGAATCGCAATTCAAACAACTTCCAAATGTGATTTGAATCTAAAAAAAAAACAGATTTATGGTTCCATGAAGAACCCTTTTATTGCACAAAAGGTTCTTTAAGGTGGAAAAAGGTTATTCGCACTAATAAAACTTCTTTTAAGAACTGTTTACTGAAAGGTTCTTTGAGGAACCAAAAATGCTTCTATGGCATTGCTACAAAAAACTTTTTAGAACATTCAATTATTTTTAAGAGTAGTCAAAAAAATGTCTTTAGATTAAAATGTTCTTCAAACGAAGACAAAAATGGTTCTTTTAAAGGTATCTTTATGTAACGGAGCCCTCACTCCCCTGGCCTCAAGAGGTGCGACTGATGCTAGCGGCTGTGGTCTTTAGCGTCCTTGTTAGCATGTCCGCCGCCCACACTGCTGAGACCGGAGTTCAGATGAATATGTAAATGCTTGTTCTGCATGCTTTCCTCTCAATAACAAAATAAACACAACAAAAATTGAGAAAACAGCAAGCATTTTAATAAAGCATCTGATCCTGGCAACGTGGATATGTTTGTCTGCACGAGCTCTGCTGCAATTCGGCACTCTAGTAAGTCATGTATCGCACTTTATACAATAGATTGCTTAAAATGAAGCAGCTTTACCGTATTAAACAGGAATTAAACACGGCCTGATTTTGTTCGAAATTACGTCACATCGGTTCGTCCTTTGATTTTACTTGAAGTATATCGGGGGCCTTTAGCGTGCCCGCCTCCCACGCTGGAGACGCCAGTTTGAGTCCCGCTCGAGTAGGACCAGTTTACACAGCTGACTGAGTTAAGGCAGCTCTGTGTTAAGACATAATGCTGCATAAAAGACTGACATAGCTGCCTGCTCTGACCCACTTCAGCCCCTAGTATCAAAGTATACAGTTATAATTGCCGTGAAAATTGATTTTTGCCACCTCTGAGCAGCACCCTCTTACTTTTAGGAGTGTACCCTTTCTCAGAATCAGAAAGAGCTTTATTGCCAAGTGTGCTTGCTTGCACACACAAGGCATTTTTCTTGGTACTGATCTTCCCGTTAACATATAGCCTACAAATACAACAAGAAATATAGTAGGCTAATAAAATTTAAGAATAAATAATATAGAAGTATAAAGACATAGTTAGGTTTAGTCATAATAAACATAACTAAACCTAATACGTCCTTGACTAAACCTGACTAAAACCTAATACTCTTAGCGGACGTAGGGAAAATACGTTTGATGAATTGTTGCTGCCATGTTCACTAAAATGTACACAAACAGTCCATGCTTTCTGCTGGCGCTAACATCAAGGCAAATAGTGCTTGTGAATAGGATGCAAGCTAGCCTAATTTAACAATAAGTGTGTTGCACTGGAGTCATTGTTTATAGACCACATAGTACATGGTTGTATGGTATTGCATGCGATTATTCAATAAAAAGCAAGTTTTTACGTCAAAATTTCTGCATGCAAAAGAGTTTAGCTTGTATTCTTTTTTTGTTGTTGCCCAAATTCACCCCCAGTGTTTTCAAACATTTGCTTTGACCGTTTCTGCGGCAGTGCTATGTTAGTGTGTTAGATAGCTTGTCTATACCGTTCGCCATAATCTTGTGTGGAAACATCCATTCATATTTATAGGGAAAATGATCAAAGGAAGGCAGGAAATAACAGAAGGCAGGAGATTTGTTTGATGATTACATCTGCGCTGCCTTCCTGTACTGCACAGTATCTCTCATGGCACATCTCCACTCACAGCAAATAACTAAAGCTGGGGAGGAAACACGACAGAATGCTTGTGCTGTGAACGTGCACTTATGGATGGCAATGGCATATACAACTATTACAGTTACTCACATAAAATATATCACAATTATGATGAAAGCATTTCCTAGTTAATTTCAACGTTCAAAAAACATTTAAGCCTACATTTAAGACTTACGTATTTGAATTGCATATCAAATTCCCATTATTTGGATTAGACAGTTTCAACATAAAAAAACCCCAGAATCAACTAATGTGATGTGAATATTAGTCAGTCATACATAAATGAAACAGCTAAGATTTCTGCATTAAAAAAAAAAAAAAAAATCATGACATATTTATTATTAACTATTTGGATCTATATTTGATTTTATTTACTGTAAATAATCATATTTTTCAAATATCTTAGAATCAGCTGAATCTTTTCATTGTGAAAATTTTAATTTATTCAGTTAAAAAGTATGACAAAATTGTTCAAATATGGATAGCTGTGGAACAAGCAATTTTCAATAAGTTAAAAATAATGTATGAGATTGAAAGAAATTGGATATATTGATGATAAATATCCTCGTTCGTTATTGTGTATTTAAAACACATTTATTGGTAGTATTACAGAAATCTTTGTTACCTGTTTCATTTATGACAAATCACTGTAAGTTTATTCATTTGTTTGTTAAAATGTGTAATCCAAATATAATTGAAATGCCATTCAAATGCATACATTTTAAATGTAGGCCTTTTATTCGTGAATAATACAAATGCTCATTTAAAAAAGAGCTTAGTCAATGATATCAATATATAATCATTATAATTAATGAAGCCTCTTGCTTATTGTATAATCAGGTGTGATAAATGAATGGTTCATCTTCCATTCCAGATTATGGAAACATTGTTTTGTGCATTACGTGCATATTCATTTTGTATTTCAGACTACCCACATGCAGCAAGTCTGAATGGAAATTTGAGGATATAAATCACATTTTATTTAGTTTTTGTAACAGGCTTGAGTCCAACTTGAGTTTACTGATCACTGATTGTAACTTTATATGGAGCTATCTGTGTAATTATGAAAGGGTTAATTATAACAGCAGGCCCCACTCGCTCGTTCTAAAAACAGCAGCAAAGATCAGTGTAATAACTCTCTCAGATCTCTCCACTGTATTTTCAGGATCGTGGCAAGATGTGAAGCGATTTCAGAGATGTTCACAGGAATGCAGAAGCAGACTTGAAATGCACATTCTTCAGTACAAATGAGCCGCTGTTGTTGTGTAGTTTCTTGGCTGATAAATAATTTATTCTAATGTTTTTTTGATGATATTCTTGACAATATTGTCAGTTGTCACACAGTAACTGGACTCAAGGGGATCAGAGCAACACTTAGACACCTCTCACACTATTGTAGTGTGCACGAGTGTGAGTTTTGCCTACTCAGACATCAAGGGACTTTTCTCTCCCGGCTGCTCAAGGACACAGAAAAGTGCTTTTTTTCCAGACGTGCTGTCACTTCAGTCAGGCTTCAGCTCTCATCTTTCCGGTTGAAAGCAGCTGTTGCTAAAGATGTGAGGGGTCTGGGGACTGCTCCTCTGTCGTCATATTCACCACGATCCTCCCACAACCACAGCGTCATCTTTACTTTCACAATCCTCCTGTGCAGATCCACCTGGGGAATTTGAATATTTTTTGAAAGATATGAAAATCCACTGGGGAAAAAAAACAACTTTTTTTATTTACATCTATATGATTTATATTGACACAACTGTTCAAAAGTTTGGGGTCAAAAAGATTGTTTAATGTTTTCGAAAGAAGTCTTCACCAATGCTGCATTTATTTGATCAAGAAAAACAGTAATACAAACTGTTAAAATATTGTTGTAACATGTAATTAATTCCTGTGATGGCAAAGATGAATTTTCAGCAGCCATTTAGTCTTCAGGGCCCTATTTTAATAATCTAACTGTACGTACACACCGCCGCCGCCGACTTGAGCTTCCAAAGTTACCGGAAGTCATTCATCTTCAATGGAAGCTGGCTTCTCTCAGCTGCAAGGAGCGTCAAATCCATCGGCGTCGCGTTTTGGGCGTTTCGAGCGACCAGAGCGTCAATCAGAAAGTTGAAAGTAGCTCAACTTTATGGTAATGAGCTATGACGCGGTTCAGCGGCAAGCAGCGGCAAAACGCCAGCAACCAATCGGAATGTAGACGTCCTTCGTGCTGGCTGATTCCGGAAAAACATACGATGTAAACTTTCGTTCCTACCAAAACATTAGTTCCGAGAAAATGGAAGAGAAGCTAATCATCGCCGTTGCTGAGTTTCCTATCATTTATTATATGACGTTGTTTACATATAGGGACCAGTTACAAAAGAACGAGGCATTGGAAATATTTACGAACGCTCGTTTTAAGCGGGAATGCAATTTATTTGCTCACGGTAACACCGATTTGACCAATTGCACTAGATGCAAATAATAATAATAATAATAGCTAATTATTCTTTTTTTCCCCAACCAAATGTGACCAAAACGGTTATAAAAATGCTGTCATTATAAAAGGTTTCTAGTGTCAATGTATTTCTTGTTCTTTCTGTTTACATTTCATGTTGTGACACTTCTCTTCTCCCATGATCGAACATAGAATGCTGCTACGTCAGAGCGGCCAAAGCTTCAACAAGCTTCCCCGTACTTTTTGACAAGCGTCCTTAACAGAGCGGCCAGAGCAGCTCAAGTTGGCGGCGTGTATGTACAGTAAGCGCATAAAGCGCACGGCGCAAGTGCACTTAGGGCGTGTCCTCCGAATCCACTTTTTTGCTACTTTTGCTGCTTGGCGCATGGTCTAAAAGGGTTGTCCCTATTCTCTTAATGAGTAATGGGTGTGTTTTGGGTATAACGTGCAATAAACCAGTCAGAGTCTCATCTCCCATTCCATTTAAAAGGCAGTTGCACTCGCGCCATGGCGGATTTGCTATTTACATGGCGGAATTTGCAAGCTGAAAACTGAACGCTTCTCTAGTGAGGAAACGGATTTGCTAGTGCGCGAGATTAAAACGCGAGCAGACCATCTACGGGACGAAGTGTACGTGTGTTGTGGACCCGCCTATTGGCGCACATTACTAACACGCTATTTAAATAACAAAAAAATATTACGCTATTGACTTTAGACCAGGTTTCAGTTGCGCAATGTTGCAGTCTATTTCAGTTGCCTCAAAATAGCAACGCGCCAATAATGCGCTTGAACACACCTCGTTTTCAGACCAGCACGCTCATGGGCGCACAACTGGGCGCAAATGCATTTGCTATTTAAATAACGTGGGACAAGACGTGAAGTTTATAACTGCGTCAGGGTGAAACTAGCGAAAAACACTTGCGTCGCGCCTGGTGCCGCATTGCGCCAGGTGTTTGATAGGGCCCTCAGTGTCACATGATCTTTTATCATAAAATGCTGATTTGATGCTCAAGAAACATCTATTCTTATTATCAATTTTGATATATATAATATATATATATAGGATCTGGCTATACAGTAGTGCATATATTTATTAAATATATTTATCATTTCCAGCACTACAAACAGGTTTGCCCCTAATGTTTTTTTTTATTTTTTATATTGGTGACAAGAATGACAAGACATCAGTGTCAGTGAAGAGGAAATTTAGCTTTAGCAATACAAAGTTGTTTTGTTCCAAAGATGTTTAAAATGTAATATCCATCACCACTGCCATTTCCACCTCAGAAAGCTATTAAACACAATACATAATTTGAGATGTAATGGAAATTACATTTTGTAAATATTGGAGGTTTATTACAAAAATGACAGAATTCATTAATGTTCATTCTTGCAGACATTGCAGCAAGAGAGTTTAATATGCAGCACAATTTTCCAATGTGTCAGGCAATTTTTGTTTTCCTGAATAATGGCTTTGTGTGCCTTTGATTTTGTTCCCAACGTCATAAATTCAGTGTGAAATATTTCTTACAGCATGAGAAAACCTTGCTCTTTTCAATGCAACACCTGAAATCCAGGAGATTCTCACACTAAATTAATTTGCTGTCACTAAATTGTCATAATCAATGGACATTTGTTATAGTCCATTTGTTTTCTACCTACCTTAACGTGGAGATAAACCTCTTATGTCCTAGTCCTTCACTTATAATTGGAGTCTGCCTCTCTCTGCAAGCGTTCCTTTCTCTTGCCTCATTAAACTGAGAATGGTGATCCTTAAAATCCCCAAATTACTAAGGAAAGCTTAGTAATTCCGATTATTTTCGCAGTAATGTTTTGCCTGGCAGTTAACAAAAATACAGAGTCAGATTCTTAAAAATGATGTCAATCTTTTGTGACATAAAAATGAGAAACATGAAAACAGCAGCAAATGATTTCTTTAAAACCAAAGCTACCCAGGAACTGTGAAAGATTACATTCCTTGATCCAATTTACAGTCTGAGGAATGTTTGCTAGGGTGTTAAGCCCAGAGAAGCAGTTATTACTTTCTGTAATGTAGTCTACAATATCACCATTGAATTTTCTCTTTTCTTTCTTCTGTCTGCTGTGTTATCATCTTCAATATTGTATTGCTAGACACATCACATCCTAGAGCTATGGAGGCATATGGAGCTTATACCATAAAATGACTTCATAATGAGTGTCACGCAGAGCCAAAGCGCAACCAAAACAATGTTCTTCTGATGAATGCATGCAGTTTTGTTTTTTAACCTCTAGAGGGCCAAATGTTACATAGTGTACATTTAAGGAAACACATTTTTTCTTACGTGTGTCTCATGACCAATTTGTTTTGAGTATTTTGAATTTAATGCAATCATAAATACGATCTAACACGGATGGATCTCTACCTGTCGCGATGACATAAAACTGTCCTGATATTAGAGTAACAAATACAGAAGAATAACATAAAGCATATTTTGTTACCTTTTAGAGGTTCCTTTTGAGCAGATGTTTTATACCATCATCAATGTCCTCGTCAGAGCTCATTTCCCAGTGCATTCAGCATCTGGCTCAGATTCACGATCTCAAATATATTCTCAAAACTATAATTTTGAATCGCTGACAGCTTCTTCACCAGATCCACCATCAAGTGACAGTGACACTATTCTATTCTTTTGTTTCCTGCCTGCTGTAACTATGAGTGAAACATCACTTCATCATTGTGTATCAGATATCGCCACCTTGTGGAATAAAGTCATCTTGGAAAACAGGCATTCTTGTATAATTTTATGTTTTTTTTTCTTGTTGTATTGTTTATAATGAATTGATTGAGGAATACTAAGAAGGTTAATATCTAATTTTAAAAAATGAAGAGGAGGGGGGTAGTGAATGATGTCCCGGGTCACTAAAGACCCGAGGTATGAGTTTAAGGGTTAATCGCTAATAGTAAAGTGCCCTTTCGGTCATATTGCGGCACCCCCCCGTAACGTGATTTCTACCGAGGGGGACCGCTACCACCAACGCGATGTCACCCATACCCATCAGAGGTCTGTGCACGTCTATTAGAAATATATTTTGGCCATATATTTTCAAAATATTACTTGTTAAACTAGTTAAGAACACCAACATAGGGACACCAACATGCTAGAAACCAGCCTCCAAAAAACAGTGGTGACCAGCGATGCATGTAATATCTCGTCCTCACTTTGCTTCTCCTCTCTTCCTACATGTCTGTATTTTTCTCCTCTCAATCTTTACCTCTTTGGTTGGCTCTAAGTTGGTCCCAAGGCATGATGGATCCCCACATGGCTGATCAATAAAGTCCCAGGCATCAGACGGCTGAGGAGATAAGCCTCTGAGATGAGGTCACGGTGCCCTGGCCAACTTTATCTTGCTTGTCTCCGTCAGCAAACAGGCAGGTCAATGCTCACCACAGGGCAGCTTTTTTGTCGGTAACCGGCAAACGCCCGCAATATTGTGCAATTTTCAAACATCTCACTTCGAGTGCCTCTATTGATTTGTGTGTGTGTGTGTGTGTACCTGTGACACAACAGATGTGAGACCACCAGAGGAAACGCTGCATCTGCTCTATCATGGAGGCCGTACACATGCACCATGCGTTCGATAGTCCCAATGAGCCGTAAAATGTAAAACTGACTAATTAGAAACATTAGTGCTCACAAGGGAAGCGATAATTAGAGATATAGAGTTGAGTCTTTAAAGAAGACCGATTTCCACACCTCACAAGTGCTACAGGCTACAAATGATTCACTCTATAGACTGGCAATTCTTTCCGTGTTGCACTGCAATTAAGTTTGCCGCACTGCAACTAAGTTTGCCACACTGCAGAGTGTGACAGTAGGCATGCACAACCCTATGGAAACCCATTTCCACCACAGTTGAGTAAAAATGTGATTCTTTAAGTCATATTTCAATTAGAAGCTTTATAATTATTACGAGTTACTTTCTCATAGTAATAAATAAGCATCTAATTATATCGAGAAACCTTCTCATTATGATGTCTTGGCATCTAATAATAACGAGAAACTTATGATAATGACAAAGCATCTCATAATAATCATAAACTTTATCATAAATCTATTCTAATGACTTGGTGACTCAAAAATTTGAGTTTCTCAAATTAAGTAGCCTACTATACTTATGATATTTTTGTCCTCAGTATTGACATAACTCATAATTATGGGAAGGTTTGTCATAATGGGGCAGTGAGTCCAAATCATAGGCGGATTAACCATATGGGTAATTGGGTAGGCCTAAGTGCCATGGGGAACCACGCAAATATTTTTTTCTCTTTTAAAACAAGCGATTCATTTTCAAACGTATTTCTAGCCTAGGCCTATCAGAACATTCTAAATTCCCTGAATGTTTTGTTGAAAGTTTATTATTTTCATTATTTAATTCCTTTTTTTTGTTGTTTTTTTGTGGACGCTCGATCTACTGCCAGATTCACACTAATGCGTTAGCACGCACATTTCATTTCAACGCCCATATTACACTACCGTGTCCACTGGCACGGAGCAGAGCAAGTGTTTTCAATTAATTCCAATGGAAGTTGGGCTTTCAGCTCACGCTTGAGTGTGAAGCTAAACTTCTTTATGAACTGAAAACGCTCCCTCTGCTCGCGCTAGGCTAGTGGAAACGCACCATACAGATTCTGGGAGTGTGCTGTGTGGTTTTGCGTGTTTTGCATCCTTTCAATCGAAATGAAACTGCCTCGCGATGCTCATGTATGTGTGAATCCACGACAGAGCATCACCCCGGATTTCCACCAACTGCGGAACGGCTGCGGAACGGCTGTGGATCGGCTCCGCTGCGTGTCGGCTCAGTGCTCCGCCGTCCTTCAATAACCACCAGGTCCGGATTTGTTGTGGAACGGCTGTGGCCATGACTGACCGCTGAAGTCACGAGGACCCACGAGATCTCGCGAATTCACGTATGATCGCGCGATATAACAATCTGCCCTGTGCTGAATTGCTGCGCATCCGCCAAAAATAGAAGCTCTGCGCATCTGCTCCGGAGGGCTGCGGATCTCCGGAGCTGGGAAATCTCCGCAGTCAGTGAAAATACACACATTGACTTTAATGGAAACCTATTGACTCCGCCCCCGTTCCAGTGCGGATCCGCAGCCGTTCCGCAGTTGGTGGAAATGGCCAGTCAGCCTTGCACTTTCACGTTGTACTTTGCAAAAAATTTGCAGAAAGAGGTAGAGTGTAAACGATCAATTTTATTTTCAGTTCAAAACCTCACAAAACCATGTAGCTATAGAGATGTTCTTGCAAAACCAGTCTAAACCCTTGGCATGTTTGCATTTAATTTTTCAATTGTATAGATTGATATATAGATTAGTTCAGTTTTTTTAAAACAATATTTTGCAGCATGCTTTGTTCAAATTTATATCGTATCTTGAAGTGAAACAGATGTTTATTATATTATGCCTGTAACAGTTGGGTTCACTAGTTCTAAAATGTTTAATGTTGCATACAGTGGCAGATTAAGACTCTTTGGTGCCCCTGGGCACTGACACCTATAATTAAAATTAAAAACTTTCTCATCATTCTTATAATTATGAGATATTAAGTCATTATGAGTAATGAAATATGATTAAAAAAATCTCAATGTAATTTACTCATTATTATAAGAATGTTTTTCGTTATGAGTCTTAATTATAATATTTTTTGGTAACACAGTACTTGAAGGGGTGTGCATAAGACTGACATGACAGGACACATGTCATGAATATGAAGGAGGGTTTATGCATGTTTATGACAACTCTCATTAAGTGTCATTTGCTCAATTAGGACATTTTTAATGCAAATATAACATGTTTGAGATGTTTTTGTTATGACACCTTGACATAAACCAATACATCATAACCTGCCAGTGTCTTTGCCATGACAACTTGACATTACTAAGACAACACAACCTGTCATAAATATGTCATAAACATGACATAGCAGATTCATTATCAAACTTAAGAAACCACTTAGCTTTATGGGTTAACATTATATTAAACTGTCAGATGGTTGGTTTTGACATTGGCTGTCATGAGGCCATTATAACATTTTAATGACAAATTCAATTTGTACCACTGTAGTTGAGGTCAAGAAAAATATTTATGGCACAGTTATAATGGCCTCATGACAGCCAATGTCAAAACCAACCACATGACAGTTTAATGTAATGTTAACCCATAAAGCTAAGTGGTTTCTTAAGTTTGATAAATAATCTGCTATGTCATGTTTATGACATATTTATGACAGGTTATGATGTATTGGTTTATGTCAAGTTGTCATAACAAAGACATCTCAAACAATGTCAAATTTGCATAATTGAGCGAATGACACTTAATGACAGTTGTCATAAACATGCATAAAACCTCCTTCATATTCATGACATGTGTCATGTCATGATTATGAAAGTGTCATGTCAGTGCACAGCACACCCCTTCAAGTAAAGTGTTACCTATTTTTTCTTAGTATTGACATATTTATTCTTAATTATGCGAAAGTTTCTCATGAGATACCAAGTCGTAAAATGAGCGTTTTTTCAATTATGAGAACGAAATCATAAATAGGAGAACTTTTCTTATTATTATGATTTAAAGAATCACATTTTTCACTCAGCTGTGGCAGAAACAGGTTTCTCTACAAACCCAGCAGCCTCAAATTTTAGAACTTGTTTGTTAAACATTGAAATAAATGATGTGTTCGATTCAAATTTGTTGTTATACTCAATTATATGCCAGACTGCCTCAATATCGCAAGATCGTTCAGGCATGTGCAAAATCTTCTCTCAATGTGATGTTTTAATTGGAGGGTGAGCACAACCGGCACAAGACTGCTGAGCATTAAAGCAATTGCAGCTTACAAATACAATAAGTTATACTTTATATAATTGCCTGATGTGGTCCAACAGCCGACAGAAGGACGAAAGGAATGTGTGATTAAATTCTCTTTACAGCATCGTAATTTTTGTGAATAATTGCAGCACACAGGAAGGGAATACACAGTAAAATGTGTCACCTGAGGAGATGGAGGCTGTAAAACATTAATACTTGCAATTAAGCTAGATCTCTGTGGCATGCTAATTATCTGTTAAGACACCCAGTGTCAGGACAGAACAAAAAAAACATCCAGCACGGAACTAAATATGGGAGCAGTCGGGCTGAATATCGCTGCTTGGTTTGGCCACGGAAACAATATGTAAATGTAGATGGGGGTTTGTGGGAAATGTGCTTGAGCAAAAAAGCAAAAGTGACCTCTTTTTATTCACTCATCCTTGTCTCATCAACTGTCACTGTTGATGTCTGATGCCTCTGTCTGGTGCTGTTAAAGAGGAATAGCTTGGCTCTGGTTCAAACGTTAATGACACAAGGGTTGAAATGATGTACATATCACAAGCTTTCATTTTAGCATTCATTTTTTTCTCATTCAGTAACTTTGCATGCATTTGTACAAACAATGTGGGAACGTTTTCACACAGAAATTCTATTTTTACAATTTAGAAATGTCCTTAGAAACAGGTTAAGCTGTTACATATAAACACTATCATTAAAAAATGTGGGGTCAGTAAGAATTTTGGGGGAAAAAAGAAGAAAAGTTTATTTAGCAAGGACACATTAAATTGATTAAAAGTGACAGTAAAGACTTGTATTTCTATTTCAAATAAATATTGTTTTTTTGAACTTACTATTCATCAAAGAATTCTGAAAAAAATGTATCGTCGTTTCCCCTAAAATATTAAGTAGCACTGTTTTCAACATTGATAATAATAAGTGTTCATTGAGCAGCAAATCAGGATATTATAATGATTTCTGAAGGATCATGTGAAGACACTGAAGGATCACACTGAAGACTGGACTAATGATGCTGAAAATTCAGCTTCACCATCACAGGAATAAATTACATTTTAAAATATATAAAAATATATTTAAAATAGAAATAGATAATGATAAATGCAGCCTTGCTAAGCATGATTTATCGTGAATAAAACACAGCTATTGACAAATCAGAATCAAGGATTGGAACTAACCGTTTTATAAATATTTGTAAAGGAACTTAATTTAAATAAAATTCTCTCAGCAATTCTAGTTTAAATTCACAAAATTGTCAGTGTCATTTCTCTTTCTATTTTCTCACCAATAAAGATATAGCCAACTCAAAGTAACGTAATTTAGTGGGTGGTGTCAAACCTACCGACTCTCTCAGAGGTCTGTCACACTTACCAATTAAGAATGGAAGGGGTGACAGATGAAATGACTCTTTACTCCGATTCTCTGTCCAATAAAGCCTGCTGAAATAAGATCGGCAGCACGTTGCAAATTTAAATATACTTAATTAGAATGTAATTTGTGGAGTAACTTTACCTTGTGAATGTGAATGACTCTCGGTTCTGCTAAAGTCACCATGAAATTAAAATGGAATTCTTTTTTTTTTTTTTTTGGACTATTGCAGTATTTATTATGAGGGCAAGACAACCTGTCACTCACATGAGATTGTAGCAATAGCAAACCACAACTGTCCAATCAATTCCTGATGGACAAAATTAAGTCTATGTAGGGTATCTGGACAGTCTCACATGACGTAACCATTCTAAGTTTGGGGAAAAGCTTTTAACATTTGACTCGCGTCTAGTAATTCACCAGCGAGCGCCAGAAAGTCTGTTCCTAATGGCGTTCATTGACACTTTCATGGCGAACGTGAGTTAAAACAAAACACCCCTAAACCAGCGATGAGCCAGCTTCACACAGACGTTATCATCTCAAAACCTTCCCCCTTTCCGGCAAGAAGGAATTCCAGGCCACTTACGGGTAATTTTGTAGGTGATTCCCGATCATGTTTCATAAAGTATATTCCCTGTACCCGAGCTAATAGGAATATCCCAGTTTCCCTACATCTACTATTTTTTTGTTTGAGAAGCTGTTTTACTTCGATATACTTCACAATAGGGAAGAAAAGACTATCTTAACTTCTTCAAGGTTCTTCAAGGCAAGCCTTCAAGGTTAGCAAATGCAGGCAAGCAGAGGCTCTTTTTTAAAGGTTGTCAATGGATGAGAGCCTTTACTATGTTGAATAAACTGCTTTCGTGGGAAAACAGCATATCTTTAAATGAACCGACAGCCTATCGGCTAATCTTCAACATTTTTTCCTTTAAAAATTTGTTTTGAATTTATCTATTTTTAGAGTTTGCACCTAAAAAATACTATTAAATAAGAGAAGTCACAGACAATTTTGGGACGGATTCAGTTTATGGCAATTTTCATTAATTTCTGTGGAATCTGCAAACAGTGATTAACTTAGACAGTCAATAGCCGCTTTTCCACTGTCGGGCCAGTACGAGCCAGGGCTAACAGCGTTGCCCGGCGAGGCCAATAGCCTAGGACCTCAAGCACCAAAGCCAAAAATCAAGTTACGATTCCCCTGTTGGGCCAGAAGTCCTGCAGTGCCACCCTAAAACCTGTCCTTAACACGCCTCCATTGAACGACGTCACACAACACCAGCTGACTGGAAACTATGCGGACGGAAGACCGTACTGTAATACTTCTCTGAACAGCGACACAACACCGTTACAGAAGCTAGAATGTGAAACATACAGCATGACCTGTGTAGTCTGATTACAAATCAAACTTTTCTAATGTGTCAGTTCTTTGTAGTGAATCAAAAACAGTGCAACCAGTGTGACGGATTTAGATTAAAGGACTCTTATGAGTCAATTATTTAATCAAAAACATACAGCGCATCCAGTGTAGTCCAACTTCCTGGTGAATGATTCTAATGAGTCGATTCTTTGAGTTGACTCAAACACATGCAGCATTTAATTGTGAAACCACTATGAAAAATACAGCAGAAATCACACCAGAGCTTAAAGCAGGTGCTATTTAACTGCATTAGAGACTTCTCTCTGACTCAAAAAGAAAATATTTTGGATGTCCCACAGAGAATGTCAAAAAGAGTGTGTGGGTGACCCATACAGTAACTGTTTATTGAATAGTTCAGCTTTTATAGCCTATACAAATTCTGATTTTTTCCTTGACAGCATGAACTGCCACTGAATAACATGTTTTCATGGAATGTTTCAAAGGGCCTTTTAAACTCTATTATGAGAGAAAAAGCAAATGATGTGGAAGGGATAATAGGGACAGTTTGGTTCAGCGCTTCTTCTTAATGTGTTTTTAGACTTTTAGAATTGGACAAGTCCAAATGCCAAGTGTAAAGGTATACTTTTTTTAATTCAATGCTGTAGGCTATAATAAGGTTTAATAAGGCTCTACAAGGCTAATAATTGAAATGTTTCTGTTTGTCCTTGTAAAATGAGTACATTTTGTAACATTAGGTCTCGGCTTTTACTGCATTTATTTTGTTGATGAAATGTCCCTGTTGTGCAGTCAAAATAATGGTTAGACTTCATCTGTGTCCGGACCCAGTTCTATAAGATAAATGCTTATTCAAGTACAACATGAGTAGTTTGAGCTTGGCGCATTAGTGTAGTGATATTACAGATTGAGCTGAACAGCAGCCCGTGACTCAGCTGCACTCCACTGAACAGGATTGCTTCTTTCTCTGGACCCACAAAACTTCTTAATAACATATTTATCTTAGAAATATGAAAAAAATGTCAACCGCAAATATAGATTAATTACAGAATCCTCTCCGATGACATTCACATTCCTGAGTGAACCAGCTCCCTTACGGTAAACATAAGCAATCCTGTATGCTAATGATAACTTTGAGGACATGATTTAGAAAGATGGCATTATAATTACAACTGTTCTGTTGTGTTTTCTCAATCTAGCTGTGTTAATTCATTAGAATACACATTTGGATTCATGCCTCATAAAAAATGTAAATGACAAATAATTCAAAATGTGATTTTTCATGCCCGCTTTCAAACACGTCTGTGGAGTTTTTGTCATCGCTAGATCATTTTTATGTCTAATTATGAAGCAGGACACATTTTCATCATTAAGCTAGAAGGAGCGGTTCTCAGTGGCAGCTCACAATGGCAGACAAGCACATGCTTCAGCTAACCTCAGAGGAACGTTGCCTTAATGAGGCCTGTAATTAGTGCAAGTCATAATATGCAAATTGGCATGCGCATAAAGTGCAAAGAAAAGAGGCTGGAAGTTTGGTGGAGTTAGACGATTTTAGATATTTATGTGTGTCTATACCTCCATCGTGATTAAGAATGTGTTAATCTCATTTGCTTTGTGTATTTTCCAATGTTTACCTAGTTCTGATTATCCCATGTGTACTTGCAGTGGTGGCAAAGAACCCAAATATTACTGGTAACAACATTGAGCAACTACATAATGAATACTGGAAGAAGATTGGAAGTCTGAGCATTCTTGTGACTTGAATAATAAGGCTGAATACTAAAAATATAATTGCCACGAGGTGATGTTGTTGGGTAAATTTAACCATTCTGTTACTACCTTGGGGATCCACCCACAGTGTGTGTGTTTACTTGTGTGTGGGTGTGTAGAAGAGACAAACTACTTTTTAGTTTGATGTGCACAACGTGAGCAGATTTTCTCGCTGTAGAATGTACCCAATATTTGATTGCTGTTATGATTATGTGATTTAATTGTGAATCCAAATACAGCATGTAGAGAGACATGGTACATTTTGATTTGTTAATGATTTAGAAACTGTGTATCATTGAGGTAAACAAAACACTGCACAATGCAGCATATTATCTATAACTTTTATGCTACAGTATTTTTTACATCAGTATTATCCGTCAGAAATAATGTTTTCATAATTTAATGGCAACGTTAACGTTCTTAGAACATATAGTTGTTAGCTGGTTGCAGCAAATGTTCCTATAGTCATATGGGAAACACTGGAATATGATTGTGCAAATGGACATACAGGTGCTTCACAGTCAGAGATCTTCCATAGACATTTCTCTAGAAATAGATGAATCTCCTTTACAACACCATAAGCTTTAAAAGTATGAATTATTGTTCAGTAATTAAACTTTTTCCCTCTAGAGCAGGGATAGGCAACTTCGGTCCTGGAGGGCCACTGTCCTGCAGAGTTTAGCTTCAGCCCTGATAAAAACTCACCTGCCTGTATCTATCTAGTAATCCTGAAAACCTTGATTGCCTTGTTCAGGTGTGTTTAATTAGGGTTGGAGCTAAACTCTGCAGGAAAGTGGCCCTCCAGGACTGAAGTTGCCTATCCCTGCTCTAGAGGATGAATAAAAGAGAAGCACAATAGGCTACACATGCACATATATTTTCTTATCAGGCAGATATCACTTTTAAATGGCTTAAAAGGACTGATTTTTGTGCATGATGTATGCATCATTGATAAACAAAACTCATGGTTTATTCATTTAACATTATTATTTATTTACATACATCTCTTTCACCATAGTATTTAGTATGGATGTTCTTCTTGCTGCATTCATTTCAATGGAACACAATGGAACACTGTCCAAGAGACACTGAATCAGCAACAAAGACACTGTTATTTGTGAGAAGCTTTTAGCTTAACAGGAAAGCTGAACTCCAGACACTTTCAAGTACTCATTTTAAACGCTGTCAGCATTTAAGATAAAGCTGGTCTCTAACACCTCACCTTCTGATTCTCGTTAATTTGAATCCAGTTAAATCTCAGTGCTCTTGTCACTTTCTTCCGGTGACCTGCTTTTGTTTGGTTTTTGTTTGGTTTTGTTAAGACCTAGGTTAAACACACAACTATCGACAGCGTGTGCGTCATATTGTTGATTACAACTCAATTACCTAAGATGAGTGCTAGGCTTCAGTCTTGTAGTAGCTAGTCACACCACAAGCTATATGCTAAAATTAGCTCTCTTTTTTTATAAATATGAAATATAAAAATTAGTCAGCTGTAACTGTAGAAAACATAGCTATACCAAATGATTACAATTGATTCTATCACAGTGTTTTCAAGTTACTCCAAGACACAAAGAATGAGGCAAATTTTACTTGCTGTGTGTCGTTTTGAAGACTGCGTCGTTGCATTTGTTGGCTGCATACAGTACATCATCAAGGCTGTCTCATTTTAGAAATGCAACCATTACATTCCAAAGCAAGAAATAAATTACAGTAATTACGCCTCATGAGGAATAGCAGTTGCTCTACTGAAATGATACAGCCTCAATGACGTACGCGGCCAACAAATGTGAGGGGGCATGTCATATTCCCATTGGTTGATTGTCTTGATTGTTCACAGGTGTTTCTTGTTAGTCATTAGTCTTGGTGTATAAATAGCCCTCATGCTTCCATTGTATACAGAAATCCGGCGAAACACGGAAGTAAAGCAGCGCCGCCATTACTGCGTGCCTTTGCTGCTAAGGAGCGGAAGTAGCGTTGGTCCCGTAGGCGGCTGTAGCAGATGTTAGCTGTACGAAATGTTATTTCTATGTAGTTTTTTTAGTATGTATGCTGTCCAGTGATGCCGGGAAGAGCGTGTTGTCTGGTTGGCTGTTTTAACAACAAATAAAACTGTTTGTGAAATTCACAAACCTTTGTTGCGCATTGACTGCCCATGTTTCCGGCCATACGGATTACACAAGTTTCTTGTGCGGGCGGTAATGCACCCACTCTGTGTGTGAATTCTGTATGCTGGCAAATCCTCTAATTATAACATATATATATTATGAAAGATTCATTGTGCAGTCAACTTCATTGATAATAATAGAGAGAGATCGCGATGAACTGATGTCAGCTTTTTAGGAATTATTAAGGGAGCGCACTTGCGCGGATTCAGTCATGCCAAACCATGCACGTAGCCTGCTTGCTTTTATTACAGTGTGGTTTGTGTGTTAATGCTTTAATAACAAATAATTTATCAGGAGCATTTATGCAGATGTGTATAGCGACACGTAGGCTAACTTGAAACTATTTGGAGGTACAGAAAAAAAGTCTATTTGCGGGCGGGAGAAAGTAACATAGAAAGTAGTTGGAGGGCTCTCAAGTGTCACGCTCTCCCGCCACACATTGTATTTCTCACACTGAAAAACGATTTAATATTTAATTTAATTTAATTTAATTTAATTTAACGACGTAATATGCCCCAGCGCCCAAAATTTCTCTGGCCACGCCGCTCTCACTATGGAACCGGCAGGAATCAAGCGCGCCTCGAGGAAGTTCATGCAGTCGTGTCCTCATATAGGCAAATAAACAGCTCGAGCGTCACACGTGCTTCAGCGCGTGTGTCTGTGTTAAATGAAACTGCGCGTCGACTGCACCATTCATTCACACAGAACACGTAGGATTCGTATTTAAATAGTATTATTGCGGGGTATAGTATTATTACAAAACAATGGTAGGGGAAACACTGAGTTATTTGCAACTTGTGAAGCTTGTGAACATATTAGCAACATAGCGTTCAGTTTTATTGTTGTCATCAATTAATACACGTCTTAATTACATTATATTTGGCTGACGCATTTTTACATTAATACATTATGTTGTCAAAACTTGAACTTACCAATAAAGGTAAGTTACCAAAACTTACCGATAAAGGTAAGTTTTGGCCACTACCTGACATCATCTACCCAATGTTCCCTTTCACCAGACATTTTCTTTCATGAGCAGGATCCACTTTAATTGAAGTGTCATTAGAGGGCACCGGCAAGTGTCACACCGTCACCCTTAGCAGGCACGCAGTAATGGCGGCAGGCAAGATGGCGGCGCCCATAGAGTTTGCGGCGGATTTGTGTATATTGTCTAGTTTTGTTTGTGTAACAGATGTTGGTGAGTCTCATCTAACCAAGTCAAATTCACTTTTTTTGTGACGGTGTGTCCGTGTCCGTGCCGGTGTCCGTGTCGATGTGTCTAAAGTCTAAAGCAAACATTTAGGTTTCCGTGCTGGTGTGTCGGTGTCAGTGTCTGTGCCGGTGTCCATATCAGTGTGTCGTTGTCCGTGCCGGTGTCTGTGTCGGGTTTCCGTGCCGGTGTCAGTGAGTCGGTGTCCGTGATGGTGTGTCCGTGCCAGTGTCCATACCCGTGTCGGTGTACGTGCCGGTGTCCATGTCGGGTGTTCGTGCCGGGTGTCAGTGTGTCCGTCTCCGTGCCGGGTGTCCGTGTCCGTTTCCGTGTCCGTGTCCGTGTGTCCGTGTCCGTGTACATGTACATGTACGTGCCGTACAAAATAATGACAAAGATTTTTATCTTCACCACTAGCACAGCAAAGTCTGCCATTCTTTTTTATTTAAAATTTTGTTACCTTGCAAGGCTTTGTTTTTAAAAGAGGGACATTCGTTTGGCTGTAATGCTCAGTCACTTGCAAAATAGTAAAACCAACATGAAAAAGAATCGTGATAAAATCGTGCATCGTGATTTTCCTGAAAAAAATCGTGATATGATAGTTTTGCCATATCGCCCACCCCTAGGGCATAGCTTTTGAAATGAGACTAGTTCTGAATCTAAACAGCTGACATAAAATACAAAACACACAACTTGATATATATATATATATATATATATATATATGTGTGTGTGTGTGTGTGTGTATATTATGATGTTCCATTGATGCATCTGTATCACTGGAAAGTCCAGGCTTGCTTTGAAGAACAAATTTCATGGCTTCGCCATTTTCATTACCTCTTGTGCCTCTGCCTGCTTAGTGGAGACATCTCTGTATTATTCTGTCCTCAGTGGAGGACTTTATCGTCCTGAAATATGCAGAGCCATATGGCTGCACATCAATGCTAGTCTGCATTTTATTTCTTTCCGTCTTCCTGACGTTTTTTTTCCAGCTTTTCCCACAGGACTACCTAAATTCTTGACAACTGTTGACTGGGTTATTAATGGAGGTTGCGCTGTCTATAATGTGAGGGATTTGTGCTCAAGCGGAGAGGAGGGTACGTCACATCTTCCGCCTCCACACTGCAATATTTCACTTTAATTACTTGGAGCATCCTACGTGACTCAAGGATACAGCATGCTAATTTGCCAGTGCCCTTGTGACTATGTGCAAAACGAATGGGAAGTTGGGTCTAGGCATATTTGGAAGGTTTACAGAATCTCTAGACCATTAAAAATAGAGTATTGAATGTCATGCAAAACAACTTCCACAGCAATCAAACACTTCTCTGTGACACCAAGCTAAGTTAATGGAAAATTAGAGTCACAAGCCATACATCATTTTTTACATTGTCAGTGTCAAGCTGAACAAGTCTTCAGGCGAACCTCTTGAAGGACCCAGTACTTCAAGAGTTACGTTCACGTTTGAAGATTCCTCATTAGCATTCAGGCCCTTCACCGCAATCCAGTGTTCCTATGTACGCGAGGAGGAGCTGACAGTGGAAAAGGAGAGGTTTCATTTTCTGCCTGACGAGCTGAGAAGCGCATATCAGTGGCACAGGAGAAAGTGTTCCATGTATGTATTATTCAGACGTTGTTCTCATGGCCCACTCAAAGAGAGAGAGATGAGAGCCGAGAAGGAGCAGCAGTGAATTACAGTGGAGAGCGATGTCATCTCTAATGGAACATTGTGGATCTCCACGGATATGGAACGAGGGAAACAGTGGGCCAAGTGCACATTGTGTGGTCTTTGGCATAAACGAATCTGCCTTAAAATCTTGTGCCATTTCCATCTTCTGTGGAAGAGAGGATGGTTTCAAATGCAGGTGGAAGATTGGATCAACACAGTCAGAATCACTTTTCTGATTAAATCTCAACCAGAACATACAGCTTAGCTCAAACAAAATGGAAAACAAAATATGTTTGGTGGGCAAAGGAAAAAAAAGTAACACACTTAAGTCACACTTACAATAGTAGGAATGTCATTGCATTAGATAAAATATCAAATTAAGTGGCAACCTAATGATCTTAGAAGCCTTTCTTAGAATTAAGCTAACCTTAAATGTATCTAAATTATTTTAACTATCTTTGTTTAAAACTAACTTTAAATCAAACAACAAAACTAAACAAACAACAATTTGGTAAGATATTTAGGCCTAATTAGTTATTAGGCCTAACATAATAACCCATCTTTAACTCCACACAGACAGTCAACTGCAGTACAGTGAATTAATAATAATAATAATCATTAAAACTTTATTTTATAAAAACACATTTAAAAGTAGCTTCTCAAAGCGGTGTACACAAAATAAGCAATACTGTACATAGCTCAAGTAATAAAAGTAACATTAACAAACAAATGCTAGTTTAAAAAATATGTCTTAAGTTTACCTTTAAAAATTTCATAGGTCTGAACTTCCCTAAGTTCAAAAGGCAGAGAATTCCAAAGGGCAGGAGCATATGAAGAGAAAGATCTTAAGCGTGTATGAGGAACAACCAACAAGTTGGATTGTGAAGATCACAATCTACAATTTGGGGTATAGGAATTTACCAATTCAGATAAATAATGTGGAGCCAAGCCATGCTTTATATGTCGTCTCGTCAAGTCAAGTCATATAGCACTTTTAACAATATAGATTGTTTCAAAGCAGCTTTACAGTGTAATAGGAAATTACAGTAACAGAGATTGTTTTGGCTTTACAGCAGCTCTAGAATAAAGTTATTGTCCAGCTAAAGTTGGTTTTGATTGATTGATTCACTTCCGTTGCAAAGATCATTAGTTGTTAACTTAGGAGCCGTTAACACGTCACCTTTCTAACAGAAAACACTCAACGCGCTCCGGCCCACTCATCCGCACAAAACAGTGCCCGGTGGCTCGAGAACGCAAACCCTGAAATATACATTTTTCAAGGCTTGCACCTTGGAATCTAAGGTTATCTCTGCGCAAACCTCAAAAACGCAAACCCGCTCAAACGCCGATGGCATGCACATGCGCATCACGTGTTTAGTCTATGTATGCGCGTTTGAATATACATGTGCGCTGTAGTCCTTCTTTACAAACCAACCCTCTACAAACTACTTAAGAATTTATAATAAATAATTATTTATCGCTTCTTCGTAGCCACCTGAACCGGAATTATCCGGACAACGTTTTATCTGTACAGAGGTAAAGGGAAGGAGGCCTTCACAAGGGAGAGACTAGTTGATAATTCAGGACTGCGTTGTCGTCGTGTCCAGGCGCAGGTCCTTCATCAGATCTGGATACGGCCTGGATCCGGCGGACTGCGGTAAACCTCGGGATAAACATAGAGAATAATATTAGCGTAGACGCCATCCTTCTTATAATGTAACAAGTACATCAGGATTTATGGGAAGTGTTCCTGCTGACCTAATCTATGCAGCCTAACATTGAATTATAGAAGTCTATAATGTGTACGTATGCTAGGTCAAAGAGATGTGTTTTTAGTCTGGATTTGAACTGACAGAGTGTGTCTGCTTCCCGGACAACTTTAGGAAGACTGTTCCAAAGTTTTTGTGCTAAATAGGAAAAGGATCTACTGCCAGCAGTCGATTTTGATATTCTAGGTATTAACAACTGGCCGGAATTTTGAGATCGCAATAGACGTGAAGGACTATAATGCGTTAAGAGCTCGCTCAAGTACTGGGGAGCTAAACCATTTAGTGCTTTGTAAGCAGGGCCTGAAGTTAACTTTTTTGGCCACCAGCCACTGTGGCAGGTGGATATCAAAATTCACCTGCCACAGAGACTTTTTACCAGCCTTTTTTTTTTTTTTTGCCTCATTTTCATAGGTGAAAAACGGGAATTTCACAATATTGTTCTTTAACTTGTACACATTTAAGTGCTGTCAAGTTATTAACGAAATCAATATAAGTAATAATAACTCTTAGAATATACATTTAAAAAAAATCTTTTTATTCATTGATTTTGACACACACACGCACAACAGATCTATAGACCTACCGCAGCTCGTATGTAACGTTAAACAAATCACCCGTGGCTGTGTTGATGGCTGATTTAGTCACGTAGACAGCTAGGTCCTGACAGCTTTTAGTTACAGCGTTCAGGAACCGTTAAGCAGAACTAAATTAATATTATTACTGGTAAAGTTACCGGGTACCGGACATTTTCTCA
The DNA here is from genome assembly GCF_029890125.1 of Rhinichthys klamathensis goyatoka. NCBI lineage: Eukaryota > Metazoa > Chordata > Actinopteri > Cypriniformes > Leuciscidae > Rhinichthys > Rhinichthys klamathensis. The sequence goes on from NW_026606829.1 coordinate 378,790, forward strand.
CCGGTTCCCAACTCCCAACATGTACTACAGTTGCACACGCACACATCTGTGCAACTGTCATTGTTCTGGAGCCTACGTCAGCGTTACATTATCTCATCCCATCTCACCAACAATTCAATACTGGCACATCCAAACGTAGTCAGAAAAGGGCCTCATCTTCTTTCTGATCGCATGAACGTTACGAAACAACAGTCGCTGTCATAAATCAGCCGCTCACGAACCTTGCCGTTTCTTTGACTCATCCTCATCTTTTTGTTGGTTGCTTGTTTCAGCTGGCCTTTTTACCCCAGTAATGTGCCGCCACATTATAGCTAAGGTCCAACGCAATGAAAATGAAAACGAAAACGTAAAAAAAAACCCTAATGAATCACTCAATTCTCATTGGCTACCCGCCAATGTGGCAGGTAGATTGACAGTGTTACCCGCCAATAGCAAAATTCACCCGCATTTGGCAGGTGGTCGGGTGTTAATTTCAGGCCCTGTTTGTAAGTAATCAGTAATATTTTTTCATTTATACGATGTTTAATAGGGAGCCATGTTGTCCGAACCAGGCTAATATGGTCATACTTCCTGGTTCTAGTAAGAACTCCTAGCTGCTGCGTTTTGGACCAGCTGTAGTTTGTTTATTAAGCATGCAGGTCGACCACCCATAATAGCATTACAATAATTAATGTCATGAACGCATTAACTAATTATTCCGCATTTGTCATTGAGAGCATATGGTGTAATTTATATATATTTTAAGATGGAAAAAAACGGTTTTACTGATACTAGACACGTGACTTTCAAATAAAATTTTGGTATCAAAGAGCACACCCAGGTTCCTAACCGACGACGAAGACTTGACAGAGCAGCCATCAAGTGTTAGACAGTATTCTAGGTTATTACGTGAGGGAGTTTTTTGTCCAATAATTAGAATCTTTTTCAGAATTAAGTAGTAGGAAATTATTAATGAAATATTCATGAAAAATGTGCTTAGTTATAACCAAGCTCTCTCTATTTTGTTGTAGATAATCAAACTGTTATGTTGGCTCAGAAGCCTATCCGATATATGTATCCTCGTGCGCAAAGTCATTGCTTGATATGATATATATATATATATATATATATATATATTTATAAACAGTATAACCTAATGTTTAAATATCTAGAACAACAGATATAATCTCGTGAAGCATCATAGGAATACACACACACGCACACACACGCGCACACACACACACACACGCACGCACGCACGCACGCACGCACGCACGCACGCACGCACAAACACACACACACACACACACACACACACACACACACACGCACACACACACACACACACACACACACACACACACAACGATGGTATAATAGACATGCAGATACTGATTTTTTTTTTTTTTTTTTTTTTTGCTAAAGCAGTGCAGGCAGGATAATTTTATCTAGTTACACAAAGCACCTCTAATAAGCCTTACAAATGATACCCCAAGGCGGGTGAACCAAGCTTAACAGAGCATGGCGCTGAGAGTACATGCACTTCCTGAGAAGCTTGGGGCATTAGTGGCTAACAATAAAAGCTTTTCAGTATACTGTTTCGTTAGGTCCAAATTATGTCAAAAAAGCTCTTGACATTCTGTTTTAGTAGATAATGTTTTGTCAACAACAAAAAAAGGATAAATTTTTAAAATGTCTGCATATTGTATTTTAGAAACACAGTTTGCACATATGAAAGGTCTACTGTATGTCTGGAAATAGCCATAATTCTCTGAAGTTGCTTCTTCACTAAACTGAGCTGTCATGGGAATATCCAGAACTTGAAAGGCTTACTATAACTACCACAAGTCTGGGCTAAAAAGTGGGCCAAGTTCAGGAGGAATAGCTAAAAATCATATTGCTTCTTTATGATTTATAGATGAAGGAGCTACAGGATTAAGATACCATTAAATAGTCACTATACAGCAAACATATCAGATCAATATATAGCTATATCATTTGCTTCATTTTGAACTTCTGGAGAAACATCTGTATTCTAATTTGCAGAAAAGAAAAAAAAAGACTCATAACTGAGAAAAACATGCATAAAGTTAACGATTCTGTTTCTAGTTTTACATGGCAAAAATTAATTTAAAGAAGCTACAGATCACTAAGGTAATTAATGTAAAGCCCAGCTTATTATGGATTATGCATGAGAACAACAGAAGTAGATAATGGAACAGATCGTGGAACAATGACATGATAATCCTTCTGTGACTGCTGCCAGTCTAAACACAATAGGTTTAGGGATTAAATTAGTCAGCCTTTGATATGTTGTGCTACTGGCAAGCTTTGGCTTTTCTGTGGTTGGGATTCAGTTGTTCTGTTGACAGAGATGCTCCTGAGGCTGCAATACCCAGCAAAAAAAGTGTGCGTTCTTGTCTGGGCAAAGCTTGCCGAACACTAGGATTTACTAAGTGGTTGCCAGGGTGTTGCTATGTGGTTCCTATGGTATTCTCTGTGTTTGCTAACTGGCCATTTCAACAGAGTCTGTTTGATATGCATGGGCTATACGTACATATATAATTCCTGGGATGCAAAGCTGAATTTTCAGCATCATTACTCCAGTCTTTAGTGTCACATGATCCTTCAGAAATCATTCTAATATGCTGATTTGGTGCTCAAGAAACATTTCTTATTATTAATGTTGAAAACAAACACACATCCGTGTAAGACAAGACTCGACAAGGAACACAAGAAACACTGGGGTTTAAATACATGAGGGGTAATTGGCAAACAAGACACAACTAGGAAAAATCAAAGAACTAATCAAGAAGAAAAACTACAAAGGACTACAAAACATGGTGCAAAATAGGAAATAACATAGAAGTCCAGGGGAACACAGGCTGTGATCATGACAGATGCATTAAATTGATCAAAAGTGAATTCGAAAAAAAGTTATGTTTCGAAAAAGTGCAATTTTTTTTAACATTTATCAAAGAATCTTGAAAAAATTATATCGCAAATACACAAAAATGTTAAGCAATATAAGAGAGAGAGAGAGAGAGAGAGAGAGAGAGAGAGAGAGAGAGAGAGAGAGAGAGAGAGAGAGAGAGAGCACATAAGTGTTCTCATTTTTTAACTGTTAAAAATGTAGGTGACCAGTAATCATTTGAAAATATTATTTGAAAGGTCCTCTTTGCCTGATTCCCATTTCATGCAGAGTGAAACAAAATGTTTAGTTCTGTGATTGCAGCCGTATTTCCAAAATATTCTCTCTCTAAATGCATAACTTCATAGTGAAGAGGCCACAATATTCTATCAGCAGCTCAGAGAGATCTTTCCGATTGGATGCATTCAGAGGGAAAACCGTGCGAGCGCACAGTAATTTGATGGGTGAGAAATCCTCTTGCAGAGATGAGATTACAGTTGAACCATGACATCTGCAGCACAAGGACTGGGACTACAATCTTGGTACATTGATCACAGATGGAAAACAAAGGCGCCAGCTTTATGGACGGCCTCTTAATATCTTCTCACTCTTGGGTAGTACATTTTCTTTCTCTGCATGAACAAAAGCAGAACAGAATAGCAACATCCTTGACCAAAATCTTTTTTAGAAGTGATTTTCTTGCTAGGCCTACTCTTCATGCTCTCCCACAGTGACAGGGCATTCCCACATGGCATTGAAAGAGATGATCTTATAGCTGTGCAAAGAACTTTACAATAATTTACAATAAAGAGCAACTGGTTCTCAATTTGGAGAAATCCAGGTTTCTTAACTTTACCATTTAAATAGGGCTGCAATTGTATCATGATAATTTAGTTAGCATGTTAAAATGTCCTGTGTGAATGTTTAGGTCAGTGATAGGCTGTTCTTCAATGACACTGAAATATATTGACTATTTAAGTAATTTTTTGTAATGTCTATTCAGTACAAGAAGTCAAATTAAACTATTTAGTACAATTACTGGATGATTTTCTCATTTGATGAATGCAATTAATCGTGATTCATTTTATAATCAGCTTTTCAAGGCTCTCTGAACACACTATACTGATGGGCCAATCGTGCCATCTATCATCCATATATTTCCTAATATTCACTGTTGTCCATTGCAACATTGTATAATGGTCTACTTATCTAAAACTACCATTACTTGTTTCATACAAATGCAACTGTTGACATCGTCCACCTCAATAATCGATTGTAGTAAAAAAATGACCTCAGAGGATGTCAATATTAAAGGGGTCATGAACTGCATTGTTTTATTGTTTAATAATATTTCCTGGGGTGCACTTATAAATGTTGTATGATTGTTCAAAATAAAAAATTGTCATAATTTAGAAATAAAAGGCATTTTTCCCTGATTTTAGCCCTCTGGTTTGAAGGGGCGTGTCTGCTGTGAGACTTCAGTGTAAACATCCACTGCTGTGATTGAACATCTTTGCATATGAAATAGAAGTATTACATGTGGGACTCTCTCGGAAACTTTTAGCACGTTTTACAGCTCTCAAGGTTAACTAATTTTGAAAAGTGTTGATTATAGTATTATACTTAGATATATAGCATTATATTTAGATTGTGGCATGACAGTTTGCAGTGATGAGCATTGTTGCCGATCACAGACACATTGAGCACATGAATGCAGTGATCTCATCATTACAACATGATTTCTGCACTCTCACGAATGCTTTTATCATAACTAACAGTGCAAACACTATGTAAATAAGAGATTTGTTGATTCTTATTGGAGTTTTGGCTCAAGTCCAGAACTCTGTCACTGATAAACTCGCGCTGGTCAATTGACAGCTCCGGCGATTGTAAAGGGAGTGTTCTTTTATCGCTTTCTATGAATAATTTAATCACAGTTTAAATAACAGATTATTTTCTTCATCAATGTGAAAGTTGCTTTCCTGACGTGTTTTTGTTCTTAGCAGAAAGCTTTAAGATAATGTACAGGTAAAACTAAAATGTAGAATAAAAAATGTATTTACTTCTTGTAGCCTCGTAATAAGCATGATAATAATAAGCCAGTTTTTATCATAAAAAAATAAATCCAGTAATAAAATTTCTCCTGTGCTGAAGGATTCTAAACAAAACCTTTTTTTTATCAGGTTCATCAGGTTGTTTTGATGTTTGAAATTCATCAGGCATATACGGGTTTGAACAATGGACAAGTGGCTTTAACCTCTACACAACCTTGACTATTTTTGTAACGGTTCTCAGATATATTATGCAAATTGATTATATCAGAAATTTGGGTCTCACAAATCTATTTTTCTCCATTTGTGTGAAAATATAATGGGTAAACTTGAAAAAAAAGTACTTTTGCTGTATTGCAAAAGGTTTAAATATGCATGAGAGCTTTGTTTTGCAAATAGGCATTTAAAATAGGAATTGATTTTCCTTTTGAAATTTACTCCAGCATACTCTTTCAGCACACACACAAAAAAAAATCAGCCACATGTAGGTCGGTTATTCTGAAAAAATGGGATTTTTGTTTTTCTTCCCAATCTGAATAAACTGCAGACTTCTGCAGCTCTTTGGTAAACAAGAAAATACAGTTCGGTCTCCCAGCTCTTTTGAATAAAATCAAAGATCCTGGCTGGTCCGTGAGGCAAAACCCTTCAGACAGGACTGCAGTCCTTCACCGGATGCACTTTCAAACACAAACTTCATTAACATTGCTAATGCGGCTTTTCATCCTCGCTAATTAGAGGCCATGTGAAGTGAGTCTCGCTTTTCAGAGGAGAGAAAAAATGAGACAGGGCTACCGGGGTCTCTGCTCTTGATCACTGCTGTGTGAGGCTCGCTATACCAATCACAGCGACAATGCTTGAGTCAGTGTCACTGAAGCAAAAATCTGCATCATCTCCAGGGCTTACAGCTCCTGTAATAAGGACAGGTCGACTAGAAGAACACGACTAGATTTACACTGGTGGCGATTCACTGACTTCATGCACATGAGTTCATGTGTATTCATGTAACCTTGTTTAACAGTCACCAACCAAAATCAAGTAAATACAGAGGAGCCAATGCGACATTAGTGTGCGAGGGGGATTTAAGGGAAAGTAAACAAGTTGGTGGGAGTCACTATGAGAAAACCAACATATAGCTGCAGGACATGTTCATGGGTGAATGCTGGAGGAACAGATCAAATGAAAATGAGACACAACCTGCTGGTCCTAAAGAAACCTACTGACAGAATTTATAAAGGTAGCCATAACTGTATAGGAAAGATCAGAGATGTTTCTTCTCGACAGTAATGTGAGAGTCTTTTGCCGTCTCTTGCTTCTCCGAATTTTCTACTGAGAAAAAGACCCAAGCAATGTGACATACATCACCTTCAGATGAGATCACAAACTAGACTAAGGTCATTTCAGGCAGACTGTCCACACTAATTGCAAGTGATCAAATAAGATTTGTGTGTCCAGATATATCCAACCTATATGCATGGGTTGCTTTGGTAATGACGTAGGCGTATCCACGTATGTGACGAGGCTTTCAAAACGGATGCAGAAAAAAAGTTGTGAATCATCTCGCTCTCCAAATAAGCACTCCGTCGAGCTGACAGGTCGCATTAAGTGTGACGCAAAAGACGGTTTGAAATCTGATTTGAGCAGCCAAAGCGTCCAGACTGAGACACATCTGCAGAAATCTGATTGGAATTGCATTTCAAACCACCTTCAAATCAGATTGCATGTTCTTTTGCTGTCCAGACTTTCAAAAACCCATCTGGACAAAACCTGGATATGCAAAAAATCTGATTTTTGCTGGCAGCCTGAACATGGCTTAAGATTTCTGTAGATTTTAAAGCCTAAATATGAATTCAAACATTTCTCATCAAATGCTTTATAATGACAAGGTGCAAAATTCATTGTAAAAAAAAAAAAAAAAATTGTCTCTTTGGACTAAACCACTCAATTCATATGAATTAGTTGCTAAAACGTCTAAAAACCATCAAGGTTTCATTTATAATAGAACGATCTCTTTAACTTTTTGAAGCATCAAAGTGGTTGCGTAGCTGTCAATAGAGGGGCAGAAATTGCTCAGACTTGTCTCATTTCTGTCTTGTTAAAAAAGAATCTCCAAACTTTCAATAAAAGCTAACCAAATAAAAAAATGCAAGATAAATTGATTTATGGCTGGGTGCTAAAAGTGTTAATATATACTATATATTATTTAGTAAATAAAGTTATTTTGTATTTTAAAATGAATGACTTGATTATAACATGAATTGGCTCTTACATTCTTCCAATGGCAGATTATCTGAGTAATCCACTGATGATCTGAATATGTAATCCACATTAATGTTGTAGCTCTTTACCTCTGCTTGTCTCCATTGTGTGTTGTTTTATTTAAGGTGTTTTAGGAATAACATCTGAGACAAAGTTAAATGAACAAACTCAATGAAAGTGCAATCTCTGGGTAATGTGAAGCACAGTAGGTAAATAAATTGAGCGTCAGCGTCAGTTCTGGCAGGCCAGGTAGTCAAGCAGCTGCTTATGCTATTTGCTATCAACACTGTCCCGTCAGCTGATCTGCTCCAGCTGAGCCGCATTAGCTTAACTCCCCTCGCTGCTCAATGGCCAAGCTCAAACAAGGCGCCCTATGTAAAACTCATTCACCTTGCTCATACATGCTTGCTGCTCGCTCTGCTGGCTCGCTGCTCGCTTCTGCTGGCTCGCTGCTCGCTTCTGCTGCAAATATTGACACAGGACTCGACGTGATTCATCTCTGAAAATCTTCACGAAGCAAAGTTCCTTTTTAATATTCATTGCTAAAAGCTATCAGTGTGTTGGCAACATCCTTCTTGTTCATACTATCCGTGTGGCATTTGGGCTTATCTAACTAGTCGTTTTCATAAAAATGCTTATGCGATCATATTGGCTACGTGCGTTATCTGTTGTCATTGGCAACTGATCGCGTTGCTCACGCTGGCTTTTACCACTATGCAGCGCAGATTCAAACAGCTTGCTGTGATAGGAATTCACTTCTGCGGACTGCCTTTTCGGACCGTATACAGCTCATTCTTACGCATTGTGCAACAACTACGGCGGCGACACGTACTCGCTCCGGTTTAACCCTTTAAGCTATGGGGCGGTGGTTCTGCTGCTTACGAACGATACCTCCGTCTCGATGTTCGGGATATTCTTGACGACCAGAAGCCATGAGCTCAAGTCTCTGATTTGTTTCGTTAATAAAACACATTTGATCATTATTTTGCTCGCGCTCTGCTCAGTTAACGCCCCTGAATGCGCTATCAGCTGTTAATTTATTCATCTAGCTCGTTCTCAGAGGTGGATTAATCATCTATCCATAGAGCTTACACTGTAGACTGTCAAACAGTAAATACAGATAATCTAGGTAACAGCATGTTTTAGCTATTGCGGTCTTGATTAGTCATTTCAGTAATTAATTAATATTTTTACTATTATAAATCGCTAAATTAGGGTGGCTCAGTCGACACCGTTCGAGACACTCAATTTTGTTTTGGGGGGAATAGCTCGTGTGGTCAAATAAATCATCCTCTGTATCACAGAGGATTGCCAGGTGTGGTTTTGTTTGGGGGGATATTTTAGCTCTCACAGTCTAAAACTGTGTGAGCGTTCCCTAATGCTGCTGCTGCTGTCCTCTGACTCTCTGCTATTTCATGGTGCTCATGAAAGGTCAGAGGACTCCCTGAACAGAGCCATACCGCCAAATTTCAATTCAGGAACATCAACCTGTTTGCAATCTATTCAAATAATTCTTAATTATTTTGTCTGTGTGTTCTTGACTTAATGGACCTGACAGAAATTGAGCGTCAGCGTCAGTTCTAGCAGGCCAGGTAGTCAAGCAGCTGCTTATGCTATTTGCTATCAACACTGTCCCGTCAGCTGATCTGCTCCAGCTGAGCCGCATTAGCTGGTTAACTCCCCTCGCTGCTCAATGGCCAAGCTCAAACAAGGCGCCCTATTTAAAGCTCATTCACCTTGCTCATACATGCTTGCTGCTCGCTTCTGCTGGCTCGCTGCTCGCTTCTGCTGGCTCGCTGCTCGCTTCTGCTGCCCACCACCTCCCCAGCTCCTCCTCATGCATAACGTGGCATTTGCTATGTCATGTTGCTGCTCTGTTCACAGGGGGATATTTTAGCTCTCACAGTCTAAAACTGTGTGAGCGTTCCCTAATGCTGCTGCTGCTGTCCTCTGACTCTCTGCTATTTCATGGTGCTCATGAAAGGTCAGAGGACTCCCTGAACAGAGCCATACCGCCAAATTTCAATTCAGGAACATCAACCTGTTTGCAATCTATTCAAATAATTCTTAATTATTTTGTCTGTGTGTTCTTGACTTAATGGACCTGACAGAATTGAAATCATAAACCATCTTGAACTGCTTATATTCACTATGGCTTACTGCAAGTTTGAATTATTCTACTTTTTGCCATTCTTTCAGTACGGTATATATAGTGTACATGCTTGGTCACTGGAGTCACTGATTAGTTGTGTGTGTATATGTTCAGTTTGTATTGGTGCTCTCTGGACTCAAGTTCATTCAGCCATGCTGAGGTCACCGTGTCTTCATCTTTATGTCTCTCTCTGATATGTTTTTCACCAGATCCAGTATGCTCAGGGCCTGAAACACATTTCAACCACATAAACAGATCGAGGTCCATGAGAGCTATAAGCCAGCAATGTCTCAGTCCTGCCCCACATCTTTTATTCATCAAGGGAAAAGCCTGTTAAAACGTTGTCTGTGCTGATTATAGCCAATTTGCCATTAGAGTCAAAACACCTGAATTATTCATAACGTTTGGTATTCCTCTTAACATAACATAAATGATAGTTTGAAAATGCATGTAGTTTTGATTAAAGCCCAGCTGTAGCTGAGAGCACTTCAGGACTTCCAACTGCTCAGATTGAGCCTGAAACAGCCTGAAAGGTGAACCAATGAATGTAACACTTTGTAAAATTTCATAAATACGCTTGCAAAAGTGTACATACTGTTGGGGAATGAGAGTTAGGGCTTAGGACTTACTTATCTTTTGTAACATGAAACATGAACATGAAAATATATGTTTAAATTGTATATTGTTCATTTGTCTTTTAGTTCTAATATTTTTACAAACTGAAATATTATTGAGAGCCTTCAATGTCACAAAATGTTTCTGTACTGTCTCTAAAAATAAAAAGGCCTTTACAGAACGAATATTTTTTTAAATATTGGGGGCTCGTCCGGGATTTGAACCTATGCATACTGCACATTCATTGAGTAAAAATCAGACTGACAACTTGCACACCAGCTCAATGTGATCCAGATATCTTTGAAAGACGCATGGACTGATGTGTGTGAACAAAGGAAGGTCCACAGAAAGCAATCCCATAATGCCAAGAAAACAACAGCTGTCAGATCTTGGTCAGCAGAGAGGGATCAAGATGTTTTGGCCACATGTGAAGGATGGGCTGTAGTTAATGGTCAGCTGTTTGAGGTGATGCCACGTGGTTCATTTGCTCATCTGGTTGCCCCAGGATGTTTTGGAGGAAATCTAGGCCATGTCATCTGTGCACACATACTCCCCTGGTGCACTGCTTGATGATTACCAAGTCAAACACACACTTGTGTTGGCTTGAAAAAAAGAGTACTGCATCTGCGCTAACATGACTACACACACACTGGCAATCAAAAGAGTGAGAACACATCAAGCAGACATCCTTGCCTCTTAGTTGTCCTCTGCGTTGCATCATTGTCTCTTGGGTTCTCCACTGAATTTTGCACACTGACATCTGAAGCGCTTAAGATTTGCAAACATCACAGCTCAGTGGATGGTAACCAATCCTACAGTAACTGCAGTTAAACACGATTAAAGAGTTATTTCACATGTGAACAGTAAGAATGGGGTAAAAGTAAAAAAAAAAAAAAAAAAAAAGGACATAAAAATACCTTTTAAAGGAATAGTTCACCCCAAAATAGTCAATTCCATTTGGTTGGAATATAGCACATGATACTTAACGGTTCATTGGTGTCCTTTTTGTCTTCATTCATTGTAATTGCATGGAAACGGGTGAACAGTTTTACTAACCATGTTTAAAAACCACATTTATTTCACATTTTACATTATTGCAGCACCTCTCTTCCCAGACTATCAGTAACACTCTGTTTAGTTCCGGTCTCTATGGCTATGTTCACATTGTCAGTCCAAATCCGATTATTTGTGTATCTGATTGGAATCTGATCTAAATTATTGCCTGTTCACACTGTTTATCGCAACTGTTCGAATCTGATTTGTGTGTCCCGTGGCGCTCTTTCGTTTTCCGGAATATCTGCATTGGTTTCTATGGCAATGCCGTTGCTTTTTTTTTCATCTCAATTTTTATTTTATTATTATTATTTATTTTTATTATTTGCATATGCCTTGGGCAGGAATTATTTAAATGAGGAATATTGTGATGTTTTGCATTCCTGGAAGAAAACTCAAATCTACAATTGAGGTGTTTCAGAAACTGCTTACTGATAGACAGAATAACTGCCTTTAGAGTGGACTTTGTAACTTTGCAGACATTTTCAATGCTCAAATAGCAATATTGCACACTAAGGAATCTTGAAAATGTAAAAAAGCATAGGCTAATAGGATTTAAAATTTGTCCTTTTGTGTTTTACATAAGAAAGAAACTCATACAGGTTTGGAACAACATCAGAGTGAGTAAATGATGACATAAATTTCATTTTTGGTGAACTAATCCTTTATCTTCCCTTTTAACCTCACACAGCAATAAAAATGAATGATGCAATGGACATACAGCCTGCGAAATAAGCCTTGTAATTTGGAGCACAGCTGGAACAGACATAAAGCATTACACTGAGATAATATCATGAGAGCAGTTGTTTTTTTCTTTTCTGTTGATGGATAGCTTAGAAAATACTCGTCGATACTACGAGCACAAAAGCGCCTGCCACCATCTGAGCGCTTCTGAGTAGGTGTGCTCTTGGATGCTTGATTTTAAGGATAAAGAGGCTTAAGCAAGCAGGCACTGACACAGACACTTAGTTATTGTTGGGGCTCATTTAGAGATGCATCAATCAGCCCTTGGCTGTGTTTCTGACCACTAGTCTGCTAGATCTGCAATTCACCTTCATGCAGTGTAGGAGAACTGACAAATGTACACACCATTGTACTCACAAAAAAATGCATGTACAGTAAACACCTGTGTATGTCCATAACTACAGATACACACAGTACAGGAAGTTACTTTGCATTGAATTTGTCGAATCTAACCTTATTTAAATGACTTGATTTAATTGTATTTGCATATTGCACACATACATGCCATGAACAGCTTTTGAATGGCATCTTTTCTGCCATATATATATAGCACTTATTTGGTTATCCCCCCCCCAATTTTCTGTAGTTTAACAATGCTGCATTGACTGAACAGTACTAAATAATGGTGTTACATCTATCTGTCTGTCTGTCTGTCTGTCTGTCTGTCTGTCTGTCTGTCTGTCTATCTATCTATCTATCTATATATCTATATATCTTATAATACAAATAATGTGCATTTTCATTTACACAAACAAAGACAGATGCAGTATTTATGATGTTTAAATTAACAAATGAACACATGGACCATGCTTTATGAACACTCCATGGTTTGAGTAATTCATTTTATGCTGATCTTCAATGCCCTTGTAAGGTGTTTTTACATGAAAATGTTGAAAAGTCTAAATGTGCCCACCCAAGTTGTTCTGACAAAACAAAAGATGAAAAGGATTACAATTCATTTTCTCAGATTGCATAGTCAGTGCAATTAACTTCACCCGATTAATGCGTAATTAACTTGAATCCTTAGACCGCATGAATAACCATAGGTCTCATGGCAACAGGATTTTTCAGCATAATCCTCAGAAAAGTGCCATTTTAGGAGGTGCAATCTGCAATTGAACTGATTTGTTTTGCTAAGTCATGTATGTTCTTTTACTGGTGATACAATCTGAATTTGTAAGACATCACTGGTATATTTTTTTCCATAACTTTTTCTTATTTTTCTTCCTTTGTCTGGTCTGTTATCAGGAGTGGAATTTGGGTTGTTCATTTATACCACATAGACTTGACATTAAGTCTCAGGAGCTGTTAAAGGTTACAGGTATAGTGTGCAATACCAGGACATCAGGAGAGACATGAAATTCTGCACTGAGCCGGCGTGTTGCATGTTTGTCCTCTAATATCTGAGAGCCCAGAGCCAGTAGACCCATGAGCGACGCGCTTTATGAGAAAAATAGTGTCAATTTCAAAGCTAAATATAAACAGCAGCCATAGTCAACAAGCATCTACAGCCTTTGTAAATGATTCACTTAATAACACGTCATAGTTCAAGTATATGGATAATAGGGGGAACTTACAGTGCTACAGATGGGTCAGACAGACATCTTTCCAAAACTGCAATAAAAAACTATAAATGTACTGTACATTCGGAGTGTAGGGGTTCTTCGTTCTCAGGTGAGTTCCACATATGAAACTTCATCATTATTACTGATGATGTCTGCAATTGGGTCACAACCCTCCTCACCTGAGGTCCTCATGCATATGCATAATAACCATTTTCCCATAGTCAAGACTGGGCTGGGACTCTGCCATTATTACTAGAATTTATTGCTATTTCCATATTTGAGGGTCAATAGATTCCACTTCAATCACATTGCATATATCTCTTTCAAAATCATATCTAAAGCCATATTCGAATGGTAATGGTTTCTTATGGGAATGTAAGGTAATTTAAACATTTACAGGGGCTTGTCTATGATTTTATGGTCGTCCGTATCCAGAACGTCAGTTACAAACACTAAAGCTGTTTGGTCATTTAATTGCCATCAGATCCACATCCTTTGTAACCACTGCCAAACACCGTACAGTAACTATTGTGCTTCACATTTTAAGTCAAGTCAAGTCAAGTCACCTTTATTTATATAGCGCTTTTTACAATACAGATTGTATCAAAGCGCTTCACAGTGATAACATGAAAACAATATAACAAAGTTTGTTTCTAAAAGAAATTGCGTCAACGTCCACCTTAAGTAAGGCAGATCAATAATATTATTGAATATTAAATGTTAAATGTCCCCAACTAAGCAAGCCAAAAGCCAAGGCAACAGTGGCAAGGAACCAAAACTCCATCAGGTGACAGAATGGAGAAAAAAACCTTGGGAGAAACCAGACTCAGTCGGGGGGCCAGTTCTCCTCTGGCCAACGAAGGAACAGTGCATGATTCGGGCAGCATTACAAGTCAGATTGGATCGGAACATTTAGAGTATTTTTGGAAGTCCAAGTATGCACGCCGGTCTTAAGACGAGTTGTTGAGGATCAGTGCCGTCCACCATAGAGAGTCCATATCGCCGGCGTTGAGTCGTCACTTCACAGGCTTTGTGATTGGAGCATCTGAAGTCTCCGTGAGAAGCTGGATACAAACTGGAGCTGACGAACGCCATTTTCTCGGGACTCGCGTCCCGAGATAACAGCAGAAAAGCAAAGGGAAAATAATTAGCGTAGCTGCTGTTCATAATGATGATTTCCATAACACAGGCGTAAATGACAAAACATGAAGACAGTGACTCTTGCGTCCCAAAATCACCCCCCTCCGTCCCCCACTCAACTCAGCCCAGCTTACTGACCTCTACGTCCCTCCTGCTGCTGAGACCTAACCACAATCTCACAATCTCTCCGCAACCCAACCATACGCGCCAACCCGTTGACTAAGGCTGTCGAGCCCCACTGGTGCGTGAATAGGCAGTTTCAGTGGACAACGGTTCCGTATGGCATACTACCTACCGCAACACAATATCTGCCCAACCACCCGTCATTCACGCAATATACACAGGAACGTAATGACTGCAAATACTATGCAACCTATACAGATAACCTACAGTCTCTTCAAGTTTTATAGTATTAAATGCATTTGATCTGATTCAGCAGTATTTTAAATATGAGATCATATTCATTTTAAATATGAACACTTGTATTTACTGAAATGCTGCAAATTGTTTACAATAATAATATTACATCATCGTTCCAGTACAGCGAGTGGGAGCTTTTAAAGACCCTCTGTGGTGAAAATCAAGTTCTTCATGTTGTTTATATGTACAAGCTATTTTAAGGCATGAATAAAACATTTTCACAAGAAAAAACGAATAAAACATTTTCACAAGAAAAAACGTTTAAATATGTTATGTTGGTGATCAAAGATGAGTTTTAAGGGATAAAATTAGTGACTACAGGGGGGCTTTAGAAGAAATAAACTAAATCTTGTAAACTTTTGAAATGGGCCATTAGCAACAGGTAGCCTATACAGTAAAATTTTAAAATATTTATTATATACAATTATATAAATTAAAGTAGCCAGGTCAAAAGAGGTTACTTTGTGCAAATTTTTATATTTTTAAATTTTATTAAATAGAATATTTAAAGAAATAATAAATTTGATTTAATTTTCTTTTTGCATTTCTTGGTTTGTAGAGCACAGAAGTCACTCCTCCATGTGAATAAATCATCATTCAAATGCAGTTTTATCATAGAGGCATGCAAATGTATTTTTACAGATCGAATAGGCTTTAGTATGATGTTGCTATGCGGTTGCTGTTTTGGATGTTTGCCAAGGAGTTGTTATGCAGTTGCTCTGAGTAGTTCTGAGTTTTTAGTGTTTTTCTCTTGTTGCTATGCGGTGTTCTGGTGGTTTTTATCTGGTTGCTGTAGAAAAATAGTCTGTAGTCTGATTAAGCAAGTCTGTGGGATTTTTTTTTTGTCACCTGTTTCTATTGTCCACCAGAAGTAAAATGTAAGTTGGATCACACCTCTCTTCATTCATATCCATAGCACAGTTAGTGCAGGACGAGATTTTGGCCGCGAATAACAGTGATGATCGCTTGAGCAAGTGGCATTAATTACGTCCTGCAACATGTTACAAATATAGTGCATTAAAGACAGGCTCAAATATTCGATCCGCATTCAAAACTGTTTTTTTTTTTTTTGCTTTGGCTTGAGCTTATTAGCATCTCTTGAGAGGAGGTTTCCATAACAACACTGAGGCCCTCTTTTCAAAGAAAGTCATTAATTTCTCCAGCAGAGTATGGATCCTTTGTCTCGTAAAACATTCCATCTGCAGACACTAAGGATAATGCTGGCAGTCTCTGCGTTCCTTTCATTCTTGCTTTGCTGGCAGGAGTTTAAAAAGAAATGCATAAAGGATGCGTTATATTTAAGGTCTTGTTTTATTTAAGGCTTTTTTTTTTTTTTTTACAAAGATCAGTCACTCACTGGCCAGCATATAGACTCCAAGAAGTGAGAGCAAGAGATAGATTTTGCGATGACTACAAAAGTATGGTACTTATTATTTACTACTCCATAATTTATAAAGGTTTGTCTTTCCGTGAGTTTCTCACTCTGGCAAAACAGCATTTAAAAAAAAATCAACATTCAGCTCTGTGAACCTGCCAAGTTTAACTCTGTCAATATGCAGTTAATTCCCTGTTCCTGGAGTTTGTGTGGTCATTTTACTTCTCTGGTCCAATTACTCCATCCAGGCAAGGGTTCTTATCGGCAGAGCCTGCATGGAGGCACAGTTGCGTAATGAGTCACACGCAACACCCCATGACTGAGCAATGTGCATGGTGTCATTTTTGTTCTATCTGGCTGGACTAATATGCTCAGATATAAACCTGGTGGTGCACAGGGCTGAGGGTCTAATGGTCAGATTGTATTTGTGTAAAAATGATTCCTGATATGTTTAAAACACATTTGACTTAAAAGCATAAAGCCATGTGGAGATTTAACTCACCGAAACTACTCATTACTGGACATCAGCCGTTAGGCTCAGTGACTCTTGCTGAAGCTGGTTTGAGTTGTTAGTTTAGATCTGTAGTTTACTCGCCTCACATATATGATCAAACAATGGTAAATATCACAGATATTTCATCAGTGCTGGGCACACATAGCAGAGTCCACAACCATGGCAGATATGGGAATCTATACCTCGCAGATGCTGAGAGAAAAAGGATCTCAAGGAAAGTAATATTGATTTTCTCAGGCTGTGAGACTCCCACAGGTCGCTCCATTTTCACACTTCATCTTCCATCTCCAGCCTCATGTAATCACATATGCTCATCAACAGACCTCGGCCTCCTCAACTGAAACCAAGAGAGGAAATAAACATCAACCATCGACCTTGCAAAAAATATCATAGAGAAACACAATCGGTGATTGTCATATTTTAGTTTGTGTCCTGAACCTCAGTGGGACATTTGAATATGTGAGAAATCATTAATGCAGATGATACAATATGTAAAAAAAAAAAACAAAAAAAAAACACTCAAACCTGTGATTGAAATAAAAATACAATTCTATTTCCAGAAATTAACATTTGATGTTCCAGCCCACTATTATTACGAAGTTCATATTCACTAGATGTTCAGGGTCTTGGAATTGGATAAATTGAGGTGTAGAAATAGACTGTTTTGATGGACCTATGCAGTTAATTTGTTTATATTAAGAAAACAAGGTTCAAAAGTAAAATTCAGTGTTTTCTGAAACTCTGCGCAGGCAAATCTTTAGTGGGACGGCAAAATAAATGAGATTGTGAATGTCCCAGTTCTTGTGATGCTATAAAAATGCGATGTATAGCTTGAATTAATGGAAGGAAACATCTTTGTTTTAGGCAAGACACCAGGTAAATAGGGTAAAAAAAAACACACAAAAAAAAAACAATAGATATCACCATTCTTCCACATTTGATTGATTACAAGTCTTCTGAAATTTTATGTTTAAATATGTAAATGAGGCATTATCTAATTAAATATGCACTGATTTGCATTCATGTCTAGAACAAAAATCTGACCATTGGATAAAGCCAGGTTCAAAATTCTTGTTTAAGTTTTTGTCATATTAGAGTCAAAGGTTTTTACAGAGCGGATTGCTCCCATCTCACGAGGTGCCATTTTTTGGCAACACTGTTGGAGACTGTGCCCAGCGGTTCTCCACAGTTCAGAAGCAGGCTGAGGTAACCAAGAGCTTGTCCCTATGTGCTAACCAGAGTCACTCGTGGGCTTCCCCCCAGTCTGTTTGTCGTCCAGGGTGTCAGTCCCCTGCAAGAAAAAAAAAACCTATGTCACAGCCAGCTCTACTGTGACGTCGAGCCTTCACCTGTCTCAGCAGCCCTGAGATGGGCGACCCAGAGTCAGCTGCTCTTCCCTGGTGGAGGGCCGGGCGGAGAATTTTTTGTTTGGTCAAATTCTGTTCCGCCACTGGCATCTCAGTCAGCGGTACCCAAATTCCCATTAAGAGCAGCTTCTCTTTCTCTGGGTCTCAAGAGGGCGCAGATGGCAGTGAGCGACGCTTCCGTGCCTTGCCACTCCCATCCCCCTCTATCGCCAGCGGGCAGCAATGTGCATTTCGGGGATGCCACCAGGCCTTCCTACACACCAAGTCCCCAAGATTGGTTTGCAGTGATCAACCTGAAGGACGCGTACTCGTGATTCTCCCTCGACATAGACCGTTCCTACGCTCTGCGTTTGAGGGATGGGCATATCAGTACAAAGTCCTACCCTTTGGGCTGTCCCTGTCGCCCCGCTTCTTTACGAAGGTCGCGGAGGCAGCCATTGTTCCACTCCGAGAACGCGGAGTTCGAATTCTCAACTATCTCGATGATTGGCTGATCCTGGCTCAGTCTCGAGATCAGTTGTGTGAACACATGGACATGGTGCTCCGTCACCTTAGCTTATTGGGACTTCGGGTCAACTGGGAAAAGAGCAAACTCTCCCCCGTGCAGAGGATCTCTTTTCTTGGTATGGAGTTGGATTCGGTCGGTGTTGAACTACTTGAGTACAAACAAGAGCAGGGCAGTGGCTCCTGGGGCATATGGCATCCACAGCCACAGTAACGCCGCTCGGATTGATTCATATGAGACCGTTTCAGCACTGGCTTCACGGCCGAGTCCCGAGATGGGCGTGGCAGAGCGGCACGTACCGGGTGCCCGTCATTCTGCACTGCCACCAAACCCTCAGCCCGTGGTAAGACCCTTCGTTTCTACAGGCAGGTGTTCCCCTAGAACAAGTGTCCAGGCATGCTGTGGTCTTCACGGATGCCTCTGCCACTGGCTGGGGGGCAGTTTCCGGTCTGTGGACAGGGCCTCAACTGCATTGGCACATCAATTGCCTCGAGTTGCTCACAGTACGCCTTGCGCTGGGCTGTCTCAAGGGGCCGCTACATGGCAAGCACGTACTGGTCCGTACGGACAGGACTGCGACCATTGCGTACATCAACCGACAAGGTGGTCGATGCTCCTGCCTCATGTCGTAACTAACCCGCCATCTCCTCCTATGGACTCAGAAGTATCTGAGGTCGCTTCGTGCCATTCACATCCCTGGCGTGCTCAATTGTGCAGCTGACGAGCTCTCACGACAGCCTACGCTTTGGGAGAGTGGCATCTCAATCCCCAGGCGATCTCCAGCTGATATGGGACTTCTTCAGAGCTTCACAGATAGATCTGTTTGCCTCTCCGGACTCGACTCATTACCAGTTGTTTTACTCCCTGTCCAAGGGGACCCTCGGCACTGGTGCACAGCTGGCCCCGGGGCCGAAGATGTCCGATCAGAGTCATGCTTTCTTTCCTGCAAGATGGGTTGGAGCGAAGGCTGTCTCCCTCGACCCTCAAAGTGTATGTTGCCGCTATCGCCGCACATCACGATGCAGTTGAAGGTAAGTCATTGAGAAAGCATGACCTGATCGTCAGGTTCCTGAGGGAAGTGAGGAGACTGAATCTGTCTCGCCCCCCCTCTATACCCTCTTGGGACCTGTCTCTGATGCTCAGCGCACTGCAGAGACTTCCATTATAACCACTGCAGTCAGCTCAGTTAAAGATCCTGTCACTGAAGACAGTGCTCCTGACTGCTCTGGCCTCCATCAAGAGGGTAGGGGACCTGCAAGCATTTCGGTCGATGAATTGTGCCTAGAATTCGTGCCGGCCAACTCTCACATTGTCCTGAGACCCCAGCCTGGATACGTGCCCAAGGTTCCTACCACTCCCTTCAGGGACCAGATAGTGAACCTGCAAGCGGTGCCTTCGGAGGAGGCAGACCCAGCCCTGGCTTTTCTCTGTCCCGGACCAGCTCAGACCAGCTCTTTTGTCTGTTACGAAGGCCAGCAGAAGGGAAAGGCTGTCTCCAAGCAGAGGTTAGCCCACTGGATAGTGGACGCTATTGTCTTGGCGTACCAGTCCCAAAATGTGTCTTGCCCGTTTGGGTTGCGAGCACACTCAACTAGAAGTGTTGCTTCGTCCTGGGCGCTGTCTCAAGGCACCTCGCTGACAGATATGTAGAGCTGCGGGCAGGGCGACACCCAACAGTTCGCTAGATTCTATAGCCTCCGTGTAGAGCCGATATCTTCCTGTATACTCGCCCCCAGTGGCCAGTAGCGCTAAGGACCCGTTCTTAGTGTTGGCTTGCAATGCCACTTCCGCTCCGCTGGGCCGGATACGTGCGTCTATTTTGCTCCAGTAGTGTTCCCTAGAAATGGCTAACCCTGTTGAGTTCCTCCGTCACCCCTGTGGCAGTCAGATGTCGCGGAGCGTCTGACACCAGACCTACACTCGCATGTAATGTGGAACCTGTGCTAGGCTGGGTGTCCATATGTAGCGGTCTGTATGGTCCATATGTACACCCCATATGTGTATTCCTCCACGAACAGGTCCTCTGCGGACGAGCCTGTGTCTTTCCCTCAACAGAGTCAGCTCTGTCGTCTCTGCTGGTGTTCTTTCCCCCCTATAACTAAGCTAGAACCACCCCAGAGACTGCCATATGTTATACTACCCTGCTCGGCTAGTCCATATGTGTAACCGCCACAGTGCCTCTCTCTGGGGTAGGATGTGGCTTCCGCAGCATCCCCTTCTCTAAGGGCACTCTTTTCCAGCGTTATCCAATAAGTCACACTGAGTGGGTCTTGCGGAACAGCAGTGACTGACCTTCTCTGCTTAGAGCTCCTACTTTCTGCCCAACACTGTGGTCAGGCCAGGAGACTCAAGCGGAGCGCTGGAAGGGCCAGCAGCAGTGGCATGTTGGTAGATATCCCCATTTCATCAGACATGGCGTACGCCATAGTGACTGACGAATGGGAACGTCTCGGTCCCCGAGGAGGGAACGGAGACGTACGTCCCATCGCCACAGTTGCTGAGCTTCCGTTGTAAGGCCGAGTCACAAGTCCGGCTCCTCCAGCGGAAAAGCAAATATGCAACGCACCTGCTGCTCATTTAATGCTCGCGTTGCAATGCACAGCAGCTGGTGCAATTATCGCATGCCAATGTGCATTGGTTCGTTTAGTTTACACTCGAAGTAGATTGGTCTCTCAAGCGAGATCCCCATTTCCATTTCGTCAGTCATGACGTATGTCTTACCATACGTAACCGAGACGTTTTTGCCTGTAGTCTCGCCTTTAGCAAATTAAGTACATGAAAGGCAGTACTTTTATAACTATAGCTCAAAAAGTCAAGTTGTTTGACAGATTATTCAATAAAATGATCCATCATTATTGACTCGTCACTTATAGTTATCTTCGTTACTTTCTGTGATGTTAGCGTTGAAGGGAAATGGGTAAATTGGCCATTCATGAATGACTGATTGTTCAAATTACAATGTTTTCTTAAATGTTTTTTAAATAAATGAATATATGCCAAATACATAAAAATGTCAAATGTTAAGTAACTTACATTTTGGACACAATATGTTTTGCTCCGCCAAGGAAAACAGTTCCAAACAAAGCCACAGCAAAATCATTGTTGCAGCAATTAGTGTTTTGTTATTCATTTATTTAGTGCCTTAGAACAAATCGGTTGAGTGAATGATTCAATGACTTATTCATTCCTGAATGAATCAATGTTTTGAACAAATCGGTTAAATGATAGATTCCAGTCACTTGTCGCCACCTGCTGGCCTAATGATATAACCTACAGAAAGTCATAAAAAAATAACGCAATCATCGGCTATGTATGTAATCTAACATCGTTCCTGTTGCCATATGTCCATTTGAAAGATTATGTGAGTTGCCTGTGACCTCTGTTCACAGCATAGCACATCTTTTTTGAGTCCCTGACGCCCACTTACACTTAATGGAGAACATGTCAAGGTAGTAGGATACTAAAAAATTAGGATAAAATGGCTGAAATGACACATGCTCGTGGCTTTCTTTCCTCTGTCTTTTTTTGGATCTTGTGAATCACTCAGCTCAGAGATATGTCCAGAGAGTGCTTCTACTAAAATAGCATCAAATATTTATTGCCCATTTGTGACTATATGAGTCTTATCAGAATAGACAATTTCGGTGTAAAATTCGGTGTAGGTGTGTCTGTGGGCACATAAGTATGTTGTAGCATTTTTGGCACTCTGTTGTCATCATTTTGGGCCACGGGGTCCACTTCACTCAAGAGCAGAATTCAGCAAAACAACCTTGCTTGAGAGCAAAGTATATATTGAATAAAAATAAGGACCCCCAATATACTTATATACTGTAGTCTGTTGGATGTATCTGTTTTGCCAGCTTCCCATGTGATAGATGAAATGGAAGATGATTACATACACGCATGTTTACAAGGTGTTCACTTTGTTTTGGAGACTTGGAGGAAGAGACAGAAGGAGAGCAGAAACTGTCCCATCTCCATTCACACTCACACAAGCAGTCTCTCAGGCTCATGCATCAATCAAAGGAGAACGAGTTCATGGCAGCCCATAACAACAGGTTCTAAACCTCCACCTCATCTGATACTCAGATAGAAACTAGCTCAGAGCCCCCCCTGGCTACATTTCATCTCTCTCACACAAGAGCCACCATCTAATATGATATGCTGTGTCCAGTCATGTAAAATGCACAGTGAGTGCACCATAATACTCTTTCCTGTCCTGCACTGCCGAGTCAGCCTGAAGAGCTTTGAACCTTGAATGAAGACTGACTGAATTAAGTTTGAAGTTTGAAAGCCAAAGGTGAGTGTTTTTATGGCTGGAGCTGAAAAGGAAGGTGGGAGGGTCTTAACCTATGTAGAACACTGGATTTTTATTATATCTGAGCACCCATAACTTTTGATTTGTATACATTTTTTTCCTCACTTTCCATTAGTTTGTATTTTTGTCTATACTTTCCCCTATAACACATAAAATGGCCAAAATGGGGGAACTTTTGAATGTAGTGTTTTTTTATTAATGTATTTTAGAATTACAATTTTCTGCAGTTCATGATTATTTTGTTTTTATATAATTTTAATTAAACACAATATATATATATATATATATATATATATATATATATATATATATATATATACACTCACCGGCCACTTTATTAGGTACCCCATGCTAGTAACGGGTTGGACCCCCTTTTGCCTTCAGAACTGCCTCAATTCTTCGTGGCATAGATTCAACAAGGTGCTGGAAGCATTCCTCAGGGAGTTTGGTCCATATTGACATGATGGCATCACACAGTTGCCGCAGATTTGTCGGCTGCACATCCATGATGCGAATCTCCCGTTCCACCACATCCCAAAGATGCTCTATTGGGTTGAGATCTGGTGACTGTGGAGGCCATTTTAGTACAGTGAACTCATTGTCATGTTCAAGAAACCAATTTGAAATGATTAGAGCTTTGTGACATGGTGGAAGTAGCCATCAGAGGATGGGTACATGGTGGCCATAAAGGGATGGACATGGTCAGAAACAATGCTCAGGTAGGCCGTGGCATTTAAACGATGCCCAATTGGCACTAAGGGGCCTAAAGTGTGCCAGGAAAACATCCCCCACACCATTACACCACCACCACCAGCCTGCACAGTGGTAACAAGGCATGATGGTTCCATGTTCTCATTCTGTTTACGCCAAATTCTGACTCTAACATCTGAATGTCTCAACAGAAATCGAGACTCATCAGACCAGGCAACATTTTTCCAGTCTTCAACTGTTCAATTTTGGTGAGCTCTTGCAAATTGTAGCCTCTTTTTCCTATTTGTAGTGGAGATGAGTGGTACCCGGTGGAGTCTTCTGCTGTTGTAGCCCATCCGCCTCAAGGTTGTGCGTGTTGTGGCTTCACAAATGCTTTGCTGCATACCTCGGTTGTAACGAGTGGTTATTTCAGTCACTGTTGCCCTTCTATCAGCTCGAACCAGTCTGGCCATTCTCCTCTGACCTCTGGCATCAACAAGGCATTTCCGCCCACAGGACTACCGCTCACTGGATGTTTTTTCTTTTTCGGACCATTCTCTGTAAACCCTAGAGATGGTTGTGCGTGAAAATCCCAGTAGATTAGCAGTTTCTGAAATACTCAGACCAGCCCTTCTGGCACCAACAATCATGCCACGTTCAAAGTCACTCAAATCAACTTTCTTCCCCATACTGATGCTCGGTTTGAACTGCAGGAGATTGTCTTGACCATGTCTACATGCCTAAATGCACTGAGTTGCCGCCATGTGATTGGCTGCTTAGAAATTAAGTGTTAACGAGCAGTTGGACAGGTGTACCTAATAAAGTGGCCGGTGAGTGTATATGTGTGTGTGTATACTTACATTTGATATATTTTTAAAGATGGTGACAAAAATGTATGCTTGTGAATGGATGATTTTTGTCACAGTATTTTAAACCCTTTTTAAACAGTTTATTTTTGTGCCTATACACTAACTGTGCAATTTAATTTTCAAATTCCACTTGCATGGCTCAAAATTCTTAGGGGGCGCAATTCAGTTTGAATGGGCATGAAGCCTGATAGTGGTGGAGAAATTACACTCTTCACCTTTAAGGAAGGTCAGAGAAAATACTGCATTATTATTCTATGATGAAAATTTCAGGAAGGAAAGGAGTCTGTTCTGAAACTTTACCCTAGCTCACAGTGTCTGCAGTAGATGCCTCTTTATCCTTCATGCTAGCCATGGACAGGAAAAACCTCATGACCTTCCTTGTCTTTGCTAGTAATAAATATCCATATGAAATATGAGTCATTGAATTGTTTGTTCATATCCAACGAAGGCCATAAAACATGGTATGGTGCGTCTTGGGATTGTTACGCCAAGACGATGGCATCCACTATCCAGTGGGCCAACCTCTGCTTGGAGACAGACTTTCCCTTCTGCTGGACTCCGTAACAGACGAAGAGCTGGTCTGAGGTCCTGAGGCTTTGCATTCTGTCCATGTACAGGCGCAGAGCGCGGACGGGACAGAGAAAAGCCAGGGCTGGGTCTGCCTCCTCCGGGGGCAGCGCTTGCAGGTTCACCACCTCGTCCCGAAAGGGAGTGGTAGGAACCTTGGGCACATATCCAGGCCGGGGTCTCAGGATGTCATGAGAGTTGGCGGCCCGAATTCCAGGCATGATTCGTCGACCGAAAATGCGTGCAGGTCCCCAACACTCTCGATAGAGGCCAAAGCAAGCAGGATAACGTTTTTTATAGACAGGTCTTTTAACTCCGCTGCCTGCAATGGCTCAAAGGGAGGTCTTTGCAGTGCCTTTGCAGAGATAAGTACCAAGGGGGTATAGAGGGGGGGGAAAGGTTGATTCAGTCTCCTCGCGCCCATCAGGAACCTGACGATGAGGTCTTGCTTCCCCAAGGATCTCTCATCAACTGCATCGTGATGTGCGGCAATAGAGGCAAAATACACTTTGAGGGTGGAGGGAGACAGCCCTTGCTCCAGCACCTCTTGCAGGAAGGAAAGAACAGTACCGGTCGAACATCTTCAGGTGTCTTCTCGTAGAGAAGAAGACCACTCAACGAACAAGTTCCACTTCAGGGCGTAAGCATGCCTCGTAGAGGGTGCTCTCGCTGAAGTGATGGTGTCTACGACAGCTTGTGGTAGATAACCTAGAGGAGCATCAGTTCGGGGAACCAGGTCCGGTTGGGCCAATAAGGGGCAACTAGCAAGACCTGCTCCTCTTCCTCCCTGACTTTGCACAGTGTCTGTGCAAGAAGGCTCACTGGCGGAAACGCATACTTGCGGAGGCCCCGGGGCCAGCTGTGTGCCAGTGCATCCGAGCCGAGGGTCCCCTCGGCAGTGTTGTAGTCGAGTCACCAACTGTCGAGTCCGAGTCGAGTCTCGAGTCCCAGTGTTCGAGTCCGAGTCCAAGTCCGAGTCACCAAAGAAGAGTCCGAGTCGAGTCCAAGTCGAGTCACCATTACCTGAGTTCAAGTCCGAGTCGAGTCTCGAGTCCCGTGTTCGAGTCCGTGTCGAGTCTCGAGCCCCCAGTGCCTACGTGTCTCCACTCTGCTGGCACCTTTAAAGAGCTGATAAAATTTATAAAAGAGGTTCTACATTATATACACTTAAGCCAAATCAAGCAACATTTTTCAGGCACTCATTCTTGCAGCTAGAAATGTATATGATATCACTAGAATTGCCTTTGACCTTAGTTCAAATCATTGTCAACTAGCTGTGGCACGATTATATTTATTTAATTGTTTAACTACATTGTTGGATGATCAGTCAACTGAAATGGATAAAGAAAACAAAAAAGAAAGCCAAATTGGACAGAGGAGGAGAAATGCATTCTTCTTGACGAATATGGTAAAAGAAAAACAATTTTGAAATTTTGAAAAGCAAACTAAATCCCAATGTAACTGCGTCAAAAAACAGAAAATGCAGTGCTATAAGCAGTTGTAACACCGCAGGTAAAGAGTGGTTGCGATGTGTGACATAGTCAAGGTCGCCGTCTAGTTTGTTAGCTAAAATAAACATAATTGTGTTATTGTATGATAAGCGGGATTAAGCGCTGAGCGCGTCCGACTTTTGCTCAGCGCCAGCCATAGCACGAAAGCACAGTTTAAATCTGGCAATTATGTCACGTCACTGTACATTCGCTCCTTAGTGGTCAGCTCAGCTGCTGCAAAGCGTGCCAAAATCGAAATTGCCGATTAGATGTAGAGGAACTTATCTAGTGTTAACTGAGTGTTACGTTATCTCTCTCCTCCCCCTCCCCCATCCCGATGTCATCGTCCATCACAATGTTTCACTGTACGTTAGACATCGTCGACGTCTGATGCCAAATAGGCAGACATCGCCCAACCCTAGCCTCCTCTGTTTATTATCTTGCATTAGTCAATAATACTTTTTTTAAAGCTAATGTTAGCCTACTTACTTTTCTGGGTGCATCCGTGACAGATGTTTGTTAAAATTTGAAGTTGTCCCAGTCTTTTCCTCAATTGTGCGATTACACACACAACATTTAGCGCTGCTCTTTCCAGCATTAGATGCAAACTCTGTGTTGGCGAACTTCACGATCCGGGGCACATCTTTCTGCATTTTCCAAATGCCAACATTTAGCCCGCGAATAATGCACGAGAATGCAGCGTAAAGTGAGTGACGTCAGTGAGTGTGTTGTCAAGCAAGGAGAGCGAGCAGTAGCAGTGTCTGTGAGGGAAAAAATAGAT
Source organism: Rhinichthys klamathensis goyatoka (assembly GCF_029890125.1). Classification (NCBI taxonomy): domain Eukaryota; kingdom Metazoa; phylum Chordata; class Actinopteri; order Cypriniformes; family Leuciscidae; genus Rhinichthys; species Rhinichthys klamathensis. The sequence goes on from NW_026606829.1 coordinate 406,152, forward strand.
CACGGCCCTGGACTCGGTCTTGGACCCCGAAACAGGAAAAGTGTAACATCTTATATCAAATTTTTATAACCTATTTAGTCAGAAACAACGTCATTCATTTGATGAATGCTCAAGTCCGATTTTATATATTCTCGAGTCTGAGTCCAAGTACTAGTCATCAGTCCGAGAGTCCAAGTCGAGTCACGAGTCCAGAGAATAGAGTCTCGAGTTGGACTCGAGTCCTCCATCCCTGCCCCTCGGTCAGGGAGTAAAACAACTGGGAATGGGACGAGTCCGGAGAGGCAAACAGATCTATCTGTGCGGCCCCGAAGTGGTCCCAAATCAGCTGGACTGCCTGGGGATGGAGTCTCCACTCTCCCTGGGCCACAGGCTGTCGTGAGAGCTCATCGGTGGCACAATTGAGCAGGCTGGGGATATAAGTGGCACGAAGCGACCTCAGATGCTTCTGACTCCATAGGAGGAGATGGCGGGCGTGTTGTGACATGCGACGGGAGTGTAGACCACCTTGATGGTTGATGTACGTAACGGTCGCAGTGTTCTCCGTACGGACCAGTACATGTTTGTCTAGCAGCGGCGTTTTGAGGCGTCTCAGAGCAAGGTGTACTGCTAGCAACTCGAGGCAGTTGATGTGCCAATGCATTTGGGGGTCCGCCCAGACCCCCGCTACTGAATGCCCGTTGTACGTGGCCCCCCAGCCCGGTGTTAGAGGCATCTGTGGAGACCACAGCATACCTGGACACTTGTTCTGCGGATGCCATATGCCCCAGGAGCCTCTGAAAAAGTTTCAGTTGGACCACTGTTCTGCTCTTGACAGTATTCAAGAAGTTCAGCACCGACCAGACACGGTCCTCTGTGAGGCGTGCCATCTGGTGGATCGAGTCCAGCTCCATACCGAGAAAAGAGATCCTCTGCATGGGGGCGAGTTTGCTCTTTTCCCAGTTGACCGGAAGACCCAATTGACTGATATGCTGGAGCAGCAAGTCCCTGTGCTCGCACAACTGCTCCCGAGACTGAGCTAGTATCAGCCAGTCATCAAGATATTTGAGGATAAGAACACCACGCTCTCTCATGGAAGCAATGGCTGCTTCCACGACCTTCGTAAAGACGCGGGGCGACAGGGCCAGTCCGAAGGGTAGGACTTTGTACTGATATGCTCGACCCTCGAACACAAAGTGCAGTAATGGCCTGTGTTGCGGGAGGATGGAGACATGAAAGTACGCGTCCTTCAGGTCGATCACTGCAAAACAGTCTCGGGGACAGATGCATCCGAAACGGCATTGAATGGAAGCTTGTGAAGGGCCCGGTTCAAGACTCGCAGGTCCAAGATTGGCCGTAACCCACCGCCTTTATTGGGTACAATGAAGTACGGGCTGTAGAAGCCGGTCTTCATATCGGCTGGAGGGACCAGCTCTATTGCGTCCTTCGCCAGTAGGACTGCAATCTCCGCACGCATGACAGGGGCACGTTCGCTCAACACCGAAGTGTAGCGAACACCGCTGAACTTGGGCGGAGGCTGGCCGTACTGAATCATATAGCTGAGCCTGATGGTGCGGAGGAGCCAGCTGGACCGGTTGGAAAGCACTCTCCAGGCTTCCACGAACCGGGCCAGGTGGACCAGGGGCACCACAGACGTACCCGGGGTGGGGCAGCGAAGTGGATTACAGGGACCCGAATCGGAAGGCCCGGGGGCGGCTCAAAGTGGGGTCTGAGTGTGCGGTGCAACACTTACCAGTCTCCACAGGTCGGCAGAGGGTGCGTGAGAAGGCATAATCGGGTCCTCGAACTGCACCTGGCTGCCGGCTGACGATACAAGAGGGGGTTTAGGGTGACCAGGCTTTACAGGGTCGCACACCGCCAGTCTGGCCCTCTTCGGACCCAGGGACAGAGGAGTTTGCTCTTTCTTTGAAAATGTGGGTGCCGCTGGACTCCGAGGAGCCAGCGGCGGAACAGAAACAGACACAAAACAAAGATTCTCCACCTGGCCCTCCTCCGTCACCATCTCCCGAAGAGCTCATTCCTCCATCCCTGGGTGGCCTGTCTCAGGGATGCTTGCTCTTGTCACCTGGCTTGGCAGCGCCTGAGGCGGGCTGGGCGCCCTGCCTTCGGCCAGCTCTAGCGCTGAGGCCAGGGTGAAGGCTGCTGGTGTGGCCTAGCGGGAGCGGAGGCGGCGGCAGGGGGACGCCCTCTGCGACGAGCAGGCGGAGGATCTGCCACCGGCAGACGGGTGGAGGCAGCAGCGGGCCGCAGGGGCAGGATGTCCCGTGCAGGGAGGAAGCGGCTTGCCCACAGGCTTTGTAAGCCTTGTCCGTGAGTACAACGTACAAGAACTTAAAGGCCCGAGAGGTGAGACGAGGATCACCCTTCCAAGAGGTAGCGGTCGCCGGACACAGCTGCATCGCGACACACCGCTCCACTGGAGGGATAGCTTCGTAACCCTTCACCGCTCCTCCGTAAAGGGTAGTGAGGGGGGAGGAGGTACTAAGGCGGTTTCTAGCAGAAAAAGGTGCCGTCCATGACCTAGTAACCTCCTCTTGCACCTCGGGAAAGAATGACACTGAGGCGGCGGGCTGAGGACCAGCCCGGCCTGCCCCGAGAAACCAATCATCCAAACGAGACTGTTTGGGACACGGTGGAGGGTTTTAGCATAGCTGACATTTCTGGATCCAACTTGGGCAACGCTGCTCTCCCAGAAGGAGGCAGCGCAGCCGAATCGTCATCTCCAGAGTCCAGCTACCCATCCGATGCAGCGATCAACATCCTGTCCTCATGAGGAGCCCCGAACGAAACCGCTGGTCGGCCCACTACAGAGGGACCAGCACGTTCCACAGGGAGCTCCTCCAGCTGCGGTGCGACAGAGGAGTGAGGGGCCCACGGGGACTGGTTACCGGGTGGGGAAGCCCTCTCTGTGATCTTCAGATCACCCATCCCACACGGCGCAGTAGGTGTCCTCTGGGATTGGCCAGAGGGGACGCTAGAGCGGGGCATAGGAATGGGGACTCTCGATCTCAACACCTAGATATTCATGTGCATCTATTGTGACCATCAGCTGGGGACAGGGAACGACCGCATCCAGAAACGCACGAGTGGAATGGCATCTTGAAAAAGATGCAGACACACCCGTGTTGCTCTTTCAGAAAATAGTGCTCTCAACCAGTGTTGGAGCGCATAGGGAATGACCGCGGCAACACTGACAGGAGGTGGTGCAGCCTGTACCAGTGAAGCACTCACCCTCTTCGCCCTCTAACCAACCGTCAGAACAAACAAACACAAAGAATGCTGTTGACACACATTTGAGAGCTCAGAGGGCTCGCGATAACTGCTGCACTCGCGCTGTAACACACCAGCACCAGGAGAGACTTCTAGAAGAAGCACACTCGCTCGTTGAATAACACTCCAACACTCTTCAGAGACATCGACATCCGATCGGCTCCGAAGCGAAAGACAAGTGGTGCGTGCATCTGCTTCTGTGTTTCTACCCGCGCTGCGGGGCGGAGTGCGAGATACAAATCTCGCACGCCAATGTGCATTGGCTCGTTTTTTCAATACTCGAAAATGACAGGCTCCCTGAGCGTGATCCCAATCAGTACGGTACGTCCAACTACGTCGAACGTGACCGAACTGAAAGGGAAGCAATAATATAAAATGCGTTTTAATCATATTTGATTGCACATTCAAATGAACATTAGAGTATCAGCAAATGAAGCACATGTGACATCTTCTGTTATGAGACAAAAGGAACCCATTCCCTCCTTCTCAGTGCCTCTGTCTAAGGTGCCAATTTCATACGGAGGGTCTTGGTTTGTGACATTTACAAATCTATTCCAAAAAGGTCACCTTCTTATTAGAGCCTTTTATTAACACTGGAGAAGAATGGCACGGGAAATGTCACACATTTTATCTATAATTTTATCTATTATTCAAAGCTGCTTTTTGCTTCTGGCACTCTAACTGGAAGGGTTGTGTGGAAGTGTGGGTGTGTGTGGGTTTACTTGCAGTAGATACTTTGAGGAAAGTTTGCTGATTCTGACAAAATCTTCCTTTCAGGTATTTTTCATTTGGATAGACATTCTAAAAAAAGCTCTGGGCTAGTGTTAAAGAGCATATTGCAGGTAAAAAAAAAAATCTAAATTAATATATAACCTTGTGTGAAAATACCATATGAAAAGGTAATGCAGGATTTAAAATGTTTTAAAACGACATAAGGGCACTAATTTAGTAGATAAAGTGAGCGTTTCTTGGACTGCTCGTAAAAACGGCTTTTTTTTCAACATCGCGTCATTTTACGTCACGCTAGGGAGCCTCAGCCTCGCCTCAGTGCAGAGCAGGCTGGCATTCATTGAGAGCGGCCGTGAGTCAGTGTGTTTTCGGTAGTTTTTGTATTTCAATCTATCATCGTCATGGTAAATTATTGTGTTTGTGGAGGTTGCAAAAACTCCGGCCTGTCAGGACATCGAGTCCACAGGTTTCCATAACAAGAAAAAGGACGGTGCTGTATATCTTTCGTGCCTGGTGCGGTTTGTGCAGGTGAAGAGACGGGATTTCTCTTCCGCATCGGCTTCGAGAAACGCGGTCGTGTGTAGCTTTCACTTCAGATCGTGTGTAGCGTTCACTTCAGATCGGAGGATTATCATCCCGGCGATATGATGGAGTTTAACATGGGATGCCGAAGCAAGAATATTGAGCGTCGTATACTGTACCAATGGCATCAAATAGTGTGATATAGGTAGTCATGCCCTAAATAGAGGCAACTTGTAATTGAAAAACAAAATTACTAGGTTGATTAAATATTCAAATCTTTAATTTTCTGTTTATGTTATAACCCAGATGAAAAATATGTTTTAAAAATGTACTTGAGTATGTTTTTAGTAACTTACAATAGAAATATACTCAAGTATAGTTTTTATACATTTAATAGTAGCCTATACATCTACCCTAAACATACTAATGTCTGCTGGCCTGATATACGATGGTAATAATCTGTACAATATTGTGAGCACAGTGTATATCCTTAGCGAACGTGTATCTATAAGCACGTCTCTCACCAAGACACCTGTCCTGTTCTCCACTGGTTCTCCTCACACCACAACTCAATGTGTCTCTGACCGTTCTGTCTAAAATTAATCCTGGCCTGTCCCTACTCTCTTGGCAGCATAGCAGGCTCATAATTGTATGGCTGTCGTCCGTCATACGAGTAAGTATTTCCTCAGCGTCCGAAATGTCATTGCGATCCATTGTTTTCCTGTTGTTTGAATCGACCGCTCTACCGCCCGTTACGTCACGCCCACCACACCCATTTTCAGACGCGGAAGTAAAATTTTCTCACAAAAACGACTCCAGAAGCTTATGTAGCGTATTTATAAGAATATTTTAAAGAAAATCTAGTTCCTACATTATTTTTCTATATATTGACTCGTTGGGTCCTCTAACCTGCAATATGCCCTTTAAGTTTTGAAACAGGGGATAGAAAATAGTGTTAGGTTTTTATAAGTATTACACAGCTCTCAGAAATACCCAATTCTGATTGGTCAGTTGCGCTATAGATCTAGCAGACCATCAGTCCGCCCCTCTGATGCACACACCAGCACTACTTATTTCGTATCACAATACTGACTCGCTCTCTGAAAATGAACTCAAATGGCTTCAGTTTTAAAGTGCCCCTTTTATACTTTTTTGAGTAGCACATTCTTATAAGTTATTTAAGTTATTTAAGCTTTTTAAACTTTTTAAATTAATGTTTATTTTTTAAGTTACCTTACGGTTGGGTTTGTCCATATGTGACCCGAATTTGGGTTGAGTGTACCTTTCATGCAATGTGTAATGTAGCAGTCTGTGAATGTAAACAATCTGCAAAGTTGTGAAGTCGAAAGTGCACGATAAATAAAGTTATTGTCTCTCAAAAGAAAGAATCGACTCTGAACAGCCTAAACGAGTCATCAGTAATTCAAATCACACTTTGTAACGACTACACGTCACTGGGTAAAACATTTGCGTAAGGCCAGCCTATGGCCCGAGAACAACGCCTATTTTTACCCACCCTCAAACGCTGTAGCTCTGTTGTGTACATGTCGACAAGACACTGTTTTCCGCTCTGCAGAAGCTAATTATCTTTGTAAACACTTCCAAAGGATGAGGATTCAGAGAGTCAGTGGTTAAAATTACCACAGCGAAACAACAGCAATATAACATTTTGACGATTGCTTCTTAAATCTCTGTGAGGTCTAAATGGGATTTACAAAACTCTTATCCAATAAAGATGGGACAGTACTTTAATTTGGACCAACTTGCTCTTCAGAATCACAACCTGTAAGTATGATTCATTCTTATGTATTATTTTCTACCGGGTGTTCAAAAATTATGTTTTATATTGTGTATGTCTCCGGCTAACCGGCTAACTCACATTATTACTGAAAACAGTCTCGACTAATCAAACCACGAACGCCATTCATACAGTTCAGAAGTTCACTGAACTTCATACAGTTCAGCTCACTTAGCACGTCGTTCGTGGTTTGATTTGTCGAGACTGTTTTCCAAAGATGGCTCCTGTCTGTATACACGAAGTGGACTGTCTTTATCTTTATCTTCTTATTAAACGGTCTGTACACTTACAAAGTTCTCAATGCTTCGTTTTGCATGTGACCCTCATTATGTTACTGTGTTCGTGTGGGGCTATTTTGAGCCTTCTTAGTGGTATTAACTAGCGATTTCTTTTTACTTATTATATGCCCCCATTACTAGCGTATACGCTAAACAGTTTTTAGAGATAAAACTCTTTACATTCGATTATCATGAAAACAAATCTCAGAGAACAGTTGACTAGGTACCAATGTTTTATTAGACCAAAGGTTCATTTTGTGCCGGAGTTCTCCTTTAACCTGTTGTATAGGAGACCTTCAAAACAAAATAGGAACGTTGAGCATAATAGAGGCACTTTAATATTAGGGCTGTAATATATTGTTACAAAGTTAATCTTGTTGCTTGTTTTATAAGGCAGGCCACACAGAATGGTGTTTTTTTTTTTTTTGCATTCCACTGCGCTGCTTTTCTATGTAAACATGCGCTAGAGTAGGTCGTATTTGACTTGTGCATCATCTCGTGCATGATACTGCGTTCTAAAAAATCTTGAATAAAAGAAGTAAAACGCAAGATCTACACATCTATTTTTCATTCCATTGCCCTGCATCTCACGTTTTTGCATTCCACTGCTTTGCTTCCTATTGTTTTTATTATGTAAATATGCACTAGATCTACGTGTCTCAGTTTGCCTCAGGTCCTTTGCAGGGACTCACGGCGACGGCGCTCAAGTTAGAAGACATTATTTTTTCATTCTGTCTTGCATCTTGCGTTTTCAGATTTACATTTACTGTATATTCATGCATTCACGATTTTTAAAGTGGCTTACAAGAAAGGGAAAAAGCAAATAAATAGGCCTACATTTTCAATCGCAAAAACACGTTCTATGTGGATGTCTAATATGGACCATTTTTTGGTGGACGTTTAAAGATTAAAAAAAACCTCTTAAAATTATTGAATAATTTCAACTGAAATTAATATTTCATTTTTATTTATTTGTTGACGCTCCATATAATCACCACCATGGTGTCAAAATAAAAAATATATAGTCATTTAACAAATACAAAACAAAAAGATTTGTCTGTTTGGTCTATGAGTTTGCAAGTGCTTCATGACATGTTTTTTTTATTTTTTTTATTCAAAGAACAATTAAAGCACAGTGGATTTTTTGTTCTAGACTTGAGAAGTGTTGACACATCTGGTAATGTCCCTAATTGTGTACTGTCGCTGTCAATGGGTGTTGGGGAATGTGTTGGGAGGGTGTTAGCTGTCTTAAGCAAAGCTCTCCACCACTGTGTCTCAACATGCAGCTTTTCCATTAACATTTCATCTGCATGCATTAAGCAATCAGTTACAGGTCCCCTGCCATGACTGTCAGCCTCATTACGTCGAAATCTTCCCAAGGAGTTCTTCATCCCTGCTCCCAAGAGAACCCATGACATCGGAGCAGTAATAATGATTAAACTGCCATCAAATGCCTGGCTGGACTCAAGCCCTATACCAGTAAAGCTCACAGAGTATTCAGCACTGAGCACTTTTTTAGCTGTACTCATGGAATAGAGAGAGAGAGAGTATGAAGAGAGAGGAAAGATGGATTTAATTTATGTTTCTGTAATAAATGGGTATTTCATGGTTCAAGGGAGGGCTGCTAATGCAGGGACGGGGTCTACTTGAAGAGTGACATTATTTTAATTGAAGAAAAAATCCACTCCAGGATGCATTCTAGTGTGTGCTGTCAGACACAAAACGATACAAACAAGGATGGGAGCAAAGAGGTGCTTGAGTTCAGTAGTGAATGTTTTATGCAGAAGAACTAATGTTCTTTTTGCAAGAAATATCTAGCTGCTGAGTTTGGAAAGATAATCCTGACAAGAATGATTTTAATTTTTTTTGTTATTTCCGCTGAAAACAAATACTCCATGAATAAAGACCTTTCAGGTCATTGTCAAAGAATGACTAACATGTTTGACTTCAGTTAAACATTTGAGCTCACAGTTGCTCACATAAGATCTCAAAGAATATTCTTCAGTCATTACTAATCATGGTCCCCCCGCCCCTTTATTTCACAAATTAAGCAATGTGGTGAAAATAACACTAGATTTTCATAAAATATGATTGTTCTATATGGCTTCAGTACATCAAAACACACACTGACATTATATCAATATAAATCAATACATTATACATACATTATATTGACATTTTGTAGTGCTTCTGCAATCATTCCACTTTAATTAAAGCTACAATATGTTTTTTTTCGCCGCTAGGGGTCGCTAACCTCTTACAATAACAAAGGCGTAGGTTGATGACGCAGTGATAGGCAGAATGATGGGACTTGCTGTCATGCTGATGGATCTAATAATGTTTATGGATGAGTGAAAACATTCTTGTTTTTTAACATGACTGTGGTATAAAGCAGGTCGCGATTGCTAATAAGAGACATATATCAGCGCCACACGCGAGTCCCGTGGATATAAAGAGATAAGGACATTTAATTCTACCGAACTAGCCGCAAGTGCTGAATTACTACTCGTACAGGTCAGTTTATTTGACGAATTAAACTTGTGAGGTAACGCAGCGCTGTTTCACTTGGTCTAACGTTACACTATCATCATACTAAACAGCATTTGAGTGTATTGAAAATTATAGTGTTATTCTATGTGTTAGTTTGTTTGCTATTTGAGACTAGCAGTAAGGTAGATCAACATTGGAATAACATATTGATCATATTCTAACATTTCATCATGTTGAGATATATAACATTGATTTGTTTATGTACATTTGCTCACCTGTCTAGTCGTGACTCGTGAAGCTCTGTCAAGTCCAAGTTAGTCGCGGACGCAGAGCTCGGCATCTCGAAAACGCCACGCGTATTGACCCTCGTTTTAGTTCTTCTTTTGTCCCAAAGTCTGCTTGCCATGGTCCATAATGTTTGAACAAAACAACAACAGCGTGCCGCTAGACGTTACACACTACGCAGTCGTCCATGTCTGTCGCCATGGTGACTATGTATTGCTTTTGACTTATAAAGCTCTAAATGGTTTAGCTCCAGTCTATTTAACGGATCTTATATCGCCCTATAATCCATCGCACTCTTTAAGATCACTAAATTCGAGGCTTCTGGTCATTCCTAGGATATCCAGATCCACCAACGGAGGGAGAGCATTTTCACATTTAGCTCCGAAGCTCTGGAATAGCCTTCCTGATATTGTTCGTTGCTCAGACTCGTTCTCCGAGTTTAAAACTAGACTAAAGACGCATCTATTTAGCCAGGCATTCATATACATTTTTTATCTTAATTCGGCCTCTACTTCATAAACGCCAGAGGACAACTGGCCCCGACTGAGCCTGGGTTCTCCCAAGGTTTTTTTTTTCTCCATTGGGTCATCTGATGGAGTTTTAGGACACCATCGGGTCACTTGATGGAGTTTTTCGGTTCCTTGCCACTGTTGCCTTTGGCTTGCTCAGTTGGGGATATTCAAATTAAATTACCCATCATACCACTGATCAGCTCTACCAAACTTGGATGTCTTTTTCCAGTAATAAACAAACACTGTTAAGTTGTTTTGATTGATACTGTGAAGCTGCTTTGATACAATCTGTATTGTGAAAAGCGCTATATAAATATATTTGACTTGACTTGACTTGACTATGGCAGTACAAGCGGACAATTTACAAATTCTTGGAAACATTTAGGATAATGGAAGTACAACATTGAAAGAAATATATAACACTTTGCAAGTGGTTTTGGGATATTTTGAAACAAAATTCTTACATATTGCACCTTTAAAGTGTAACTTCGCAGATTTTCAACCCGCTTTGTATTGTTACAATGTCGGTAGTATATGTAAATGAACAGCTGAAGGTTTACTCGTTCTCCATGTTACCCTCCGTTTGGCCTAAAACACTGTGTTCGTGGTCATCGAGGCGATCCTAACGCACTGGATCCTTCACGGGAAACGCTAAATGTTTACTAGAGGTCGACCGATAGTGGATTTTACCGATACCGATATCTAAGTTTGACCATACATGCCGATAACTGATAATTCAACCGATATTTGTTTAATGGATACTGGATTAAAAACAAACATCATACTCACAATAAAACAGTGCTGAACTGAAATGTGCTAAATTAAATAAATAAATATGAATATATTAAAACTTTATACAGAAAATAATTTAAACATTAAAATATTACAGGTTTCGTAACCGTACATTTCATAGGTAACACTTTGCAAGTCCCATTTGTAAACAAGGATGTATTAACTAGCTTTCATGAACTATATGCATCATGCAATATACCTTTTTACTGCATGTATTAATATGAGCAATACAATTGTACCTTTATCATTCATGTTAGTTCATTCATAGTACATTAACTAAGGTAATAAAAGATAAAATAAGAATTAAAACTCAATTTCAAATGCATTAGTAAATGTTGAAATTTACAAACTACCGTAACAATGAATAATTCTTCTACAACTTGTATTAACCTTATTTAATGCTAAAAATGGAATGTTATTGTAAAGTGTTACCATTTCATATGATTCCAAAGAGTCGTGCTTAACCCTCATGTGGTGTTCGGGTCAATTTGACCCGGAGAAGATTTTCTTTTTCCCGAAAATACTAGTTAATGTTGTCGCTTTGGACTGAAACTTAGTGACTTTGTTCCCAAACAGTATAACTAAATCTCAGTGTGTGTGTGTGTGGTAATGTCAGATGGATAAATGTATATTAGATGCAGGTTAGGGTAGGATCAAATTTCTCTCTGTGGAAAAGAATGTGTGTAATATTTAAAAAAGTTTGTGTGTTTTAACATGTGTGTGTCTGGGTAGCGTGTGTATAAATGTATCGATACATGCACAGGTCCAAGGGCTCAATGTTTGCAAGCACACATGCTCATATGTGTACATGAAAATAATGAACATGCTCCTGAAAACTAAATTGTTCTGTTATTTTCAGTCTCTCCCATTCACTTTCAATGGTCGGCCATTGTGACCATTTTTGACCATGCCTACTCTCAGATGAATGAGGCCCACGATTAATCAGATGCAAACAGAAATATAAAACCAGTCCTAATTGAAAGAGAACAAGTTGCCAAAAAGTTTGAATCCAAGATTGGGTGAAAATATGGTATTATGAGTGACTTATAAGCTATTTTTTATAGGCCGGTCATTTTTGACCGGGAACACCACAAGTGTGACTATGTGCCATATTTTTTACAAAACAAAAGTTTCAAAACAAAATTCCTGGTGAAACATTAGAGTAGACAAGTGTGATCAACAGTAGCCATTTTTTTTATTTATTTTTTTCATATTTCCGAATTTACTCATAAATTATTTGTTTTTTACTCAAAAAATTAGATGCCCACTCTCAGATAAATGAGGCCCACGATTAATCAGATGCAAACAGAAATATAAAACCAGTCTTAATTGAAAGAGAACCAGTTGACAAAAAGATTGAATCCAAGATTGGGTGAAAATATGGTATAATGAATGATTTATAAGCTATTTTTTATAGGCCGGTCATTTTTGACCGGGAACACCACAAGTGTGACCATGTGCCATATTTTTTACAAAACAAAAGTTTCAAAACAAAATTCCTGGTGAAAATGTTAAGTTGACTAGTGTGATCAACAATACCAATTTTCTTCAGATTTTATTTAATATTTCCAAAATTATTCAAAATTTTTTAAAAAAAATTACTCAAAAAATGAAATGCCTACTCTCAAATAAATGAGGCCTATGATTATTCAGATGCAAATCAAAATATAAAACGAGTCCTAATTGAAAGAGAACATGTTGACAAAAAGATTGAATCCAAGATTGGGTGAAAATATGGTATAATGAGTGATTTATAAGGTTTTTTTTATGGCCCGGTCATTTTTGACCGGGAACACCACAGGTGTTATAGGGTTTTGAACACCACATGAGGGTTAAAGATGGCCATTAAAATGTAATAAAGACCTGTATTATGTATACGTAATATAGCCTATAGACTCTCACTTTATTTGCTTCTATATTTTAGAACACTTGATGATTATCTAATCAAAATAACAAGATCTATTGTAGTGATTAAAAAGATCTTAAATCGAACGCGTTTCTGATTAGTTTACGTTTCTGTCGGCTGCATGAACATATCAATGTCGAGAAAGCAATCACGTCACTAGTATTAAATATGCAACTTCGTCGGCTAATGAATGAATAAAAGTGACCAGCTGGATAAAAATAATGCAAATAGATTGTAACAATTGCGCCATAAAACATTTGGGTCAGGTCTGCGTGTGTTTTTGTCACATTGCATTAACGGTTGACTGAGGTAATGTCAGAGTCCTCACAGCCTCGACGGCAAACTACTGTTCTTTCTCTGCTGATGCAGCATCTAGTCAACAAATGAATTAATTTGTAATGATATGGCAATATGTAGCTACTTTAGTGTTATGTATTCATACCGTTTCGCTGTCAGTGTTTTAAATGTCAGCGCTCTCGCTGCGTGTTCTCTCCGTGCTGCGCGCTGCCTCACGTGTAAACAACTCAGCCAGTGATAGTTTGTTATTTGTCCTCTAGAGGCCGCTCTCACTCTGTATAATGCCAGCAGTCTCTTCTGTTCTGAGCGCTCTCGTGCTGTGTAATGACCGCGCGCACTTCTCAGCCGCTCCAGCAACGGACGCAACCCGGAAAAACTATCGGTGTGGATTTTTGCCGATAACGATAGTTCCACCAAACAACTATCGGTGCCGATTAATCGGCAAAACCGATGAATCGGTCGACCTCTAATGTTGACTCTTTGAATTATTGCACCCGGGGACGATACAGGTCGACACCATTATCCATTATCCACCATTATCCACCATTATCGAGCCAAGAGATAGAAGGAGATATGGAGAAAAGAACATAACATTGTCATCTTTCAATCCGATGACAGCATTATCATTAGTTTATCCAGCACAGCAATAATACTGGAATTGTTTTCCACTCTTGGACATGGACATCAGCAGGCTGGAGTGATTGTTTGTGTAAGGTTTTGAGTAACCCCTTGTTATGAATGCCTCTGGACTCACATTGGTGAGGTCCAGATCCAGGCACCTGTCAAAGCATGTCTCAAAAGATCCAGCTGTTTGGAGGAAGAGGCCTGTCATAAAACCAAGACGAAACTGCATGAAAAATGCACCATAAATTGTGTTGTTGTCATCATTATTGCACAGACACAGCTATGACTTTAATCTTGAGCTCAATTTAAAAATAAATAATTTGAAAATATAAATTTCCAGGCCAATATTCTGACAGTTGACACATAATCAACAAATGGCATTTTGAAGCTGGGCTATTCGTTTTTCTGACAAATGGAAGATGGTGGGTGTGTCCCAAAAAAAAAGCTGTTTGCAAACAGTGTTATTTTAGTATTATTACTAGGATAGTATTTACATTAAATTATTTATATTTTTATAGTTATAGTTTGGTTTAAGTGATTTCATTTAAGTTTTTTTTTTTAAAATATGTTTTATTTTATTTCAGCTTTATTTAAACTATCAAAAACATTTTTAACAATACTGTTTGGAGAGTCATTCTTTTTAGCAATTTAGATTATGGATCTATTTGGTTTTGGTGTGATTAATCAGAATTACTAAAACTTGGGCAATTTAATCCAAAACAGAAACAGGTAAATAAAAAAAAATAAGGAAAAAATCTGTGTAAATTAAATCTTATTTGCCTGGTCTTTTGAGAACAAAATGTTTTGACCTTGGTATTTTCAAAAGGGCATGACATTTTTAAGAATAAAGTACAGCCCAATGACAACATTGAGAATAATAATATCTTGTTTTGATGGTTCAGATCTGCTCAAATGCAGACCACACAACACTGGAAATTAAAAAGAGATGCTTCCTTGCTAACATGTCAATCTGTATGACCGGAGGACAGGAAGCCTCTCTGGGCTCTCAGAGGAGAGTGGAACGAGTGGTGTTAGCATTCATTAGTCACAGTTTCAGCAGTAATCACACTAGAATTCTGTCAATTACGCTCATCGTCCAGACCTGGTGTCATCGGCCCATCACACAGGCTATTTTCAGCTCTGGGGTTCACAGTAAGGAGGACATGTCTCTGTCTGTAGTCCAGGAGAAATAACTAAATATTTCTGTGCCACAGCATAGGTAGCCAATCTCATATTTATAACCAGGGCTTGACATTTTTGCTCACCAGCCACTGTGGCTAGTGGTTTTCCAAAATTACTAGCCACTCAGCATTTTCACTGGCCACAATTTTGGCATCGGTACAATGGGGAAAAACTACCATATACATATTTTTAATATTATCTCATAATCTGGCAGCAGGTTTTTTAGGCTGAAGTTACTTTAGACCTGACACACTTATTATATTGTTACACGTGTGTTTTCTTTCTCAACTGTTTAGGCTCACTTAAAGCTGCAGTCGGCAAGTCTGGCAGATTGAGTGGACTAGGCAAAATTTTGAATGTTTACTCTTGAACTCTCATGCCCCTCCCCCACTATCAACGAATACCCTCCCACCGAGTTCGTGGTCGAGTGCGTGTGCACCAGATTTTCTGTGAACGCGCCCGTCTCATTAGCATTCATCAACACCATGGAGTATTTGGAGGTATGCTGCCCTGGCTAATCTACCGATAGATTACAATTGCTAACGTCATTTATACTCTAAATGAGCTTACTTGATTTGTTAGTGTTTTGAAAGCGAGATACACCCGCCATCACTCTTCGTTACTGCGCGAACTTCAGGCGTGTGCATGTGATTGTAACATGCACGAGGGGTGGCGTGTGCCCGATCTGTGATTGACAGTCAGATCTCACACCCCGCTGCGCTGATTGGACCCGATGATGAATTTTTGCAAAATAAATAACACGCACCAGGTGGAGTTAGAAGCTTGGGTTTTTTTCTAAAACCACTTTATTTATGTTGTTCTGTCGGATTATAGTGTCGATTTCACTGAATATGATAAAAAAAATGTTGCCGACGGCAGCTTTAAAACATAACTGACTGTGTTTACATGAAAACACGCCAAAACCAGCATTTTGACATTATTTTGTGCGCATTTGACTGTTTACGCACAATAAACAGTGAAAAAGAACTCAATTTAGTACTGAGGAGTGGGCTTTATGTGCGTGCAGTTTGGGCAGGGCCGGCTCTAACCCTTTGGTTGCCCTAGGCGATATTGAGTTTTGCGCCCCCCCACCCCCCATAAAAAAATTATAAGTATTTATTAAACTAAACATGCTCTTATAGTTACTCAAAAACTTAAACAATAAATTGTTCATACAAATGCTAAAAAAACGTTCAAGGATATTTATATCATAGTTGCATTGTACAACTACATTTTATCTGACCATAAATAACTTTTAGTAGATTAATTACAACTACTACCACCACTAGGCCTACTATTATTACAATCTATTGGGCTGTTACAAGGTTAAGGGGGTTTCGGGGGTATTTCCCCGTAAGAAAATGTTGTGCATTTTAATGTTAAATTCATCAATCTGGTGCACTTTGAGAGTTCAAAACTAAAAGCTCCAACCCATATTGTGCAAATTGAACAAAGAAAAATTCAAACCTCTTTTAATGACAGTGTCTGTCTACATTACACTACTACATAATAATAGATATAATATTAATCCCATGACAGTAATTGCCATAGGCTATATTGTAAAACCAATGCACTGAAAAATAAAGGAAACTTTCATGAGTAATATTGTACACATTTCTATACTTAAAAGTAAGTTATATAGGAAGTAACCCAGCGCCGCCAATTAAGCAAAACAAAACAAAACGAATGGGCCACCGATGTACGAGTTTTATGGGCCGTTAAGACAAAAATAGAAAAATAAAAGTATGAGATGTATGTATCGGCCCAAAAAGCACGTCGGCCCCGCGGGAATCTCCCGGTTGTACCGATGGCCAGAACGTTTGACACCTTAATGGATGAGATGAGAAGACTTACCTCTATACTGGGCTTTCTTTTTATCTTGTTGCTTTCTCCGTTTTCGTCCCTGTGCACCAGAGGGTTTAGACCGCTTCATTTTCGATCAGCGCGCGCAGCAGCCGAACACTTGCCTAACGTAACCATAGAACGTAACGTAACGCAACTAACCCTTTAGGAAATGATCGACAATAATCATCCATTCAATCTAATAATCAGGTTGACAAGTAATTAAACGTATGGCTGAGGGGCGCCTTAGGATGATCATGTTTAATAAACATGTTTTTGTTTCGCTTGTCATTCTAATTCTATGATTAATGGGAAGTAGGCCAGGGGCGACACTAGAGGGCGCCCGCGCCCCCAACACATTTGTCGCCCTAGGCAACTGCCCTCAGTTTGGGTGTGGGCACGAAATCCGCGGGAATATGTAAACTGTGTTAACTCGCTGTCGGAGAGATGAGAGAGCGAGAGGAGAGAGCAACTCGTATCGTGTGTCTATTCTGCAGTTCATTTGTATTGGAAGTGCTTCAGATATTTCAATAGCGATATGTATCAAAAAATATATATTTTTGACAGCACTACATTGCACTTAGTTTATTATTTCTGATTACACGCCACTGCTGAAATCCACCCGCATTTGGCATTTTATAACCACAAATAAGCCATTTAGTAGGTTGATTCCCCTGTAAACAGTGTAAAAAAAAAGTGCCAACATTGTCTCAATGTTCTGAGTTTTGGGTGGGACCACTTGTTTGTCTAATTATTAGCAGACAGGGGGAGTATTTGGGAACCGGTTTAAAAACACATTTATGCTTACGCTGAAATGTATAGGCCTATGTACTGACAGCATCTAAAACGTAAACATTTTCAGTTTATAAACTTTAGAGAGTTGTTTACAAATCCGTTAATTTTATGGAATGATTAAGTTGATTTAATTAAGCAATAAGGTATGCTGTATCGTGAATAGTCACGTCTGAAGGGTGTTGTTTGGCACGACGTGAAGCAGAGTAAATTTCTTCTGCTAGAAAAATAGTCCCTGACAGCGACAGTAAACTGCAGAAGAATGTTACTTCTTAGAAGTAATGCCTCATCTGATGTAGCACAAATAAAAACAGAGACTATTGTGAGTATTAAATATGTTTAATGCCATGACCTTTAACACATTTTGCCCATTTGAAATTATAATTAACATTTTGTTATCTGGGATTTCTGGTAGCATTAAACTCATTTCAAAAGATTGCATCTTTACTCAAGCCTAAGCTTTAAAATGTTAAAATGCATCATTTAACTTTTATTTTGTTTTCACAGCTGTGGCTAAATAAATGACGAATGTGCCATAAAATTATCATAAATATGTCTCATGATTTATACAGTACATTGATATATATTTTATCTCAAATTATTGTAACTGAAAACTACTCTGCCTATATTGTAGAGAGGTGGATAGAGGTGGTATTAAGAGGTCAAACATATCAATATAATAATAAAATAATTTTTACACTTCAAAAGTTGTGCAATGTGCATACATTAGTAGTGTTTTAGGTACTGTCAGTATGTCCATATTGTACATTTCAGCATATATCCAAAAATGTTTGCTTGGGTAAATGCTATGTTTGAATATCTATACAAATTCTAATGAGTACAGTCTGCTTTATCAGATTGTTTCAACAAATGTAAAATATATCATGAAAACAGTCATTGATAAGCCTGCAATTTCACAGATCAGAGTGAATCAGAATGAACATTTTATAAGCACTGCTTTTTCATATGAATTCAGTATTTATTGCCCCACTTATGAATAGAATAAGGGTCATATCAGTCTTACATAAGTTGCTAAGATTGAACAGGAGACAATGGCTATTATAATACTAGGGGCTAATCATCTGTCATCTGTCTATGAAATTCAAAGCTTTTCTGACAGCAATTGAATAATAAAAAAGAGAAAAGATGTCCACGTTGATGATACAGGCCATAGAAACGTGGCCATGATTTCTGACAACTCCCACTTCTGATCTGGAGCTGTCAGTCTCAGGCGCACCGCTCTCATATTCTATATCTGCTGATGTGTGTTTGATGTTTGTGCGTAAAAGAGTGGGTGTGCTCCACCATCTTTATTGTAGCGGAAAACATAGCTCTTTGTACATCAAAAGCCCTGTTCCACTGTTAGCCCACACTCCGCTGACACCGAAGAGCACACAGGAGGAGATGAGAGGAAGAGGAGGAGGAGAGGGGGAAAAACAGGGCCGTCAGAACGGATGCAAGGAGCGAGACTGGAGAAGCACCTGAGGGAGGCTGCATGGCGAGCACATCATTAGAACAATTTACAGTCAGTGTCTGATTTCAAAAGCCGCGCTAAAGCCGGATATACACTTCACTGCCGCATGAACTACTGGAAGAGAAATCACAAAAGAAGTAAATGTTTTTAAAAAAAATAATATAAATAGAATTTGGATACAAAGTCAAAATGTCAATAAAATACAAATAAAATTAGCATGATATTTTATGCAATATCATTATATGAGTTCAACAGCAATGCACTCAAATAATCAGAATTAGAAAGTTCACCCAAAAATGAAAATTCTGTCAGTAATTACTCACCCTCATGTTGTTACAACCCCGTAAGACTTTAATTCATCTTCGGAACACAAATTAAGATATTTTTTATTAAATCTGATAGCTGGATCACTCCTCCATAGGCTTCTAAGGGATTGAAACTTGCCGGCCCAGAAACGTTATTAAATACATCGTTAAAATAGTCCAAGTGACTACAGTGGCTCAATCTTAAGTTTATCAAGCGATGAGAATACTTTTTGTGCGCAAAACAAACAAACAAAAATAACAACTTTATTCAACTATTAATTTCCTTCTCTGTGGGCCTCGAGTTAGTTCACGTAGTGTAACAGTGCAGCGCTTCTGTGTTGTACGTCACACGTAGGCTCACTATTGGCCAACGCTGGTCATGTGTGTGATGCGTGTGACGTACAACACAGAAGCGCTGCGTAATAGAATAAAATAAACTTTTTACACATCTGGAGACTACAAACTTTGTGTTTTTCTTTAGGATTTTTTTCATTATTTTGCGGTTTAGGGTTTTGAAGTGAAACTCAACACTGCGTCTTGGATTGATGCTATGGGGAACGCCATCAGCGTGACCAGTGTCTGAAGCATGTGTGAACACACTCCAATTTCATTGGCTAGCGACAGTCTGTGACATCATTAGCGGAGCGCCCGGAAGTATAAGAAGGTGCCCATAATACACGGCATCAACTATTTTTGTCTTCCCTCTCACAGTTCCCTCTGTGACTGTCTTGGGTATTACAGTAGGGTCCTTTGCTCCCCCTTTTAAACCCATGTTTAATGGGTTAAAATCCATGTTATAAACCTAACAACACAAGGCACTCTGCCTAAATAACAATACATTTTATTTGTAATGCGCCTTTCTCAGACTCAAAGCGCTACAGCATGTACAGAACAAAATAATCAAACATGGGAGTAAAAAATATATATAGAAGTATCAAAAAATACATAAAAATAATACAATTATAAATTAAAAGCTTGACTAAAAAGATGTGTTTTAAGAAGTTTCTTAAAACAATCCACAGAACCAGCATCCCTAATAGATGTGGGTAGTGTGTTCCATAGCTTAGGCGTATTATAGGAGAAGGTCCTTCCCCCCATGGTTTTTAATTTACAACAAGGCTGACACAGAGAGAGCGAGCGGGAATGGATGGAGTAACCAAATCACAGATGTAATCTGGAGCCAACCCATGTACTGCTTTATAGGTTAAAATCAGAATTTTAAAATCAATACGTGGCTGAACTGGAAGTCAATGCAGTTGCTGGAGCACAGGTGTAATGTGATGGCGTGAGGATGTATGAGTCAAAACACGTGTGGCAGAGTTCTGTATTGCAACCTCCTAATAGGATTTGCTGGTAAACCCGCAAAAAGAGAGTTACAATAATCAAGCCTTGATGTGATGAAGGCATGGATAAGCCTCTCTGCATCAGGCCTAATATGTGCAATGTTCCTCAGATGGAAAAAAGCAACCTTTGTTATGTTTTTAAAATGTGAATTAAAAGTTAGCTGGGCATCAAAAATAACGCCCAAGTTACGCACCTGGCCAGAAGGGGACAATTGGGTATTGTCTACTGAAATTTTTAAATCCTTACATTTACTGACATTAAACGGAGTGCCAATTAATTAGTGCCAAAGATTTCAGTTTTGGAGCAGTTTAGTTTTAGAAAGTTGAGTTTCATCCACGCTTTAATTTCCAACAAACAGTCAGAAAGTTTTGAAGAGGAAGAATTGAGATCAGGCTGAGAGCTGATATAAATCTGGGTGTCATCCGCATAACAGTGAAAGCTCAGACCATACTTCTGAATGATCTGCCCAAGAGGCAGCATATAAACACTAAATAAAACAGGACCTGTCCAATAAAAAAATAAGTGGTGCTCCATAATACAGTTTTTCTCAAATGCTAAAACACATTTAACAAACGTTTCCTCCATGTTCCCCAATGTCTAAACACAACACCCTTTTCTAAAGCTACATAAACACAACCACACCTTCTCACTTAAAAACTCAAACTTTCACACCAAAAGAGCAGCTCGAAGCTTCAAAAATTCAAAAATGTAAACACTATACACATCATTACACACTACAGCAAAACAATTGAAAACACAATGCTCAATTTGTGAGAAGCTTCTTTGTTTCATAACTGCCAATGCATATTTTTAGAAACTTTACAGTAATGGATCTTCTTAGATCTCTGCAGAGGATTAGGCATTTAGATTTGTGAGTTTCATATGAAGAGTATAAATTCTGCATGTACACTACTGTAACACAACTCAATGCAAAAACAGAATCTATTGCACACAACAGTACTCTTGAAAACATGATCAGGGTGTGAAGTTTTTTATTTACTTTATTCACACCACAATCACTGTGCGGCATCGGGCCACATCACCTCATCCACATCGCAGGCTATATTGTCTCTTGCCAGGCACCGCGGGAAAAACGCCCTGGAATGGCGAATCCATCCTTGGAAGGCCTCTACTGGGATGTCAACACAGGGCAGCTCCATTGCCCTTAGGAGGTTCTATCTAGTGTATGGTTGTCTGTCATAAACCTTCCATCTCCACGATGAGAAGAACTCCTCTATAGGGTTCAGGAAAGGGGAGTAGGGTGGCAGACAGACGTTTACAAAGTGGTTACTGTTGGTGGTGAACCACTCTCTGATTTGGTTTGTTCTGTGAAAGCGTACATTGTCCCAAATGATCACATAAATGTGATGTGCGGGCCCAGGATGGTGTTGTTGGCGGTCCAGGAGTATGTCTTTTAGCTCCTCTAGGAAGGTGAGGAGACGTTGGGTGTTGTAAGACCCAAGGACAGCATGGCGGTGGACAAGCCCCTCCAAACCCATGGCCGCACAAAGAGTAATATTACCCCCCCCTGTTGGTCAGGAACCTCAGCGATGGCTTTTGGCCAATGATGTTACGGCCTCTTTGTTTCTGCAGGTTGAAGCCAGCCTCATCCAGGAAGAGGTACTCATGAGGTCTGGCCATCGCGTCCAACTGTAATATCCTCTGTGAAAATGTGAAATTGCACAGGTGTTCAGAACAACAGTCAATCAGGTAGCACAGTATTGTCCAGAAGTAATGTAGGCCACTGAGCGACACAGTATGTCCACTAACTGTACTGTGAACATGGATGTATACTTACTTGCACATACTTGTAACGTAGGTCTTTGTGTCGCGCAGAGTTGCGCTCAAAGGGAACCCTATAGACCTGTTTCATCCACATCTTTTGGCGCCGGAGAACTCGGTCTATTGTGGCCAAGCTGACATCATCAATGCTCTCAAAGTTGACATTATCGCCAATGACTTTGTCTCTGATCTCCCGGAGTCTGATGAGGTTGTTCTCACGAACCATATCCACAATGAGGGTTTCTTGTGCCGCTGTAAATATGGCAACCCTCCCACCTCTATGTGGCATTCTTTCAATTCTAAAGAAAGAAACATGTGTTGACAATACCTGTTGTGTTTTCTGAATGCCCTGATAATGGTGGCCACGGTGAACCTACTCAGGTTTGGACGGACTCTTGGTCCTGCTTCAGCCATTGTCATGCCATGGACAATGAAATGGTCAATGACTGTTGCTCGCATCTCGTCCGTAATGATGGTGTGAGGTTGTCTTGCTCTCCCTCCTGGACCTTCTCCTCTCCCTTGTTGGCCTCCTCCTCTTCCTCGTTGGCCTGCTCCTCTTCTTCCATGGCCAGCTCTTCTCCCTCCTCTGACTCGAATTCCTATTCCCCTGACTCTGCCTTCATCCATTGTGTTTGTTTGGAATCTTCAGCAAACTGTGCACTCTGAACTTGCTTTTATACATGTGGTCACAGCATTAGCAACAAGTGTCTTCAATTTTGAGTCGTTGTGTGTAATGAATCACGCCAGGTGTGTTCATTGTGTTCAAATATTGCTGACTGTGGCAAGCATTTTGCATCACATGAGCTTTCATTTGAGAATATGAGCAGAGCTCTTTTGCAACTTGTGTTTTAGCAAGGAAAAATGTGTTAAGATTTATGAGAACGGAGGATTGTGTTTTGTGAATTGTGTCTTCATGTGAAATGTGTTTATGATATTGGAAAATGATGGCTAGATTTAGTAAATGTGTTTAGACAACTGGTCATTTGGTTTAGAGGATTGGCTTTTGTGTTTTAGCATTTGAGAAAAACTGTAATAAGTGGTCCTTCATATTCTGCACTTTTTTAATAAAGTGTTGGGAATCTCTTGATTCTGGGAAGAATGCAAGCAGGGTGTGAGAGCTCTTCCCTTGTTGTCTTGATGTATTGTCAAGAATATGTTGCATCTAAGAATATTTGCCATTATTGTACTGCAGCCTTTGTATGAGGGTCAAGGTTGAATCTCCCCCCAGAAATGGTGGTAATGACCAGTTAAAATTTTTCTCCCTGTGGTAATCATTCCCTAAGAGCTGTGACAAGCAGAAAGAGGCTGTCACAGCTGAGCCATTCTTTACCTTAGTGCTCTGCTTTTAGGGCTAGAAGAGCCTGTGAGGGAGGAAGGTTGTACATGCCGGAAGTTCTCTTGCTATAAAGGCATAGAAGCTGAAATATCTTCCATATTTATGGGATATTTATGGCTTAGGGAATACTACCACTAGATGGTCTTTGTACATCTTTTAATGAATGTGTCCTGGGTTGACTCTCTGACTCTAGCTAAATAATCTGATGAGTCAATGTATGCATGTGTATATTCTCAAATAGTGAGGCAAGAATTCCCGCGGCATGGCGGAGTGGGTATTTGTTCCCATAGCGTCAATCCAAGATGCAGTGTTGAGTTCCACTTCGAAAGGGAACGTCTCAGGTTATGACTGTAACCATGTTTCCCTGAGAAGGGGAACGAGACACTAAGTCTTGCTGCCATGCCATTGGGCCTACCTGCATCTATCCTTCAGACAAAAAAAAGTGGATTACGTATATTACCGGCATCTTCTAATACTTCGCCCCGCTAGTGATGTCACATTCTGTCGCCAGCCAAAGAAATTAGAGTGTGATACACAGTGTTCACACAGTCACTCTGATGGCATTCCCCATAGCATCAATCTAAGACGCAGTGTCTCATTTCCCTTCTCAGGGAACCATGGTTTTATTCACAATAACTACTTGGCCCAAGTTGTTTCATAGCATCTTCAAAATAAATAAACACTAAAATAACAGTTAAATTATGTAAACTGTAAAGCAGCTCAATAATCATTCAGCTCAATTTAGTTCAATGTTGTTAAAATTAAGTTAAATAACTGTCAATGTTAATCAACAGTACATTTTTTGTTAATATTTTACCATATGTCTTCAATAGTATCAGTTCAATTCAGAGGTCAGTATCGTGATGTGTATCGAATCATGACACGAGGGTACACCCCTATTATTATTATTATTATTTTAAAGCATCGAAAAATTCACAATATTTGAATGCCTTTTTACAGATGTTACATACATATATGTAAGGGATAATCCACGGCTAGCCGTGCATTAAAGGATTTTAATGCACGACGTAGAGGCGAAGAACCACCCGACGCGAAGCGGAGGGTGGTTGCCTCTACGTCGTGCATTAAAATCCTTTAATGCATGGCTAGCCGTGGATTATCCCGCTTATACCTCGGTTATTTGCCAAGTTAATAAGTTAAAGCTGTAACTGATGTTTACAATGTAATTTTTTAACAGACGTGTAAAAATGACAGTTATTTTCTTAAGTTACGGCTCGTTTGTTCTAGCACTCCGTCCGCTTTAAATAAAGTAGAGCCATCGGATTGCTTTTATTTGAATGAATTATCACATTTATTTAAATTCATTATTAAGAGAGAGAGACAGAGAACTGAAAGAGAAGAAAGAGAGAGAGAGAGAGAGATGCGTGCGCGAGTTACCTATGAGCGTCTCTTCTTTAAAGTCTAGTCCCCTCGTTGCTTAAGCATAGGCCTATAACTTAATGATTCATGGATTTATTAAAATTATTTATGAATGATAGGCAACACTGACAGTGACAAGGCAAGCTTTATTTGAACTAATCATGTCATTTATTTAAATTAATTAGCTGTATGTCAAACTAAACTTTTCTTACGCGAATGATGAACGCTGGTGTCTTTTCCATTTTTCCTGTAGCGCTTTAAAACTGATTTAAAGACGGCACTTGAAGTCTTGAAGCCCATATGATGTTGTATTTTGTAATGTGACGGTTTATACCTGCTCTGAGACGCATCAAACTTGCAACACTGTATTCGCGTCCAGCGGTAGACTGAACAAAGGCATAAAACTCCCGAAATGTCTCATTTAAAAGAGAAGCAGAGTAACGTTAGGTCTCGAAATCACAATTGTTCTGTCTTTGGCGCAACAAGTCACTGAAAGTGTTAACTGCCCATTTAGTTGTCTTTTTCGTATTGACCTCATCTTTGTCGTCTTCGATCTTATCTAGCTCTGTCTTTTCCCTCAAAAAAAAAAAAAAAGCCTAAAACGTATCTAAGTAATATACAGTAGTAGGCTATTTCGTTGTCACCCTGCCTGTCCAAATGCATAACTGACATTAACAAAATGCAATAATGCAGTAACAGCTGAAAAAGTACTTGGGTGTGTGTTTTATTTTATATTTACCGGTCAATAATGCAATCGCTGCTGTCTGTCCCATAGAAGACGACAGTCGCGTATGTTTTGGAACTATTGGGGCTTACATGAACCACGTGACAGCCATCGCGAGCGATCAAAGAGCGTCGCAACTCTTTCTCTCTATGGCTCTGAGCCTACCTAACGTTTTCATATGTGTCTCTCTCTCTCACTCTTTTGCAAGTGTAACTCTGTTACTATGGTTACCAATGTTTATAGTAGCGGATTAATTTCAAACTGTAATCAAACTGACTGGAACTACCTGTGCATTAAACGGTTTTACTGCACACCTTCCAGCCAATCAGAATCGAGTATTTCAACAGCCCGTGGTATAAATTTAGTTATTATATATTTTATACATGTGTTTTCTTTCCTTTTTATTGTAGTCGAGAGGATGAGAGAAGAGATGCACTGCCCATCAGCATGCTTCCTGCAGACACTGGGGCTGAAAGATGTGTCCAGGAAGGTCCAGAGGGCCATCAGAGGAGACAGAAGGCCACACCAAATCCTTCCTCCTTACCAGCCCCCCTGACTGGGAAAGGAGAGGAAGAGACAATGGAGCAGAGAGGTGGCAGGGAGACACAACACCTCATACCCAAGAGGAGCCTGGAGCTGGGTGGAATGGGCCTCTAAAGTGCCAGCAGAGGAGACTGAGGCCCACACTAAATCCTTCCTCCATAGCAGCCCTCCTGACAGACAGAGGGAGAAGAAGAGGAAGAGACAGTGGAGCAGAAAGGGAACAGGGAGACACAACACCTCATGCCCCAGATGAGCCAGGAGCTAAGTGGAATGGACCTGAGGTGACAGATAATGTCCAGCAGCTTCCGTCCTTTTTCCCAAAAAGAACCCCTGGATTACAGGGTTTTGTGGGTGTGACATACTCTCCAGCACAAATTTTCAGACAGTGTTGTAGTGACAAAGCTGTCAAGATATCAAGTGACAAGGAGCTGTCACAACTCCAATATGAATGCAGAATAGGAGCATGCCAAGGGGAAGAAGTTTGTTTGGGAAGAGCTGCAGCCTGCAAATTTCCTGGTGTATGTGGGCCTTATGATTTATATGGCACTTCTAAAACTGCCAAGAGTTAGAGACTACTGGAGGACGGGATCGCAGCTAAGTGGACACTTCTCTGCTTCAATCATGGCCAGAGATAGGTTCATGGCAATTAGCAGAACTGTTCACATGAGCAACCCAGAACATGACGTTGTAAATGACCAGAAAAAGGGCACCCCTGAGTATGATCCTCTCCAGCGTCTCCGGCCTCTTTACACAACTATAAAGCATGCATGCGAGGCATTGTGGCAACCTAGAAAGCAATTTGCCATCGATGAACGAATGGTGGCCACAAAAGCTAAAATTGGGCTCAGCAGTACATGAAGGCCAAGCCAACTAAGTGGGGTGTGAAGCTGTTTGTGCTTGCTGACTCTAGCAATGGGTACACCTGCGATTTATCCATTTACACTGGAAAGAGCCGATTCGTTTCAGTGCAGGGTCTCTCGTACAATGTTGTCAGCAGCCTCATGGATCCATCATTCTTGGGCAGAGGTTATCATTTATATGTTGATAATTTCTATACAAGCCCAAAACTTTTAGAGACTTGTATGCCGATGGTTTTGTTGCATGTGGTACGTTCCGTGATTCACGCAGGAATGTACCTAACACAAAGAACAATGCACTGACATCACGGAGCCCCAGGGTTTCAATCCGATGGATCAGACATCAGGAACTGTTGTTTGTGAAATGGATGGACACGAGAGAAGTGTCAGTTTGCTTTACCATACACCAAGCCTTTGATGGAGGCACTGTCACCAAAAATGTGCACAGCAAGGAAACTGAGAGGTGGCAGAAAAAAAGCATCACAGAACCTTGCTGTTTGCTAGACTACAACAAATACATGGGAGGGGTAGACCTTTCTGACCAGCTCCTCCAGTATTACTCTGTGCTTAAAAGGTCACTGCTGTACCACTTCATTGACATAGCTGCAACCAACAGCTATCTTTTGCTCAAAGAGATGTGTCGGACATTAGAGACGGTGCCCATGTCTCACAGCCGGTTCATGGAGGAGTTGTCTGCAGAGCTGTGTGGAGTCCCAAAAGGCAGTGATGTGCCACCCAGAGCGCCACAGTGCTTACCTGAGTCATTGGCCTGTGTGGATGATGATGATGAGGAGGAGGAAGAGGAGGGAAGTTCTTCATTTGAGAGACGGAGGTCAGCAGACACGGCAACAAAGGGCCGGCGGTCCTGCCTGCTCTGCAAGAAGCGCACTATTTAGAAGTGCGCACGGTGTGATGTGGCCCTGTGTCTTGTCGCCCACAGAAACTGCTTCAGCAGTGGCATAGGAGCAGGGGGTCACAAGGTGGCACATAAATCTCAGAACTATCGTCACGTAATCCAGTTTGGTTGTTATATTATGTAAATACGTATACAGTTTGAGGAGATTCCTTGAACCATTTGTTCATTTGCACTGTATATTTCTCTATTTGTATTTAGTTTGTGAAGATTATTTGCACTATTTGTTCATTAGCACTCAGTATATTTCCCTCAATTTGTTATTGAGAAGATTTGAACCATTTGTTCATTTGCACTCAGTATAATTCTCTACTTGTTTGTGAAGATTATTTGCAACATTTGTTCAATTGCACTCATTGAAATTCTCTATATCTGTATTTAGTTTGTGAAGATTATTTGCACCGTTTGTTCACTTACACTCTATTGTATTGTATGGTTAGTATTTATATTGCACAAGACAGTTGTCATTACTTGATACATTGTTTGGATTTGTTGTTCATGTTCAAATTATAATACATTTTTTTCTGAAGAAAAATGTTTGCTTCAGTGTTCTGTTGTTATATAACAATCTTTCTATTTACTTTACTCCCTGAACTTATTTGGACATATCTACATTGTCAGTAAAATGAAATACACCTGTTTTTACTCAAAAACGCCTAGAATAATATTATAATAAATGGCTATAACTTGCTGAGGGATTGTTACATACAGACAAAATTTAATCTGAAAGTCTATAACAACCAAGTCTAACTTTCTAAAGGAAAAAATCAAAACTTCAGGAAGTTCTGTTTGAGTTCACACTGAAAACACCACATTTATTGCTGGCGTTTTTGAAAAAACAATCTGTTAATTTCATCAATTCTCAGACAAAATAAATGTAAAACTGGGACTTTAAATGAGATGGAAACTTTAGGTTCTCCTGTTTAAAATGATATATGGCACTTAATGACACAGAAAAACAAAGAAACGTACTGGTGAGTTAGGCGCCCCAAAAAATTTTCTAGGTCTTTAAGGGTTAATTGACTAAGTTATTCAATTATTAAACAAATTCATTTCAGCTGTAAGCAGCTCTACAGAATGCAATAGTACCATTATTTAACTCAATTCAGTTTAATGTTGATTCAATTCAGTTCAATGACAGTGTCAATGTTGCAAGATAGTGTCATTATTTAGCTCAGTTCGGTTCAAATTTTGTTCTCATCCGATAGTGTCAGTGCAGATAAATCGATAATATTACTGAACCGCAAAAATTATTTTCTTACACAGTATTTATTTTCTTGTTTTACATTAGTAGTACACGTCTAAACATTTTTAAATCAAGATACATTTACTTGAGAAGTAAAATGATATTTTCATTGATATCATTTGATATAAAATGATATCATTCATAAAATGAATTTATCAAAATTAACTGAGGTTTTATCTGCCAATGGGATAAGAAAAAATAATCTTGATTTCTATTTAAATTCTATTTAAAGCATAAACTCACTTCATTGAGATACATTTTTCAGAAAACAAGATTTAATATCATATCTTAAGTAATTTTTCTTCTTCAGTAAATCATGGTTTAAGAATGCTAGATACTATTTGTACTAAAACAACACAAAAAAAAAAAACAGAATAAAAACCTTTTTTTTAATAAGGCAGATATAAGCCTGAACACAGCTACTGACAGTTTCTGACATTTTCAGTGCATGAGATTGTCCTGCTGGTATTCAGAGCATGAGCTCTTGAAGCTCCGCCCTCTTCTTGAAAGGGGTCTGGGAGCATCAGCTCATTTGCATTTAAAGAGACAAACGTGCATTTTTGTTCCCCCCCCAAAATGTGTCAATTTTAATATGCTATAAATAATTTCTGTTGGGAATTTTGAGCTGAAACTTATCATACACACTCTGGGGACACCAGATACTTATATAACATCTTGTGAAAAGGGGCATAATAGGTCCCCTTTAAAATATGAGACCTCAACCTATACTACTCAACACCACAAGATGTTTAAAAACATCTAGTCATACATATGCCACCTCTCTTCCATGATCTGTCATGCAAGGTGCCAGATCAATATAAGACAGACTCCCTCTGCTCCTCTTTCCCGTCACACATCAGTCAAAGCACCTGTGTAAATAACCAGCAACCAAAAGCTATTAAAACATGACACTTTCAAAGCCATGGGCTGGGAATTTCAGTTATGATGGGGTCCTGACACTTAAAGAGAGAAGGGGATTTGACTCTGGGCTTTGTCCCACCTAATCCCAGATTAATTGCACTCCAAGGCTGTGAGAGGTTTGGATGAATACATGTATCATATCTGTGGCAGCTTGGTTTCGTCTCCCTCATGTGTGGATTTTTTTGTTTTCTTATGGGATACATCATAGCGGTTCATTGAAACAGCTTTTCTTAAAGAAATCATGGCCGTTGGGACAGAATTATTTCTGAAAAGGTTTGTGTCTGTTGTTTGGACTGTGCTCTTTCTTTGCCTCTCATGGCTATTGTGGTTGGAAGGTGTTGAATAGAGATAGGGGTCCACTGACTGACAGAAGTAGGCTCCTGAAGACTGGCCATAAATGCATGGCGAACCCAAGTGGAATTGAGCGTTGCCACTCTCTTTCAGTCATACATCACACAGCTCCATCAGAAGAAGTCTATTTCTCTCAGTTCAGAACAAACATATCACTGGTCTACACTGTATAAAAGAGAGTTCTTCAAAAAAAAAAAAAAGTACATGTGCATTATCTTGCATCTCAACTAAAAATTTGTCCTTGAGTGTAAGTGAGAATGTAATCCAAATATCAAACCGAGAGTCTACAGATGTGATTCTGTGTTTGAGTTTTTTCCCCCCAACATGCTCTTTTGAGGAAATTTATTTATTTACAATTTATTTACTCTCATGTCGCTCAAAAGCCTTAAGCTCCATTCACATCGTCAGAGACCCGCAGCGACAAAGCTACATGATC
Organism: Rhinichthys klamathensis goyatoka; assembly: GCF_029890125.1. Classification (NCBI taxonomy): domain Eukaryota; kingdom Metazoa; phylum Chordata; class Actinopteri; order Cypriniformes; family Leuciscidae; genus Rhinichthys; species Rhinichthys klamathensis. The sequence goes on from NW_026606829.1 coordinate 437,080, forward strand.
GCATTCATTTCAATGGAGAGCTGGCGATTTTCAGTGGCTACTCGTGTGCTTTGTATCTTTTGCGTGAATTATTATTTAGGCCAATCTGGTTCTATACATATGTGCATTGATTGTTTTTGCAAGTAGTTGGTCCACAGTTGAAAAAGTAACAGAAAAATGACAAACTTAAACAAAAATCTCATGGAGAAATGGTAGTAATAGTAATATAATAGAAAAATAGTGTAGAGACACTGGACAAAGTGATTGTCTTTATGAGTGAGTGAATCATTCATTCAGCCGATTCTTTCAAAGGAAAGAAATTAGTGACTATCTTTATGAGTGAATCATTGAATCTGTCATCGAAAATATTTTACTGATTAATAGAATTTAGTATAAAAAGTCAAAGCCCTGAGGCCATACATGGTATATTAGCGGTATGCTTCTTGTAACCTAGCATAAAATGAAGAAGAAGAAGAAGAAGAAATTAATAAAATAAAAATGTATATTGCCTGTAATTGTGCCTACCCTTACTAACACGGAATGTGCACAGCCCTTCAGGAAATTTACGTACAACAACCTTGGTGGCTAAAGTTGTTGCTTGACGAGAACATTATGAAAATGAAGCTGCGCCAGTAATCATGTTTCACTCTCCTAGTCTCCTTTCAGTTCAGCACTGGAACTGAGGGAAATGGCAGAACTAAATGGATTTGCAAAGACCTTGATAATCAGAAGGCCGTGCTAATGTTTGGCTTGGATTTGCACATGGACAATGTCCCTTTTATTCAAATGTGAACCAATAGAAGAGGCTAAAGAAAGCACAATACATGTGGAAAAGGGACAGAAGTGTCTGACTGTCACAGACAGATCCATTTGATGATTAAATATCCAAAAATATAAATAATACTCACCGTATAAACATTTTTAAGTCTGACATGTTCTGACAAAAGCGACTAACAAGAAGGTTAATACAGTTGTCAGTTTCTTTGTCTCCTGTGTAACTTGCGATTATCCAAATTGCCTCTTTTGATAAACTATGAAAAATCATGTAATCTTTCAGTGGTCTCTTTTGGGGGTAAGCATGCATTCTAATTCATATTAATCCATTAATCCACAAGCATAGCATCTCTTACTGGTCTATTTCACGAGGAACACACAAAACAAAAAAACGTATTCCCTGAGTATTGTACCGTACAATACGTGAACAGTTATTTCCTTACACAGTGAAACAGCGATGATGTGCTGAACAAAGAGGTTGAGATGGGCATCATGGATAGGAAGAGATTTATGACAATGCTTATCTTAACTTAATAAAAATGTAAATGATATCACAAACAGGCCTCCGAATGCTAATATGCTTATTGTTTGGTGTGAAACTGACTTTTATATTTGAGGCAGGGATCATTTGTCTTAAGAATTATAACGAAAAATTAAATTAACAGCAATGAATGCGGTGGTGCTCTAACCCATTTTGGTTTGAGAATAAGTATCTAGGCTCTCTCCAATTATCCTCGCAAACATAATAAAATAATTGCTTTTTTTTGCAAGTTCACACTGGTACACAATAATTGCTGGTTATTGTACATCTGCCACATATCTGCTCATGTGTAATTTACATGCATTTAGTCTATGCAAATGGCAGCGTAATGACTTCAGAGACATTGTTATGCCATAATGTTCGCTTTACAAACCTATTTAGCAATCAAGGGGCCACAATGCACTTTACATATCTGGTGTTAGAAAAAGTCTACTCAACATTGTTTGGCAACCTTTTCCACCTTCCATGCATTAGACTGAATTCATCAGCGTCACAATCAATTTGCATACAATTTATCTTCCCACACCCAGTCAAGCACTGTCGCAGCACGAAGGACGCACAGGCACAGAAACCTATGCAGCGCTTTCATTCTCATTTTAGGGGACTTCAATTCAAGACCTCTGAATTGCTCTGCATGTGTGCTGGGAGACAAAAGAGGCTGCCAATGTAAACCATAGTCATCTGGCCAGTCATCGGATCTCGTTTTCTAAATGTTGGTGAGGGAGTCGGGTTTTCAGAATATGCTAAATGTATATGTTAAATGCTGCTGTCTTCAGATCTGCAGTAAACAGGCCCTCATCCATTTTGTGTTTTGCATCTGAATACAGTCATTAAGTTACACCAACAGTTGCTTTCCTTTTCTTCCTTCTGCTTTTCTTTTGGCCAGCATGTGCTGCATGTGTGAGTTACGCAGACACATTTGTGATTTCCATAATCTTAATTTCAACATCAGATTTATTTCTTTTCTTGCGTCTCTCAGCCACTGTTTATTTATTCATTCATTATTAATTTAGCGTCTGTGTGGATTTCTGTGTGCGTGCGTGCGCGTGCAGGGCTACACAGGCGGCAGTGTTTTTTTTTGAGCTGATAAATATGTTGGTACTTTCTTCAAAAGCATACAGTGATTTACACTCTCAAACAACTGACCATAAATCTGACGAGAAGACTTATTGTGCGATCAACACTTATGCTAACAATAATGGATCATTTTTATCATAAACTTTATCTGATATGAACTGATATGATAATCATAATGAAAAGAAAAGAATCAAATCTGCTGATAGTGATTACTTCTCATTATATAGTATATCAGTGCATCACATTTCGAGCCTCATTAACTGTGAAAGAAAAGAAAAAAACTCTGTTAGACAAGGTTATAATGAAATGTTCCAGATTGGGGACTAACTTTCCTCTTCAATGTCTATGGTGGTTATGGCCCTGCTTTGCTATTATGGGCTGATGATATAAAGAATAAAGTGTGGATCATATGGGAGAATATGCTGCATGTTATTTTATATACTGACTTTTCTCAAGCCATAAGGAAATAGCATCGTCTCGGTTGCGTATGGTAACCCTCGTTCCCAGAGGAGGGAACGGAGACGTGAGTCAGAAGTGATTCTGACGAATGGGGATCACTTGCGAGATCACTTGGGGATCTACTTCGAGTGAAATAAAACGAGCCAATGCACATTGGCATGCGATAATTGCACCAGCTGCTGTGCATCGCCGCGCGAGCATATAACAAGCAGCAGGTGCGTTCGCATCTTTGTTTTTCCGCTGAGGAGCCGGCGGAAGTACAGCGGAAGCTCAGCAACTGTGGCAAGGCGACTCACGTCTCCGTTCCCTCCTCGGGGAACGAGGGTTACCATACATAACCGAGACGTTCCCCTTCGTCAGATCACTACAACGTGAGTCAGAAGTGATTCTGACGAATGGGGATATCTACCAAAACGCCACGGCTGCTGGCCCTTCCAGCGCTCCGCTTGAGCCTCCTGGCCTGACCGAGTGTTGGGTAGAAGCAGGAACTCTAAGCAGAGAAGGTCAGTCACTGCTGTTCCGCAAGACCCACTCAGTGTGACTTATTGGATAACGCTGGGAAAGCGTGCCCTTGGGGAAGGGAACGCTGCGGAAGCCTCATCCTACCCTGGAGGGAGGCACTGTGACGGATACACATATGGACTAGCCAAGCAGGGTAGTACAACATATGGCAGTCTCTGGGGTGGTTCCAGCCTAATTATAGGGGGAAAAGAACACCAGCAGAGACGACAGAGCGGGCTCTGTCGAGGGAAAGACACGGGCTCGTCCGCAGAGGAGCTGATCGTGCAGGAATACACATATGGGGTTGCCAGTAGTGTTGTTTTTGGCGGCCTGTTTTAATTTTAGTTTTAGTCTTTGTGTCAAGCTGTCATTTTAGTTTTTATTAGTTTTAGTCACGATCATACTCTTTTTAGTCTAGTCTAGTTTTCCAGAATCCAGAATCCAGAATCGGTCTGTCTTCACCGGCCAAAGGTGGTCAGCGCAGACCACAACGATCTGCCCAGGTCTGTCGGTCCTGGGCGAGCCCCATCCAATTGTGTCCCAGATCTTGTCGTAGCACATCTAGTTTTAGTCGACGAAAACTGATGACATTTTAATCTAGTTTTAGTCAACGAAAGACATAGTCTAGTTTTAGTCAATGCAAATTGTATTTTAGTCTCTTTTTAGTAATGCTATTCTATTTAACCCAGTCAATATAGTATAAGTAAGTTACCTAGTAGTATAGACGAAACCAAAATTTTCTTTTAGCCAAACCCATTTCAAACAATCTTATCTTCTTATAGTTATCGTATTATATTATTGTTACCTTATAGACTCAAGAATACATCCATTCCAGACACGGAAGACGCTCTGATTTGAACATATTACAACATATTTATTTTACCAACCAATCATGTTAGAAGTAGCCTACACACATGATGAAATGAAAGTTTTTCCAAATGTCATTTCTTCTTTTTCTCCCAAAAACGAATACCTTTCTCTGTGTCAGACTTAACTTTGTTTGTTGTCGTTTATGCTAACGCCTGTTTCACACATACTCCGTTTGCAGTGCGTGTGGTGCGTATTTTTCCCCGCACCCATATTCACTAGTTCACACTTACAAATAAGTTAGATAGAATAAATGGTATGCATATTTGGCGTGCTGTCCGGGGAGAGGGCTCCGGGCTCGGATATTTGGCCCGAACCCAAAGTACCCCCCCGTATTGCTGGTTTAAGTAGTAACCAGGTGAGTGTGAGGAGACGGGGTGGTGGAGGGATGCTGAAAAACTGTCGAAGAACATTGGTGAGTCAAATGTGTGTATATATATATAGGTCTCCAACTCGAGCTGATTGGATAGACAAGTTGATTACTGATGGTCGACAGCTGGTTGGAATGATGTGATAATTGGATCAATTATTTAAACGTGCTCCTCCCGAACTTTGTTAATAAAACATCATTTCACTAGTTCACACTTACAAATAAGTTAGATAGAATAAATGGTATGCATATTTGGCGTGCTGTCCGGGGAGAGGGCTCCGGGCTCGGATATTTGGCCCGAACCCAAAGTACTCCCCCAAAAGTTGCAATAAATGTGGGACAGCCGCCAGAAATGATGTTGATGACCACCCAAAAACTTGCAGAGTGTAAGCTTATGGTGCCAATCGTAGGGAGGGAATTTTGTCGCTGGATGGGGAGGTCTTCTTGCATCGTCGGAAGGGAGTTGATTGTCGTGGCATCGGATGGGTGGCCTCGCTGATGACGAATTGGATGGAGAATTGAATAGTCGTGGGGACGGAGGAGGAAACACTGCTGCGGCAGTGAAGGCGAGTTGGATGGAGAAATGGAGCTCCTGAGGGAGCGGAGTAGATGACACTGCTGCGGCAGTGGACAAAACTTGCTTTCGATTTGCTTTCCAACAATCCTTTGGACAGAGAACTGAGCTCCTGCGGGAGCGGAAGAGAATGCTGCTGCGGCAGTGGAGCAAGTTTGGACGGAGAAACGGAGCTCCTGCGGGAGCGGAGTAGATGTCACTGCTGCGGCAGTGAACCAAACTTGCTTTCCGACTATCCTTTGGACAGAGATCTGAGCTCCTGCGGGAGTGGAAGTGAATGCTGCTGCGGCAGTGGAGCAAGTTTGGACGGAGAAACGGAGCTCCTGCGGGAGCGGAGTAGATGAAACTGCTGCGGCAGTGGACCAAACTTGCTTTCGATTTGCTTTCCGACTATCCTTTGGACAGAGATCTGAGCTCCTGCGGGAACAGAAGAGAATGCTGCTGGGGCAGTGGAGCAAGTTTGGACGGAGAAACCGAGCTCCTGCGGGAGCGAAGTAGATGACACTGCTGCGGCAGTGGACCAAACTTGTTTCCTGAACTCAACTGTCCAAAGTAAGTTGGACTAAGAACTGGGCTCCTGCGGGAGCAGAAAAGATAACGCTGCTGTGGCAATGGTGCAAGTTTGGACGGAGTAACGGAGCTCCTGCGGGAGCGGAGTAGATGACACTGTTGCGACAGTTGAAAACTTGCTTCCGACTTGCTTCCAAGTATCCTATGGTGAGGTGAATGAAGAATTGAGCACCTGCTGGAGCAGAAGAGATAAAGGTTCCGCGGGAATGGAGCGAGTTGGAGTAAGAAACAGAACTCCTGCGGGAGTGGAGATGACGACACTGCTGCGGCAGTGGGTCAAACTTGTTTTCTGAATTCAACTGTCCAAAAGGTAAGTTGGACATGGAACTGGGCTCCTTCGGGAGCAGAAAAGATAATGCTGCTGCGGCGGAGGATCAAGTTTGGATGGAGAAATGGAACTCCTGCGGGAGCGGAGTAGATTATGCTGTAGTGGAAAGACTTGGTTCTGACTTTCTTTCAAATTATCCAATGAGCCATTTGGCTGGAGAACGAGCTCCTGATGAAAAGGAAGAGATGATACTGCTGCGGTGTTGGAACCAAACTTGCCGCAGTAGTTGTAGATGTGCAGGTAATGATAACGTTGTCTTGAGCATCCCCGGGAGTTAAAATTATGGCAGACTTGATCACGAGATTTGGAGGTGGATTTAAAATCTTTGGATGGTGAGTCGAAAAGTACTGGTCGTGGGATGTAACTGGTAGATTTTCCCTGGGATGCAACTGGGCAATGGGGAGATGAAGGGTTAACCGGAGGACAGTTTATGGTGGAGTGAGCGAGTGATCTGTATACTGCACAAGAGATGTTGCGGAAAGTAACTGAAAAAATCGCCTACTTCTATTTGGCGATCTGAAGCGGATTGAGGAAGTAAAGATAGCAGGGAAGATAAATCAATGTCTGCACCTGAGAGGATCTGTGTTCTGATGTTGTTGGCTACTGGGGTTGGTTCCAAGGCTGTAGCGTTTGGAGGGATGGGCATCGCTGTTGCGTCCATGCTCACTGGACGGGAGAGAGTAGAGATAAGTACACAGTACGTCAGCTGGGAGACCAATGCTCACTGGACGGGAGAGAGTAGAGAAAAGTACACAGTACGTCCGCTGGGAGATCCATGCTCGCTGGACAGAAAAGAAACGTAAGTGCTCTACCGGAAAAGTTCTCGCTACGTCCGCTGAAGCTGCTGAAGTTGCTGCCCCGATACGGAAGGAGTGACTTGAGAAATTCTTTGCTGGAATTCCTGACTGATGTAGAACGGATTTGAGGTGTTTCTGGAACCAAAAGCGTGTCACGGGTTTATTGGATTCGTCTATGAACAGGGGTTCCAGAGGACATTTAGCCAGAGAACTTCTCCGTTGCAGATATGCCAGAATGGACTGGTATGGTTGGATTGGTGATGAGAGGTTAAAAATGTAGATGAAATGACCTTTTTAGTTTGGTCGCTCTTACTTTGCTTTACCAAAAATAAGACTGTTTCACCATCTAGTACTGAGTGAGTCTGAGATGGTGGGGTGGATTTTTGGGTCGAATTTGGAAGTGATGGCGAGTTCCGAGCATCTAAGAAAACCAAAGGCTAGGATAAACATAGCGTAGAGTGTGCGGGCAGTATTGAGGGGCTGGTAGCCTGTGCGGAGGACATGAATACATTTGGTGAGAATGTCTAGCGTTATGGGTTGTCTGGCGTCGGGACGGGTGGGCTGGGATCTTTGAATCCCTTTGATCAGGAGGGAGGTTTGTGAATTGTTTATCTCAGAGGAGGGAGCGCCGTACATCAATTTATGGAAAAACTGAATGCCACTCAAGTAACCTTGATGGACCCGACTTGTAGGCCCTTAACGCTATTAAGCTAGGAAATAAATGAGGTGATCGAAAGAAGAGAAAAATCGGGGAACGGCATGTTATAAGAGACATGGAATGCTTTAAAACATCTCCAAGCGGTCAGGTAGGATTGGAGGGTCCTGGGAGAAACTGCTTGGAGGATGGTGTTGAGTGATGCGTCGAGGAGGGGTTTTAACGGGTGGGTTATGGGAATATCAGTTCTAAATAGCGGGGAATTGGAGTTGGGAATTGGTCCATCTCTGGAGCCAGTGTCCTGGATTTCTGAGAGGATCTGAGCGCGGATGCTTTGAGACGCTGGTGGTGGTTCCATGGCGACGGCGTTGGACGGAACGAGCATCGGTGTTGCTGTGAAGAGAGAATGTTGTGGTTTAGTTTGAATGAGAGAGCTGGGAAGGGTATAAGCCATGGCTGTGAATGTCGGCGGCGGCCTCACACTTAGATTACCATGTGTGGCTTGGAAAGGGAAATTAGTTGGAGGATAGAAAAGGAAAGGAAGGATGATAGAATGAAGTGTGGGCTTGTGCTGCAAGCCGAAGCTGGCTCACGCTTATTTGAGCTACTGGAGCTGCAGGCCACGTGAAGGGGGCGGGGTTATAACCTGTTGGATAAAACTGTTGAAATGGTTGGGCCTGTACTGCTAGCGGCGATAGCCTCGCGCTAGTGTCTACAACGGGAGCTGGAAGCAACTGAAAAGAAAAAGGGTTATGAACAGCGGGAGTATAAAACTGAGAGCTGTGGGGAGGCCGCTGGGTGCAGCTGCAAGCGGCGCTGTGGCCGTAGAAGCCGCGGTGAAGGGCTGGGCCTCGTCAAAAGGTGGGAGTGGATCTGCCGCGGCAAAATCTGAGGCGCGGCCCAGGCTCGCTGAAGGCCTGTTGCTGCAGCTCGATGGGCGAAGACTGGCCTTGACATCTTGGCACGCGCAGGGCTGTTCTGGCAGGTGTGCGGCCGCGTGAAGAAGCCTGGGGCTCAGGTGCGATGTCTGGCGTTGGAGGAATAGTCCTGGGGCCGGTGTTCTGATGATTCGGATTCATGCTACCCATCAAGATGTGCTACTTACTGGTTATGCGAATGTGCAGACTCAGTTTTCTTCTGCGTTACCACGACCATAAAACTATGCATCCTTGCTGTGGAGACTTGTAGAAAAGGTGTACTTTGACAGGTCAAAGATGACTATTTTAAGATAATTTTTCATACCGTTTAAAAATAAAAACAGTACAGTATACAGTACTCATACCTTTATAAATTTTACTATAATTGTATTTCATTTAATATACAATAATGTCATTTTTACTTGTTATCAAATGTGATAATTGTTGCTAGTTCATTTAAAATATCAAATATGCTCCCCGTACACTTACCCTGTTTTAAATGAAATAACGAAGTCATAATATTGTGAGATTTACACCATTATGGAAACAATAGAGAATGAATCGACATTTTCTGTGATCGATTCGCGCTTGGGTAGCATTTCCGACAAGGCAGCACAAATCGTCAGAACACCGGCGAAAAAGCAACGGCGGATCCCTGGGGATGTTTGTTTCCTCGTCAGATGAAGAACTTTGGTGTGACATGGTAGCAAAACGGCGAGCCAAGATGCTGAAAAACTGTCGAAGAACATTGGTGAGTCAAATGTGTGTATATATATATAGGTCTCCAACTCGAGCTGATTGGATAGACAAGTTGATTACTGATGGTCGACAGCTGGTTGGAATGATGTGATAATTGGATCAATTATTTGAACGTGCTCCTCCCGAACTTTGTTAATAAAACATCATTTAATAGGTTAGAGACTATGGTTAGAGCGCTCACACCGAGGAGCGGTGCGTGCATAACAGCAGAGCAGAGATCTACACAGTACCTCAACAACGCGACATAATGGATGTAGGCTAAAAATATTGATTTGAAATAAAAAACAGAGAATAAATGTTGTGATTGTGGCACAGCCGTAGATCAGTTGCGCACTGCAAACGCAGCACATGTGAAAGCACAATAGCGCGCGCTGCTCCTGCATACACACCGCAACACGCACCGCATACGCACTACACACGAAGTATGTGTGAAACAGCCGTAACTCCCTCAGCTGCATCTTCTAAATAATGCCGCGAGTGGGGCTTGAGGATGTGAAGTCGCCTGCGTCTGCGCAGTGCAATCTGATGCAGCCCCTGAAGTGACACAGGAAACAGAAATGCTGCATAATAATAATAATGCAAGTAAACGAGACGAAATAACGTTAACATTTCGTCTCTTTTTGGTCAACGAAAATGAAGAGACATTTTAGCATAGTTTTTATTTTGTAAACCACATTTAGTCTCGTTTTTATTCGTCAACAATATTGCATTATACATTTAATTATAGTCATCGTCACATGACCAGCATTTACGTTGCGTCTCGTCTCGTTTTCGTCAAGTGATAAAGGTTCGTTGACGACGATATTTAGTCATAATTTTCATTGACGAAAGCAACACTAGTTGCCACAGGGACCGCTACATATGGACACCCAACCTAACACAGGTTCCACAAGCATACGAGTGTAGGCCTGGCGTCAGACACTCCGCAACGTCTGACTGCCGGAGGGGTGACGGGTGAACTCACAGGGTTAGCCATTTCTGGGGAACACTACTGGAGCAAAAAGACGCACGTTTCCGGCCCATGGAGGCGGGAGTGGCGTTGCAAGCCGACACTAAGAACGGGTCCCTCGCGCTACTGGCCACTGGGGGCGAGTATACTGGAAGATACCGGCTCTACACGGAGGCTATAGAATCTAGCGAACGTGTTAGGTGTCGCCCAGCCCGCAGCTCTAAATATATCTGTCAGCGAGGAGCCTTGAGCCAGCGCCCAGGAGAAGGCAACACTTCTATTTGAGTGTGCTCGCAACTCAAACGGGCAAGGCACGCCTTGGGCTTCGTAAGCCAAGGCGATGGCATCCACTATCCAGTGGGCCATCCTCTGCTTGGAGACAGCCTTTCCCTTCTGCTGGCCTCCGTAACAGATGAAGAGCTGATCTGAGGTCCTGAAGCATTGCGTTCTGTCCACGTAAAACCGCAAGGAGCGGACGGGACAGAGAAAAGCCAGGGCTGGGTCTGCCTCCTCCGAAGGCAGCGCTTGCAGGTTCACTACCTGGTCCCTAAAGCCTGGAACACACCAAGCCGACGAACTAGCGCTGATGAAAGCCGACTGTGTTCGCCTCGCGTCGGGATAAAAAGCTGCACTTGAACACACCGAGAGAACTACAGCCGACTGTTAGCTAGAATGCGCGTTCTTGCGCCTGTGTGTAAATGAGGCAACTGTCAATTTCTGCAGATATATTCATTTTTATTCGTCATTCAAAAAGGGAAAACGACGCTGCAGGCAGCAGATACACATACCGTAAACAAAGCAGTGCGTGCTTACACCGTTTTGAATATCAATCCTGCTAAACACTTTCTTTATTCCACTCCGCTCATGTTAATATTGGAATATTCGCCAAGGAACACTCAGGTAAGATGACGTAACATAAGAACAGCCTTCTATCTGAACCGTTTTGACTTTGCTCGCTGTTTTGCTATTATTCTCGTGCACTGACTCGTTCACTAAGCTGAACAGCCAATCAGAGTTCCCTCTTTCACCGACGGCCCGACGCCGATTCAACATGTCGAATCGGCCGGAAAAAAGCCGATGAGGACCAATTTCAGCCGACGGTGCGGAACACACTGAAAAGACTTAGTCGGCCGACGCACAAAAACTGCCCGACGGCCGACCGTCGGCTTGGTGTGTTCCAGGCTTAAAGGGAGTGGTAGGAACCTTGGGCACATATCCAAGCCGGGGTCTTAGGACAACGTGAGAGTTAGCCGGCCCGAATTCTTGGCACGATTCGTAGACCGAAAATGCTTGCAGGTCCCCTACCCTCTTGATGGAAGCCAGAGCAGTCAGGAGCACTGTCTTTAGTGACAGGATCTTTCACTCAGCTGACTGCAGTGGTTCAAAGGGAGGTCTCTGCAGTGCGCTGAGCACCAGAGACAGGTCCCAAGCGGGTAGAGAGGGGGGTCGAGGCTAATTCAGTCTCCTCGCTCCCCTCAGGAACCTGACGATCAGGTCATGCTTTCCCAACGACTTACCTTAAACTGCATCTTGATGTGCGGCGATAGCGGCAACATACACTTTGAGGGTGGAGGGAGACAGCCTTCGCTCCAACCCATCTTGCAGGAAGGAAAGCACGACTCTGATCGGACATCTTCGGGGGTCTTCCCGGTGGGAAGAACACCATTCAACGAACAGGTTCCACTTCAGAGCATAGAGGCGCCTCGTTGAGGGGGCTCTAGCAGAAGTGATTGTGTTTACCACCGCTTGGGGTAGGTCACCTAGAACCTCCGCATCCCGTCCAGGGACCAGACATGGAGACATGTGCCCTTTCTCTGAGAAAGTAGGTCCTTCTTCAGAGAAATGGGACAAGGAGGTACTGTCGCGAGGAGCATGAGTTCTGGGAACCAAGTCCGGTTGGGCCAATATGGCGCAACTAACAAGACCTGCTCCTCGTCCTCCCTGACTTTGCACAGTGTCTGTGCGAGAAGGCTTATTGGGGGAAACGCATACTTGCGCAGTACATACAGCGCATCCGTGCCGAGGGTTCCGTCGGACAGGGAGTAAAACAACTGGCAATGGGTCGAGTTCGGAGAGGCAAACAGATATATCTGTGCAGCTCCGAAGAAGTCCCATATCAGCTGTACCGCCTTGGGATGGAGACTCCACTCTCCCGGAAGCGTAGGCTGTCGTGAGAGCTCGTCGGCTGCACGATTGAGCACGCCAGGGATGTGAATGGCACGAAGCGACCTCAGATGCTTCTGACTCCATAGGAGATGGCGGACGAGTTGCGACCTGGAGCGGGAGCGTAGACCACCTTGGCGGTCGTAGTGTTGTCCGTACGAACCAGTACGTGCTTGCCCTGTAGCGGCCCTTTGAGGCGGCCCAGCGCAAGGCGTACTGTGAGCAACTCGAGGCAATTGATGTGCCAATGCAGCTAAGGCCCCGTCCACAGACCTGAAACTGCATGCCCGTTGTACGTGGCCCCCCAGCCAGTGGCAGAGGCATCCGTGAAGACCACAGCATGCCTGGACACTTGTTCTAGGGGAACACCTGCTCGTAGAAACGAAGGGTCCAACCACGGGCTGAAGGTTTGGAGGCAGTGCGGGGTGACGTGCACCCGGTGCCGCTCTGCCACACCCATCTCGGGACTCGGCCGTGAAGCCAGTGCTGAAACGGTCTCATATGAAGCAACCCGAGCGGCGTTACTGCAGCTGCGGATGCCATATGCCCCAGGAGCCTCTGAAAAAGTTTCAGTGAGACCGCTGTTCTGCTCTTGATTGTACTCAAGCAGTTCAACACTGATCGGACACGCTCCTCTGTGAGTCGCGCTGTCTGATTGACTGAGTCCAACTCCATACTGAGATAAGAGATCCTCTGCACAGGGGAGAGTTTGCTCTTGTCCCAGTTGACCTGAAGGCCCAACAGGCTGAGGTGACGGAGAACCATGTCCCTGTGTTTGCACAACTGATCCCGAGACTGAGCCATAATCAGCCAGTCGTCGAGATGGTTGAGAATACGAACGCTGTGTTCTCGGAGTGGAACAATGGCTACCTCCGCGACTTTTATGAAGACGCGGATTGGCTGTTCAGGGACAGCCCGAAGAGCAGGACCTTGTACTGATATGCCCGTCCCTCGAACGCAAACCACAGGAACGGTCTGTGTCGAGGAAGAATCGAGACATGAAAGTACGCGTCCTTCAGGTTGATGGCAGCAAACCAATCTTAGGGACGGATGCACTCGAAAATGCGTTTCTGCATGAGCATCTTGAACGAGACCTTGTGCAGGGCCCGATTCAAGGTTCGCAGGTCCAAGATCGGCCGTAACCCACCGCATTTCTTGGGTACAATGAAGTAGGGGCTGTAGAACCCTGTCCTCATATCGGCTGGAGGAACCGGCTAGATCGCGTCCTTTGCCAGTAGGACATCGATCACTGTCTGCAAGACAGGGGCATCGCAACTCCGCACAGAAGTGAACTTGGGAGGGCGCCGGGCGAACTGAATCGCATAGCCGAGTCTGATGGTACGGATGAGCCAGAGAGATGGGCTGGGAAGCGCTAGCCAGGCTCCCAGACACTGTACAAGCGGGACCAATGGGACCACAGACGTACCTAGGGTGGGGCAGCGAGGTGTAACACAGGGACTCGGCTCGGGAGGCACTGAGGCGGCCCGAAGTGGAGTCTGAGTGTGTTGTACCACACTTACCTGGTTCCAAGGTGGGACAGAGGGTGCGTGGGAAGGCTTGGTGGCGTCCCCGAACCGCACTCTGCTGCCCGCTGGCGATGGAAGAGGGAGAAACGAGTGGCAAGGCATGGAAGCGTCGCTCACTGCAATCCGCACCCTCTTGTGACCCAGAGATGGAAGAAATTGTTCTTATTGAAAATGTGGGTACCGCTGGACTCCGGGGAGCCAGTGGCGGAACAGAAACAAAATTAAAATAGATTCTCCACCTGTTCCTCCTCCGGCGGTGGAAGAGGTGCGGACACTCTCTCCCGAAGAGCAGCTTCCTCCATCGCCGGGTCACCCGTCTCAGGGCCGCTTGCCCTTACGCTTGCCGCCTGATTTAGTGGGGGCCTGGACGGGCTGGACGCTCCTCTTGCGACCGGCCACCTGCTGCCTGGGTGGAGGCTGCTGCTTAGGCTGAGCAGGGGCGGAGGCAGCCGCAGGGGGGTGTCCTCGGTGACGAGCAGACGGAGGCGCCGCCAACGACTGGGTGGAGGCAGCAGCTGGTCGTCGGGGCAGAATGTGCTTAATCGCCTCCGTCTGCTTCTGTGCCACGGAAAACTGCTGGGCAAAGTTTTCCACGGCGTCGCCGAAGAGGCCGGCCTGGCAGACAGGGGCGTTGAGGAACCGCACTTTGTCGGGCTCAAGCAGCCACAGGTGTCGCTCCTGGACCACTAACGTGGACATCGCCCGACCCAGGGAGCGTGCAGTGACTTTCGTCGCCAGGAGGGCGAGGTCCGTCGCTGCACTCAGTTCCTGCATAAGCCCTGGGTCGGAACTACCCTCATACAATTCCTTGAGCGCCTTGGCCTGGTAGACCTGCAGGAGTGCCATGGCATGCAGGGCAGAAGCAGCTTCTCCACAGGCTGAGTAAGCCTTGTCCGCGAGAGCGGACGAGAACTTACACGCCCAGGAGGGGAGGCGTGGATTTCCCCGCCAGGAGGTAGTGGTCTTAGGACACAGCTGTATCGCCACAGACCGCTCCACCGGGGGGATCTCCACGTAACCCTTAGCTGCTCCGCCATCGAGGGTAGTGAGGGAGGCGCTGAGAACCAGCACGGGCCGTCCAGAGATACCAATCGTCCAGCCGCGAAGGTTCGGGACACGGTGGAGGGTTCCACTCGAGCCCGACACTTGCGGTGGCCCGGGAAAGCATAGCCGTGTGCTCTGGGTCTGACTCGGACAACGCTGGCACACCCGAAGGAGGCAGCGCAGCCGAGTCGTCATCCCCAGAGGACATTGGCCGCATCCAGAAACACACGATCTGAATGACATCTTGAAAAAGACGCAGACAGATCGTGTTAGCTCTTTTAGAAGTGCTCTGAGGTGCTGAAACGCACAGGGGGATAGCCGCGGCTACACACAGGGGAATAGTGCAATCCTGTGTGAGCACTCACTCTCAGTGTCACGCCCACCGAACCAACAAAGCTGTAAAAACAGTTGTTTTTGCTCTCAACTGTTGACACGGAGTGATCGCGACCACCACTGTTCGCGCCGTCACACCAACACCACACACAGAGGCTTCCTTGCAGAGACTCGATAAGCATGTAGAAATCTTGCAGGAGACAGGAACAGCATTCACCGTTTGGCTCCGAAGCGAAAGACAAAGATGCGAACGCACCTGCTGATTGTTATATGCTCACACGGCAATGCACAGCTGCTGGTGCAATTATCGCATGCCAATGTGCATTGGCTCGTTTTATTTCACTCGAAGTAGATAGGCTCTCGCAAGCGATCCGCATTTCGTCAGAATCACTTCTGACTCACGTTGTAGTGATCTGACGAAGGGGAACATTATTTATAGCATATTATAGTATATTTATACTTTATATTTTATATCCTTTTTAGCCATAAATGGTCTAATTTTGATGGTCTAATGGTCTAAACTTTAAGATTTTACTCAAATAGCCTTTTTTATTTTTAAGTTTTATTTAATAGTGAAGATGTTTCTATTCGTGGAATTATTTATAAAATAACCCCATGAATTGCAATATTATTAAATTATAAAATAATAACACATACAAAAATCTTTGATATTGAACATATGCAAACATGATACATCTCACAAATATTGGTTTTTAGATTAAATGACAAAATTAAGAAGAGCATATAGCCATTCATTAAATGTGTTGATATAGGCCTATGAGATTTTGTGCCATCTCTCATCAACAGAAAAAAAATATATATGCTGCTTCAGATTATCACAAATCTAGCTACTTAATTTTGTTTTTACTTTTACGGTTTTAGTGTTTAACAACTACTGTCACCACCTCAGGAAGGTGGTGCTCATGTTCGATAGTGATGTCACCCGTAGCTCATTTTTTATTGGTCATACTATGACTATGGTACAACTCACCTCCTTCACTCCCCGGTCTCCCCTACATGTACGTCTTTTTGAGACAGATTCCTTGAAAGTGCTGCTGATGCAGTGGGTCCCAACTCTCTCCTAGTGTGGTCTGGTCTCGCTCTCTTCTGTGACGCATGCGCACACGGGCAGCGCTCTCGGACTTAAAAACAGCTGGGCTCTTACGTGCGTTCACACGGAGAAACGTGGGACTGCAAAGCAAAGGGGACACGGCAACGGATTTAGATGAGGATTATCGCTGTTATAGTGGTTTCACAGCTATAAAAAATGCAAGAGGATTAGTGACCAACATCAAGAGGAGCAAAATAGCAAAACAGAGTGAGAAAGCGAGATGCGGCTCGCCTCAGAAATGAGAGAGATGCTCGTGTTCATGAAGAGACATTCAACCCAAGGAAATCTCTGAAATACATTTAATATGCTACAAGCTTTGTATTCTTCACTACCGTGGGGTAGTTGATGAAGGTAAGAGAATTTCTTATGCTTTAAAAAAAAAGAAATGCCTAAAAAAGCTTTTTATCACAACAAAAGTATTGTTCTAATAATTTAACATGGTTAAAGACTTTATGCATTCCAAAGTTTACATAAATTATAAAAACGTCACTTTTATAGCCTACACCAATATATCTATTCAAGTCATGCGCAGTTTTGTCAAAATGAATGCAAACAAGTGTTTATGAGTATGACTGATGTCCAAGTGACTGATTTAGCTGTTTCTGCTTTTAGGATTTGTGCTCAAATTCATGAATATTTTGCCTTCTTGTATGCAGTGCTACTGCTTTATAGTCTAAATAGTAGAAATAGTGTTTTAGAATCAAAGAAATTACTGTTTTAGTGTAATTGGTTAAAACCAATCCCTCACAAGTGAACGCAACAGCTTAGAAGTATACAAATAATAGAACCAGGAGTCCATTGATCAATTTAAAAATATTGCATATACATAACATTTCATGCCTCTGGGTTGGCTGAAAGTCTAAATGGGGGGTCCCCATGTGTCTGGAATAAACATTTTTATAAAAATTTCCAATAACTTTTTTATAGACCAGATAAGCTTGTATTTTGTGCTACAACGCATAACTGTTATACACTAGGTCTAATGGAGTTCTGTGTATAAATATGATGTGCCCAGTGATAGAATTTGTCCATAAGAGCTGAATTATCTGATGAACTGCACTAACATGTGTCTTTTGAGTGCTCCCAGATGCTATAGATTTCATTAGTGATTCCTTCCCTCATCCTTCATCATTATATCGGTTCTTTATGGTTATGAAAAAGGAATATTTTCAGACTGACTGTAAATGAGTCAGTCTTCAGCATTCATGTCTCACAGGCTTAATCAAGATCATTTTGTCATGGTTGACCTTTCAGGCACATACATTTACCGCCTATGGGGCAAGCCGCCTCATCTCCAGAGAGGCATCTGGCATAGAATAATGTATGAATACATAATCCTTAATGAATGCATTGCATCAGTGTGCTTTTACTGTATGTCATAGTGTCCCTTTTGCAACTTCTTATCCCTGCTCCAATTTTTTTTTTTTTACTTGTGCCTATATGATGCATATATTTACAGTAGCTGCATAGGCTATGAAAGTAATGGCAGACCTTTACATGTTTTAGAAAAAAGCATTCAAAGTTTTTTTTTTTTTTTAGAATGTGATTACATTTCCAGCTACAAGGTCAAGTCTCTGAACAATCATTACACGAGACTTACTTTAAGCTAAATGAAGCAGTAAAGTGATTATTCAGCCTTGAACCAGGTCTCTATTCATATAATACCTTTATATTGCTTTGATTAGGCTGTCTTTTCCCCTTTAGATTTCCCATTCTTTGATCAAACACTGGTGACTGCAGTGTTCTCCAGCCTTGCTAAAACCTATTGTAAATAATGAATGCATGGAAGGTGCGTTGATTACGCTTCTGGAAATATTTTGTCTGGCCTTAGCACAGTTTGCAAGAGACAGTCTTATTTCCCTTCCATCTCCCGTGGTCTCACAACACTGACAGAAGCATTCCAAATGGATTGAACGGAAATGGATTTGCCATGGCCATTATTATTTATTTGCATATTTTGGAAAGTCATTGAACCGTGTTATAATTTTGATCTTGGGCTGTCAAATAATTTGCAGGAGGTTTGGAAACCAGTTAAACCCTGCAGAACTTTTGTCTATATTATTTTCTGCTCATTTTACATAATTAAAAAGGGGAAATATTTTTTTATATATATATATCTGATATCATTGGATCTCTTACGAGAGGTTCTCTCGTATTGCGTAAGTTTAGCTTACGCTACGGGTAAAGTTCATCTTTGCTTGAGATATTGAAGCCAAAATTATCCTTAATTTTGTATATATTGTCAACGCAGTGCAGCAGCTGCAGACCTAGAGCAGGCTATCTAGCGTGCTCATTGGCTGCCTTGCGGCAACTGCAGCAGCCTACCAGTGAGCCTGGCGTGACGTCACGCCCATATGTGGCGCTTCGCGCCCACTATGCGTCACAGCCCGCGCAAGGGGGTGTGGCTTAGCGTATAAAAGCGGGGCTCAGAGGCTGCTTCCCTGATTTTCATCTCTTCAGCGAAGCTCTTCATACCGCTGGATCCGAGAGAAGCTGCTGCCGTCGAATCCAACGACTGCCAGCAGAGGAAAGCGCCTGAGGAAGCCGTTCGACTTCTCGCCACCTTCAGCCTTCCGTGCCAGCAACGCTATCCGGCGACAATATCCTTTACTGCTCTTTTCATTGTATTTACTGTGTGTGTGTGTGCTCGCCGCTGCAACACACACTTTTCTAAAAGAGCGCGAGCGTTCTTGTAAGAATGCCTCGCACGTCCTGTGGCTTGTGCCGAGCCCCGCTCAGCGTCGGAGACCGCCATGTGTTTTGCGCTCTCTGCCTGGGCCCGGACCACGCAGCCCTCGCACGTCGGGAGGCTGCGTCCACTGTGAGGAACTATCTATGTCGACCCTGCGGGCTCGTCTAGACCTCTTAACGGCAAAGCTGTCACTCCGCCATCTGCTGGACCGCGCAAGAAGAAGCGCAGTGCACAGAGACTGCCGGAGCCTGATGTGGCACTCAAACGCTCGCCGGAACGACTCCCTCGAGCTTTTCTCTCTCCTTTCCCGCCCCCCCCCCCCCCCCCTCCCGAACGCGCAGCCGCCGGCTCCTGCCCGCACTACCGCCGCCTCAGGGGACGAGGCGCTTGATATGGATGTGGACGCGCCGCTAACAGCTGTTCTAATCGCGGCTAGCTTCTCTACGTACGAGAAAGCTATCCCGCCCCTGCGCCCCAGGCGCATGCGTATCTCACCGGCGGAAAAGGGAAGAGTGTTCTAGTCCCGCCGAGGCCGGACTAACCCCTATTTCTCAATATTGCAGCTATGAGCCTGTTATATAACATGCACTCCTGCAAACTAACGCCGGCACAAAGCTGTGATGACGCTTTCTTATCTGCTCGCGCTAACTTAAGCTTATGTCGTTTCCCCTGTGGCTCACTGGCGAAACCCCAAGCTTTCGCTCAAGAGACCCGTATTCGAATCCCGGCTCTGGCAGCAGGTAAAATTTATGCGGCTCTCCTCTCTGAGCTCGCGGACAGTTTTTCTTACGTACAGAAAGCACTGTTTAAAGCCGCGGCCGGACCGCCGTCAAACTATCTCGCCATGTCAGTCCCCCTGGAAAGGGCTACTGCAGTGGAGTATTTGGCAGCCAACGAGTCGGTAATGTTACCCGCTTGCCTGCACACAACCGCCGTTTTTACGGCAGCCCAGAGAAATCTCAGAAGAGTGTAATGTCTGGTATCTGGCTCATGCCGTTGGTGTTTCAAGTGTAGAAAAAGTGCCAACGTCTCAGTGTTCACCCCTACACACAAGCACTGTACCCCCCATGTCTCTCACGCTCGCAGAGCTCACACTCAAAAAGCTGGCAAATGCCGCTTGAGTGTTAGATGCAGGTATCGTGCCCACAAGCTTGTGTTCACGCCCATCCTCTGCTCGCTCTGTCACATGGCTAAAACACTCTCATATGGGTCAGTCTATGAGCGTAAGTCGCGTGCCCGCTCACGCTTACAAGCAGACACACCGCCTTCGGCGCCGCTCGCACATCACAATATTTTCACAAACCGTTCCCCATTCGTAGCAATCGGGACGTCTCACGTGACACAGCCAGCTGCTGCTGTCAGCGAGCCGCCGTGACCAGGCTCTCATATCTGGCAAGCTATGAATGTAAGTCACGTGCCCGCTCACGAGCGCTCACGCTTACTAACAGACACACCGCCTCCGGCGCCGCTCGCACAGTACAAGTGCTCACTCGACGTTCCCCATTCAAAGCAATCGGGTCGTCATATATGAAACAGCTAGTCACTGCTGGTTATCCGGCTCACGCCGCTGGTGTTTTTATGAATGTAAGTCACGTGCCCATTTACGAGCGCTCACGCTTACTAACAGACACACCGCCTCTGGCGCCGCTCGCACAGTACAAGTGCTCACTCGACGTTCCCCATTCAAAGCAATCGGGTCGTCATATATGAAACAGCTAGTCACTGCTGGTTATCCGGCTCACGCCGCTGGTGTTTTAAGTGTAGAGCTTGTGAACACGCCCCAGTGTTCACCCCTAAGTAGTTCACCTCTAAGTAGTTCACCTCTAAGTAGTTCACCTCTACTTCCTGTTCAGCTACTGTTCGGACGCTCTTGCTTACTGCTCCGTGCTTTGCTCTATCGCTCTATCGCTTTATATTTTTATATTTTTTAATCGCTCTATCGCATTTATATTTTTATAAGCAACACTTGATTACTACAAAAAAGCAGAATTCTTTTCTCCGACCAGCCTCCCACTGAAAGCTTACATTCCGGGGAAGGGAAAACACAACTGCCTACATTCTAAAGGATAAGAAAAATTGCCTCTTCTGGAATCTACTTGCTGCACTAACTGCCAGAGACTTTCACAAAGAATTGCAGTTCTTGAAACAAAGTTACTTGTGGGACCACCAAACCAGACGGAACACACAACAGAGCTTCATCATGGACATCCTCAGCATACAGCCGGTGAGTCCCATGAATCTAGTGCTCCAATACAGGCCATACTGAGTGTAGAAAAACAAGCCGATCGACTTACAAATCGATGGCACAAACAGGGAGCGAGACCCAAAGGCACTCGAGACATCAGATTGTCACGAGCATCACATATTGCTGCAGTAGCATCCTCTACCCCAGATACGGCTCTGACAAGGATTGCAAACACTGGTCTCCTACCACCGCCTATACATCTTGAGAACAGATTTGAAGTATTAATGAATGAGGAATCCCTGAATGTGATGAATGTGATCGAACACAGACTGAACCAGCCTGTAGCTAACACTGCTAACTGGCGCTCAAGGTTGAGCAGACAGCGGCACTCAGCTCAGAGCGCAGCCGAGCACAGCACTCTGATAGTGGGTGACTCCATAATCAGAAACATTATTAGCAGGGATACAACTACGTGCTGCCTTCCACAAGCAACGACTTCTGATGTAAATAGGGAACTTAAGAACATTCTGACGAAACACAAGACTGCAAATCGACTCATCATTCATGTGGGGAAAAATTATATTCATAAAGAGCAGTCAGAACTCCTTAAGAAGGATTTCAATGAACTTTTTGAAACACTTAAAAGACTGAAAGTTCAGACATTCATCAGTGGACCACTCCCAACAAACAGGTTTTCACGGTTGCTTAGGCTCAACACATGGCTGCAAAAAACCTGCAATATAAAAGGAATGAACTTCATTGACAATTTCAATCTTTTCTGGAGTCAGAGGCAACTGTTTCAACAGGATGGGCTCTACCCAAACAAACTTGGTTCAAGAGTGCTAAAGGACAATATCGACTTCTCCCTCAATCATCCTTTTGCAGTGTGCGACAATCTACTCAACCTGAGTAGCACACACACACCTGGACACAGGATGAATGACCACAGGACTTCACTTCAGCACCTGAATGGACATGCGGTTGACATATCACACAAGGACAAGGATAACACCATGCAGCCACAACAACTTCTGCACATGGACACAATCTCAGCAGAGCCCCGCCCACAGAGCTCGCCACAGACAGACCGGGACATATTAGAACTGCTCCAAGATTCAGCTCCCAAGGACAACTTTCTGGAAAACAGCGAGGGAAACCAGGACAGCATATTACAGCCTCCGATAACACCAGAGCAACAGCCCCTCTCCCCAGACACGTTATCCCTCTCTCCAGCATCTTCACTTCTGTGCTTCTCAGAGAAAATGGAAAAACTGGTGTATGCTGGAACCAAACTATCCCACTCTTTTGCTGCAAGCCCCCAGATGTCAACCAAAAAACGGCAGGCCCCACAACCACCAAAGCCTGCGGGCCCAGTCCCTCCTCCTCCCCCTCCTCCTGTGAGAGCTCTTCGGCCTCTGCCACAGCGCCAGGGCTCACACCCTCCATCTGCTCGAGGTGAACCAAAAACAACTGACACCAGCTCTCAGTGATATGTGTCGGGTCCCCGCTATGATAACAGTAACTTTCTTAAATGTTTACAAAACAAGCGGGAACCCAGTGTGCCTGAATATTTCTCTATTGCTGTTCAATTACATGATAGAAAATCTAAGCCCTTCAAAAGCCGTACTGCAAATCCATCTAATCTGGTGCCTATCACGCGTCAAACTAAGATTGCTGTGGGGACAAAAAGTAAGACTGTTAAGTTAGCACTTTGAAACATCCGCTCACTTAGAAATAAATCACTTCTAGTCAATGATTTAATAACAACATACAACCTGGACTTTATGTTTCTAAATGAAACTTGGTTAGAAGACAGCTACAGTGCAACAGTCCTCAATGAAACATCCCCTCCTAACTTTACTTTTATGAGTGTCTGCAGAGAGGGTAAGAGAGGCGGGGGCTTAGCTGCTCTTTTTAAAGTTGTCTATGAATGTAAGCAAATATCATTTGGGAATTACCCATCTTTTGAATATCTGGGTATTGTGTTAAAAGGTGCTCCACGTATTTTACTTATCATTATTTACAGGCCTCCAAAATACTCTCCAGCCTTTGCTGAGGACTTTACAGAACTGCTATCAACAATTTCCTCAGAGTTTGACTGTTTTGCCATTGCTGGAGATGTACTTTAACATTCACATAGATAATGCAGAAACCAATATGGCAAAAGAAATCAAAACTGTTTTAAAAACTTTTGATCTGACTCAGCATGTACATGGTCCCACACGCAATCGTGGACACACTCTAGATTTACTTATCAGTAAGGGTTTAAACATCTCATCGATTGTTATTAAGGACGTAGCACTGTCTGATCATTTCTGTATTTTCTTTGATAAATTGATCTCTCCTGCCATTGAAGCTAGATCTGTGTCTGTCAAGAAGAGATGCTTAAATGAGAACACTAGTGTGCTATTTATGAAGGCCATATCTCTAAAACCAAGCATATCTGCTGACTCTGTTGATTTTCTCCTTGATTCTTTTATCTCAAAAGTTAAGTGTAATTGATGATATTGCTCCTGTGAAAGTCAGGAAGAATAGTGGTAGACAAAAAGCACCTTGGAGAAACTCAACAGCTGTGCAAAATATGAAAAGACAATGCAGAAGAGCAGAGCGCATGTGGCGGAAGACAAAACTTGTAGTCCATCATAACATCTACAAAGACAGCATCCATGCTTTTTATACTGAACTAGGCAAAGCTAGACAGACTTTCTTCTCGAATATTATAAACAGAAACTTAAACAACACACGCACTCTTTTTGCTACTGTAGAGAGACTGACAAACCCCCCAAGCCAGATTCCCAGTGAAATGCTCTCAGACAGCAAGTGCGGTGAGTTTGCTTCTTTCTTCTCTGAGAAAATCAATAATATCAGAAAGGTGATCAGCACATCCTTGAGTTGCTCTGGGGTCAGACAGATCAGACCACAACCTGAGAAAGTAGTTACTATGTCTGTTTTCGAAAAAATGGAAGGCACAATTTTGGAAGAAACCGTACAGCACCTTAAAACATCAACCTGCGCCCTTGACGCACGTCCCACATCTTTTTTCAAAAGTGTGTTAAACAGCTTAGAAGCAGATCTCCTAGAAGTGGTAAATGCCTCACTTCTCTCTGGGAGTTTTCCAAACTCCCTGAAAACTGCAGTTGTCAAGCCCCTCCTGAAAAAGAGCAATCTGGATAAGACCATCTTAAGCAACTATAGACCGATCTCAAATCTTCCTTTCATAGGCAAGATCATTGAAAAAGTTGTCTTCAATCAGCTGAACAAATTCTTAAGCTCGAATGGATTCTTTGACAATTTTCAATCTGGTTTCCGATCGCATCACAGCACAGAGACAGCGCTCATAAAGATAATAAACGATATTCGCTTAAATACTGATACAGGGAAATTATCAGTACTGGTACTACTCGACCTCAGTGCTCCACTTGACACTGTCGATCACGACATACTTCTTGACAGGCTGGAAAACTGGGTGGGGCTTTCTGGGATAGTCCTAAAATGGTTCAGGTCATACTTAGAAGGGATAGGTTATTATGTGAGTATAGGAGACCATAAGTTTGAGTGGACATCCATGACATGCGGAGTCCCTCAAGGCTCAATTCTTGCACCACTCCTATTCAACCTGTATATGCTCCCAATGAGCCAAATAATGAGAAAGAACAAAATTGCTTACCACAGCTATGCAGACGACACACAGCTCTACTTAGCCCTATCGCCTAACGACTACAGCCCCATTGACTCCCTGTGCCAATGCATTGATGAAGTCAACGGTTGGATGTGCCAAATCTTTCTTCAGTTAAACAAAGACAAAACTGAAGTCATTGCGTTTGGAAACAAAGATGAAGTTCCCAAGGTGAATGCATACCTTGAAGCTAGGGGTCTAACAACAAAAAATCAAGTCAGGAATCTTGGTGTGTCTCTAGAGTCAGACCTTAGTTTCAGTAGTCATGTCAAAGCAATAACTAAATCAGCATACTATCATCTGAAAAATATTGCAAGAATTAGATGCTTTGTTTCCAATCAAGACTTAGAGAAACTTGTTCATGCTTTTATCACCAGCAGGGTGGATTATTGTAATGGACTCCTCACTGGCCTTCCTAAAAAGACCATAAGACAGTTGCAGCTCATACGCTGCTGCCAGGATTCTGAGCAGGACCAGAAAATATGAACATATCACACCAGTCCTCAGATCTTTACACTGGCTCCCAGTTACATTTAGGATTGATTTTAAAGTATTATTACTGGTATATAAATCATTCAATGGGTTAGGACCTCAATATATTGCAGATATGCTCACTGAATATAAACCTAACAGATCACTCAGATCATTAGGATCACATCAGCTAGAAATACCAAGGATTCACTCTAAGCACGGAGAGTCTGCTTTTAGCTATTATGCCAGCCGCAGCTGGAACCAGCTTCCAGAGGAGATCAGATGTACGTCCCTGGGCTAGAGGTCCAGTGGCACCGTAAACCGGCTCAATCTCTTCCATCTCAGATAGGGGTGGACCAGTATTTCTTTATTTTATTTTTTATTCTAAACTGTTTTAATTATTCTTATTTGTTTTGATTATTTTAATTTCTTCTATGAAAAGCACTTTGAATTGCCATTGTGTATGAAATGTGCTATATAAATAAACTTGCCTTGCCTTGCCTACACACAAGCACTATGGGCCCTATTTTAACGATCTGAAACGCAAGTGTCAAAGCGCAAAGCGCAAGTAACTTTGTGGGCGGATCCCGGCGCTGTTGCTATTTTCCCGGCGGGATAAATGCCTCTTGCGCCTGGCGCAAATCTAAAAGGGGTTGGTCTGAAGTAGCTTCATTATTCATAGGTGTGGTTTGGGCGCAACGTGAAATAAACCAATCAGAGCGTCATTTCACATTCCCTTTAAGAGCAGGCGCGCTTGTTCTAAAGCGGATTCCTATTATAACGGCGGATTTGCCAGGCGCGCGCCAGGAGCGGTTCACAGCCGAGGAGAGCAACGTTCTCGTCAGGGCCATAAAACACAGAGAAGTGACATTGGGGATGGAGAAACCCACCCAAATTAACTTCTGTTAAACAGGCGTATGATAATTTGGGTAAATGTGTAAGCTACATGTATGCTTTTATAATAAATTGTCTATCTATCTATCTATCTATCTATCTATCTATCTATCTATCTATCTATCTATCGTAATAATGTATGATTTGCAAAAATGAAAACTGCTTCTTAGATGGTCAAGCATGCGCCCTTAAAATATCATAATGAACAACGTGCAACGCGCCACTGACTTTAGACTAGTTTTTTTCTGGTCAGTGGCGCATTTGTTTTATAGAACAGCAAAATAGCATGAGGGAAAGTTTGCGCCGGAACACGCCTCCTCTTTGCGCTGAACCGCCCCGGGGAGCGCAAGTGTATTTCTTAGTTAACCGACGTGTGTCTGTGGAGGGAAAAGCCCGCTTTGCGCGGGTGCAAAATAGGAATGATACATGCGTCAGTGTACAAAGTCATTTGCGCCGAGTGCAAGATAGGGCCCTATAACTCATATGTCCTTCATGCCCAGGGCCGGCGCTAGCCATTTGGGTGCCCTAAGCATAAATGCTTGGTGGTGCCCCCCCACTCCCAACCACCCAAGGAATAACAAGCATTCAGAATTTCTTAGTTGGGTTCTCTTTACTTTCAAAATAACTGCTGCAAATAAATCATTTTACATTAACAATGGCACCAAATATGAAAAGAAATAAATAATATAAAGGTTAAAATTTTAAATACCAAAAACCACCACAATTACTAAAAACACAGATTTGGAACATGAATGATATATGTGTGTACTGTGCATAATTATTTTGTATATATAAATACACATTTGCATGTATGTATTTAAGAAATATTTGTTATTTATATATAAAATGTTTAAATTTATATATAATATAAATTATATATAATTATATACAGTATATACATGCAAATATTTCTTAAATATATACATGCATATGTGTGTGTATTTATATAATATATTTATATAAACATTTTATGTACTGTGTATAATTATTTTGTATATTATACAAAATAATTATACACAGTACACACACATATATCATGTAGACACAAACTTTTATTTTGGATGCGATTAATCTTTTCCCAGCCCTAATAATTTGACAACTCTGTGAATATGAAAATATACAAACACTAAGATTGTGTTTTTTTTTTTTTTCTAATTGCAGTTTCACCAACAGATGTTGCCCTTGGGCCTTGGCCTATGAACCTCTTGAAAATTATCCGCATAGAACAACAACGAAAAAACTTATCTAAACGGTCTTCCTCTTCTTCTCAAACAAACTAACTGCATCTTAAACAGCCCAAGTTTCAAAATTCGAGAGACCCCCGGACCCCCGTTAAAATAAAAGATTCAACATGCAGGGCTAAAAACGGCCCGGATCATTTGCACTACTAGCGACGCCCCCTGGACATGTATTCACGACGCAAGGGCGCCCGCGCTACAAAACTAACATTTTTATTTAAAACATTGTCTACCTGCAAGCGACGCGCGAGTATCATCCCGCTGTCTCTTCTTTTTCCTTTTTTCCGCCCCCGACTCTTGGTGCCTTTTCGAGGCCATGTCTGAGGTCGGTGTCTGCCAAATTTTACATTGATTGAGGCATAATCGAACAGACCACTGGGAGGTGGGGAAGGGGGGGCACCAGAGGGAGACTGTCACAGGAGATTCACCTTTTTCTCGACTAATTTGGTCTAGGCCTATATTACTTTTGTATTGCTTTTGTATATTAACATGCTTTAGACATATTTTATTTGTTATTTATACTAGTAGCCTATTGTGATGATTTTTCACGACCCATATTTTTTGGTGCCCCCCCAAGCACTTGGTGCCCTACGCGCAGTGCGTGATGTGCGTTTGCGGAGCGCCGGCCCTGTTCATGCCCACAGAGCCCACTCTCATAAAGCTGGCAAATGCCGCTCGAGTGTTAGATGTAAACATCGCGCCCGCAAACTCGCGCTCGCGTCCATCTCATGCCCGCTCTGTCACACGGCCATTTCAACCTCGTATGAATCAGGTTGTAAGTGTAAGTCACGTGCCCGCTCACGAGCGCTCACTCTTACTAACAGACACACTGACTCCGGCGCTGCTCGTGCGTCAAAAAGAGTTCTCAAAAAGCTCCCCATTCACTGTAACCGGGTCGTCTCATTTAAAACTAGGGCTGTCAAAATTGCTCAAAAATGACGTTCGAATATTCCCTCTAAAAAAAACACATATATTCGAACTATTCGAATATCTGGTTGCGCATTTTGTCAATGATGCGCATTACGTTAATAACAGGACAAATTAATACAAAGAGACACAACTACTTGTATAGGTAGTTTATTTAAGTTTAAACATATTTGACAACGTATTAACTTACACAAAACCAAGTAAATCAACTAATGGCCAAGACCGCAGACCTTACTCTCGCTCGCACTCGCAGGCACTCTCTCTCTCTCTCTCTCTCTCTCTCTCTCTCTCTCTTGCCCTCACGCTCTCTGCGCATAACGGTTTAAATGAACAAGTTTTGTGCAAGCAATTTAACTTGTCCTAAATATAGCAGGCTTCATTCGGTGATTGAAACAAATATTATTAACATTAATTGAAGTTTTACAGTATATAGAACCGACATTGAACGCTCCGAGTTAGCTGTGCTGTGGTAAACTGCTGCTAGCCTGCTACTATGGCTATTTTGAGGGCGTCTGGCCACGCCCCCTTGGCGGGCTCTGACATGTCTGATGTAATGCTAGCTCATTGGCACACACGTTGGAGGCGCCCGTGCCATTGGATGTGCAGTTGCCGCAGCACAGCCAATGAGTGAGCCAGACACTCACTGTGCAATCTGTGCAGCTTGAAAATGCGTTTTACATTTTAAGCTTCAGAATTTTGCCACTCGCAAAGCAGACAGCCGCGCCTCTGCTACCGCGGGCGTGTTTTTCCACATGATTCGAATATTAATTTTCACCTTCAAATTTCTGTTTTTTAAAACTATTCGAATATATTATCGAATTTAGAATATTCGTTGACAGCCCTATTTAAAACAGGCGCAAAGTTTAAAACTTCGTTTCGTTTGGCGGGCGCACCAAAGGTCTCGCCGCCTCGAAACAGTCCTTATCCAGATGGGTAGTGGACGCGATTTCTGCTGCCTACACGTCAAAAGGTCTGCAATGCCCTCTGGGCATCAGGGCTCATTCCACAAGAGGCATGGCCTCGTCATGGGCATGGTCCAGTGGAATTTCTATTCACAACATCTGTATGGCGGTGGGCTGGGCCTCCCCGTCTACATTTGTGAGATTCTATAATCTGGAAGTTCCCGCCTTGCAGGCTAGACTTCTATCAGTCTATGTGTGTATGAACTGCCCACATGACTGGTGCGCAGGCTACCTCAACGTTAGCTCTCCTGGTTGAGCTGCACTAATATGGGTTGATTTACATGTAACATGCAGCCCGGCGCCGCCGCTCTGCATTCCCCATGGGTGCTTATGTTATACATGTGTCGGCCCGCTTGCTGGCTGCTTGAATTTCCCACTTTCAATGTTCCCCGGGTTGGGACTCATAGAGTGGATGCTGGGCGTGCATGGCGTTGACAAAGTGTTCCCGTAGCGCAAGCTAAGCTTACGCAATACGAGAGAACCTCTCGTAAGAGAACGTACTCGGTTACCTAACGTAACCTCGGTTCTCTCTAGAGAGGGAACGAGTATTGCGTAACCGGCCGTGCTGGCGCCACGAGCGATTTTCGCTTCAGATCATGAAAACCAGGGAAGCAGCCTCTGAGCCCCGCTTTTATACGCTAAGCCACACCCCCTTGCGCGGACTGTGACGCGTAGTGGGCGCGAAGCGCCACCATTGGGCGTGACGTCACGCCAGGCTCACTGGTAGGCTGCTGCAGTTGCCGCAAGGCAGCCAATGAGCACGCTAGATAGCCTGCACTAGGTCTGCAGCTGCTGCACTGCGTTGACAATATATACAAAATTAAGGATAATTTTGGCTTCAATATCTCGAGCAAAGATTAACTTTACCCGTAGCGTAAGCTAAACTTACGCAATACTCGTTCCCTCTCTAGAGAGAACCGAGGTTAAGTTAGGTAACCGAGTACGTTTTTTTTGCATCTACCTTGATCAACACTCTTGAATCAGTTTTTAAAATACAAAAAGTGTGTTTGCCTACATGGCAAGCATCTGGATATGTGATATTATAATACTCTTCTTCGTCATCGTGTCACGCTAAACTGTGGCTGTAATGAATTGCACGACGATCGGAGGTAACGTGAACAGTCTTTAATATAAAAATCCCAAAACAGGAATAATACATTGGAGAAAACACACACAACCAGAAAGGTTGTTTAACTAAAGGCGACACATAAGTGAATGAACTTAGGGCTTAAGTACACAAGGAGAGTGATCAAGGTAAAACAGAACAGGTAAAGGAACTAATTAACGACCAGGGAAACTAAAGATGACTGGGAACTCAAAATGAACACCGAAAACACAGTGAAAACAAAACCAAACAGAATATTTACATTTACATTTAGTCATTTAGCAGACGCTTTTATCCAAAGCGACTTACAACTGAGGTAGGGATGTCACGGTACCAAAATTCCAGTAGTCGGTACCGATACCATTAAAATGTTACGGTTCTCGGTACCAATTTCGGTACCACAGCAAAATCAGTTTGAACTATTTTTTAAAATAATTTATTTAACTATTTGAAAAAAAATATATATATTAAATTAAATTCAATTCAATGACTTTATTATTTATGATGGTAAATTTATGAAAGGATTGAAGGCTACATGCTGTTTAAACGAAAATATTGATGATATTGAGAAATATTGCTTATAAAAAAAGTCAAGTGAAAAATAAGCAACCTTCTATGCACACATTATTATTAGTAGTAGTAGTATCTTGAATTAATGGAGACGTAGTTAAATCTACTGTACAGTAACCTAATATAATTATTTCTGTCAATTTCTTTAAGTTAAACCAAACTTTTATTTTGACGGGTTGCCGTGAAGACCTTTGAGTTTTTGTGCGTGTATGATATGACGATAGTTTTTCTCAAATGAAACGGTAAAATGCTCATGAAGTGACTCTCGGAGATGAATGGAATCATGAATCATGTCATCATATCGTGAGGCAGCAGAGACTGAAAACAGCGCGAGCACCACGTCGTGCTTCAGTGTGTGTGTGTGTGTGTGTGTGTGAGGTAACGTTTAATGAAACCGCGCGTCTGCGCCGTTCATTCACACAGAGACAAGCAGAACATGAAGGGTTCATATTTAAATAGTCGTTTTGCAGTTTAATATACACAGACACCACATCAGCAGCGCCGCCGGTCGCCATGTCTCAGCGCTTTCATGAAGCGGACGCAACTTCACGCCCTTCGTGCATGCATGCGCATCCAAAACCGGGTTTGACTGGGTACTCGGTACCACCGGGACTTGGTACCGTGACGTTTACATTTTTTTAGTACCGACTTGGTACCGAAGTACCGAATATTTTGACAACACTAAACTGAGGACTAAACCAAGCGAGTCATCGTGAATAGACAAAAACAACGCAAGACGTGCTCAAAATACAAAGTTCAGACATTGCTCGGAGTAGCATAAGCCAGATAAGCAAGGATTTAAGGAAGAGGAAAGAATTTGTGTTGCATGCTCAGTTAGGAAAGGTCTGATCTTCCTGATGTTGTGCATAGCAAACCTGCATGATCGAGCTGTCTTTGTGATGTGGTCAGTGAAGGTCAGCTGATCATCAAAGATTACTCCAAGATTTCTGACTGACCTTGATGGGGTGATTGAGGAAGAATCTAGCTGGATAGTGAAGTCTTGCTGTAGAGACGGATTGGCAGGGAGGATGAGAAGCTCAGTCTTTGCCAGGTTGAGCTGCAGGTGATGTTCCTTCATCCATCCCGAGATGTCAGACAGCTTGAGATTCGTACAGCTACTGTGGGATCATCTGGTTGAAATGAGAGGTAGAGCTGGGTGTCATCAGCATAGCAATGGTAAGAGAAACCATGTGCCTGTATGATGTGGTGTAAATGGAGAAGAGGAGCGGTCCAAGAACTGAACCCTGGGGAACCCCTGTGGTCAGTTGATGTGCTTTGGATACCTCGCCTCTCCATGTGACCCTGAATGACCTACCTGTGAGATAAGACTGTGAGATAGAATATACACTTTACATTATGCCCCCTCCCCCCTCTCACTGTAACAGTCCAACTAAGGAGGTAAGGTGGGTGCTCTGGAAGAGGACGTGGAGCAGGAAACAGGAGAAGGTAACGGGAGAAACCAGGGCGGTGATGGCGGTGGAAGGAGCCAGGGAGGAGAGGAGATCAGGAGAAGCTGTATGGGGACCCAGAATACAGCAGACGAAAGCCCATGTCAGAGTAAAGAGAGGGAGGAGCCATGGTGGAGATTTGGCTGACAAAACTTGGGGGACGACTGACAGAGACTGAGCCGATGGAGGTGGAGACCCATGCGGAGCCGATGAGACCACGCCAGTGGGACTAAGGACCAAGGTGGAGCCGGAGGGACGGAGCAGAAGGGGTGGAAAGACAAAGAGCAGCTGAAAGCCTGGAAGTGTATGGCGCAGGCTGACCAACGTCTGACCAAGGGGGAGTAGGAGGAAGGAGGGAGCCCGGTGGAGCCATAGGAGGGAGGAGCTACGGTTGAACTGACTGGTCTACGAGCTGAGTAATGGGCTCGGCGGCCGGAGGTGGACCCATGGTTATTCTTGCCAAGGCTGTGCTGGTGACCGGAAGACCCGAGGCAAATCCATACAGTAGTGAAGTCAGAGGAGGAGCTGAAGAGCTGAAGGAAAACAGCGGAGGTGGGGCCGACAGACTGGCTGGCTTTGGAAGAAGAGGCGGGAGAGGGAGGCTGGGTGGGATCTCTGGAGACACAGGAGACTTAGAGCTAAATACACAGTATGTAAGAAATTGACTTACTCTTTGATGCACGCACACATGCAATTACTCAACATTACAGCATCGCAGATGAACTGGCGTTATCACCACCGTTAAGTCCATCTTGTGCTAGTAATAATAATGGTGATCACACCTGTACTAAACTGCATCAGCGCCCGGGGCGGGATTTAACTTTTCCATCGGAAAAACACGTCATCAGAGAAGAGATGTCAGGAACGAAAAAAACAAATATATTTCTCAAAATATCTTCTTTTGTGTTCCTGGTATCCCTTTAAGGGCTTATAAACTACATTTACTGTTGGTTTAGGAACTAATAAAAGTGGGAGAAAGGATAGTGATAATGCAGCTTGTTAAATTTCATCATTGTACAGAACCAGGAAGCAGAGTATGCACAGATGAAAGACTTTCAATTCGTGAGTAACCACTACATTTACTTACTGCAGCAGCTGAAAAAAATTGAAGACATTACAGTCGAGAAAGAAAGGGCTACGTTTCTTGGAATGCAGTGTCATCCTCTGCAGCTGATGGTGATGAGTCCCTGCAAAAATACATGGAAATAATGCTGCAGTCTTGTCAGTTTGTGTCAGCGAGGACTACTGTATGCATTTGTGTGTTGCGGTTTGCCTGAACTTGCTTTATCTCCCAGAAGAGGCCTCGGAATGATCACACTTACTTGTCTGTGGTCTGTGGGTGTTAAAGTGCTCCAGTGTCAGTACTTCGACTACACCGTTTCGTGCACGCATCCGTTGTAGTTTAGTGGTCAATAAATCGGTGTCCAGGGGCCAGCAGTCGCCATCTTTTCAGCCAGCATTTATTGAGCGAATTTTAGTTATAGTGCCTTGTTTATAGCCGGGCTATAAATCCCCAAATGTAAATGTGCCTCAAGCAACACAAAGCATAAATAATCAAAGACAGACTATTCCTAACAAAATTTTAATGCATTGTCTAATTTATCTCCTTTCCTCTTGCCGCTGTAAGTGTCTAATAAATACTGGACGTGAACCAGTGAAATTGAACATGTTTGAAACGTATCTACAAAAACAACGAGTATACGGACTCACAATACACTTATATATGTGTGTGTGTTACTTTGCAATAGGCTTTGTGTGTTTTAACCAAAAGCTCAGTTGGATCAAAAGCAAAATCGGACCAAATTAACAACAAATAACAGTTCAGTTTATATGGAGCTTTTGGACACTGCAGTGAAATCAATCCCTGCAGTGGATGATCAATAGTTTGAGTAGGCTGTAAATAAAGTGATTGACAATCACCTGCAGTTCAGCTCACAGCTGGAGGTTCCTCCTTCTTCAGAGGATTTTGATTAAGTATTACGAATGCTTTAAAATGACGAATTCATTTAAGTTTTGTGATTCAAATCAGATGGACACATCTTGGCCAAGATATAGGCTGTATTATTCATTTGATTGAAATAAACTCTACTAAATAGCGTGGTGTATATTTTTTTGGTTTATTTTCATTTCCTTTAAACTAATATTATGCTAAATAAAATGCAATTTTGATAAGTGAACTCTTAATTAGTCATCACAACTACTCTTGGGAACTTTGCAAACATTATTTTGAATTCGCTGACAGGCTGCCAATCAGTGAACTGCTGGAAATGTCTTTTTAAATCTCTTTGATTATATTATTGATTCGCACTGCAGTATTGAGTGATAAAAAGTTATCTAAAATTAGCTTCATGTGGTAACATTTAAATTAAACAAAATTCATTTAAACCAAAGTATTGTTTAACATCACTGAATCAACCAGAATATATTAGGTTACACTAGCCAAACTAAATGTAAAGGTTAGATCAGGTAGAAATACCTCCTTACAGTAACAATTGCTGGTTAACTTTTTGTTTAAATTTTTTTTTTTTTACAGTGCATTAGAAAGAAGAAAGAAGAAATGCATTACATGTTAAGCATAATATAAAAATGTTTCTTTTCCCCTCGTTTCTTGGATTTAGCCTTGAAATTATATTAGAGGACAGATTGGGGTCACTGCGGGCCAGGGGAACAGCGGGCCACCTGTCATATGTCTGCCACCCCACTGTGACACTCTTTAGAAGCAAGATTATGACTGTGGAAACCTTCTTTGCTTAAAGATTTTTTACTGAAATGCTTCATTCATAGATACTAAAGTGGAGTACATAACATCCAGATGGCCAGAGATGGTGGCAATATGCTTATATGAGAGAAAAGAGCTTTCCGGGCAGCATCTGAGCTCCAGGGTCAGTCCCATCAGCCTCTGAGATGGAAGTGTGGCTGCCCTGCTGTAAGTGAGATGATAACACGCTGGGAAAGCAGATGAAGACAAATGAGTGCACCAGTCTGGACATACAGCGCTGCTGTCCACCGACAGTCATGAAGACTCTGCCCAGTGCTATTAGAACTCAAGGGTTTTGAGGCATATGTCACTAGAGCAACAGCAAAATAGTCCAATAAATAATACATCAAATAAAGGCGAATAACATTTGATTTCGAACTTAATGCCCTCTGAAATGCACTGTGGAGTCATCAGACTTCCCTGAACTGAAATGGAAATGACCTTGGCTCTGCATTATTATTCATAAATGCATTTGTTTCTGTATGAAATGCAATGCCATTTACCAGCAAGCACACAACAGAGCGAAAAGGAAAGATAAAATAAGATGAATTATGTGTCCCACGCATCTCACTGCTATAACATTCATTAACGGACCATCCTTATAATTAATCGAGCCGCCTCCCTTTGGCTCCATTAATTACAGTTATTTAAAGTGAATAATATTCCAACAAAAAAAAAAGAGCTTGGGACTACTGCCAAATGCTCCGGTTTACCAAGATGATGAGAAACTCATCTCTCATAAACATACCGTGGCCTCATTTCAGGTTCATTTTCAAAAGTGATTTTCAACTGAATAGATCTATAGTGAAAAATCCTAGTTGAGTAGGATTCATGCCTTCACTTCAAAGCAGTGAATGCATACTGTAGCACCTGTTAGAGGTATTTTCATTTTGAAGCAAAAACTGCTGAGCATCAGCTATCAGTAATGTACCATATAATGAATGATGACTAACACAAGCCCCAAAACAGGTAAAAAAATATGTAAGATAAATACTCTACTCTGTTTGGGGAAAATACTGTAGCTAGTTAGTTGCATTTCATTATGCCTAATGTTAAAAAAATTAATAAGTATTTGTTTTCTTTCTACAGAGATGAAAGAGGAACAGAAATAACAATTGATGTCAGTAGGCAAAAATGACTAAAAACGCTGTATTACGCATGCCAGGCCACTAGTTGGCGAGGACACTTTGTAGAGAAACACTAACACGCATGTGCATGATGTTACCTTTTTTTTTCAAATTTTTGCCTTTTTTGTAGTTTACACACTGGCGATAACTCCGTATCACTTTCAAAAACTTGCACTTTGAAACCCGTTTTTAGGCCCCCAAAACACCACTGACGTGTAATTGAAAAGCCAAAATGCATAAAACATTTTTAGTTTTTAGTTGAAAAGTTTGCTCGATTTTGTCTAGCTATTATTAACACAAGAACACAAGAACGTCCTGTGAACAGCTGTCAGCTCTGTAAATCTTGTTCATATACATGTAAGCAGCTTTTCATATTTGTATTATTCAAAAGCTATGAATTATGTATACATGGAAAGAATTTTTTTTTATGAGAACATGTTGCTGCAAATAATTTAAATGAAAAGCATATTCATAGAGTATAGCTGAATATGACATGGTTTATTAGAACATGTCCTTGCATGTTAAAATCAGTTTTTTAAAATACTTTCCCCACACAATTACGGTGTCGAATGGCAGATGCAGTGTGTGTTATTTTGATTTCTGTCAACTACATGCAGCCTCTGTCTTGTAAAGGAGAGAATTGTTTGAAGTTGCTCTGTGTGCTGGCAGAGGGGGAAAAACTACCAGACGCCAGTCACTCACTGTTCATAGCTAGAAGAATAATGAGCCCTCAGGCTGATTTACATTCTCAGCCGCCGCATAGTTATGGTTTCCTCTGGTGCTGGCTAGGACATCCGCCCCTGCATCTCAAGCGTTTATGCAAATCTAGGCATTTTTCCAGCACCAGGCCTAAAAAGAATGAGTCGGGGGCTCACTGACAAAACAATGGGTTCAATGAGCAAAGCTCTGCTTGTATGAAGAGCTGCAACAAGCCCAGTTATCTCTGATTAAGATCTGACTAAGAATTTTTGCCCCAAAGTATATGAAGCTGTAAAATGAGATTGAAAAAGAGTTTGCCTATTTGGCTATTGGTTTACATTATCCTAGTGATGTCAGTTTAAGAGGAAAAACAAAATACATTTTGATTACAGAAATACTTTTGGATTGTTTAAGCACAGAAACATTTATTAAGAAAGTACTGTAAATGCAGTCAATTGACTTGAAGACCATCTTGAATAAAATGGGTTAGATATTCTGTTTTTACTCTTCGCCTGGCCTTAGATTCCCATGCATTAAACCAAATCCACATTCATATTCATAGTCTGGTGATTATGCAATTAAGGCTCAGCCCGTGTTTTCATCTTCTGTGGACCCAAACATATTTCAGATAAAATAGACTGGTAGAGTATGTGGGGCACACAGTGGGCTCTGTATAGCTAGACTTGCTTGATTGGCAAGAATGAATGGAAGCAAGGGACTGCCCACCCTGGTGTTCAGTAATACTTGTTACAAGGTTTGTTTTTGCCACACAAAAGGATTCTCAGTGGAGCTGAAATAATGGGCTAAAAGTTTCAAGAATGTCTAAAGCGAATGGAGGGGAAAAGGTGTTGCAAATTCCAGAAACTATTTGGCTTAGATAAGCAGTACTAAACCAGATTTCATATTACTCAGTCAGCTAATGTGCATGTTACATGTCAAAAAAAAATTAAGAAATGGAAATCAGGAATGGAAAGAGTATTTAATCACCCCTAGCAGATTTCTGTAACTTTCATCTGTTGTGGATTTATGTTAAATATATATATATATATTTTTTTTTTAACATGGCTGCATTTATTTGATCAAACATACAATAAAAACATACTGTACAATTTAAAATAACAATTAAAATAACTACTTTTCCATTTTAAATATATTTTGAAATGTAATTTATTCCTGTGAAGGCACAGCCGAATTGTAAGCATCATTACTCCAGTCTTTAGTGTCACATGATCCTTCAGAAATCATATCAAGAAATGTTTTATTTTTGAAACCAGTTGCTTCTTAATATTTGAAACCGTAATACATTTTTTTCAGGATTGTTTGATTATTAGAAAGCACAAAAGAACAGAATTTATTCGAAATAGAAATAACATTATTTGTAACATTATAAATGTCTTTACTGACAATTTTGATCAATCTATGGATTCTTCCTGGCTGAAAACACTGTAAAAAACAACCAAAATAACATTTCCACGTACTTCACTTTGTTATATACACACACACAAATCCCCAACTATTTGTGTGTACTGCCTTTGGGTTGTCAGAGCCCAAGCCCCCCATAATTTGCACCCAAGTATAGGAGACTGTATAGTGTACCCTCTTCACTCTTCACCTTTGTTGTGTACTCATAAAGACAGACAGGAGCACAAACAGGTAATGCTTCTCCAGCCAGCGAGCCCTTCTCTCTCCTCTTAATGGAGACATACTACCAGAATAACTGCTACACACTCTATATTTCTTTCTTGTCTCTAGAACTCTGGTCTATCTCTGCGAATAAAAAAAGTGAAAGATGTGCTTCGACTTGTGTCTAACTGCTTTCTATTTTCCCACCAGGTTCCCCGAAGTCTTTGAGGCGTAAGAGCTCAGAGTACATTCTGCCACAAGTACTTCTGTCATCAAGGGGATGTAACGCCACACTCAAGTTTTCACTTAATCCTCTCACAGGTAAACGGCGGGACATTTTGCCGGAGGAATTTTGCGCTCAAAGAGTTTTTAAACAGAATGTGAATAAGGTATCGGTGGTAGAGCTTTCTAGAGAAGGAAGCACCTGGAATAGGTCTCTACCTTTTTTTTGGTTGGAACAATGGCAGCATGAAACTGTAGAATAAATTTTTCTTCACTAACTTGGAAGGAGGGCAACATGGCAAAGCCCTTCCACAGGCTTCAGCGCTTTTTACGACGGACTCAGCTACTCTTCTTCTTCCTCGGTGTCGCCTACATTATGGCTGGAAGTGTTCTTCTTCTGCAGAGACATGGATTGGTGGTGTCACAGCGTGGGACGAGCAGTTACTTTCCATTACCGTCTTTGCCGTCTCCTCCCAGGTCCCTGGAGGCGCCTGCCCTCTGGACAAGTTATGGAATAATGAGTGCACGGCTCAACGGCAAGGGGATGGGATACCAAAGCGGTTTGTCCGAAGACAATGCTGGACCACAATGGCTGACCTCACGAAACCAGGAGATCCGACATCTGAGACGCCGCTGGTTCCACAGCCTCATGTCCGAACAGGAAGCGTCTAGAGTGGAGAAAGTCCTTCCGAAAAGAAAAATCCGACACAAAGGTGAAAGTCTATGATAAATGAGCTGTGTGCTTTTCAGGATGACAAATTGGTTGTTTATGATAATTGGATTATTTTCTCAATTATCTCGATTTCAAGCTGTGCTGCAGAATCTTCCCATCTGTTTGCACAGAAAAAGGTCATGTTCTGAATTTGTGATTCGATTTTTATTCTTCTCTCAGGCACTTACATCGGCTGCTTTCTGGATGACGCCAAGGACCGGGCACTCAAAGGGATGGTGTTCTATGACTTCCGGAAAATGACCAGCACCTTGTGTCAGGACACCTGCATGGAAAGGTATGTGATTAATACACAATAGTTAAATACAGACATCTTTTGTTGTAAACATGGAGCCACTGAAAAGCAGATGGACATCTGTTGCCTAGAGTCTCCTTTGTGCTCATCTTAAATCACGAAATAATGAAACAGTGTTTAGGGAAAAGAACATGCAGTGTGAATCTGTGTGCCAGCTGGCGGAGCTCATGCTGGGAATGGGATCAGGCCCAATTAATGGACCGCGACTCTGGACCTGGGCTCTGCTAATGCTGGAGGAGAAACATCTATCTGCCGTGATGGAGTATACACTTTCTCTAGTTCTTAGGCGGACAGATAATTGACCACCAGAGAACAATTGTGAGGAAGACTGACCTCCTGTAATTACCCCCAATGTTTCAGAGCTTATTTAATTACTTGGGTGACATTTGCAATGTTCAGGGGGAATCCAAATAGTCCATTAGAAAACATGAAACCTAACATGAGCTAGAGATGATTTTCTTTGTTCACATTGACTTCCTATGAAGAAGAATTCATAATTAACAGTGTTGGCAACTTTAAGGTGCAAAATTACGGTTTTTGTTTTACCTCAATCATCATGACCTGTGCAATATTATGGTCTTGCATTACAACTAGATATAATGTCTATGGAAATTGTACAAAGAAAAAACAAACTTGAAAAATTAATATTTCTATTTCTATTTCAACAAATGATTAGTGAAAAGGAGGTACAGATCGTCAGCCTCAGAACTCAAATAATATTTCATTTATAAATATAAATTAAATATTATATGATACTAATTCTTTTATTTTCTATCCATTTTGGTTTCACTTTATTTTGATGGTCCCTTTAACACATTCTGTTGACTATAAGAAACGTTGCACCTACATGTCAAGTAACTCTCATTAGAGTGTTAGTTGAGTATTAATAGACTGGTAGGGTTAGGGTTAGATTAAGTTGACATGTAGTTGCAAAATTACTTATAGTCAGTAGAGTGTCTGTTGGAGGACTATCACAATAAAGTGTTTGCAGATATTAAGCAGACAATCTACTAATACTCTGATGAGAGTTAGTTGACATATAGTTGCAAAGTTACTTATAGTCAACAGCACGTTCAAAAGGGACCATCAAAATAAAGTCTTACCTTAATTTTCTGTGAGATTTGCTATTCTTTGTAGTCATGTTACCACAATGTTTAAAACTAAATTTGTGATTTTATCATTTTCATAGTTTAGTAAAAATTTGTAAAAATTGAAAACGAAAAATAAAGGAAATAAAAGGGGGAAAAAATTAAGGTTGCAAAGCTATGGTTGCTCAAAAGTTTGGGGTAAGTAAGATGTTTTTTAATGCTTTTGAAAGAAGTCTCTTCTGCTCACCAAGCCTGCATTTATTTGATAAAAAATACAGTAAAAACATTAGTATTGTGAAATAATTTTAAACAACTGTTTTCTATTTGATTTATATTTTAAAATGTAATTCATACTCCAGTCTTCAGGGTCACATGATCCTTCAGAAAGATC
This sequence comes from Rhinichthys klamathensis goyatoka, assembly GCF_029890125.1. Classification (NCBI taxonomy): domain Eukaryota; kingdom Metazoa; phylum Chordata; class Actinopteri; order Cypriniformes; family Leuciscidae; genus Rhinichthys; species Rhinichthys klamathensis. The sequence continues at coordinate 478,475 of NW_026606829.1, forward strand.
CTACAGATTTGGTGCTATTGAAACATTTATTTTTATTATCAATGTTGAGTTATGCTGCTTAAAGGTAGGGTAGGCAATTTTCAGAGCAGTTGAGCAACAAGTTAGCTAGGAAAGCATGAGATACCACCCTCCCTTCAGAGCGTCTCCAAAAGCCAGCACAGTTTGCAAAGCATCACGAGTTGAGAGACGGCATTCAACTCAAAGCAAATAACATTACAATAATAATGAACATAAACAACTTAGAGCACTGACCTGTACCATCTGACTGCTGCAGATGTTACCATTGAAACATTGAAACATAGATTCGAGTCACGAACCGCTCCGAATATAACGTCACAGGTTTCCATCTCTTCCAAATTACAGTAGTTATGGCATGAACGCAGCATAATAAAAGGTGGTTGCTGTTTCGGTTGCGGTGCTCGGTGACTGACGTCTGTCTAACTCTGCATAGCATGAAACAAACTGATGGCGTGTAATGTCTGTGTGAGCAGGGTGTACCCATCTTTGTAAAGGTTACAAAATTGTGTAACCTTGTAAGACATCATATTTATGGAACCTGCCAAAAGTTACTTATATCAAAGAATACATTCTATGTTTTCTCAGATGGAAAAGGATCTGACATCCAAGCCCAGTATTATCCTCTTGCAGATAGGTGACAGGTAGAAAACCTTCTCCTGCTCTGTGTCTGCAGGTATATGTCTGCTCAGACTGAGCGATTAATTCAGAGCGCAGATTAACAGTGGGAATGTCCCTGGCTAGGTTGCCATGGCAGTGCCAATGCCACGTTTCAAGCAGAGGATCAGGGAAACAATTTGCAGAGGGGCTCAAGCTAATACCTGTTGAGCCCTACACCAACATGCTTGAACGGAATCGTGCTGAGCCTTTTTGCAACCTCAAAAAAAGTTTTTTGAGGTTGCAAAGGGCCAGAGGACAAAAGCTTTGAGATGGAGGATGATCGTTGTGGTTAACACAACCATTAGCCCATTTGCTGTCTATGTATTAGAACAAAAATTATTTTCGTTCCATCTAAAAGTTGAGATGGAGATGTATGCAGGAGTGTCCTGAACAAGTTCGTTACTGTGAGAGAGCTGGGCAGGTGGTACGCAATGGCACCCTGAGAAGGGCTGCCACTACAAAGTGGCTGAGTCTAGCACCACAGGGTATGGAAATGGTGAAACAGATGTTTGGCTCAGCAAGCTGGTCAATCACCAGCTGGTAAACCCCTGGGCTCACAGGCTGGGATGGACCGAGAGATGCTGGTGGACTTTAGCAGAATCCCTACTGGGTGCGGGCTGCATTCAAGGGTTTTAGTGTGAGTTACTTGTGTAAGGCTTTTCTCTAGAAGAGTGTTTTTGAAAAATAAATATTTTGTAACATCATAAATGTTCTTACTGTAACTTTTGATCAATTTACTACAATGCATCCTTGGAAAAAAATATAATAATAAATAAATAAATAAATAAAACTTACCTGAAACGTATCAGTTTCCACAAAAATAAGCAACAAAAAATGTTTTCAGCATTGATAATAATGAGAATTGTTTTGTGTGCATGAAATTATATCAGAATGATTTCTGAACGATTATGTGACACTAAAGACTGGAGTACGGATGCTGAAAATTCCGCTTTGCATCACATGAATATAAATTACATTTTAAAATAGAAAATAGTTCTTGTAAAATAATTATAATAATATTCCACAATATTACTGTTTTTACTTTATTTGTGATCAATTAAATGCAGCCATTGGAGCATAAGAGACTTATTTTAGAAACATAAAAAAACATTATTCCAAAATTAATGTATGTAGTATGTCACACATGCACACATATACACACATACACATATATACATACATATATATATATATATATATATATATATATATATATATATATATATATATATATATATATATAAATATAATGTAATATCGTCTTATCGAAATGGAAGTTTCCGCTGTAAATATTCATGCTATCCAACCAGGGTATTTGTGAGTATAATTAGATTTTGAATGTTTTGTTTAACACAGTGGATACCAGTTCGCTGGCCTTGAATATGGGACTGAATGTTACTGTGGCAACCGCATCACAAGCGCTCGGATGAAAGAAGAGGAGTGTAACTTGGACTGCAAAGGCGAGAAGGGCGCCATCTGTGGAGGTGTGTCCCGTCTGTCCGTTTACAAGGTGGAGGAGGTTCTTCCTGGCCAGCGGAGATGTGAGTGCTTGAAATAAGTTTACTTATTCTCAGGACAGAACTTCCCACTCTGTCATGCATAGCTTTACCAGTGCATTGGGAAGCATGCAAAATCACTTAAGGAATATTAAATATTACTCATACAAACATTCAAAAACTCATAAGTCTTAAAGTCTAAAAATTGAATATGCTGCTCTCTAGCACTGCAGTTAATGTGCACAAAAATGAAGCTTAACTGGAAGAGCATAGTCTTGACAATGAAGGTCATGGGTTCAATTCCTAGGAAACACAAAAGTAAAAATAAAAGTATATAACCTAATTGCTTTGGATGAAAGTATCTGCCAAATGAATACATTTAAATATGAATGCACATATCTGCAGTTCCTACACATGCAGCGCTGCTTCTGCAGGTAATCCAGTCTGGCAGTGGAGCTTTGATGTGGCCATATGTTTGAAACAGGTTCCTTCATCAGTCTCTTCCACATGCTGTTGGACCTCGGAGTCCAGACCCAATGTCCCTCTGCAGTTTCAGGCCAACTGGATTCGGCCCAGCACTGCACTCACAGACACAGCTATTAAGCACGGACCATATGTTTTGTGGCTTAAATTGAAAATACTATCCATTGTACCAGTTAATATCTTGTTAAGAGGGATTTGTGCATTGTTTGGGCTGTTGGTTTTAAGAATTTATGTAATGCAACAGAAAAGCCATGAAGAGGTCTCTATATGATTGTTTTAATTGTTATGCTAACTTTGCTAAAACTGTAAATGTGAAGGGGACACCGGGCTGGTGTAACACAACATTTCTTCATTGATATTCCAAGTTATAACACAGTAAAGTTCCCTCTCTGCCTCATAATTTTACCTTTTTCTTCTGCTGTTTTAAGTAGGGTTGTCAAACAGGTATTAACGGTACCAGTCTGTGTAAAAAAAAAAAAGTAGACTGTCCCAGCATTTCTGCAGTACCGATAGTACCGAGTAGTAACCGCTGATAGACGCTGATTTCAAATGTTCCCGTTCTTGTCAGTTTGAGCATAGCCTGGCAAGCCAGACCTACATCAAGATGTTAGGTCTGGGAACTCACAATTGGCATACCTCAATCCGAGGGGCGGGATAAGCGGTTGTCTTTCAATATCCCTCGGCACGCAATAGGACAGCGCTACAACCAACCAGAGCAAAGAACGGCTGTGGCTGAGTGAGTCCCATGCGTTTTTCCACCAGCGCAGCTACTGTAGTTGATATATTAAACTTTTGCCGTATCCGATCGTCAAAACTCCGAACACATCTTCCTTTTTTAAGAATGACTTGTTACATTCTCTTAACTCCAAGTCCTCCAGAGTCGCGGCCAAATCCGATTCGAAAGACCGCTGTTCGCCAGCAGCATCTTCTTTTTTTTCAAGTAACGTTAGCAGGGAAAATCACCTATGGAAATCACGCGGAACCATCACATCTCTGACTCTGCCGTCATTGTTAAGCCCGCCCACCAACTCTATACACGATGTGATTGGCCTGACCAGAGTTTGGTTTTTCCAGCTCGAAAAGCCAACGGAGAGTTGCTAGACCACACTTTGCTGCACAATAATTTTTGCTGCCGCTAGGGTGCGTCTAGATTTCTAGGCTAGTTTGAGCACTCTCTGGGCATCAAAGGTTTGTGTTTACACTGTGTTTTTACAAGTGTTAAGCATTGTATCCATATCCAATCACAATCTGTTGAGCACATGAACACAAGGGCCTTTCAGAGTTGCTAGTAAGTAAATTAGTCAGAATCCGCTTAACATTGCTGAAAAAACATAATGTGTTGTTTTGTTCAATGCGAGCCACACGCTCATGAATCCTTTCATTGTAACCAACAAAGTGTAAACGCTATTTAAATAAGAGATTCATTGTACAGTTAAGACAGCTTTTAAATACAAGTTTAGTTTTTCATGCTGCTAAGAACACTGCAAAGTTTCTGGATTGACAACCGTATTTAAATGCAAGATTGAATCGTAATTGCGATGATTAACAGTGATAACCAATGGATGATACAACATAAGACAAACATTTTTAAAGTACTTAATTAAGTTTTTTTGCTCTGATACCGAAATTGGTACAGAGAACCGCAAAACTTTACTGGTATAGGTACCGACTACTGAAATTTTTGTAGCATGACAAATAGTTTAAGTTAAAATGCTGAATTGAGAAACTTAACCTTAAAAAATGCAGTAAAAACAGTAATAATGTGAAACATTAGTATAGTTTAAAAATAACTTTTCTATTTGTATATATATATATATAATTCTTTTCTTTTTTTTTGATGGAACATTTTTAGCATCATTGCTCCGATCCTCAGTGTCACATGATCCTTCGGAAATCATTCTATATGCCTGTTTGGTGCTCAATAAACATTATCATCAATGTTTAAAACAGTTGTGCTGCTTAATATTTTTGTGAAAACTGTGATACATTCTTTTCAGGGTTCTTTGATAAATAGAAAGTTTGCAAGAACATCATTTATTTGAAATATAAATATTTTGTAACGTTATACATGTCTTTACTGTCATGTTCGATCAATTTAATGCATCCTAAAACTATGGATAATTTCTTTAATAAGTATGTATGGTAGTGTTTTTCAAATAATTATACTGTTGGTCCCTCAAGTTAAAATAAAACTAGCGTTGCAGTCCCCCATTTTAAAGGCCTTTTTTTTTTTTTTCTATTTTTATATATTCATAAAATATCATTTTGAAGCATACTCCCAAATTATGAAAGAATTTTATCATCTCTTTGTTTAATCATTGTTGAATATGATTCTAAATGAGCAGTATAGCCTGTAGTGCATAGCATATTTATGTGAATAATATTCTATGCATAATATTCTGCAAAAACAGACCTTTTCCACACCTGGATCAGTGGGATCTACCTTGTTTTTGGTAAAGTTGAACACTCTACCTCTTGTCTTAATAAGAAGTTCAGAGACTCACCCGGGAGCTGCAGTTCTCCACTGTGCTAAAGTCTGTTTTAATAGTGATTTGTTTGATGTTTTCATGCAGCTGTGTCTCATTTACGGCCCTCACAAAGAAACATGTGATCCCTCAAACGCAAACGGCGGTCTGCGGGGCCTCTTCATTCATTTGGAGAGGCAAACAAAAGCCCTGGGGCTTCGTTTACAGAGTGCTTGTTTGCTCTGCAAAGGTGACGAAGTGTCATGAAGGCCTTAAATCACATTATCCACTCACATTCTGTGTTTGTCCATATTTTTAATCAGTTTCTCCACTGGTTTCACTGTCAACGCTGGTTGGAAATTAGCTGGTGGGACACAATGTGTTTGTGTTAAGCCAATACAATGTTTTTAAATCTTTTAAGTGACTATGAACTTTGGAAAAATGCTATATAAATGATTAAAAAAATATACACTACACAACACTAAATAAAGAAATTAATACTTTTATTCCACAAGGATGCATTCAATTAATCAAAAGAAAGACAATAAAGACATTTATATTTCAAATAAATTGTGTTCTTTTGAACTTTCTATTCATCAATGAATCCTGAAAAGAATGTATTGTACATCACAATTCTTCAACATTGATAATAATAAGAAATGTTTCTTGAGCTCCAAATCAGCATATTAGAAGGATCATGTGACACTGAAGACTGGAGTAATAATTCTGAAAATTCAGCTTTACCATCACAGGAATAAAGGACATTTTTTATTCAAACAGAAAAGTTATTCTGTACACAATATTACTGTTTTTACTGTATTTATTCAAACAAATCCAGACTTGGTGAGCAAAAAATGCAATATATTAAAAACAAACAGAAAATCTTATGGACCTAAAACTTTGGAATGGTAGTGTATATCAATTAAACATATTATCATTAATATTTATGTTGTGTACATCTGCTATCATGAGAAGTTAATTCCAAATAAAATGTCAATGTCATTTTAAAGCATAGTGAGTTTTATCAAATTCATCCCTCTCCTTATATTCAAAAGCACCTGCTAAAAGAAACATGCAGCTGTGCCTGAAAAGGGTTCAGAAAATGCTGAAGCAACTTAGAAAAAAAAATGAATTTATTTATATTAGATAGCGTAGTTTCCTTTTCCTGTGAAATGTGGCTTCTTTACAGCTTTTCTGTACCCATACAGCCTCATTCCTTGAACTATTTGAAATTTCTTTGAAGGTCTTTTTTTTTTTTTTTACATCTTATACCTAATTACGCATTCACTGCAGCATTCCAGACCTTAGAGCAATGAATTGAGTGTTGGCACAAAGTCGTGTTCCTACACTATTATTCTCCTGTCAATCAGCAATGTTCTCCATTCTTCTCTGCCTTTAGACAGGAACGTGCGCTACCGGGGATGCTTCAAAAATCCTGACAAGACGACAGCAGCATCCCTGGCCCATGCCGTCCAGCCCAACCTCACCTCCCAATGGTGCATCGAGACCTGCATGGATCAGGTCTGACTTAATTATTCAGATTGGATATGATCCGCTTTAGTTGTTGTTCTTCTAGGTGTACAGATTTTTCCCCACAGTCTTCTAAACACAATCTGCTTGTTTAACCTTTAATGTGTCCCTAAAGAGTACAAATTCACTCTGTAATCAATCCTCTACGCCACTCTATATCACCTAGATTGTGGTATAATTTGGCCCTCTCTATCAGATGGTCATGCTTTGTTCCACTCCAGCAACATGGTAAATGGATTTATCTTCGTCTTTAGCTGAGAAGCTAATTGCAGTGCTTGAGAACGTTTTCAGATAACTCAAAATAGTTGTAATTTGAAGTATGGATGGAGAGACATAGGGGTTGGCTCTTGGTGAGATTCATACACATATTTACTCTATCATCAGGAGTTTCCTCTGGCCCTGGTCAGGAAGCCCGACTGTTTCTGTGGCTATGCCACCCCTCGCTTCACTCTTCACGAGCCAGTGAAGGAGGAGCTTTGTGCTGTAGAAAACAGCAGTCTGCCTAACCAGAGTTCCCATCATCTCTTCCTCCAGGTCTATCAGACACCTGTTCAAGGTAAGACTAATACAATCTCATTGGCCTTACTAATTATCTCTGTAATTGAAGTTAAAAAAATCTTACTGAGCCCAAACTTTTTAACTGTAGTATACTAAAATTTACCAAATGTTTCCTCTATCTAATACCACCTGCCACCAACTAGCAATAGCAAGAGATAATAGCAACTTGTTTTTTTCGGGCTGTCCTTCCACAGCTTCCTGTTGCAATAGAAAATATGTCAAGACAAGAAAGCAAGTTGTAAACAGCTGTTGTTAAAAAAACTTCAGTCATTCTTACCTACAGTAGCACAGCACAGCATAATGTTAAAAATTACACTTGTAGGTCTTAAACTCATTTAAGTCTTGTTGAAAATAACAGGTTTTTGCCTATAGTTGCCTTCTGTAAGTGCCTGTTTTTGGTCCAGATTCCAGATGCACAGAGAAGAAGTTTCTACCTGAGAAGTCAAGTTCACTAGTGGCTTTGTCCAGTTTTCCTGGTGCTGGGAACACCTGGGTGAGGCATCTGATCGAGCTTGCCACAGGCTACTACACAGGCAGTTACTACTTTGATGGCACCCTCTACAATAGAGGTAACACTATCACTGCTATATCAGTGATAATATATATTACCATTTTAAAAGACTGCATGCATCATTGCTGGAGGCAATCTTTCCCACATATTGAGCCACTCTGAAAAATATTATTGCTCAGACATTGGATGAGATAAATTTATCATAATAGCATCATATCTTTTTCTCTCATGCACATAAACAGAAAGAAAAGAAAAGAAATAATAATGTTATTTAGTAATAAAGTCTCTAAAAGAAAATGGACATTTTAATCTGCCACCACAACATCATGGCATAACTGCATTACTAAGCACAACTGTCATTGTCATTAGGAATGGGTATCAATATGGATTTCCTGATTCAATTCAGAATAACAAGTTCTTAAATCAGTCATTTTCCATTCCATTCAAACTATATTCCACAATTGTATTCATTTGGGAATATTTTCAGTTGTAATGTGTATAACTACAGCAACTGATTCAGTAAGTTAATTCAGTCTGATTTAAACAGTAACTCCAGGATTTGTGAGTTTTTGGAATGATTCATTTTAAGGACTGGCTCTTAAGAGTCATTTCTTCGTGAATCTGACTACATGCAAGTTATTTAGTGCGGCTCACAAGAATAACTCAACAGAAAGATGTCTGGTCTTGCCATTATTTTGTGGTACACAGCCTTTTTATCTTATCACGTTCAATTTGGACTGCAAATTCAGTTAAAATATGACTTTTTTTACATGGGGCTGTAGATTCATACAGAAGAACGACTCTTTTATGGAGTTTGTGAAGTTTCTTGACATTTTTCATCTTTTCAAATCCATAAATATACGTAATTTATTTGAGATTGCTTGATATTGTGCATTTCGGCACAGCTGACTTTCTGTTCTCTTTCAAATGCCAAACTTTATTGAGCATATTTTTGTTCTATTATTAAAGAACTTGACCTGCCTTGAAAGTCGCAGTGCCTTTTCAAATCCATCACAGAGCCTGACACATTTGCCTGAGGGGGGCCGTGGTGCTCATGCCTGGACTAACAGGACTTTTGGATGCAGTTTTTGGAATGTATATGTTTGGATTCAGAGCCAGCACTGAGTGGTCGCCACATGCAGTTGGCTGTATATTCTAATCCTCTTCTCCTCCCAACTGTGCAGGCTTCAAGGGTGAGAAAGATTACTGGAAGAGTGGACGAACCATCTGTGTGAAGACACATGAGAGCAGCCAGCGGGATATAGAGATGTATGACTCAGCAATACTGTTGATAAGAAACCCCTACCGCTCACTCATGGCTGAGTTCAACCGCAAGTGCGCCGGGCACCTTGGTTACGCTTCTGATCAGCACTGGAAGAGCAAAGGTATTAGGAACACATTATAAGAGGTCCATGACTCGGGGACACAAAAATGAGACACATACTTTGCTATATTCTCATAATATGTAAACTCAAGATTTAGTGCAAATCATTTATGTAATTCTTACCATCCTACTTTCTCCTCTTTCCAGAGTGGCCAGAATTTGTGGGTAGTTATGCCTCCTGGTGGGCTTCTCACGTATTGGACTGGCTGCGTTATGGAAAGACACTTCTGGTGGTGCATTATGAGGAGTTGCAGGAGGCATTGGTGCCCACATTACGATCCATCACTTCCTTCCTCAATACCAGTGTCAGTGAAGAGAGTCTTCTCTGTGCTGAGTGCAACAAGGATGGCCATTTCAAGCGCTCAGGTGCGCGACATCCCACCTTTGACCCCTTCACCCCAGATATGAAACGGCTGATTGATGGTTACATCAGTACTGTGGACCAGGCACTCAGAGCCAGCAACCATTCTGGCTTGCCACAGGAGTATCGTCCAAGATGATAAGCCCAGAACTAGAGCACAGGAGTGGTCATCTTGCTCAATTTTCAACGCTACTACCATGTCCTGGAGATATTTTGATACGTTTACTTCCTCACATATTGAGGTCGAAATTATGCCATATGATGCTGTTCTTCACTGGTGCGCTTTGAGATCGTCATGTTTTAACGGCGATCTGTAAAGGAGAACAAAGTTCAACACTGTTGACAACGTGGTGAATAATTATAAAGATTACGTTTGACAACGTAGATTTAAAACTCAAAAACATCTCTAGTCGGAAGCTAAATAAGTTCTCCTTCCTCCTTTGAGAGGAAACTTGAGTGCTTAATTACATTCTTCAACTACAAGTCAACAAGAGGCCTAATAAACAACAGATGTAATTGCTTGTGAACTAATCTGACATGTACTGCAGATGATAATGACATGTCTACCACAATAACAACATGATCATTTTATTACTATATAGTGACGTTTTTTGTAGGAACCATTTAGACCGTTTACAGAGCTGATATCAATGTATGTAATCTATTAGCATAACAGATGACATTGATTTAAACACATTGAAGATAAGGGTGGACCGAATGTTATCAATTGAAACGAATCAAGTCATTGGTTGACTAAATCTGAATATTAAGTGCAACGAGTCTACGGGGGTTATTGACCTGATAGATGAGAAACGTAATACTCTGTCATGAAGAAGCAGAATAACAAACATGTTTTTCTTCCAAAGCTTTAAGATCAAGAAAATATGACATGGCAAACAGACTTAGCATACATCAAAGTCGAACGAGTAGTGACTGTCCCCATCCCGCTAGATTCCTTCAGAATGGAAAGGAAGCTTTCAGCTGGACTAGACAAGATTTGCCTTGCGGAATGACGCTAGCCTGATGCTAATCCTCACAGAGCTGATTAGCAAGCCGCCAGCATGCTTCAGATGTGTCTGGATTAAGCGCTGGTGTAATACTCTTTTGCACATTGCCAAACTGGGATCAGCTGCATATTCAGACAATGTCACTGTAGTGCTAGTGGCAGGAATCCCACCGGGGGTCTGTTTCTGCAGAGTTATTCAATGAGATACAAAAGATCAATCGGTTAGCGTCATTCAGTGTAGGCTAAATAAAAATTCCTCACTGTTGCAGTTAGATCCATAATTTAATACCAGTGATTAGTGTTACATAAAGCGGGAGTGTGTAACTTTAAACAAACTCTCATCTGTCATTGGTCTGACAGTAACCGACAGTAACGCCCCCAAACTCACGCCATTGGTTGAGTCTGTGTTGCTATGCTGTACTGGTTGGGATGTTCAAACAAAAAGATCAGTTTTATAGTCCCACAGCCATACTGTTTACACTTTTGGGGCGAATCAACTAACCTTGGATGAAAATTCTCTAATTTATTCTCCCTCATGTTTATCCCAAACCAATGCTATTTTAGTATTATTTATGTACTATTCTAGTATTTATTAACATTTTGAATTTGCTTTTAATTTTAGTTTTGTATTTTAGCAATTTCAGTTCTTCGACTTATTTCAGTTAGTTGCCAATGCAACATTTCTAATTTTAGTTTGTTTTTAATCTAATATTTACATTTTATTTCATTTAAGCTTTTGTTTCAATTAATGAAAACCATTTTAGAATGGTTTTTAAACCATAATAGATTTTGTATATTTATGTTTCATGGTTTTAGTTAACATTAACAACACTGCTTCAAACTGCCATGACTTTCTTTCTTATCCAGAGCACAAAAGACATTTTGAGGAATGTTTTAACAGTTTTTGTCCATACAATGTAAGTCATTGGGGTTCAACAGACATTGGAGCTGACTGACTTTCATTAACAGCCGAAACTTCCCTCAAAATACCTTTTTTGTGTGTGTGTTCCATACAATGAAAGAGTTTGGAACGACATGAGGGTGGATAAATGATTTTTCATTTTCGGGTGAACTGTCCCTTTAAGCCTTTATTAACTATAAGTTACATTAGTTTGGCCCCAAATGATTCTTACAAAGAGATATACATCAGTAAGCTTAACACAAGTATAATTAATGAGCCATATATGAGGTTTAATGAAATATATCAGATTTCGCTTTAGGTTTGTTCTATAAGCCTCTGCCATGGAGAATAAAATGCTGTGCGCCTGATATGAATTATAAATGAATTCCATTGCGCCCCCACTGTGATTTCCTGCAGGCTTGGTGCTGAGGTCATTGTGTCTTGCCTGGAGAACTGTGACAGATTAACGTCTGAATGAAACAGAATTTTATTTCCATGCACATCGCTGAAGTATACGGTGCACATTTGCGCTACATTGAAACGTGTACAGTAGAATGCAACTGCCTATGTCTTTTGTGTGCGTGTGTGTGTGTGCACACAATGTTGTTCATGTTTTGGTGCCTCATTCCATGGACAAAAAAAATTTAAATTCCATTATGAATTGATTATGCTCACTGAACTTTACACAGAAGCAAATAGGTTCTATTTCTGCCATCCTAGAACAAAGGAACAAGAGGCTTAATGAGCTTTTTTTTTTTTTTACTTTCATAAACTCTCTTGACATCGGTCAGACTCTGTGACTGCTATTCACTTGAGTGGATGCTATTGAGAGGGGCCGGCCCCCAAGGTTTGACTGCTGTTGTGAAAACACAATGAATAAAATTCATGATGCAAGCTGGTGTCTTTTTTCATCTTCTCAGAAGTGGTGACAAAAGATTGTTTGAGAATATAAAGAGAATATAAACTTGCTCTTAAGATATTCAGAGGAAAACAAATCCAACACATGCCTGGGAGACTAAAACAGCCTGAATTATTTGTTCACCGTTTACAAAGCAATGTGAGGAGGCATTCATTGCTTTTACTGAATCTACCAGTAATAACTAACATAATATATAATATCCAAACCTCAGGATTAATGTGGCAAAAACGGTTCTTTAAAAGCTTTCTTTCCTACATTTTATCGCCTTTTTTTTTAGAAGACAGGGTGCCTGCATCTGTCTTGCATCACTCTTTAATCATATTTTTGTTCCCTCTGCTTGATCATTGCTTTGAGCCCCCTTGGAGCACAGCAAACAGTAAAAGGCCTTGCTGTTCATTCCCTTGTGTCATTTGAAGCTGCAGGCAATCTGTCTTTTAAATATGGCTACGTGCCTCTCTCATGGTAGTTCAGTGCAGCTGAGTCTTGCCCTAACACATTTGTATGTACAGTTCAAACATGTCTAAGATGAGAAGAACGGTGGCAGGGTGTACTTACCAAAGCATGAAAATACATATTCTGTACAGTAACAGAGACTGGTAGAGGTACAACATGTATTTTAAACCATAACATGTATTTGTGATGAATCCAGTCATAATTTTACAAACATACAGCAAATTTCCAAAATTCCCAGAGGTCACAATTTAAACAATGCAACACAATGTACAGTTTTATGAGTCATTAGACATATGTCAAAGGGCTGTGTAGTATGAATCCAAAAAATTAGATGCATGATGCAGAATGAACATTATAGTGACTTTAAATAAACACCAAGAGCAATAATCACTACAAACATTAAACAACTCAGGGAACTTGGGCTACGTCTACATTAATCCGGATACATTTGAAAACGGCGTTTTCGCTATAAAATGCTCTCCTTCCACACTAGCGTTCTCTTACGAGAGGTTCTCTCGTATTGCGTAAGTTTAGCTTACGCTACGGGGAAAGATTCATCTTCTCTAGATATTGAAGCCAAAAAATTATCCTTAATTTTGTATTCATTGTCAACGCAGTGCAGCAGCTAGCAGACCTAGAGCAGGCCATCTCGCGTGCTCATTGGCTGCCCTGCGGGCAACTGCTGCAGCCTACCAGTGAGCCCGGCGTGACGTCACACCCAATCAAGGGCGCCCGCGCCTTCATAGCGTCACAGCCCGCCAGAATGGGTGTGGTTTAGCGTATAAAAGTAGGGGCTGTAAGCTGACTTCCCTGATTTTTCGTCTCTTCAGCGAGCTCTTCGCATCGCTGGATCTGAGAGAAGCCTCCGCCGCCGTCGAACAGCGAACAGCCAGCTTAGGACAGCACTGAGGAAGCCGGCCGTCTTCGCCACCTTCAGCCATCCGTGCGAGCTACGCTATCCGGCAACGTATCCTTTTACCTTGCAAAACCTATTCCTAAAAGAGCGCGAGTGTCTTTTTAAAGATGCTTCGCACTTCCTGCGGCTCGTGTAGGGCCCCGCTCAGCGTCGGAGACCGCCATGTGATCTGCGCTCTCTGGAACATGCAGAGCTTGCCCTCGCATCCGGGGGCTGCGAGCTCTGTGAAGCGCTTCCGCTGTCGACCCTGCGGACTCGCCTCGAAGCCTTCAACCCCGAAGCAGCCACTGTGGGACCGCGCAGGAAGAAGCGCCGTTCCCTGAGACAGCCGGAACCCATGGCCACAGCGACGCGCTCGCCGGAGAACCTCCCTCGAGCCTCGCTTTCGCCTTCCCCGCATCCCCTCACCGACGCACAGCTGCCGCTCACGAGCCTCACTGCCGTCGCATCTGAGGATGAGGCCGAGGGACACGCCACGAGAGACTGCTGCTCCATCCTGGCATCAGACCGCGGCTAGCTCTCTTTACGTTACAAGAGAGCTACCCCGACCTCGCGTCGCCGTTCGCAGCGTCATGCAGAGCCCTCTCGAGCTCTCTGCATGACCCGGACGGGCTTGCGCGCTGCCGTCGAAATGTCTCGCCCTGTCAGTCCCCTTAGATAAGGCTACTGCAGTGGTGTATTTGGCAGCCAACGAGCCATAAATGCAACCCGCTCGCCTGCACAAATCCGCCGTTCTCGCGGCGACCCAGAGAAATCTCAAGTGAGTATAATGTCTGGTTATCTGGCTCACGCCGTTGGTGTCTTGAGTGTAGAAAAGGTGCCCACATCTCGGTGTTCACCCTTACACACAAACACGATACCCCCCGTGTCTCCCGCAGAGCCCACTCTCATAAAGCTGGCAAATGCCGCTCGAGTGCTAGATGTAGGAAACGTGCCCACAACTCTGTGCTCACGCCTATTTTTCTGCCCGCTCTGTCACACGGCCAGAACAGCCTCATACATGTCAGGTTAAGAATGTAAGTTCTTACTAACAGACACATACACAGACACAGCCTCCGAAAAGACGCGCGTGTCCCGCTGCGGCCGGACCTCCGTCAAAGTTTATTTCCCTGTCAGTCCCCTTCAAACAGGCTACTGCAGTGGTTCATTTAGCAGCCAACGAGCCGGTTTGTTCACCCTCTCGCCTGCACACAAACGCCGTTTTCACGGCGACCCAGAGAAATCTCAAAAGAGTATAATGTCGTGTCCGGCTCACGCCGTCTGTGTTTTAAGTGTAGTGAAGGTGCACACGCCCCAGTGTTCACCCCTACACACAAGCACTTCAAATCTCGTGTCACTCACAGAGCACACTCTCATAAAGCGCAGAAAAGCCGCTCGAGTGTTGAATGTAAGAAATGTGTCCACAGGTCTGTGCCCACTATCTGCCCGCTCTGTTACACGATCAAAAAAGCAGGTTATGAATGTAAGTCTCGTGCCCGCCAGAGAGCGTTCACGCTAACACAAACCTCCCCCCAGGCGCCGCCCGCGCGTTTAAGTGTTATCACAAAACGCAGGGCATTAATAAGACGCTCCCCATCCATTACGATCGGGGCGTCAAATACACTTGTAAGTCTCGTGCCCGCGCACACGCGCTCACGCGCTCACGCGCTCACGCGCTCACGCGCTCACGCGCTCACGCTTACAGGAAACTTTTCCGCCCGGAGCGCTGCTCGCGCGTCAAACAGTGAAAAGAAAATGTTCCCCATCCCTTATGATTGGGACATCTCACATAAATCAGCCAGTTTCGGCTTTTCAGCGAGCAGCCATTGCCCAGAACCGAGAGCGCGCGCGCCGCGCTTTCGGCTCCGGTTCAGTTTCACAAGCCCGCAAATGGCGGCGATCTGAACCCGGAGGCCATTCGCCCCCTGGCGGCTCACATAGCTGCGTGGAAAACTATCCCAGGGTTTTCAGAATGGGTGCTGAGCACAATAAAGCAGGGCTATACACTTCAATTCATTCGCCGCCCCCCGCGCTTTCGAGCCCGGACCGCGACGATAGTGAATGCGGAAGTAGCACACCTACTTCACGCAGAAATAGCAAAGCTGCTGTGCAAAGGGGCTATAGAAAAGGTACCGCCTTCTCTGAGCGAGTCAGGCTTTTACAGCAGATATTTTCTCGTACCCAAGAAGGACGGAGCCTTCAGACCTATCCTAGATCTGAGACATTTGAACAAAGTGCTTGCGAAAAGACCGTTCAAAATGCTTACGACCAGGAAAATCCTCGCGCACGTTCGCCCGAGGGACTGGTTTATTTCTCTAGATCTGAAGGATGCCTATTTTCAGATTCAGATAATACCCCGTCACAGGCAATTTTTGAGATTCGCCTTCGACGGTCAGGTATATCAATACCAGAGTATGTGAGCGGAGTGGAGCGGGAGCGGAGCGGTGTGATTTTGAATGGAGTGCGGAGCGGATTTTTTTAAAGTCGGAGCGTCGTGGTTTTCACTCGCTCCGAGAGCGCTCCACTACCGCTCCATCACGAGTACAATTCATGCCAACGACTCATTATAGAACTGCATTTTTAGTAAGGATTCACACGTTAAACACATTACTCTAGCATGGTACAGAGATGGATCACTCAAATCAGAAAAAAATGTGAAGGATGTGAATGATGACGCCGATGGACATGAGTGGCTGCGGGAGGTTATTTCTCAAGCCTACTGAATATGATCGGGCAACACTATCTCATGAAAGTGCGTTTCTATAGCACACATTTGATTTTTTGTGCCATTTATACATAAAAAAAAAATTTGCGTGCAAATGAAATGCACTAAACCCCTTGCCTTGGTTATGATTAGGTGTGTGAAGTGCGTGCACGCCATAAAGTGCGTAGGCCTATCATATGCACGCGAAAACTTTGTATCCTAGGCTTAGGCTATGCAAGCAAAAACAAGTTTTTGGCGATAAATGGTACGAGAAATAAAATGTGTGACACACTTTCATGAGATCGAGCTGGATCGGGTGAAAGCACATTTTAAACAGGTAACACTTATTCACACACGCAATCGCTTTCTCACGATTGCGTCTCAATGCATTGCATTCAAAAAATGTAATCTTCCAGTGCTGTCGGTTTGATTTCGAACGAGCAGAAAACTGTAAGAAATGTAGTGACCCGTACGTAGATAACTGATGAAAACGTTATTTTCATCTTTCCAAACAAAATATGCTCTGCAAAAAGCAGCAATGATATTTAACTTATAATGCTGATAATGTAATAAGTCATAGGAAAAGTTCGCACACTATTCAATAAACCACATTGAAACTATTCTCCTAATGATGTTTAAAAAAAAACAAATAATAATATGCCTATGTATTACGATGAGGAGAAATTTTGTGAGATTTCAAAGCATACTTAAATAGTTATTCGCAATTTCCTCGGGGAGCGAAGACGGAGCGGTGTTTCGGATATCAGTGAGCAAGGAGTGGAGCGGGAGCGGTAAATGGTGAACCCGGAGCGGAGCTGGAGCGGAGTGATTATTAAATGCTTGGAGCGCGGAGGGAACATTGTTGCCGCTCCACTCCGCTCACATACTCTGATCAATACACCGTCCTGCCGTTCGGCCTGTCTCTAGCACCCCGTACATTTACGAAGTGCATGGACGCGGCGCTCGCCCCCCTGAGAAGTCAGGGGCTGCGAATAATGAACTATCTGGACGATTGGCTGATATTGGCATAGTCAGAGACAGAACTGCTATCTCACAGAACAGTGCTTCTCAGTCACCTGGAAAGCTTGGGTCTCACGGTCAACTGGACCAAGAGCTCATTACTGCCCAGCCAGTCAATTTCCTTTGTAGGAATAGAACTGGATTCGGTGACCATGACGGCTCGTTTATCGACACAGCGCGCGCGCCGTGTTCGCCACCTAGCCGCATCTTTCCAGAAGGGCAGCTTTCTCCCTTTGAAAACATTTCAAAGGATGTTGGGCTGTATGGCATCAGCTGCAGCGGTTCTTCAGCTGGGCCTACTGCGCATGCACCCGCTCCAACGCTGGTTGAGTGCTCGCGCGTCCCGCCGAGCTTGGGTTTCTGGCGGCCAGAAAATCAGAGTGACTCAGACCTGCATAGCGGCTCTGCAGCCCTGGTTAGTAGCCGACTGGTATCAGCAGGGAGTGATGATGGGAACCATCTCTTATCGGGAAGTAATTTCGACAGATGCGTCCAACTCGGGTTGGCGCGCACTGTTCGAGGGCAGACCGGTCTTCGGCCAGTGGTCAGACCAAGAGAAGTGTTTTCACATAAACTGTCTGGAAATGATAGCGGTCAAGAATGCGCTGAAGCGCTTCCTCCCGTTCATACAGGACCAACATGTTCTTGTCCGCTCAGACAACATGTCTGTGGTATCCTATGTAAACCGTCAGGGCGGTGTCAGATCTAGAAATCTCTGCAATCTGACGGAACGCCTCCTTATTTGGTCTCAGATGCACCTGCGCTCGCTGAGGGTGGCGCATGTGCCTGGCCATTTGAACGACGCCCCAGACAAACTGTCCAGGGACAATGTTCCCCCAGGGGAATGGTCCCTGCACCCCCAAACGGTCCAGAAACTGTGGCGCCTATTCGGCAGAGCGGAAGTCGACCTATTTGCGTCAAAAGACAACGCTCAATGCCCGACGTTCTTCTCGAAGGACGAGGACGCGCTGGCCCAGGTTTGGCCCAGCCTCCCGCTATATGCTTTCCCTCCGGTCTCTCTGTTACCACAGGTGTTCAAGAGAATCAGGGAAACGCGCCACTCGGTGCTCCTCATAGCCCCGCGTTGGGAGAATCAGATTTGGTTCCCGGAACTAGCACGACTGTCACATACAGCTCCGTGGCCGATTCCGGTGTGGGCAGATCTCCTCTCTCAGGCTCGCGGCGCGATCTGGCATCCCCATCCAGAGCGCTGGTCTCTGCACGCATGGTTGATCAACGGGTACTCGTTGCCCTGCCAGAAGGAGTGATGAACACGATCACGCAGTCTAGAGCTCCTTCCACGAGAAGGCTCTACGCGTCTAAATGGTCGGTGTTCTCCGGATGGTGCACCGACAGGTCTGGACCCACGGACATGCGGGGTGGTGCATCTGCTCACCTTCCTACAAGAGCTGTTGGATAAGGGGTGGTCCCCATCCACGCTCAAAGTATACGTGGCGGCCGTGGCAGCGTTCGCAGAATTGACGCACGGCCAGTCACTGGGAAGACATGAGTTGGTCATCCGCTTCCTTAGAGGAGCTAGAAGGACGCCTCCTTCAGGCGTTCAGAACAGCTTTTTGTTTCATTTGGTGGGCGCACCAAGGGTCTCGCCTCCTCGAAACAGAGCCTGTCCAGATGGATAGTGGATGCTATAGCAGCTGCTTACGCGTCAAAAGGTCTGCAATGCCCTCTGGGCATCAGGGCTCATTCCACGAGAGGCGTAGCCTCGTCGTGGGCGTGGTCCAGTGGGATTTCTATCCATGACATATGTGTAGCGGCGGGCTGGGGCTCGCTGTCTACCTTTGTCAGGTTTTATAACCTAGAAGTTCCTGCCTTGCGGGCTAAACTTTTGTCAGTTTGAAGGAGATGTGTATTCTGCCCAGATCTTCCTGCTCAGATCACTCTCACGTGACTCAGCTCTCCTGGTTGAGCTGCACTAGTAGGGTATGTGCTATGTGCCTATACAGACCGGCGCGCTGCTCTGTATTCCCTATGTGTGCTTATGTACAAGTGATGGCCCGCGTGGCTGGCCACCTTATTTTGTCCACTTATGGGGTTCCCCTGAAAGTTCGGGGTCTCATGGTGGATGCTTGGCGCGCACTGCGTTGACAAAGTGTTCTCGTAGCGTAAGCTAAACTTACGCAATACGAGAGAACCTCTCGTAAGAGAACGATACTCGGTTACTAACACAACCTCGGTTCTCTCTAGAGAGGGAACGAGTATTGCGTAACCACGAGCGACTTCGCTTCAGTCGACGAAAAACCAGGGAAGTCAGCCTACAGCCCCTACTTTTATACGCTTAGCCACACCCATTCTGGCGGGCTGTGACGCTATGAAGGCGCGGGCGCCCTTCATTGGGCGTGACGTCACGCCGGGCTCACTGGTAGGCTGCAGCAGTTGCCCGCAGGGCAGCCAATGAGCACGCGAGATGGCCTGCTCTAGGTCTGCTAGCTGCTGCACTGCGTTGACAATGAATACAAAATTAAGGATAATGGATAAGCTAAACTAACGCAATACTCGTTCCCTCTCTAGAGAGAACCAAGGTTATGTTAGTAACCGAGTATCGTTTTCAGGCGTTTTCCCGACGTTTCAGTGTGGATCAGAAAACGCTAAATTCACCTTACTGCGCATGTGTAAAACCTCACAAAAGCTCACTGAGAAGCTGACTGGTCTAAAACGCAACTGCTCTCATGTATTGTCGCAGGACAGCAAATGTGAGTAAATTTTCTGTCATCTTTGCAGGACTGTGATATGAAGATCGCATAGCCGAGGCTGATGGTTCTCGTGAGCCAGCGGGACTGATAGGAAAGCTCCAAAACTGAACCAGCGGGGTCATGTGAACCACAGACGTGCCCACGATGGGGCAGCCAGGCGTAATGACCGGCCCAGACGTGGGAGGCGGAGCATCCCGATGTGGGGGCAAAGTCATATGCCGCATCCTGACAGAGGAGGCCAGGGAAGAACCAGCGTTCCACGGGGGCCTGCTCTGTCAGGGGTCTGGCGACAGAGGGGGACGACAGTGGCGAGACTCGTAAGCGGCGCGCACTGCCATCCGCGCCCTCTGGGGCTCAGAGATGGGAATGTCAGTTCTTTGGAGAAGAGGTTCTCCCCTGGTGGAGGGCCAGGGGAGAACCTCTTCTCCAAAGAACTGACATGGCCCTGCAACCACTTCCTGAAAGAACTGCAACCCATCTCTGAGCTGCCCGCAACGGGTGCACCGCATCACCTGGCGTTCGGCAGTCTGGAGGACTGGTATGGGCTGGGGCGCCTTCCTGCGACCACCTCCATGGCGCGGCCCGGAGAAGGCTGCTGGGGCCGGGTGGGAGGGGTCGGAAGTCGCAGGAGGGTGCGTTCGGCGGCAAGCGGACTGAGGCGTCTGAGTGCGGCTGGGTGGCAGCAGCTGGCCGCGGTGTCAGAACATGTAACATGTAGCCTCAGTCTGCTTCTGGGGGGCCGAGAACTGTTGGGCAGAGTCCTCGACCACGCCACCGAAGAGGCCAGCCTGGAATATGGGGGAGTTGAGGAAGCGGGTTCGCTCAGCCTCGCGCATATCAACCAGGTTAAGACAGAGATGTCTGACCACACATGTGGACATCACCTGACCCAGGGAGCGTGCGGTC
Source organism: Rhinichthys klamathensis goyatoka (assembly GCF_029890125.1). Lineage (NCBI taxonomy): Eukaryota > Metazoa > Chordata > Actinopteri > Cypriniformes > Leuciscidae > Rhinichthys > Rhinichthys klamathensis. Next base: position 499,453 of record NW_026606829.1, read on the forward strand.
ACCTTCGTCGCTCATAGAGCGAGGTCAGTGGCGGCACGCAGCTCTTGGATGAGCCCTGAATCAGCCCTACCCTCGTGCATGTCATTGAGCACCCTGAATGACGGCAATAGCATGCAGTGAGGCAGCAGCCTGCCCCGCAGCTCTATAGGTCTTTGCCACAGAGTAGACAAAAAACCTACAGGCATTGGAGGGGTGCTTAGGGTCGCCACGCCAGGTGGAGGCGCTGTAGGGACACAGATGTGTTACCACAGAACACTCCACGGGGGAAACCCCAGTGTACCCTTGGCCGCGGCCTCTACGAGGGCAGAGAAGGCGAAAGAGGCCGCTGAGCAGTCGCGAAAAGTCAAAAGAGACTCCCACGATCTCATGACCTCTTCATGCACATCAGGGTAGAAAGGAATTGGGTTTGCCTCCCCCAAAAACCAATCATCAGCCTTGAGTGCTCGGGACATGGCGGAAGGTTCCACACAAGCCCGATACTCGTGGCGGCCCGGGAAAGCTTCGCTGTCAACTCTGGATCAGACTCGGTATGCTAGCACACTCGAAGGTGGCAGCACAGCTGAACCCTCATCTCCAGAGGACTCCAGCTCGGGTTGATAATGCGTCGGGTTGTTCCACACCATCTGCCTCAGGTCACCCTGGCCACCAGCCAAAGTATTCCCTCTCGTGGAGAGAATAGATCGGGGTGTGGATGTGGATGAGTCTCGACCTTAACATTGCGATGGTCATGTTTCAGCAGTGAGAACATGACGCATCCATGAACGCTGTCTGAGCGTGATCGAAGCCCAAACACGTCAAACAGTGTTAGTGCCCATTAGCTGAATCTATCAGACTACCGCACTCAGAAATACACGTCGGGCATAAAGACGTGCCACATGCAAGCTCTTTTTGTGAGAGAAAAGCTCGCAGCAGTGCTGAAGCGCCCGGGGAGAAACACACACGCTGTTGCAGACCACTGCACAGTTCAGCAGGCTGGAATGTGAAACTCGCTGGAACACGCCATCACACCAACACCGACTGGAAGCTGCTCGTCTAGAAGATTCTTGAAGATAATCAGAGAATAGGCTGCACGAGTGAAGAGGACCTCTTGGCTCCGAAGCAAAAACATAACTGCATGTTGCTAGCGAACTTCCTTATATGCCCACGAGGTGGGGCGGAGTTACGCTATACAAATTTCGCAGACCCATGGCATTTCTTTGCCATTGGCTCGTTTTGTAATACTCGAAGTTGATAAGCTTTCTAAGCAGAGGTGTAGTGGTAAAAAAAGAGGTGGGTAAACTATAAATTCTGGTGGACCACGACGTGGTCACCCGGTAAGGTGGGCCACTGCCGGTGTATGTGTATCCTGATGACATTGCTATAGGCAGGGCTCGAAATTAAGCCTTTTCATACGCTTATCCTTTGGACAAGTAAATCTCTCATTCGAATGAAGTGATCACTTGTCCGAGTAAAAAAGTTTCTCGTCCGGATTTTTTTTTTTTTGTGTTAATTTATTCTGAAACAATATTCTCATCAGTGTTCAATCAGCTTTGATATTTAAATCGGCATATTGTAATATGCTGATTTATAGGGGGTCACTGAAAAATTACAATTGCATAAAATAATGTTATGAACTTGATTTAAATTTACAAATAAGAAACGTTGGAAAGAATGATCTACTTTTAAACATAACACTAAACCGCCAGTAGGTGGCGGCAGGCGACCATCATAATGAGTGAGTCATTGATTCATTCATTCAAACGATTTGTTCAAACGGCTGATTCATTCAAGAACGAGACAGATGTTTATGTATGGGTCATTGAATCTTTGACTCAATCGATTCGTTCAAAATGCTGAATCAATCAGTTATGAAAACAGTGATTGTTCCTGTGAGATGCGCCGTGGTTCTGCTGTGATTTTTGTTTGGAACTATTTTCGCTGCTGAAACAGAACAAAAAACGTCTCGGTTACATATGGTAACCCTCGTTCCCTGAGGGAGGGAACGGAGACGTAGGTCAGACTGACCAATAGGAATCTCGCTAGAGAGGCCAATCTACTTCGAGTGAAACTAAAACAAGCCAATGCACATTGGCATGCAATCATTTGCATCAGCTGCGGTCCTCGTCAGCGCGGGTATTTAACAGCAGCTGTTATGATTGCACACTAGTTTTTTGCTGAGGAGCCAAACCTGAAAAAGCTGGCCGCCCCAGCGGGCGGCAGCAGATGTGGCGACGGGACCTACGTCTCCGTTCCCTCCCTCAGGGAACGAGGGTTACCATATGTAACCGAGACGTTCCCTATCGGTCAGTCACTACAACGTAGGTCAGACTGACCAATAGGAATCCCTACCAAAGCGCCACAGCTGCTGCACCCCATCCAGCGCCCCATGCAAGCCTCTACACCTTCTTGCCTAGAAGGACGATAGGAGGAGGCTACACACAGAGTGTATCTGTCACTGTTGTTCCGTAATAACCCATACAGTGAGATTATTGGATAACACTGGGAAAGCGTGCCCTTCAGTTAGGAAGGAGGACGCTGCGGAAGCCACTTACTTCAAGGAGTTATGTGGGGAATACATATGGACTAGCCCGAAGGCTGTACTACATATGAGATAGTGGGTGACTTAGCCCAAGGGAAAGACACGGGCTTCCGTTAGGAGCAGCCGTGGAAAATATACACATATGGGATCCCCGTAGGGTCACACATATGGAACCCAGCCCAGATCCGGTTCTCAAGGATTCAGCGGATAAAGGCCTGGCACCTGGACGCTCCGCCATGTCCGGGCCGAGGGGTTTTTGGAGGACTCAACAGGTTTTTCACTCTGGAGCAATAAGGGTGCACAGTAGGGTGCAGCAAGCCGACAGAGCCGGGCCTCTCGGTGCTTCTACCCGTTTAGGGTGAAAACACGGGAGGAGACCGGCTCTACACGTAGGCTATAATATCTAGCGAACGTGTTAGGTGTCGCCCAGCCCGCAGCTCTACAGATATCTGTTAGCGAGGAGCCACGTGCCAGCGCCCAGGAGGATGCAACGCCTCTCGTGGAGTGTGCATGCAACCTGAGCGGGCAGGGCACGCCTTGAGCTTGGTAAGCCAAGGCGATGGCATCCACTATCCAGTGGGCCATCCTCTGCTTGGACACAGCCTTTCCCCTCTGCTGGCCTCCATAACAGACAAAGAGCTGGTCTGAGGTCCTGATGCTTTGAGTTCTGTCCACGTACATACGCAGAGCGCGAACGGGACAGAGCAAAGCCAGGGCTGGGTCTGCCTCCTCCAAAGGCAGCGCTTGCAGGTTCACTACCTGGTTTTTGAAGGGAGTGGTAGGAACCTTGGGCACATAGCCAGGCCGGGGTCTTAATACCACATGGTTGTCACCCGGCCCGAACTCTAGGCACGATTCGTCGACCGAAAATGCGTGCAGGTCTCCTACCCTCTTGACAGAGGCCAGTGCAACCAGTAGCAAAGTCTTCATGGAAGAAGCTTTAAGTCTACTGACTGCAGAGGCTCAAAGGGAACATCCTGAAGTGCTCGAAGCACCAGGGGAAGATCCCAAGAGGGTATGGAGTGGGGTCGAGGAGGATTTAATCGTCTCGCCCCCCTAAGAAACCTGACGACCAGGTCGTGCTTCCCCACTGTTTTGCCATCTACGTGGTCGTGATAAGCTGAAATAGCTACAGCATGTACTTTGAGGGTGGAGGGAGACAGCCTTCGCTCCAACCCTTGCTGCAAGAAGGAAAGCACAGACCCTATCGAACATCTTCGGGGGTCTTCTCGGCGAGAAGAACACCACTCGTCGAACAGGTTCCACTTCAGGGCGTAAACACGTCTCGTGGACGGCGCCCGTGCTGAAGTGATGGTGTTAAGTACCTCAGGGGGTAAGTCACCTAGAACCTCCGCGTCCCGTCCAGGGACCAGACATGGAGTTTCCAGAGGTCTGGACGCGGGTGCCATAGGGTGCCCCGTCTCTGAGTCAGAAGATCCTTCCTCAGAGGAATGGGCCAGGGAGGGACTGTCCCAAGGAGCATGAGTTCTGGGAACCAAGTCCGGGTGGGCCAATAGGGAGCCACCAGAAGGACCTGCTCCTCGTCCTCCCTGACTTTGCACAGTGTCTGTGCAAGTAGGCTCACTGGGGGAAACGCATATTTGCGGAGGCCCCGGGGCCAGCTGTGTGCCAGTGCGTCCGTGCCGAGTGTTCCCTCGGTCAGGGAGTAAAACAGCTGGCAGTGGGAGGTCTCTGAAGAGGCAAACAGGTCTACCTGAGCCTCTCCGAACTCTCTCCAGATCAGCTGAACCACCTGGGGGTGGAGTCGCCATTCTCCCGGAAGAACAGCTCGTGATGGCTCGTCGGCCACACGGTTGAGCACGCCAGGGACATACATGGCTCGAAGCGACCTCAGACGCTTCTGACTCCAGAGGAGGAGATGGCGGGCGAGTTGCGACATGCGACGGGAGCATAGACCACCTTGTCGGTTGATGTACGCCACGGTCGCAGTGTTGTCCGTACGGACCAGCACGTCCCTGCCCCGTAGCGGCCTTTTCAGGCGGCTCAGAGCGAGATGTACTGCTAGCAACTCGAGGCAATTGATGTGCCAATGCAGTTGGGGAGCCGTCCACACCCCTGACACTGCATGCCCGTTGTACGTGGCACCCCAGCCGGTGGCAGAGGCATCTGTGAAAACCACAGCATGCCTGGAGACCTGTTCCAAGGGGACTCCTGCCCGAAGGAACGAGAGGTCTGACCACGGGCTGAAGGTCTGGCGGCAGGCCGGTGTGATTGCCACCCGGTGAGTGCCATGATGCCACGCCCATCTCGGGACTCGGCCGTGAAGCCAGTGCTGAAGCGGTCTCATATGAAGCAAGCCGAGCGGAGTTACCGCTGCTGCCGCTGCCATATGCCCCAGGAGCCTCTGAAAAAATTTCAGTGGGACCACTGTCCTGCCTTTGAACGTGTTCAAGCAGTTCAGCACCGACTGAGCGCGCTGCTCTGTGAGGCGCGCTGTCTGTGCGACCGAATCCAACTCCATACCGAGAAAAGAGATCCTCTGCACAGGGGCGAGTTTGCTCTTTTCCCAGTTGACCTGAAGGCCCAACTGGCTGAGGTGCGTGAGCACGAGGTCCCTGTGTTCGCATAACTGATCTCGAGAGTGTGCTAGTATAAGCCAGTCGTCGAGATAGTTGAGGAGGCGAACGCCCTGTTCTCTCATGGGAACAAGGGCCCCCTCCGTGACTTTCGTGAAGACACGGGGAGACAGGGACAGCCCGAAGGGCAGGACCTTGTACTGATATGCTCGACCCTCGAACGCAAAGCGCAGAAACGGCCTGTGTCGAGGAAGAATCGAGACATGAAAGTACGCGTCCTTCAGGTCGATCGCTGCAAACCAATCTTGGGGACGGATGCATCCGAAAATGCGTCTCTGCGTGAGCATTTTGAACGGTAGCTTGTGGAGGCTCCGATTCAAAACTCGCAGATCCAAGATCGGTCGTAACCCACCACCTTTCTTGGGTACAATGAAGTAGGGACTGTAGTGCCCCGACCCCATATCGGCTGGAGGGACCGGCTCTATCGCGTCCTTCGCCAGTAGGACTGCGATCTCCGCACGCAAGACATGGGCATCGGCTGCTCTCACTGTAGTGGAGTGGATGGCCCGAAACTTGGGGGGACGCCGGGCGAACTGAATCGCATAGCCGAGCCTGATGGTCCGAATGAGCCAGCGAGACGGACTGGGGAGCGCTAACCAGGCTCTCAGAGACCGTGCAAGCGGGACCAAAGGGACTGTAGGCGTACCCGGAGTGGGGCAGCGAGGTGGAACACAGGGACGTGGCTCGGGAGGCTCTCTCTGGGAGGCGGCCCGTAACAGGGTCTGTGTGTGCTGTGCAGCACTTACCTGGTTCCACGGGGCAGGAGGTGCAGGAGGCGGCTCGGTGGCGTTCTCAAACTGCACACTGCTGCTCACTGGCGACAGAGGAGGCGGATGAGAGTGGTGAGGATTCTGTCCCCCCACTGCTCTCCGGGTCCTCTTCGGACCCAGAGATGGTAGAAACTGCTCTTTTATTGAAAATTTGGGTACCGCTGGTTTTAAGGCCAGCGGCGGAACAAAACGAATACAGGATTTTCCACCCGGCCCTCTTCCGGGGGAAGGAGCGATGCGGTCACCGTCTCCTGGAGAGCAGTCCCTTCCATCTCCGGGTCGCCCGTCCTGGGGCCGCTTACCTCTGGCTTTGCCACCCTTCTTGGCGGGGGCCTGGACGGGCGGGGCGGCCTGCCTGCGACTGGCTCCACGGCGCCGTTTAGGTGGAGGCTGCTGCTGCAGCGCGGGAGCAGGGGCAGACGCAGGAGGACACCCCCGGCGACGAGCAGACTGAGGAGCCGCAGGCGGTGGGTTGGAGGCAGCAGCTGACCGCCGCGGCAGGATATGCTTGATGGCCTCAGTCTGCTTTTGTACAGCCGAGAACTGCTGGGCGAAGTTCTCGACCGCGTCGCCGAAGAGGCCGGTCTGGGACACGGGGGAGTTGAGGAACCGGAGCTTCTCAGCCTCACTCATGTCTGCCAGACACAGCCAGAGATGGCGCTCCTGGACCACCAAGGTGGACATCGCATGACCCACTGACCGCGCGGTGACCTTCGTCGCACGAAGCGCGAGGTCCGTTGCGGCACGAAGTTCCTGGAGAACTTGTGGATCATGACCACCCTCGTGCAGGTCCTTCAGTGCCTTGGCCTGATGGACCTGCAGCAACGCCATGGCGTGCATGGCAGAGGCAGCTTCCCCACAGGCCTTGTAAGCCTCGTCGAATAGGTCCGACGAGTACCTACAGGCCCGGGAAGGAAGACACGGTTCTCCGCGCCGAGTGGAGTTAGGGCACAGCTGCATTGCAGCGGCCCGCTCCACTGGCGGGATGCGCGTGTATCCCTTAGCTGCCCCGCCATCAAGGGTGGTGAGGGAGGAGGAGCCACCGGAACGGTTTCTGGCAGTAAAAGGTGCCGTCCACGTTCCCGTAAGCTCCTCATGCACCTCCGGGAAGAAAGGCACTGGGGTGGGTTGCTGAGAACCAGCGCGCGCCACCCCGAGATACCAATCATCCAACCTCGAGGGTTCGGGACACGGTTGAGGATTCCACACGAGCCCGACCCCGTTGGCGGCCCGGGAGAGCATGGCCATCATCTCCGGGTCCGTCTCAGGCACCGCTGGCACCCCCGAAGGAGGCAGCGGTGCCGAGTCGTCGTCCGCAGAGAAGTCTGACCCACCCTCCGATGCAGCGATCGACATCTGGTCACTGGGAGCCCCAAAGGAGACAACCGGTACACACCTCGAGGATGGTCCAGCTCTCTCCAATGGAAGCTCAACTGGCTGCGGAGCATGAGAGGGGTGAGGGCTCCTAGGGGGTTGGTTCCCCGAAGGAGACGCGCTCACCGTGATCCTCAGGTCACCCGTGCCCCCGCCCGAAGCAACCCTCCGAGGAGGATTGGAACGAGGCAGAGGCACGGGGACTCCGCCCCTTTGCAGGAACAGGAGTCTCGACCGTAGCTCCGCGATGGTCATCTTCCCACAATGGGTACATGACTCATCCACAAACGCTGCCTCAGCGTGTTCAATGCCCAGACACACGAGGCAGCGCTGATGACCATCCTGTGAGCCCAGGTAACGACCGCATCCAGAAACACACAGATAGAAAGTCATCTTTTTTTTTTTTTTTTTTTAAGACGCTGTCTATCTGTGTAAGCTCTTTTAGGGACTACTCTCACTGGTGCTGAAGCACGCAGGGGAACAGTCACTGCGAACACAGACGGGAATGTGCACCCGTCTGTGCGCTGTCTCTCTCTCTCGCTGGCAGGTCTTACCGGCTGTGAGAACAGCCTTTGAGCGCTGAACTGCGCACCTTACCAGCTGTTAAAACAGCTTTTTTGAATTTGCTCAAAAAAACAAAACAAAAAAGACAGACAGAAGAGAGAGGACACAAGACTGCTCGCGCTGCCGTGCTGTAACGCCCGCACCGAACAAGGAGAGATCCAACGAAGGCTTGCCAAGTTTCACACTCTGTAGGATTACCATGAAGCGTTTGGCTCCGAAGCAAAAAGCTAGTGTGCAATCATAACAGCTGCTGTTAAATACCCGCGCTGACGAGGACCGCAGCTGATGCAAATGATTGCATGCCAATGTGCATTGGCTTGTTTTAGTTTCACTCGAAGTAGATTGGCCTCTCTAGCGAGATTCCTATTGGTCAGTCTGACCTACGTTGTAGTGACTGACCGATAGGGAACAGCCAATATTGCATCTAAAATGTAAGTGACTTAATTTTAACTGTTTATTGAACTGTTGTAGGAAATCAATGTCACATTTTCAATCGTGATGGTGTTCAGGAAAAATAATTGAGGTTGCTTAACATAATAATATAAAAACTCCACATTTAGATTTTTATAGGCAGTATGTTGTTAACTGAGTGTGTGTGTGCGCTCATTTGTGTAGATTTCTCCTCGAGAGGCTGCGCGAGCGTCAACAGCGCAACCTTACCGTCAGTAAAAGTCAACAACACTGACAGTAATGCAGCGCAATATGAAAGAGTTCGTCTTAGGTTTAACAACCTATGAAACTAATAATGAACAATATGAAACTAAAACGACATAAGCTTAATTTATAGCTACTTAGAGGTGGATAAACACACTTTGGAGGTGGGTAAACGCTATTTCCGAATATTGGGAGGTGCGTAAACGGCGTTTACGTGCGTTTAGCCTCCACTACATCCCTGTTTCTAAGCGAAACCCCATTCGTCGTCACGACGTAACTCGTAGTGACTACGAAAGGGAACGAAAATATACACGTTTCCTTTAGACATTCATATAAAATGTAATCTCACATTTTTAATCTCAAAATGTGTGTGTGTGTGTGTCTCGCTGCTTCATCTTCATCAACCTTCCTGACCTCCCAGATCCAATCAGGCCAGGTAAAAGTCAGCCAGGTGACGTCAGTTTAGATAAACTAATTGCTCTTATTGAACAGATGGACCCTTAAGAATTAGGCTGAAACTGAGAGGCATATTGATGCAGCCATACAGATGGCATTTTTACCTCCGCACCAGACTTTGAGTCACATTAGCATTGAAATGGCTTTCATTTCCAACATGCCTTATGCATCTTAACGTAAACAGGCTCATATACCATATAGCACACACACAGAATTCATGCTGTTCTATCATTATCCTAATGGAATATTTAAAGCTCTCACCCTTTAGCTGCTGCATCTGTTTTTAATAACATTTACAGCAGATTTCCTGAATAAGCACAAGGACATTTCCTTGAAAAAAGGAAAATAATCTTTGTGGAGTGGAAAAGACTTAAAAAGGATTTTGTCCTACTACAGTACATGCCCTTGGTGCTGTAACAGTAGACCATGACTAACTTGTAATCTTCTCTGAACTGTAATGGGCACAAAGCATCAATCACACAGCAGCCGAACTCCACACTTGTGTGCAGACATAGCCTTGAAATTATTTCACAATAAAGTGATATTTTTACATTTCTGCCATTTTGAAGGGCAGAGGGACAAAAAAACATATCCTTATCAGTCACACTACACACAACCCAAGTACTACATGTAACGCTATTTTGCTGTATGAATATATGAATATACAGTATATCAAAAGAAAGAACAGAGCCTCTGCTTTTAAACAAAACAACAACAACAATAAAAAAAAAACATTTTATTCAAGCTTCATTTATTCTTTTTTATCAACACTTGAATGTGGGCTAGTGTCATAAAAAAAGCAATATTTTGAACAAAAAGCTGAGAAAATTGCATTTTTTAACAAAGGCGTTGACTAGATCCGATCGTGGTTGTATCTCTCTATTAGTGTTATTCGATCTTAGTGCTGCATTTGATACCATCGACCATAACATTCTTTTAAATAGACTCGAAAATGATGTTGGCATTAGTGGAAATGCATTAGCATGGTTTAAATCATACTTATCTGACCGTTAGCTCCCCGGTACTTGAGCGAGCTCTTAACGCATTATAGTCCTTCACGTCTATTGCGATCTCAAAATTCCGGCCAGTTGGTAATACCTAGAATATCAAAATCGACTGCTGGCGGTAGATCCTTATTTAGCACCAAAACTTTGGAACAATCTTCCTAACATTGTTCGGGAACGGGAAGCAGACACACTCTGTCAGTTCAAATCTAGACTAAAACACATCTCTTTGACCTAGCATACACATAACACATTATAGACTTCTATAATTCAATGTTAAGGCCTGTTCACACCGGGACGAATTTCGCGCGCGTTATTCGCCGACGTTTAACGCCTCGTGACTAAACAAAGGGTGCCAATGTGAGTGTTCACACCAACGCGTAAAACGCCACGCGTAAAAGCGTCATTTTTTTTAAAAACGCCTCGGGTTCGTTTTTTTGGTTTGACGCGCCGCGTCAAAAACTATCCGACCAATGAGATTGGCGCTTTTGCTCACGTGTGCGGAGCTTCTGAAGTTACAGTAAAACACAACTTGGGGGCGCTCAAACACAAAACGGTCTTGCCGAGCACACATACGTAATGGCGAAGAAGATATACAGCGTCTACACTCTGCCGGGAAGAAATAAGACGAGGAAGATGTAAGGCTAGATGAGTAGAGCTGCTGGTCTTGTTGGTGTCTTTATAAAGAGACACCAACGACAATAAAGAACCATATAACAAACGCGACAAACTTGCTCTCTTCTTCTGAGTGACAAGCGAGTGTCAGAAGCGTAGTTGCGCAGCGCCACTTTGTGGACCGGGGTATTTCTGTTTTACATTAAGCGCCATCTAATGTCAGGGAATGAATTTGCGTGTTCACTCGGCTCATCGTCAGCGAAAATCGCTTGGGTGTGAACACAAAAAACGCGTTGAAAAACGCTGACGAATAACGCGAGCCGATATTCGTCCCGGTGTGTACAGGCCTTTAGGCTGCATAGATTAGGTCAGCCGGAACCGGGAACACTCCCCATAAATCCTGATGTACTTGTTACATCATAAGAAGGATGGTGTCTACGCTAATATTAGTCTCTCTGTTTATCCGAGGTTTACCGCAGTCCGCCGGATCCAGGCCGTATCCAGATCTGATGCAGGACCTGCGCCTAGACACAATCACAACGCAAGTCCTGAAGTGTCAACCAGTCCCTTCCCTGTTTACTGAAGTCAGCCGGATCCCGGCCGTATCCAGATCAGATAGTGGACCTGCACCTGGGCCCGTCCATGACGCATCCCTGAAGTGCAAGCCTCATCAGCCCTGTAAAGGCCTCATCTACACGACAGCCATCGGCACTGATCCTCAACAAACTCGTCTCCATACCGGCGTGATGACTCCGACTTCTAACCAGATGGAACTGGATTAATATTCTGAATGTTCTGATCCAATCTGACTTCTGACCTGTAATGCTGCCTGGGTCATAATCATACACTGTTGTCTGGTTTCTGGGTTCTCCCAAGGTTTTTTTCTCCATTCTGTCACCCGATGGAGTTTTGGTTCCTTGCCATTGTTCCCTTGGCTTTTGGCTTGCTTAGTTGGGGACATTTAATATTCAACTATATTATTGATCTGCCTTACTTAAGGTGGACGATGATGCAATTTTCTTCCAGAAACAAACTTTGTTGTATTATTTTCATGTTATCACTGTGAAGCTGCTTTGATACAATCTGTATAGTAAAAAGCGCTATATAAATAAAGGTGACTTGACTTGACTTGACTTGACTTGACTTGACTTGACTTGACTAGATCAGATTCAGAATGGTGATCAAAACATAGATGGACCTCCCTAGCTTGCACATTCATATATATATATCTTCTTAGGGTTCAGTTTTATACTACAGGGCTGTTGAATGCTTGATTTTGATTGGTTGAGAACGTTCTAAGAAGGTGTGCAATTATTTTCAGGGAAACGCACGGCTAAAGTAGTTCCAGGCAGGTTTGACCGCATTACAGGTCCATATCACTGCGCGTAGTTAACTGTAATAACGGAAAATGGGATACAATTCATAACAAGAAAAAACATGCAGCCCCATGCGCTTGATCTGCAATTTTCGATGTCTAACTTCACAATCAATGGACACATACAGTTTAATTTTAATAAATAAATTATGTAGTCCTATCTATAGGCTAAATAGAAAATTAAATTGAATATAGGCTATATAAAAATTGATAGTCCTGCTGGGTTTTCGTAATTATTCCAGATAATATAACAAATAAATAATTATTGATAGGCCTACTTGTTAAAAGGGCTTTGTGTGTTTCATTTATTGGGTTATCTACTGTCAATTATAGAAAACAAGAATGAACGAATTAATTAAAACAAATAAATAATAATATTGACGCACATTATTTTCTGTCTCATTATTGCAACATCTCTCTCTCTCTCTCTCTCTCTCTCTCTCTCTCTCTCTCTCTCTCTCTCTCTCTCTCTCTCTCTCTCTCTCTCTCTCTCTCTCTCTCTCTCTCTCTCTCTCTCTAATAACGGCATTAATAACTGCATAAAGCCGGGACACACTGACTAAGGCCAGTTATGAATGTAATTTGATACTTATGACTGATCATGCCCAAACGCGTGTTCAGCGCGTTCAGTCTGTAGCCTATTCACAGTCTGTGTTTACGACCTGCTACAGTCGATGGAAACAGTCAGTCTTCGAATGTTTCAGCAAGTCGTAAGTGTGTCCCCATCATTAGTCTGCTATCAGTGGCTCAAACCTCCGTTACTAACTCTAAAATGACGTTTTGCTGCAATAGCTGCACGCTATCATCGGGCATTGTTCAAAATGCTCCAACACGTCTAACCACAATACCTGCAACAATTGCTACATCAGCTCCATAATCTGTAAAATAACACTGTTTCCACACTCTCCCTTAAGTCTGATTGTATGCACATTTTAATAAGGTGTTTAAACGTCCTGCAATCCAATGAATAATAATTGCCTAGAAACTTTATTTAAATTCAGAGAGTGCTCAGGAAGTAGTGGTAATATAATACATAGGATAGGTTTGAATTGTAATCTCATGAAGAGGCTTTGCCCTTCAATGCTGTAGCTGCGAGTTTCGAGGCAGCCAAGGGAAAATGTGGCAAACGAGAGACGGGAACAAAGTGCACTCATAACAAGTTCTCAGTAAACCACTGAAGATCAAGCACGGGCGCCCAAAGGCACCTAAGCAAAGCATACAACCACAACCGTCTCTGCAAAGAAAAAAGGAGTGAGCGGTGCGTGTTTCAGTTCCGCTGTAGATAACAGATGAAACCCAATGGGGACTGTTTCTTTTTACTGTGTGGTAGGTTGTTTACGCTTAAGGGGTCAAAGCGATCCTGGGTGATCTTACAGATATGAATCATACCAAAAATGCTGGATAAGATTTAATTGACAAAGAATCTATATAACATAACAGTTAATAGGTGGAAGGCCTCTGGCTTTTTTTCATGACAAAATGTCAGATATACATTCATACAACTGCAATGAATATCTTAGATCATAAGTAGATCAAAATAAGTAGATATTTATATATCTTAGGGTATATAGATATATAAATATCTATATATTTATCTATATCTATATCTATACATATCTATATCTATACAACCTCAGAATAGGTTGTGTGCTATTCTGAATCAAATTGGAATTGATTTTAAATACAAATTCAATCTGAGAATTATGAAGTAGTACAATTATAATAAAATAAAAAGGCCTATAAAAAGGCAAGATGCAAATAAGGCAATAAATGTGTTTTTTAAGAAAATAACTCAATTCGACTGTAAATGATGGCATGACAAAAGTCTTATAGACAGACAAAAATAAAGGATTTGTCTGAAATGTCACCTACATTTGTACTTAATTTATATATCACTTAATTTCCCACAATTTCATTACCTGTTCAGTTTAAACTTTAACTTTAAAGTTTATTATTAAAAGTGCCTGAGTGCTTCTATGAAACACTACACTTGTATTTTCGAAATAAGACTATAAACTGCAAATTGCTGTTCCAAGTAAATAAAATGATGAAATAAGATAATTGTCTAACATAAAAAATATGCAGAGGCGGTATGTGCAAATACCCTGATGAGAAGAACTGCTGACAACAAACCTATTAAATCTACACATCCTACGCATTGAGTTAATAGAATTATGTGGTGAAAAACATCCATCCCTACACACACCTGTAAGCATGCACTCCTGGGCAAAAAAAAGGGGGGCCAAGACAAAAATGGCAAAATATCAGATGGTCTTTTAATGGTCTTCTATTTTAATCACAAATTGGGAAATTAGCAAGAATTGCACAAATACTGTAGATAAAGTAACTTAGCATGGAATAGCCTTCCCCAACTTAGAGACAACTTTTTACAGGAAGAAGAGTCAGTGTTGTTCCACTCAATGTTAATGGCTTCAATCAGTTTATGAGTAGTTGCAAAATGTCTTCCAGTGCTTTCGAATAAAATATAAGACCAAATATTCACTATAAGTTTCAGATCTGGATTCTGACCAGGCCAAACCGCCTGATGGACTTGTTCTCAAATCACTTCTTGGTTGTCTTTGCCGTTTGGGCTGGAGCATTGTCTTGTTGAAAAATAACCTGATCATTTCTATTTAGATAACAACTTTTCACTTGTGGGAATCAAGGCATTCTGCAATATTCTCCTGTACTTCAAAGCATTAAATGACTTTTCACAGTGAAATATACCAATACCAGCAGCTAAAAAGACTTCCCACACAGATATGCATTGGTATAAATGCATTTATTATTATGTTTCTCAACAGACTTACGAAGACACCACTCTGGAGCATCACCATGCAACTCGTGTTTCATTGTGATTCATCACTCAACACTTCCCATATTCTGCCAAAAACTTAATTCTGTCTTTGATGTTTTTTCTGAGACAGCAATGGCTTTTTAAGCATTTGCTTAAATTTAGATCATTTCCTGACCAATAATTTGTGGTTAAGACAATTAAAAGCTTAGTGTTTAGCCATTTCTTTCCAGGAGTGTACATCTGTTGTAATGCAAACAACACAATGTCACATTATAGAAGGCATATGGAGTGGGTTGTTGAGATTTCACAGACAGACAGAGAGAAAGAGAGAGTGGAGTACCATCATTTAGCTTTGTCACAGAAAACCATTCAATCTCCTGGTGGGGACAATGACATGATCCCATTTTGTTCATCAGACAGAGGCATTCGTCACAGTGTGGAGTGTGGACACAACTGCAGACACAACTTTAACAGAAATGAAAAGACTGTTCAAAAGCTGATGGATGTGTAAAATGTCTCTTATGCTGCCTTCCCGTACTATCAGAGATTTCCTACTTCCCACTTCTGAAGTTGTGATTACGAGCTTGTCACATTCAAGTGCTTTGTTGTCGGAAAGAACACCAGAGGACACCAGGTTTACTCTCGCCTATTTACTGGGAAAATCTTATTAAAGCCAAAATTATATTTAGCCACCCATCTATTGACAACCATATAAACATCCACCGCGAAATCTAGATAGTCAGCTTGCTGACAATTCAGGAATTTCGGTCAAATAGAAGCTATTTTCACTGTGTATAAAACATACAATGTGCCTCAAATGGTTATTCATGTATGTAAATATGCGCTACTTTAACGGCAATACAAAGCGATGTAACTGTTGTGGAAAAAACGAAAAAGGAATAAACTACCAGTCACAGCAGCAATCGTTCGCCCCTCCCTAATGTTTAAAGTTTGAGGATTGCAAAATTATCTCAATTATCAATTAGCTTCCCAGTGCATGGTAAATATGACTTGAGAGGGCATTCATGTCCAGTTTTTAACTTGGAAACTCGTTTTTACGATAATTCCAATAGCACGTGAAGGCCGCATCACTCTGTTGGTAGAATTATGTATGCACAAGTAAAACTGAAAAGTTAATGGATGGATGAATGCACAGTAAAAGGTTTTTTTTTTTTTTTTTTTTTTAAGTTTAGTTAAAAAATTTTTTGTCATAATTGACATGAGTTGAAATTATGACAAAAAGTCAAGACATAAGATGAAATGTTTAAATTAATAATGACTTTATTTCATAAATTTGATTTAGTATCTCATAATGACAACTGTTGTGTCATAATTATAATATTTATATGTCATGATTATTTTTGACTGCATGACTTTTTTTCTTATGTGGCAGAAATGGGCTTCCACACGTTAAACCAACATAAAACCAACATTATTCTCCCCAGATTATTCACATCATTATAATCATAGACATCAATCCATCGCCTTGATGTTTTAATCTTTTTTTCCCCCTTAAACTCAGACAGTGATATTCAGGTTAGAGGGCAAGATTAACTGTCAAAAGCTGTTGATATTATGGTGTCCCATCTCTCCATATATAGAGGGCACCTGCTGTTACTCATTAGGAAGAATCATCCAGCTGTTGACATACACTGCATCTGATTAACTTCACTTGGCCCTCTCAAAAGCCCTCAGCTGCACAAGAGCCATTTACAGCAAGCAGCTAAACAAAGACTGAGAGCTTAAGGCATAATAATTAAATGTTATATACATTTCATATGAAATTGTTAGCTTTTTGGGCTGTGTTTATGCCTGAGTAAAAATATTTTTAATTATACTATATTAACACGTACAACTGCTTAATAATGTGATTGTTCAATTCGGGTAACTGCCCCTAAAACGAATTCATGATTAACCAGGGAAACTAGATAACTAGCAGGCAAAACAGGAATAGAACACTGTGAAAACAAAACTGAAACAGACAACACGTTATAGACATTATAGTTTTTTAAAGAAATGCTTTGCCAACACTTTACTTGGATAATGCATTATAAATCAAATAAATGTATAATGCATTATAAAGCTATTCATAATGTACACTATAATACATTAGGCCTATATCTTTTCATAAATAATTGTAACCAAAGTTAAACATCTGAAATTGGTTGTTTAATGCATTCTACTTTCTAAAGGTGTGTTCAATGAATAGATAAGTATTATAATGTACTGAATTAGGCAAGGCAAGTTTATTAGCACATTTCATACACAATGTTAATTCAAAGTGCTTTACATAAAAAAATAATTTTAAATTATAATCGATATAAACAACAGATGCATATGAAATAAAAATAACAATAAAAGCAAAAGAATTTATTTAAAATGTATAAAAAAAAGTGATAAAAAGAGGATACACAGATAAGATTCAGTGCAATCAGTAGGATGTAGCAGAGTGCTCATTCAGTAAATGCACAGCTAAACAGATGTGTTTTGTGTCTGGATTTGAATGTGGCTGGCAACTGATCTGATCTTTTTTGGTTCCAGAAAAGCTAAAAGCAGACTAGCCTTGTTTTGAGCGAACCTTGGCATTTCTAACTGACTTGATCCTGATGATCTGAGTGATCTGTTAGGTTTATATTCAATTAGCATATCTGCAATGTATTGAGGTCATAGGCCATTGAGTGATTTATAAACATGTAATATTACTTTAAAATCAAAAATGTAACTGGAAGCCAGTGTAAAGACTGAGGATGTTCAGGTTTTCTGGTTCTGCTCAGAATCCTGGCAGCAGCGTTCTGTATGGGCTGCTGTCTAATGGCATATTTGGGAAGTCCAGTGAGGAGTCCATTACAATAGTCCACCCTGCTGGTGATAAAAGCATGAACAAGCTTCTCTAAGTCTTTCTGAACATGAACAAACAAACCACAAACTTTTGAATGGTAGTGTATTAATGTAGTCAAAAGTGCACTTATTTGAAGAATCACCCAAACATATTCAGTTGAACGCAGCAGAAGGGCAAAGGCCCTCTTCAAAATACTTTGACATGAACTAGTGAGCAGGAAGTGATGCGATGAGCATGCACGCCACTCAGTGGAGGGCATACCCTGAAAAGTGTGTCATTCTGACGTTAGGCTGTTTCATTTCCACAATAACAGAAACACACACACACACACATACTCATACAGTGCTCAGAGGAAGGTAATGTACCTTCAAGTCAAGCTGCGACTGAAGAAACATTGAAAAATGTCCTTGACAGCTTGACTTTGATTTATTGAACTCGGCAGAGGAGCATTTGTGAACATCATATCTCTGTGAACTCAGTACATCTTAGGCCTGTTTCACACCACACATGTAAGAAGCACATAAGCAGAGCTGCAAAGTAACACACTGCATTAAAATTACATCATTTTGGTCACACTTTAGATATGGGTCCAATTCTAACTATTAACAACGCATTCTCACCCCAAGGCGTCACTAAAATGACAATTTTGACCATGCTTCAATATTCGACGCTTTAGGCACCCTTTAGCGTCAGTTACATGACGCGATCCTAGGGCGTCATCTTACTGACGCTTTACCTAAGCGTCAGTTAGATGACGCGGGTAGGTTTAGGTCTGGGGTAGGGTTAGGATTAGATAGCGTCATCTAACTGACATTAAAGGTAAAGCGTCAGCAAGATGACGCCCTAGGATCGCGTCATGTAACTGACGCTAAAGGGTGCCTAAAGCGTCGAATATTGAAGCATGGTCAAAATGATTCCCAAGGCGTCATGAAACTGATGAAACTGAGAATGGGCTGCTATTAAAGTCCCCCTGTGGTTTCTATATGTCTATGTATGTGGTGTTTTTAAAATGCTTTAAGACAAACCGTGTACAAATTCATAAGTCAACACCATTGCTGAGTATTTTCTCCTTAAAACTGCAGTGAACCAAAGACAGTCTCAAAAACGCGGTTTGAAATCATTGATGTTTCTGACGTCACAAACTACCTTGTAACCAATCATGTGAACGTGTGATTATCAACGAGTGGATCTCTGAGCTGGTGTGAGTGAGTGGAGGCGGGACTAATTTGCATATTCATAGAAATGGGTATACTAAATGAGGCTATTTTAAGGCATGAAGAATTTTTTCAAAGATCAATAAACTCAATAAACTCCTAATTACTGATTATTAATTGTTAGTAAAGTAGTTGTTAAGTTATTGGGTGTTTATTGGGTGGGTGTACAAGGTTAACGTGCTTCAATGTTCAAAAACAATTTTTTTTTTATTTTACATTATTGCAGCACCTCTGTTCCAGTTTGATTGAGCTCTGGTTTTCACAAAACCCCGCCTTCCGAAAAGCCCAGAGTTATCACGACATGACGACAACACTAGAATTCACTGAAGCCTTGCCTTTGATCGAGGCATTTTAGGAAGGTCTAGATCAGAGTTCTCTGATAAAATAAATCCCTTTGTGGGAGCCTCAGCTTTGCAACTTTGCAGATCTTATACATGCACAAACAGATCCCATACACACTAAAGGAAAAGCAAAACATTAAAAAGCATCATATGGCCTCTTTAATATTTCCTACCGGCTTTATAATTATGACAAGATTAATGGGAGTGTGCAATTGAGTGTGCAATCAATAAAAATTATTTTATAAAATATTATTATACATAGAACACAAACCAAACTGCTAAAAATCATCTAGATTCAGTCACATTTATTGAATATTTAAACATCCTACATGTGAGCTCAGTGCTGAAGCTCTTACGCAGACTGCTGCACAGTGTGAAAGCTGCGACCTGTTAATATGACCGGCACAATAAATATGCATGCTGTGTGAAACAGGCTTTAGAGTTAAATTTGCTTTACCATCTGTGGATTGAGAGAACTGTGATCTTTAAATCTAGCATATGCATATGCATATGCATATGCACAAATAAAAAATGTCTAAATCCCCACAGTTGTTCAGTTGCAGACTATCTGATATTAAGCAGGCCGTTTCAAACCAAACAGATGCCCATTTTATCATTTGAAAATTACTTCAGCAATATCCATTTTTGGTCGTCACATGATTCAGTCAGAATCTCTCAAAGTCACTTAACTGATTCTGAGATGGACAAGGAACAAAACTTCTAACATGATTCACCGCTAGTAAGCTCAGATTGGAGGCATATTACATGCAATTTTCTATTCTGTCAGAGTGAGTCAGAGCCCCCATGCTGAGCCCTTTTCTTTTCATCAGCTAGCTTTCCACAATGCTGTGTATTATTTGACCTTGGATACTGCTTTTTCTTCTGCCAACTTGGAGGGGTTTGTGGGTGGCACGTTGAGGCAGGTGGGTGTAATTATGCCAGACGTCTCCCCGGTGAGATCTGCAAAGGTGGCCGGCCATTCTTTTCCACTGTATTTGACTAGGCCAGATGACCTGCTTGATTTCCAGGAAAGTCCAATTACCTTTGAATATATTACCTAGCTAAATGCAGAAATATATAAAAGTATTGATGTGTAGCATATGGGTGTGGTCAAAATGCTCGATTGTGCTTGAGGCGTCATAAAAAACCTTCCCCCTTTCCCTTTTGGCTCTGTTTACACCTGGTATTAAGATGCGTTTTGGTCAATCGGATAACAGGTAGACGTGGCAGACAAATACCCCTTTACACCTGGTGTTTTAATCTGTCTCTTTTGTCCACTTTCAACCACTTCTGTCCTGATTTCTTAGACGGGGGGGTCTATGAGTGGGTAAATGTACAGTATGTGTTTTTTTCAGATCTTTCAATTTAATGGACAAAATAAGCTTGCTCAATTTGCATATGAACGCGCCCAGGGACATTTGAAAAACAGTCGGAGAGCATCAGCTTTCGTTTCTGCCGAACTCGCCGAATGCTGAGTTGCGTGTTAGAAATCAGAAATGGTGAGAGAGCATTGTGTTTGGTACGTTTTTCGTCTTCAAACCAAACTTGGGTCTCCAGCCTACAAAGTTTAAATCCTAGTGAGCTAGTGAGCTTCTTATATATATATTTTTTTGTATTAGGTCAGTAGGTGGTCTTTTATGGCTGTTCAAACGCATTCAATCACATGAGCGTTTACACTACGAAAGCAATCCGGTCAAATGTGTTTTCGACTACACTAAAAAAAAAGATGGTTCTTTAAAGGTTATTTACACGTAGTAACAGTTCTATTTAGTACCATATCGTCCTGAAGAACCCTTTATATGCTGAAATGGTTCTTTGTGTAAGAGTTTATGGTTCTTTATCCCCGCCTTTTTGTTTTTCAAATCTGTAACTGTCAAAGCCTCATTACTGATTTTCTGGAGCTCAGCTATACAACTACAGTTTCTACACAGACTGTCAACATAGTCTCAACAGGTAAATGATTTCTTTCTTAAAATGTCTATTAATTATAACTTAAAAAAAAAAAGGAACAATCATGTCTTTTTCTCTTTTCCGTTTTACAGAACATGTAAGCGTGAGCAGCTCTGTTCAGTTAACTTAAGGATCCTCATCTTCTCTTCTCCACCAATTTATGATCCATATTGTTTAATTCTTTTAAATGATGACTTTGTATAAACATACCCAGTCACAAAAAAAAAAACATTAAAGCTATACCATCACTTTTTCCTAAAGGGCTCATACTGTCCATTTTTTGCTAATTTTGGTCTTCATTAACATAACTGTTTTTACATAATCTAATGGAAGAGACACAATGTCTAACTCTAAACTCATTTGTGTATTTCATATTCTGTCACATATCAGAACCTCATCATCTGCAGAGAGAAACTGCCACTCAGAATACACACATAATGAAGGACGTAAAGACATCATAGGGGATTCTGAAGATATTTCACTGGAACTTGGTCTTCAATACATCTATATCGTGCTGGATGTCAATTGTTATTTATTAATCTATTCAGCTAACAACTGTTGTAAGAGGTCACTGTCATTTTTGCTACAATCTCCCATGTCAATAAAAAATGTAAGTACTTGACACAAAATGCAGGGTTTTTTTTTAATGTAAAACGAAAATCGAGGCAACAAGATATAAGACCAGGCAGATAGACCAATAATAAATAATTTATAAAAAAGAATAGTAATAATAGTAATATTAATAATATGAAGATACTAATATACTAATATTACAGTTTTTCTCGATTGCTTAAACACTATAACCAGGCTTTTGAACTAAAATTTCAAAACCATAATGCCATTTATCAAAAAGCACACCCATTTCACTGAACTATGAACACTATTCCCCTGTTTTGACACATTAGTCAGATTTGTTGAACTGTCACAGCAAAACTCTACACACAAATCCCTTCATTTCTCATTGCCTACACCACGTGGTCATTTAGAAAGCACTAGCATTCAAAATTGTTCACTCAAGTCAGCTCAGTTTCAGCTCAGTTAGCACACAATTACCCAGGTGAAAACACTAAGAGTCAAAATTGAACACACATCAGTCAGATCCTTCAATAGATAGATAAAAGGTTATACAATCTTTTATAAAAGATAAAAATCAGTTTACTGAGTTTTGGAACAATGGATCCACAGAGAAATTAAGCAATAGGTCGAGGAGGGGGAGGAAGAGGAGGAGGAGGAAGAGGAATAGGAGGAGGAAGAGGATGAGGAAGAGGTGGAGGAAGAGGAGGAGGAGGAGGAGGAGGAGGAAGAGGAATAGGAGGAGGAAGAGGAGGAGGAGGAGGAAGAGGAATAGGAGGAGGACGAAGAGGAATAGGTGGAGGAAGAGGAGGAAGAGGAGGAGGAAGAGGAAGAGGAGGAGGAGGAAGAGGAAGAGGAGGAGGAGGAAGAGGAATAGGAGGAGGAAGAGGATGAGGAAGAGGTGGAGGAAGAGGAGGAGGAGGAGGAAGAGGAATAGGAGGAGGAAGAGGAGGAGGAGGAGGAGGAGGAAGAGGAATAGGAGGAGGACGAAGAGGAATAGGTGGAGGAAGAGGAGGAAGAGGAGGAGGAAGAGGAAGAGGAGGAGGAGGAAGAGGAAGAGGAGGAGGAGGAGGAGGAGGAAGAGGAATAGGTGGAGGAAGAGGAGGAGGAGGAGGAGGAGGAGGAGGAAGGGCAAGGGCAAGAAGACAAGCAGTCTCGGATGAAATTGAAGCCACTTTAGTTGGCCATGTCCTTGTCCATGGTATGACTATGAGCGAGGCTGGGCAACGAGTACAGACAAATTTGAGTCGCTTCACCGTCGCCTCCATCGTCAGAACCTTCAGGAAGGTGTGGTGGCAAACAGATTTCTATCACTGAATAAGAGACAAACATTTCCAATTGTCTTTGATGAGGTTTATGTTCTTGCAAGAAAAGGCCAGCAGTCGTACAGTCACACAGAGTGGCTGCAGAGTGTGACAGTGAAGGGAGGGCATCCTTTCTCCTTTATAGTCTTGACTCACAGAGTGTTATCTTTCTAGGCCAATGATGGTATTTCAACCATATGTGGAACATTCTTAGACTTGTTCATCATATTGTATCCTTGAGTGGAGGCATGTACCAACACTCTTTACCATTCCAATACAATTCCATATTTGAATAAGGTTTGTGTGTGCTCTTTTACTGTCATATGATGCTCACACACATCTTGAGTAGAAGCGAGTAAAAAAAAAAGCTGGATGGACCACAAGCAACATGACTTACCAGTTTTGGAAATGTTGTTTTGAATTTATAGCACCAGTGTGTAAGACTATGTTGTAGTGTGTGTATTTTTGAGGGCTTGTGTGTCCTGTCTGAGGGCAAAGTTTGGTTTTTCAGCAAGAGTGAATGGTTTTGAGTGTAGAGCTTCATTTTGACCTGAAAATAGGATGTTTGGGGAATTGGGTGAGACGTTATGGATTTGTGTTTACTGTTTTGAGAATACGAGGCATAGTTTCAAGAAATGTGTTTAAGCAATCGAGAAAAACTGTAATGAAAATAAATATGGGTAAAAAGGTTATTTATAACACCATTAAGGTCCTATAGCACTTTCAAAACATGTTTCTTTATGGAACCTTATGAAAGGGGTTCTATTTAGCACCAAAAAGGGTTCTGGTATTGTTACAAGCCGAAGGACCCTAATTTAGTACTGTTTCGAACCATTTTTCTTAAGAGTGTACCTCTGGAAGTGGTCCAAAGTGGACAAGCTCATAACATTTTATACCCCGTTTACACCTGTATTTAGCGTCGTCCACTTGTGATCCAATCGACCAAACGCATCTATACCAGGTGTAAACAGCGCCTTTGTTCAAACTTGATCACTGTCTTGGCCCCAAAGAGTCGCAAAGCAACTTCTCTTCAAAGGGTTGGGAAGAGTGGGTTAGAAAAGAAACTTCTAGTTGACTGAGAGGGCTTTAAGAGTTTCCTACATAGAAATGTCTTCACTCAATCTTTTTGAGACACCATGCTTCCAGACTTTTTCCGGCAACTTACCTTCAGGTTAACTTTGCTGGATTCAATGTGGACCATCCAGAAGAACTCAAAGAAAGCTTCAGCGCACTCCTAGTGAAATCATCAAGAATCTCCGGACTCTACCGCATCTGGACTTGTTCATCAACCGAAGTTAATGCAAGTAACTGTTTTGCAGCCTTTAGATGCGTTTCTAAGTTTTGCCCCTTGTTAAAGGTGATTCTAATTCTTTGATGGTTCTCATAGGCTGTGGTTAACTAATTGTAAATCTTGCCATTCTTTGCTCTTCTCCCACTCTTTCTTTACTTTATTCTGTATATAATCTTTGCTTAGTTTAGTTGTAAACTAAGTACCTGTAGTTTCATTTTCTAAACCCATTATATCCACTCTTGATTGCCTCTGTGTTTGCGGCTGACAAATCAAAGTCACTTAAACGTTTGATCTTGCTACATGCTATTAAACTGCTAGTACTGTATAGAGTAGGAAAAAGTTGTTATTATTATTATTATCAGGAAGACAATTTTTTTCCCTAGTATTGATCATGTTGATTGATGTTCGGTGGACAAACTGATTACATTGTCATATTAATTCTGCTACAGACAATTCTGAAGCTAATCCAAATATGTATAATTAATTAATTATAGCCAACATATTTCCCTTTTGAGCAAATTTGCTACAGGTGGAATTTTATATTAAAGCCGTAAATATACTTCTAGGAAATAGGCCTAACAAAATAAATAGTTAAAAAAAAGCAATAAATAAATGAAACAAAAATACTAAGGTTGATATCATTTCCTAATCACCTGCATAGAAATTTAATGACAACTCCCACATGAGAGGAACAGCTGCCAAGAAGTACCTACTGCAAAATTCACAACTCTTTTGCACCCCTGACAGAATCAGACTCAACAGAGCCATATGGGACTGCCAAAGCTGTCGCTCACCTGAGAAACACTTAAGCATAATAACATCCAGCTGGCAAAAACCCAAAAGTCTCTCTTATATACACAAATCATACACACATAAACATAACACACATATACATATATACACATATAAATATAAATGCATGCAAAAATGCTCTGTAAAAAAATATACGATCAATAAGTTATGACAACATATGTTTTTACATTGCTTTACATTTACATGTTATACAAGATTCAACTAATTTTTAATTCAGTTAATAGTAATTTAAGTTGAAATTACTTAAACACCCAAGTTGATTGTACTTCAAAATTTAAGGCAGCAACTTTTTTTTACAGTGACACTACCGTTTACGTTTAATAAAAAAATGTGTCTCAAAGGCTGCATTTATTCGATCAAAAATGCAGTAAATAGTGTTTTGGTTTCGTTTTTCCCTGATCCCAGTTGTGTTTTGGATGGTTGGTTTCCATGGTTCCTGATTAAATTACTCACATGTTTCTTTGTTAATTATATAGTTCTGTGTATATAAGCCCTCAGTTTCCTTTGTTCTGTGTTCATCACTTTGTAATGTAAGTGGTTATACTATGCTGTATTTATCCCTGTGATCTCCTGAGTGTTCCGTTTTGGATTTATTCATTAAAGACTCTTTGTTTGTTAAACTTCACACGTAACTGACATATGATTGCAATTTAAAAATAAAATGTATTTTTGATATATGAAATATTAACATCTAAAGTTGAATTTTCAGCATCATTACTCCAGTCTTCAGTGTCACATGATCCTTCAGAGATCATTCCATTATCCTGATTTGCTGAAGAAACTTGTAAATTGTAAATATTAAAATATGTAATATAAATATTACAACATAAATACAATTATATTTAAATTCATATTTGTACATTGGAATGAGACATTTCTTTAGAAAATATCAGATATTTGCTATTATTTCAGGACTAGCATGTAACAAATAGCTTTCACAAAGTCAAAAAACTAATAAGTTGTCACCAACTAAGTTCAACAACAAATGAACGTCAATAAAAAGGTGTTCTGAAATGTGTCTCTTCCTTCTCTGAAGCATGTGACAAAAGATAGGCTATGCCATTTCGTCCCCTTGGAATTATAAGGTTCTATCTGCGTTCTGAGCAGTTTTGAGATATTGAGCTTCAAAGTTTTTGCATTACATATAGGAAAATTTATATGGGGAACAAGTTTCTTTCAAACATGAAAATAACAGGGACACTAAATGTATTCTAAATATACAATATCAAAATCCTCTCAAATTTGTAAATGGGTTTTTTTGGAATGGGTCAAACGCAGATAGAACCTTCTAATTCTAAAAAAACACTTTTCGCTTAGAATTATAAGGTTCTATCTGCCAAAACATTATTTGAACATTAAATATAAAATTAATGTTGTAACAATGTCTCAACATGTGTTAGAAAGTAAAATTGTATCCTTTCTATGACATTTATTTCATATTTTTTAGCACTTCCATGTATTTAGGACATTTCAAATTAAGCAAGGTAGGTCTAAATATTTTGTCCAGTGCAGAATCTTAATTTTCGTTACCAATTTGGTGGGTAATTAAACACATTATTGCAGAAATTGTTACTTTAATCTTTCTTTTGTTTAGACAGAAAGCAGCTACTGTTATACATCTGAGCAGGACTTTATTCCAGCTAAAGTTGGCCAGGTGAAATGGCTTTCTCTCTAGACATCAGTATGGCTGAAATAACATGCTAACGTTTATTGTTGTAATTAAGACCCCATCAATGAAATTGTTAACTATTTGACCTTTAAGGCTTAAAATTGTAAAAATTAAGACATTTCAAGACTTTAAAAACTACAAGAAAATCGACATGCTTCAGCAAATTAATTCATAAAGTTTAATAATCATTGAAAAATTATTCACTGACTATTATGATCACAAAAAATGTCAGACAAATTTTTTAATCACACACACACACACACTCTCTCTCACTCACACACACACAGTCACACACTTTCACACACACACACACACACACACACACACACACACACACACACACACACACACACACACACACACACACACACACACACACACACACACACACACACACACACACACACCAACACACTTTCACACACACACACACACACACGCGCGCGCGCACACACACACACACACACACTTTCACACACTCGCACACACAGTCACACACTCGCACACACACACATTTTCACACACTCGCGCACACACACTTGCATGTTAAATGTTTTTTTTATTCAATATTCAATTTACCCACTACATATTTGTATAATTCAGATAATAATAACTATAATAATAATAGTTATTAATAATAACCTCATTGATAATTAATAATAATAACCAATACACTATAAAGAAAATGGCCAAATTGAAGCCACTTCATAACACTACACAATTTAGTGAATATTTAATTTACTGTAAATGTATAGCATTATGCCTTTATGGGGTTTCTTTTTGTCTTCAAGGAAAAAGCCTGCGACATTACATATAAAGTTGATTCTGATTGGTCCTCTTCTGTGCATTCGAAGTGCTGATTGGCTCACGCAGATAGAACCTTATAGAGCCAAGTAAGAGTTCGATTTTGTAGATAGAACCTTTTTGTTTTTTCAATAAAAAGTCCCACAATGGACACAATTTAAAAAAAACACATCACATAATGTAAATAAGTTGTCACAGAATAAGAATATGTGAATAACTCAATTTTGACAAAAATGTCAGATAGAACCTTATAATTCCAAGGGGACGATTTACCCAAACAGCACAAACAAGCAGCGGTTATCCGTGTTGTTGCTCAGGAGGAGGTAAATCTGGTGTGTGATCAGAATCTAAATGACTTCGCTCTCCCAGCTGCCCCCATTGAACAAGCTCCTCGGTCACTGATCCCGCTTAAAACTGCCAAGGAGAAATTATTAGAAGTTGGATACAGAGGCTCCCCGTCGGTTTGCGCTGGCAGGTCATGAAGATGGGAGAGGAGCCAATAACCTTTCACTGACAAAGTGCCTGTGTCAGTTAGGAAAACACAACCACTCTTTAATTTAGCCCTCCTCCGTTTGGGTGAGAGAAACAGCTAATCAATTAAGAAGCAGTGAATATCTGTCAAGGGACTTCAAGATTTGTTTATCATTGAAAAAGCTTCGAAGTGGGTGGCTGTAAACTATGTTTTAAATGTACCCCATCCATCATGTTGGTCCTTGACCTGGTTCCTTTATGTGCAGGCTGTAGGTTGTAATCTATGTTTCTGTTCCTAACTTTACCCCAGACCTAAACCTACCCCTAAACCTACCCCGTCACCTAACTGACGTTAAAGGTAAAGCGTCAGTTGTATGACGTCCCAGGATCGTCATAAACCAACGTTTAAGGGTACCCTAAAAAGGCGGATATTGACGTATGGTCAAAAGACGTCCCAAGACGTCAGTTATATGACTTCTTGGGATGAGACTGTGTTGGATGAATCGGACACACTGATGAAGCTTTGCGCTGGAATTGTTCCCAGCGAGGAACAGCATATTGCCGACATGGAAAATTATTCAGTAACGCGGCATTCGGCTTGTAGTTGTACCAAAGAGATTTCGGCTCAATCCCAATTCACCCCTTGGCCCTACCCCTTGTTTTCGAGTGTACCCCTTGGCCCTTAAAACAGAGTTACAAGGGCCAAGGGGTTGAAATATTCCCCAACGAAATGGAACAACCCTTCATGAACCCGATACGTCATCAGTTGTCGGCGATGGCTCTCCCGTTACGGAGTTTTTACAGGATTTCTCCATGACAACGACTGACAATCAGCGCGGCTGCTCTTAACTTTGAGGAAACATGATGCTTATAACGTTCCTTCCTCGAAATGTATGTCTTTTCTGTTTCGGAAAGGTAATTTATTTTACAATTTCTTAATTTAAATGACTATATCATTATTATAAGAGTAAATAAAGTGCACGGTGGTGTCATCTGGCGCTAAATTTAAATGTTTAACCGTTTGTGAAGCCATCTCGCCGGTGATTCGCGATGTATTCTGCAAACTTTCTCGTAGCCCTTCGTTTAGAGTGTGCCTCTGAAAAATCTCCGTTTCAGGGCTATGTAGCCCTAACGTTACCCCTTAGCCCTACCCCTCGATCTAAACAAGAATCGGGACACCCTACCCCTTGACGTGAACGCGCAAAACTGAGGGGTAGGGCCAAGGGGTAGGGGCAAGGGGTGAATTGGGATAGAGCCTTCGACTGTCACTTCCAAATACCGGAAGCATGGGTACATTTGCACATGAATTGAGATTCAGGGCAGTGCCACTATGAGCTTCACAGTGCTGTTAAATAACAAACACAGCAAACCACAATGTTTGATTCGTGAACAAATTACTCTTACGAACTGGTTATTTTCCAGAATTACCTTTTACGGAGTGTCTATTTACACTAAGTGCAAATAGCCCGCCATGTTGGCAGAGGCTATTTACACTAACTCCACCCACTAACGTCTGGTTTAGGCCAGACAAAATTACAGAAAACTCTGAATTGTCAAATGTTGCAGTAGTGTTCGAATCCGCCTTTTGCCGAACTTACTCGACTCACTTTTCCCATCACATATCAGATCGGAAAGACATTTATTGAAGAAAATATTCAAAAAGTGGAAATAAAGTGTCTAACGTGCTTTTAATAATGAAGTGTTTATCAGTTAGGGTTAGGTGTGAAGGGCTTTATTGTCCCAATAAGGCGGCATCCATTTCATCGTTTTAATAAATATAAATAATTTACACTCTGTGTTATTATTGCAAACCGTTTAATATACAACAACACTTATACAATAGCATATAACTACTATTTACACCTTACAAAGAAAATACTGCTATATTTTACAGTGTAAATAAAATCTATCACTATTTTTTACTTCGTGTAAATAGCATATCACCAAGAACATGCTGCTATTTTCACTAGTTAGTGTAAATAAAATCTATACTTGCACTTAGCTATGTCTACCCAACTAAAGTTGGAGTAAGATTTTTATTCATGTTTTAGAATAAAGTCTCTTATTCTCACCGTGACTGCATTTATTTGATCAAAAATACAGTAAAAACAGTAATATTATTAAATATTATTACAAAAAATCTATTTTCTGCATTTTAAAATGTAATTTATTCCTGTGATGGCAAAGCTGAATTTTCAGCATCATTACACCAGTCTTCAGTGTCACATGATCCTTCAGAAATCATTCTAATATGCTGATTTGGTGCTCAAGAAGCATTTCTTATTATTATTATCAATGTTGAAAACAGTTGTGTGCTTAATATTTTTTGAAAACCGTGATACAGTTTTCCAGGATTCTTTGTTGAATAGAAAGTTCAAGAATACGTTTTTTTCAAAGAACAGCATTTATTTGAAATAGAAACCTTTTGTAATTTCTGCTCATCTTATTTTATTGCTGAGTAAACAAACAAGCTCCATGTCACTTTCTATTTTGGTGCTGCAATGACAAAATGCATTGTGATGGGCCACCTGAAATATTTACACAATTAACCTCAATCATCGTAATGGCTTTGCAGCGGACAGAAATGACTGAGTGAGTCGGTCTAGGAGAGGAGACTCAGACCACTTTTTGTAATGAAAAGACTTGGCTGTCTTTCAGCCCGAGAGAAGCGAGAGGTGGATGGGAGGGTAAGCGTTCGGCGGGATGAGTGGCACCGGAGTGAAGGTATAGCTGGGGTTCCCGATTGCACCACAAGAGCTCCGCGACTCATTAGCCAAGAGAGTGATGAAGAGAGGGAACATGATCTGAATCTTAGTGGAGTCCGGGACGAGCGTGACTGCAGGAGCGGAGCAAAAGCCTCTTGTTCTGAGGAGAGTTATGGTGGCTCTGGTGTCAGTAGGCCTGTTCTGATGTGATTGACTGCTCCACTGGGTGCAAATACTTTCTCATAGCTGACTGAGGATGTGATGTGCCCTGTTGGACAATGTCAGTGTGAGGCCAGACAGGTATGGCTGACGATATTCTAAAACACTCGCAGTAGTGGGAATTATTATTGCATGCTGGCAGCTCTCATAAACTCACAGCACTCTCTTCTGTCTGTGCTCACCCAACACAGTCTGAGACAAGACAGGCAAAGATATTTGGCATTAAATCTGGTGCATTTTCTGGCCAAGAACCATCTATTCAAATACAGTATGAGGGGGCGTGTGAGTGACATATAAAACAACCAAAACACAGTTTGCTCATTTTTATGTTGCACTTAGGGGCATGCAAATATTAAATTAATGATACTACAAAAATAGACTGGTTGTCCTGCTAACATTCGACAACAAACACAGTGAGCTACAATGCCTGATGCGTGAACAAATGACTCTTATAAAAATTATGCTCACCAAGGCTGCAATTATTTGACATACAGCAAAACAGTAATAAAGTAAAAAAAAACAACACTCTTTATATTTTAATATATTTTGAAATATAATTTGTGATATAATGTGATGGCAAAGCTGAATTTTCAGCCTCATTACTCCAGTCTTCAGTGTCACATGATCCTTCAGAGATCATTCTAATATGCTGATTTGCGCAAGAAACATTTCTTATAAATATATTGACAGTTGTGGTTCTTAAAAATTTTTGTGGAAAGCGTGTTACAAATTTTCAGGATTCTTTGATGAATACAAAGGTTCAAAAGAACAGCATTTATTTGAAATAATGTTTTGTAATTTTATAGATGTATTTTGTAACCTTTGATCATTTTAATGCATCCTTGCTGAATCAAATTATAACAAATTTTTTTTTTCAATTGCACTGAACCCACATTTTTTTATGGTAAAGTACAAATTCAAAAAATAGCGATAACAAACATTAGAATATTTTACAACAAATTTATTCTTAATACAAGACAAAGTTGTATCTAAGTGACTATTTGAGGTGTCTGCATACTAAAATGAAAAGACATAAAAAGGGCAGGAAGTGAGTCATTGGACCAAAAAAGTATTTGTTCACGATGCTGACAAAAGCTAATCATCCTAAATAACAGTCAACATTGATCCCTGTCTGTCTGATCCCTACTGTATTGCTATCATCATCACAGGGGGCGTTTTAACATGCAGAGCACGGATCATCTCTGCTGAAATTTTTGCTAATCTTTATTGATACAAATATCACCCAGAAATAACCATACTTTCACAGTAGCGAGACTACACTGCTCAGAAATCAGAAGTGATTCATTGTAATGTGTGGGTTTTATGTTCACATTTATCCTTGTCAACAGAAATGTTTGCATTGATCCATCAGCGTGAGCTATTTCACTTAGTGCATCCATCTCCTGACCACAGTCTCACACACTGACATACAGAATAAATATGAGATTAATAAGAAGGGTGAGCATTAAGTCAGCATCAATAAAATAATGTAATGTATCTTTGCACTTTAAATTCAGAACATCAGTTTTTTTTTCTTATGATGTATTAAAGAAAAAGTTCACAATACAATCAGTCCTTTATTTCTTCTAGAATGCAAAGTAAGTGGTTCATATGCACTATAGTTAGGATTTACTAACAGCTTGCGGCAGAGCAAACCCTCTTTTATTGTTAAAAAAGTGTCAGGATTTACTAAAGACACGCAGTGAAAAAAATTTGCTAAAAGGGTGTGGACAGGGTTATTTTTGAGGCTGATCTTATTGCGTATGCATTTGTAGGAGTTTCCATTTCAGATGCAAAATTTATGGGAGGAGAGTATTTAAATGAATCATGCAGGGGGATTTACTAAGGTTTCCTCTAGTGTGTGTGTGTGTGGGCGTACGTGTGTGAATGAGACTATTATCTTTAAGACATTATTATTATTATTATTATTACTTTGGTTGTTTTTTTTTTGTTAGAGACTTGTGCCCTGTGTGTTGTAATTTGTCCGGAATGTGTCTAAATAGTTTGTTCTGTTTGTCTTGTCTATTGTATCTTGTCTTGTGTGTTAAAAAGAAAAGAAAGAAAAGAGTGTTGTAGGTATAAAGTGAAGGGGAATGTGCACTGAGGTGGTGGTTATTTCATGCGTTTTTTTTTTTTTTTCTCCCCTATTGCATAGAGGATATTGCTTAATACTGGGATGGACTTGGATGTAAACCAGGTGCCCAGGTTGTTTGTCTCTATTTTTCTTTGTACTTGCAAAATAAAAAAACAATTAAAAAAAAACAATAATTTTTTTTTTTTTTTTTTAAAGGTTTCCTCTAGTCAATTTACTGGAATTTGCTCCGTTATTTAATGCATGTCTTAAACCAGATGCTAATTTGTGCTGCTCTTGGTAGATTGTGTTGGTCATTATGGAAATGATCCGGCTGTGTCTGTGTTTTTTAATTTGCACATCTTCAATAGCTCACACGGAGTTGCGCTTTCACACTAATGTGCCCTGTTTAGTAAATCACTTGGTTTGCACAAAAGGTTTGCATTGTGAAAGAACTAAAATGCAATATATATACACTCATTGACTACATTTACATGTGCACAATTAATGTAATTACTGTGATTATTTCATCAGTAAGGACATAATCACGGTATGTTTACATGACATTAGCAAACCTCACTCCCATTTACATGCAATTTTCATTACTCATTATTCATTAAGAATTCTGGTTATTTTTTACTGCCATTATTCACATACCTTAATGCACAGCACAAATGATGAAGTCACATACAGCAGGTGTGTTACTGGCTACTGTTTGAATCTTCTTGCATAAAATACAAAACACATTTCTGTGGACATATTGGATTTTCTCTCTGACACGTCTAAAATGTCTTCATTTTTATCTTTCAACCATTAACGTGCTGCATTATATTCATGCAGTGCAAAGTTGTCAACATGAACTCAGTTTCTTTCCAAAAAATGTGATGCCTCCTTTATCACCATGTTTATGAATCTGCGTATCACTGCAGGAGCCTGACACGTCATCCGTGTATGTCACAAGCACATGCACACATGGTCAGAGTGGGAAAGATGCGACTAAAGTTTTTACATGCCTGTTTATTGCGATTAAAATCGACATACACCACATATTTTACTACGATTATGGTTGCTCTGATTATGAGCTCAAGCACATCAATTTGATCAAAGTATTGTATTTTCATGATTGAATTATTAAGGTGCATGTCAACAAAGTTATTACGCATACAGCAAAATATAGACCGGCTGTCTCAATGATGTCATCCTCAGTTTTCATTCAAATGACTGCATTCATTGCGTTTAAAATGAATTGACTTTAGTGGTTTAAGTCAAGCGTGAAAAAAAATGGATTTGGCAGCATTAATCTGAAAAACTTTAAGTTTCCACTTTTTAAATGGTGCTTGTCACTGACTTTATTAGACTGCTATTATTAGCTACAGAGCATCATATAATTCCTCTCTTAGAACATAGAATGGTGATTTTACCTCCTTTATACCTTTAAATAACTAAACAGCTATTTCAGCTTGCTCTGCAAGTCAAAATTGCTTTAGCATCTGAGGTTTTTAATATAAAAAGCTGCTATAATTGGCTTTTGCTTTAGAATAATGCTATCTCAAAACATGTATGATACTGTTTCCAAAGGCAAAATTAGCCATTAAAGTTCATTTGGGATCTCATTTTCACTTGACACAGTGAGCACTTAACACAAGGCTATTCGAGATGCAAGTACCAAAAATCACTTACCTCTATTAATAGCGTTATATTAGAATTACTTTATTTAGCAGAGAATCGCTCCTGACACATTATGGCTGGAATTATTAAAAAAATAAAATAAATGAATAATGCATCTAAAACATTACAGCTACATCAGCTCTTGATGCCTAATTTTGAGGTGAACATCTGAATAACTTCCCTGCAGGGAAGTCAATATAAAATGGTGGCTCATTTAAAATACAGAAAAGGCAGCTCCATGCCAACCAGGTGCTGTGCTGTCAGCATGAACAACAACAGCCATTTATTAAAGGGCTTTGGGTAGCTTGCTCCTGTCTACTAACCACAGAGATCCTTGTATTATGTCAAAGGCGAGTTTTGTCGCCTGAGTCAGAAAGGAAAAAATAAAGGGTGTGAAAAAATACATCTAAATACAAATCTGGAAATTCCATATGGCTTTGATAAGAGGAAGAGCAACGGGCTGTCTATCACAGGACACCTTCATACATGAGGTCATATTGCAACAGCGCAAAAGTAGGCAAATGTTCTTAAGTTGCCAAAACAGTTTAGTGTTCAAATCTTATTTTTCTTTTAAATAAGAGCAAAAAATAAAAAAATAAAAAAATCACAACAATGTGGTTATTTTATACACACACACACACACATTAAACAACATACAGACTAAAACAGATTTAGTCTCAGAAAACAGTATTTGGAATCATAAATAACAGTTTAAAATGTAAATCACAGTTAATCACTGCATTCGATGCAATATCAAACCAAGTTCCACAAACAACTAGCCCTTTTTG
Source organism: Rhinichthys klamathensis goyatoka (assembly GCF_029890125.1). Classification (NCBI taxonomy): domain Eukaryota; kingdom Metazoa; phylum Chordata; class Actinopteri; order Cypriniformes; family Leuciscidae; genus Rhinichthys; species Rhinichthys klamathensis. Next base: position 534,897 of record NW_026606829.1, read on the forward strand.
TCAGGTTTGAGGTAGCCTAGGCTAAAGAATGAGGCAATGACAAGAATGCAGATATGATATGGGCTTTTTATTCATCAGACAAACTAAAAAACTAAAAAATACCATGTGAGGGAATGATTGGCTGGACTAAGCAAGGTAGTGATGTTACATTTGACACTGAAGCTTCAAAGCGCGTATCGAGTAGGCCTACGCAGCGAAATTTCTCATGAAGCTCGTGTCGGAGCGCGTATTGTTTTCAGAGAAACACGTGATCAATGAAAAACGAAGCCTCACTTTCTTTCGTCACGTGAATGCTTCACTTTGCGTGTCGGAATGTTTGAACCCAGACCACTACTCTACTGGTCTTTGGAAGTTTAAGTCCATTTACTAAAAAATTTTTTATATAAATAAGCCTATAGCCTATGTTACATGATCATATATTATGTCACATAAACAGCATAGAAACCATAGAATAATTAGACCAACATTTACTTGCATCAAGCAACTTTTATAATTTGTATCAATATAATTGTTACATTTAATTTATTGCCACACTTTAATATGTGAATTATATTATCAGAAAACTGAATATTTAGCGTTGTCAGGCTTTTATTTGTGCTTAATGTATAAAACAACTGCGCTGCGCACTCATAAACATGGCTGCTATAAATTTGACCTCCCACAAGATGGCGCTGTTTTCGACACTCTTGATGCTTCGTATCTTTTCCCGAAACATTCAGGGAAAACCTCAGTGCTTCATGAGGCTTCATATGCCCATCCCTAAAGCAAGGCAAGGCAAAACAAGACAGGGAACAGCAGGTAAACATGATGCACATACAACAACAATCTGGCACAGGACTGCAAACACAAGGAGAATAAATAGAGAGAGCAAACAAAGCAGGTAACGAGGAAGCACAGGTGGGGCAAATTAACCAATAATCAGATAACAAGAAGGGAGGGGTTAGACAATAGAGAGGAAAGCACATGGCACATAGAAACAAACATGACAAGCCAACGCTATCTCACAACTAATTCGTACAAATTCGTACGGGTGAATTCGTACGATTTGTCTAAACCCCAGTGATGGGTAGGTTTATGGACGGGATCAGGATAAGGTCATTCGTACGAATTCATTTGAATTGGTCAACTGCGATTTAGCAAAAATCGTAAGAATTCGTAGAGGTCAAATGAATTTGTACGAATTAGCCACCTCGTAAAACACGTACACTCTGAAAAAATGCTGGGTTGTTTTAACCCAAATTTCGGTCAAATATGGACAAACCCAGCCATTAGATTACATTTCTAAATTACATTTTTAACCCAATGTTTGAGGTTGTCCATATTTTACCCAAAATTGGGTTAAAACAACCCATAATTTTTTTAAGTATACGAACTGCCGTGAGATTGGTTTGGACAAGCCATGTGCTCACCAAACATGACAAAACACTTTTCCTTTTCTCAGACCCTTTTTAGTATTCATTTTGAGCAGTATCTACTTTTAACATTTGAAACACAACAAATGTAATTATCACAAAAGATTTAGTGAAAAGTGTTTTGTCCCACTTGGTTTGATGTTTTGGTTATTCAGGAAAGACATGTATAGGTGTAATGTATAGTGTACCAGTCAGATGATGTCAGCTGTTTGGTAGATGAATGGAAATTAGCAACTCAAGAACCTTAACAGTTGGCTGAATAATTGTCCTTCTACAAGAAAACCCTTTTCACTATATCAGCTTTATGTCATTTGCTGGCTACTCTCCGCATCCCCATGTCATTGCCCCCCAGCTTTTCAACTTCATGAATTATTCAAAATCATAGAAGTAAACAAAGTGATAAAACAAGGGGAAAGACCCTTGCTAGTGGCAGATGCATGGCAGGATCAGGATGGAGGCTGGAGGCTCTGTGTTATTTAAACATGCAGACATAAATATGCACTCATGAATATTAAAGCACATGTATACATCCCCCAGAGACAGGAAGTCCTATCATCTTATTTTAGCGCCACATTTTTCAACTCCAGTTTATACTGTATAGTTGTTTGTTTTGCCCCATAGCAATGATGTATAAATTATTGTGGCACTAGATCTTCATTGAAAAAATTAAATGATGGTGTGGATACAAAGAATGCAGACACAAAGTAGGCTATCTCTTTTCCATATAGATGTAACACAGCTCAGTACCATTTCTTTGAAATACGAGGAAAGTGGAACTTTTCTCTATAACAGAAAAACAGGTCACGAGAAGTGTTTAAGATTTACATTTCGCTTCAATTTTTGTATACGTATAAAGTCCCCCACAAAGTCCTCGTCTTGTGCAAGACACGCCTCAATAGATCGTGATACAAAAAATGACCTTCAGAAGTTATTTTTTTTAAACGCTGACCCCTGTGAAAGTTACTGTATAATTTGTGCACTGATTTAAATACTAATACTCTAATGACAGTTAGTTGACATGTAGTTGCAAAGTTACTTATAGTTAGTAGAATGTCTAAAGTGGACTATCGAAATAAAGTGTCACCATAAAGTGAAAAAAGTGGTTTAAAAAGAAGCAAAGCAGCATCATGTCTGAAATGTCTCAAACACAGAAAAGCCGAGTGATAAACAGTGAAACATAGCAGTGCTGTTATAAAAAATATCTGTACTCCTGAATGCTATATCACTGGTGTGTACTAAGTTATAGCAATCCAATTTCAGTCAAGTGTTTTACAGATAAATCATGCCATTTTTTTGAAAAATCAGGACTGCAGGTTAGACTGTAATATGCTTTCAGCTATTTATGGGGCTTTGGATTGCAGCTCTCTTCTATTGTTCTTCACAGGACTTGCTGAAACAGAACGAAAAGGTCAGAAAGGTACTGTAAGCCCTGTGTTATGTATGTATAATACACACAGTCAGAAGCTCACTCTGAAAAGCAATTTCTGGACTGAAGCAGTCTTACAATCTTTTTCTCCTAATTGACCCACTTAAAGCTGGCAAATGATTTTCATTGGGAAATTTCCACTTCAAGAGTTCTATAATTAGCATTCCTTATAGGCCTAATAAAAATTTTTAAGTGCTAATTGCACTCCTGTTTCCCGGCTCTAGCAGTTAGTCTCAGACTATGAACTCTAGATGTGAAAACACCCTCTGGTGTGAGCACATTTCAGAAGAAATTCACACTTCATACATGTGTCTCTTTGTCAATAAAAAAAAAGAAATCCACTGGTCAATTGAAAATTCAGGTAAAGTGTGTATTGTCAACGGTTTTGATTCAACATCTCTTGATGTGCTGTTCTCAATTTATCAGCTATAAATAAGAACAATCACCATTTAAATCTGAACAGAATTGTAATCCATGCTTTTAAATTAAATTAACTTAAACCTATGATCTGTTTCCGCCATGACTTCTGACTTTCAGAATATAATGATTGTACTATTGGTTTTATAATTGTGTCATATTCAGTTGAGTTGTGTAAACTGGGGCATCTCTTTCTGATTTCTGAGTGGCTTTTTAAATAAATTTTCCATTGTTCCTCACAACAAACAGGTGCTTTTAATGGCATAGCTTTAATTTTTGGCCCCGTATTTCGGCTGTCTGAAAATTCATTCTTTAACCCTCTAAAGGATCCAGTACTTTTACAAATTCGGGGATTTTTTTTATAACTTAATCAAGGAAATAAAAAGGCTAGTGTGTGCTAATCTGCAATGCAAGTTTCCAGATAAAAAACAGTTCTAGCGCACAGTTCTTAGACACATGTTTTGAAGCAACTCTTCATTATGATATGCATAAACAACTCAAAAGCTTGAGAGAGGCTGAGTGAATACTTTAATTCTGAAAGCACTTTATTACTTAAAGCTGCAGTGTGTAATTTCTGAGCCACCATGGAATTTAGTCTTTTCAAATAGGTTTCTGAACACTCTTTAAACCTCTCCTTATCCCTGTCTAGGATAGAAGGAATTTTAACTATTGATTTTGAATTGAATTAGGAATGCCTTTTAAATTCCAGTTCAATTCCTTACTTTGAATTGAGGTAGCAAACACAACAGAGAATTGCAATTATGATTTTAATGGATAAGGAAGTAGAATTAAAATGAATTGAAAATCAAAGAATTCATATAATGGAAGTTTGTATGGATGGATGGATGGATGGATGGGTAGGTGGATGGATGGATGGATGAATGGATGGATGGATGTGCATTTTTATTTCATTTCCAGTCACACCGGTAGATATCACATTGTAAATGCTATCATATTGCATAACATATGGGAAAGGTGAAGTGCTGGAATTGCACTGTTTTGAATACTGCTTATTGTGTTGTGTACATTTGTGCTCTATTGTGTAATTACAGTGCTGGCTGTCATGAGCAGGGGTTGAGTGATTAGTTTCTCCACCAAAAGCATTACTAAGGCCATCCAAATCGAGTGCGGGATGCTAGGGCTTTTTCATATCAAATGCTTCGAAATGCTTCTAATTCAGTCAGTATCAGTGCAACATTACCATCTCTACTTGGTACATGTTATAAAGCAATATGGATGCAGCTGCAAAAAAAAAAAAAGCAGACTGGTATGTTACTTAAAACATCAACATACAATCATTTCATTCCTGATCATAGCCTCATAAATACACTCACTATGGCAGCATAAAGCAGCAGGGCAAAAATTGCTTTAGTGCCCACTATACTTGCAAGGGCATGTGATTGATTGCATTAACTGGCATTAATCTTTAATCTATTCCCCTAGATATAAAAGATGAACCTAGATTCTTGTCAAGGCTTGTGGCTGATATATTTTGTATTATTTTGTGTAATAATTCAAAATGTGTTCTATTCAAGCACAACACTCCAGTGACACACGAATTGTCAGGACTGTATCAATAGTCAAATTCTGGCCAACACCAATAAACTGAAATCATGTTCAGATTATGACCATATTAAAAATCTATCTATCTATCCATCTATCCATCCATCCATCCACCCATCCATCCATCCATCCATCCATCCATCCATTCATTCATTACCAATTTAAGATTAACTGAAAGTGAGTGATGATGGAAAAGGTAATCTAAATTTAGAAATAAGGCAAAAGCACAATTAAATATCCAATATCTGACAATACATCCACTACCATTCAAAGGTTTGGGTAGTTTTTTCAATGTTTTTGAAAGAAGGCTGCATTTATTTGATCAACATACAGTAAAAACAGCAATATTGAAAAATTTCAATACAAAATAATGGTAATATCACGATAATAGCAGTAATATTTTTTATTTGAATATAGGTTTAATTATATTTCATTTATTCCTGTGATGCCAAAGCTGAATTTTCAGCATCATTTCTCCAGTCTGCAGTGTCACATGATTCTTCAGAAATCATTCTAATATGCTGATTTGGTGCGTAAGAAACATTTTTTATTATTATCTATGTTGAAAACAGTGCGTGATATTTTAGTGGAAACCGTGATATATTTTTTTCAGGAATCTTTGACGAATAGAAAAGAAAAAAAACAGCCTTTATTTGAAATAGAAAACTTTTGTAACATTGCAAATGTCTACTGTCACTTTTGATTAATTTAATCCATCCTTGCTGAAGAAAAATTTATAATTTCTTTAATAAAAACGTACTTTTGAACGGGAGTGCATCAAGTATAAAACCAGCTTTTATACAGTATCAATATATTGGGCATCCCTAATTCCATCCACATCACGTCAACCAAAAGGGAAAACAGGCTGCTTTCTAAAAACTCCAGAAAAGTTCTGTCCTTGACAACATGGACATAGTTTCACACTGTGCTTAAAACCCCAAAATAAAGCAACATCCTGACACATCTTATCAGCTTGAGGATATCTTCTAGCCTGACCGCAACTGGGAGCTCAGTCTTGGCTCTCCTGGAGAGCACAGTAAATGACACAGTAAATGAGTTTGGATGACATTGACTGACAGTGTCATCTCCTGAGAAGTGCCCTGTGGTTTCTCCACGACAGACCTGTAAATACATTCCATACCTTCTCCTCCTCCTTTCTGTCAAATAGGGGAGATACCTGCTATGGATAGGTCATTAATGACCCAACTGCCAGCCCCCAGCTCCCCCTTCAATTGTCACTTTGAATCCAATTTCGCCAATATTCACTGGAAACTGAACAAACCCAGCTGGATCCCCTGTCCATCAAAAGCAGCTGCTGTTTGTTGGCTCTGTAACATCAAAACAATAGAGCAGATTCTATTTACATCATCATCTGAGGGCGCACATACTGTATATGCATTTACATATATGATCCATATATATATATATATGATTCAGTTCTCTGAACTTTCACTGCTCTGCTGTTCATTTTAGTATGACAACACAGGAAGAGTAGATGCATGTGAAAGATGTTAGAAATGCTTATAAAGAATGAATGTATAGCTGTCACATGATCAGCAAATTAGCATTTAGTGTGATGCTTATTGATCACGGAATCTGTCGACGGCATGATTTACATTAACGACAACGTTCAAAAACAACATGCAAAAATAACCCATAAAATTACAAGCTTGCTATTTTGACATCAATTACAATCTGTATATCTAGGCCTATCCGTAGTGTGGGAGGATTTGGAAAACAAAACAAGACACAAAAAAATCTCTGCATGACAGGGAAAAGCAATAAAACTCTTGTCTCTTCTGAGAAACATGAATTATTTACACCGCCCCTTGTTTGGTCTTTCTGTCAGAAAAATACAATAACAGATAAGGAATATTGTTCACTTGAGGGACACAAGGTAGAGATCATGTACTTTAACTTTTAACTTTATATGAAAAACATTATACGATATCATGTATATCAAATATATCATGGGTGACATGTCCGGTGAGTATACTGGCCATGCAAGAACTGGGATGTTCCAGCAATTGTGTACAGATCCTTGCAACATCTGGGGCCGTGCATTATCATGCTGCAACATGACGTGATGGTCGTGGATAAATGGCACAACAATGGGCCTCGGGATCTCATCACGGTATCTCTGTGCATTCAAAATGCCATCAATAAAATGCATCTGTGTTCGTTGTGCATAACATACGCCTGCCCAGACCATAACCCCACCGCCACCATGGGCCACTCGATCCACACAACACATTCTCATCCCAAGGCGTCATCTAACTGACACTTTTGACCATGCGTCAACATGCCGACGCACATGGTACCCTTTAAGCGTCAATATGAGACGCTCATCCTCGGGCGTCATCTAACTGACGCTTTTGACCATGCGTCTAAATCCGACGCACATGGCACCCTTTAGCGTCAGTTAGATGACGCTTCCGTTATGGGTAGGTTTAGGTCTGGGGTAGGGTTAGGGTTAGACCACTAGGAGGCGCGTCTCATATTGACGCTTAAGGGGTACCATGTGCGTCGGCATGTTGACGCATGGTCAAAAGCGTCAGTTAGATGACGCCTTGGGATGAGAACGGGCTGATCCACAACGTTGACATCAGCAAACCGCTCACCCACACGACGCCATACACGCTGTCTGCCATCTGCCCTGCACAGTGAAAACCGGGATTCATCCGTGAAGAGAACACCTCTCCAAAGTGCCAGCCGCCATCGAATGTGAGCATTTGCCCACTCAAGTCGGTTACGACGACGAACTGCAGTCAGGTCGAGACCCTGATAAGGACGACGAGCATGCAGATGAGCTTCCCTGAGACGGTTTCTGACAGTTTGTGCAGAAATTCTTTGGTTATGCAAACCAATTGTTGCAGCAGCTGTCCGGGTGGCTGCTCTCAGACAATCTTGGAGGTGAAGATGCTGGATGTGGAGGTCATGGGCTTGTGTGGTTGCACGTGGTCTGCGGTTGTGAGGCCGGTTGGATGTACTGCCAAATTCTCTGAAACGCCTTTGGAGACGGCTTATGGTAGAGAAATGAACATTCAATTCACGGGCCACAGCTCTGGTGGACATTCCTGCAGTCAGCATGAATGAATGTGTTTGGGATGCTCTGGATCGGCGTATTTGACAGCGTGTTCCAGGTCCTGCCAATATCCAGCAGGTTCGCACAGCCATTGAAGAGGACCAACATTCCACAGGCCACAATCAACAACCTTTTTTTTTTTTTTTTTTGAAAATCTAACAAGAATATTCAAGGACTAACAAGCAACCTTTCAAACAAGATATATCAAAGGTGCAGATGCTGAATCTTTGAGATAAGGACCTCAGGAAAAATGATAAGGAAGGCTTTGTAACTTCATACATCAAACACAGCAAAACCTATACAATCTGAAGAGGTGGTACACATGCATAGTAAAGGCATTAAGTGCCACCCGAGAAAAAGCCACAACAGCACAAAATTATTTATATTGCACACTTTTGTGTGGATATGCCTGAATAACTAAGAATTAATGGTTGAGAGGTTAAAAAGCCACTTACTTTTCACCGTTTGCAACTTTAGCGAGGAGGCTGGGGCGCAGAGGCCGTTGTTCTTGGTCAGATGCACACAGATGTGTCAGAGATAGACAGTGAAAACAAATGAAGAGAAAAAACATGAGAGAGGAAAGAACCGTTGAAATTGCATCTCCAAATGATAAGCTCTGTCGATTTGCACTTAAAAACGGTTTCATGACGGATAAAAGCAAATGAAAAAAGCACACAAGCAAAAAAAAAAAAAAAAAAAAAAAAAGGGGCTCCTGGTTCACACTGATTTTGAAAAACAAACCCAACCAATCTGTATAGCTGTAACAGTACAGCATGCACACTTTTTCTGAAGGGCTAGTTGTAGCTCTAGTTTGATCATCTGCAGGAGAGCAGAACACCATGAGGTCTTTAAGGTGGAATTCTGAAGGGGTTTGACAGCACTGCGCCACCGTGTAACCCTGAATCTTATTATAACACGGTTCAGCCTTGCAAGGACATGGAGGTGTCAGTGTACAGGAAGCACTTGACAGTATCATGGTGTGTGCTTGTGTGGCAGTCGCTCTGTTGAACAGGCTCGTGTAAACAGGCTTGAGATAGACAGCACACAATAATATTTCCCTTCTAGTGTGTATAGATGACACAAGGTAAAGCAAGAAGATTCATTAGAGTTCATTATAATAAAAACATGATACACCTTTGTTTGATCACACAAAGTGGACGTATTTGTAGGAAGCTGTTTTTTTTTGGTTCCAGACTCATTTTTTCTGCCTTCATTAAAATGGGAAACTGTGAGGCATGAAATTACTGCATGAATTATTGTCATTTGTGTAAATATTTGTGCAATATTAATATTCAAAACAGGATGCAGGAGATAAGTTATTTTGATTACTGTGTTTCAATTTTAATTGATTTCTCTCTGCGTGAATGAGCATCACTAGTGCCAGCTTTTATTTTTAGACCTCTGTCCCACACACACTGTCTCAGAGTTCTCACAATCATGTGAGAACAGAGATTATTTACATTTGTACTAATTGCACAAGGCTATTTGTCAAACAATAAAGTCAAACAGTGAAGACCTAAACCAGTCACTCTATACATGGGAATGTTTATCGTGTTACCAGTGTAACAGTGTTTTCATTTACTACTGGCACATTGCCCCATAATATGAGCAAACACTGCCATCTTGTGGGCAATGGGATCAGACTTCTATCTATCTATCTATCTATCTATCTATCTATATCTATCTATCTATCTATCTATCTATCTATCTATCTATCTATCTATCTATCTATCTATCTATCTATCTATCTATCTATCTATCTATCTATCTATCTATCTATCTATCTATGCTTAGGTCAACCATCCATCTATCTGTTTTAAAAACACACACACACACACACACACACACACACACACACACACACACACACACACACACACACACACACACACACACACACACACACACACACATTCCTGATAAAAATAAAAATTCCTGATGGATATTTGATGAACTTCCAAAAAAATATACCCATTGACTCCCATTATAAGGCTTGGAAGAGCCAGAACATTATTTAATATAACTCCGATTGTATTCGTCTGAAAGAAGAATGTCATATACACCTAGGATGGCTTCATGGTGAGTAAATCATTGGCTAATTTTCATTTTTGGGTGAACTATCCCTTTAAGGCTGCCATCTTTGCTTAATCGGCTCAAACATTTTTTGGAACATTTTAAAAATGGAACACTGATACAAAAAAATACACATACTGTATTTTTTCCTAACATTTTTCCCCAGGCAAAATAAAAATACAATTTGATTGTGTACTATACAATCAAATTGTATTTTTATTTTGCCTGGGGAAAAAATGTTAGGCTATTTATTTGGCCAGAGAACATTGCTACTTTTGAATGGCCTTCTACCCGTCTTTGAAATTCATAATAGTGTTGTTAAAGACTCTACCAGCAGGGGCTAAAGGGGTGCTCAAGAGCAATACATAGCTCCTCTTCTTTTTTCTTTTTTTTATAATAATTGGCACTAGACCGAGTAACTTACAAAAACGCGCCAACATGGATACTCAAACCTCGCAAGACTCATTAACGTCACTAAAGGTAAGCAGCAATAACTCTTGTTTTAAAACGTGTCTTAGAATTTTCTCTCACACACAGTTACAATATCCATGAGCAAGTTGCATTTCGTTATTTCAAATTAGTGATGGGCGATACTGCAAATTTCTGTATCGATCCGATACCAAGTAAATACAGGGCCAGTATCGCCGATATCAATACCGATACCGATACTTTTTAAAAGCATGCATTTGAACTTGTATGCACTTTCCTGTGCTAGAGCAGTGTGTCGTGATTTATGAGGTGAATGCATCATTAATATGCTAAATCTGAACACTTTTTCATGACTACTAGGCCTAAATATTTTGTGATTTGTGCTCTCAACTCCCCTTTAATTAGTCAGTGACTTTTATAAAACTACCCTAATTATAGTACAAGCCTACTAGTACTAGCCTACTGTTCAAAAGTTTGGGGTCTGTAAGATTTGTATTTCTCTTAGTAAAAACTGTAATATTACAATTTAACAATTTAACATAGGCTATTTGTTTTCTATGCCATATTAAACTGCAATTTATTAATGTGATCAAAGCTGAATTTTCGGCATCATTACTCCAGTCCTGATGATAATTCATTTTAATATGATGATTTGCTGCTCAGGAAACATTTCTTATTATTATCAATGTTGAAAACAGTTTCATATTTTGTTGGAAACCATGATACATTTTATGCAGAATTATTTGATGAATAAAGTAAAAAAAAAAAAAAAGCATTTATATGAAGTAGATTTTTTTTAACAGTGTAAAACCCTTGACTGTCACTTTTGATCAATTTAATGCATCGATCCTTGTTGAATAAAAATATTAATTTCATAAAAAAGATCTTACTGACGTCAACATTTTAAACCGTTATGTACAGTTTTGGTTTGTTTATTGCAAAATAACTCCCGATTGTTTCTCTGTCATCTAAGCAAGGCTTCGTTTGCCAAACGCACTGGGCCTGTGAGCTCAGCGAAGCACCAGCATCGAACGCTCTCTGTGATTGATTGGTTTCGTCTTGTATACAGATGACTAGGAGAAAAGGTTCTATCCTACACAATTACCCGCTAACATTCGCTTATTTTTCCACTTAGAAGCTTATTTTACGCGCTGAATTGCGTGCTAAATTAATAAAAAATTACTGGTAAAAAAAATACACATTTGGATCGATATTTTTATGTGAGGATCGATCCTTTTCGATACCACGTCAGTATCGAAGTATCGATACTTCAGGATCGATCCGCCCATCACTATTTCAAATGTGATCGCCTAACTTGTTTGGTTGTGACCAGGTAAATTGGGGTGAGCGGTGTGAACATTTAGGCTATTTGGACGGTTCTTAGTAAAAAACAAGGATAATAACTTATCATCATGGTTAGATCAATGCAACTGAGGTTTCTTTCAAATAGACTATTTTTGTACATGTAAAAAGGAAAATTAAGTAGGCTTTATTCACTCACTTCCCCTAATAGATTTAGTAAGAATCTAGTATTAATACAATATCATTGTAAATGGAAGGCTTTTATGAAGACCTAAAGCTGGAAAATGTCGATAGACTAAATGCTTGTAAATGTGCATGTTCATTTGGGTGTCTACACACAGCTGAAAGAGCAACCCAGCTCTGTGACTAGATATGTTTTATAGAATATATGTGTGAGTGTCAGCCTTAAAGCTTGAAAGGAGGGGCTTTTATGAAGGGCTTTATGGAAGGCCAGCATCACTGTGAAGCATCAATCATTCTTTTTGGCCTACAGCATCGTTGGTTTGCCCTTTCTAAAACAACATTCAGTGAGCTTTAAAGTCGAATTTTATTTTTTATTTTTTTTTATCTCAAAAAGACCACACACTTGTGAGCTGGGAAATGCCTACCATCCTGTCTGTCTATACTGTATGTTCATATGTGAGAGCTTGCTGCAAGCAAAGATGCTGAAATTTAAATATGTTAATTTCAGTAGATTCACTGTCCACCTGCAAAAGGTGGGATTTAAACCCACATCTCTTAACTTACTTAATTCCTTTCACCATAACCACTAGATGTCTGAGAACAGGCACCCTTACATTATAGATAAATTTTTGGTGCATAAATCCTTTTAAAAATGCTCAAAGAGGGAAATTAATCCTCAATCCAATGGCACCTCCATTACATAAATGGAAATTAAATGGAAATAGGCAGGGAAATTGTACCTGTTCAAAATGTTGTCAATCAGTTTGTAGAGCAACAAAGTTTTTAAGGCTGTAAAATAACAATGTTGGAAGACTTTGTATAATAGGCATATCCAAAATCAGTTATAACAAAATAAGGCTGGTTTATAAACTTGGTGTCTTTCATTAAAGGGATAGTTCATCCAAAAATGAAAATTATGTCATCATTTACTCACTCTTGTGTTGTTCCAAACCTGTATGAGTTTCTTTCTTCTGCTGAACACAAAAGAAGATATTTTGAAGAATGTTGGTAACCAGATAGTTAACGGCACCCATTGACTTCCATAGTATTTGTTTTTCTTCAACAGATGAAAGAAATTCATACAGGTTAGGAACAACTTGAGGGTAAGTAATGACAAAATCTTTATTTTTGGGTGAACAATCTAAGGAAATACAGGCAATCCATGCTTTGCACCACTAGATGGCAGGCTTTATCTTTACACCAGCTCCTGTTTTAGTTACAGGAGATTTCACTAGAATTGCATTTCACTTCAGTTGAGCGTTTTATAGGCTATAGGCTACTGAAGGGAAAATCTGATTTATCTTAATTTGTTATTGCACTGGCAAGTGAAGTTTAATTTCTGATTACCTTGCAATGGGAGAAATCAACCCAGATTCATCAATTTGCTGGTTGTTATTTAACTATTTCAACTCAGTAAAGATAAATCTGACACATGGGCAATATAATTAGCTTTTGGTCTAGCCCTCGGTCTGGTTTAACTTTCTTCACCCATCTGTTTTTATCACAATGTTGATACTCTGTGTTGCAACTTCAGTCCATCCATTTGAGAGAGTAAATAAGCATAAACTCCTAAAATGACACCATATTAGTTGTGATTTATAGAGAGCAGTTGTCAGCAATACATCCTTTAGATTTGTGTGTGGGTGTGTGATATGTAACATTGTATTACATAGAAAAGATTCATGAAGTGACCTCTGTCATTTATGTACTTAATTTCTATTTTCTGACATATTCCTGTTTCAGTATGAGTCTAACTTACATTTCTTGTGATGTACAAGGGGGATAAACACAATGCCTTTTGTGTAAAACACTCAGTGACACAAAATACAACGTCAGCGCTTTTCGATGAAGGTAGGAGGAGCACAATGTTTGCTTCTGCTCCTGCAAAGCGTGCGCGGTAAGGGGGTTTGGACCTCTGCTGTTGTGGTTTTGGCAACTTTGTGGTCCAGCAATCAAAAGTGCTCATGTTCTCTGAACGTTAGGTTGATTTTCACTTCTGTGGTTTTAAAAAAAATACGATAACTGATTATTATTCTGTTCTGTTTATAGTAAAAATAATCTTTTCCTTTTTTTCTCTTTTTTTTGTAGGTAAATTTTTTCTCAGTTGGGTCTTTCTGGGCTGGCTTACAGTTTGGATAGAAATATGAATGTGTGCATGTAGGGATCAGGCCATTTGAATGGAGATTTCTCAGTGGAATGTATAATTAGACAGAGGCCTGTAAAGGGAGAAAGGTAGGCATCTCTCCAGCCCTTAGTCTACCAGCTTAAAAAATACATTCATAACTTCATCCAATACACAGTAGCTAGCTGGTACATTTCACATATGAGTAGGCCTATATGAGTTCAGTTTTTTGAAAGATGATTTTAAAATAAAACATATTATTAGTTAAGCAACAATATCAGTGTTGCTTTTTCGGCCGGACATTCGATTAGATGCATCGTGTGAGATTTATCTGTGACTTCTCTATAATATTCTGCTGCTTTGCAGAGTAAAAGAGCTGCATTTTGTGTTTTAGATTGCTTAATATCTCTGCAAAATGCATGACTTCAAAGAAAGTTTGACTTGGCCGCCTCACATCCTTCCGTATAAGCTTAAATCTCACAGTCGGGTTCGTGCCTGACGCAAATCTGAGGCAGAGCAGGCAGCCAGAGCAGACGAATAAAACCGACTAATGAATTGACATTCGAGACTCATGATAATATGATAAAACACACTGGAGACCTGTGGCTTTTACTAAACCAGTCTGCACAAGTCCGAACCAAAAGAAGCACTGCTTGGTTTTAATCTGTCTCATTCATTTTCAGTGGATGTCTCAATAAAGCATTAATGCTCAAAGTGTGGCTTGTGGAAAAAGCTCTTACGGGAAAAAGGAGCTATTCTTTTCGTTGCCCTTGACAAGTGAACAATAGAGGCGGTATTGTAGAGAGAAGGTCGGGTTGTGTAGCAGGTAGTGTCTGTGGCAGGTAACTTGGGCAAAGCATGGGGCTTTTGTCTGCGTCTGGCTCTCTGGTTGGACTCTCATGGCACTCCGTACCCCCTACCCCCTACAGCAGTGACCGGATTCATCCTATTAGAATGCAGCGCTCATTCGCTGCCTCTGCTCACTGGTGGAGAGAGGGGGCTGTGGAAGAGAGATGAACGATTTTAGCTGGGAGAATGCCAAGCAGAACTCAGTCTTTTCTGGTCTTTGGATTCTAGTGGTTCAAGGATAAGATTTTGTTTACAGCTGAGGCTGATTTCTAAAGAGCAGGCCAATATAATACTATATTTCAATAAAAATAATGAATAGAAAAATGTTACAAAATTATCTATTTATAATGCCTTGTAATACATATATTAAATCATATTTATTTATAAAATGTTATTTACTAATTTTCACAATATTTACAAAATGAACAGGAAAAAAAATTATTTGAACATAAAAAAAGTGTAGTATTTATAGTAAAATTACCACTTCTGTTAATCCTCTGATTAAAAGCTAATATAAAGTGCAGGTCAGTATAAAATGCTAAATTTAAATAAAATGAATGAATAAAAGTACCATTTGTTTTATATTTGTTTATTTAAAAATGGTAGGTGGATCCTGTTGTAGAGCAAGAAAATCCATGTCCAGGCACTCACATAATTAGAAAGGTAAAAAGCCTTACCTTTCTTACTAAGTGAGTGCTTGGACGCAGATTTTCTTGCTCTACAACAAGATCTACCATTTTTTATATTTCGTTCCCCTTCTGGGAGCACCTATAGTTTTGTTTGAGAGTACCAGATGCACCCCTGGTTGAGATATTTTATCTGATTTATTTATTTATTATTTTGCACAATATTTAACAGGAAACATGTTTCCTTTAAAGGTACAATATGAAAGAATTTTGTAATAAAATATCCAAAAATTACTTGCACAGTGTGACTGTGATATATGTCCTGCAGTTGTGTACTTACAATATCCCAAAAGTCTCCAAAGATTTTTTATTTCAGAGAAATTCCAATTTTAAATAAGTGGTCGTCCCGGAAAAAAATGTCGCCTGTCAATGACGCAATATCCGCGCTATCCTCTGCTTCTGTTCATACTGCCATAGCCATGACGTAACCATGGCGACAGACGTGGACAACTGCGTAGTGCGTAACGTTTAGCGGCACGCAGTTCTTGTTTCTTTCAAACATAGACCATGGCAAGCAGACTTTGGGACAAACAAGGAGAACTAAAATGAGGATCAATATCAGCGTGCCGTTTTTGAGATGCCGAGAGCTCCACGTCCGCGACTAACTTGGACTTGACAGAGCTTCACGAGTCACGACTTGACAGCTTTATTAGACAGGTGAGCAAATGTACATAAAACAAATCAATGTTATATAACGTTAGCTCAACATGATGAAATGTTAGAATATGGTCAGTATGTTATTCTAATGTTGATCTAGCTTACTGCTAGTTTCGTATAGCAAACGAACTAACACGTAACATTATAACTTTCAACACACATTTAAATGCCGTTTGTGATAGTGTAACTGTAACATTAGACCAAGTGAAGCAGCGCTGCGTTACCTCACAAGTTTAATTCGTCTAATAAACTGACCTGTGTGAGTAAAATCCAGCACTTGTGGGTAGTTCGGTAGAATTAAATGTCCTTATTCCTTTATATCCGCGGGACTCGCGTGTGATATCTGTCTCTCTAGCAATCGCGACCTGCTTCATACCACTGTAATGTTAAAAAACATGAATGTTTGCCCTCATCCATAAACCTTATTAGATCCATCAGCTTGACATCAAGTCCCATCATTCAGCTCATCACTGCGTCATCAACCTACACCTTTGTTATTGTTGGAAACTGCGCACTCTTGTGGCGAAAAAATCTTACATATTGTGCCTTTAACATTTAAAAAAGTGCATTATTCACTGTTAAATAAGCACTTCTGTTAACCGTTCCGTCTGGAAAGGCTGTTGCTGAATTCTAAAGAGCAGGCCAATATCATGCTGAATTAGAATTAAAAAAAAATATTTAGAATGATATTTTAAATTTTTACAACAAATATTATTTCATGTTATATAACATGCATTTAAATAATATTCATTAATAAATATTGTTTCATATTTTACACATTTACAAAATTAACAGAAAAATGTTTCTTTTAAGATTGTACTCAAAAACTTGCACATTATTAATTGTAAAATGAATACTTTTGTTATAGGGGTAGATTAGCCATAATTTACTCATGTCATCATTTACTCACCCGCAAGTTTTTTCTTTCTTCTGCTGAACACAAAATTTGAAGACCAAACAGTTGATGGGCCCCATTGACTTCCCATAGTAGTTTTTTACGTCAATGCGGCCCATCACCTGTTCCATATTCTTCAAACAAAATACCCTCTTTTGTGTTCAGTTCAGTTTAGTAAAAAAAAAAAAAAAAATGTAACTTTTTTTAACAGCAACTTTGACCTGTTAAAATCTCCTGTAGAATGTTGTAGAAGAAAAGTTGCAGTATATTTCTTTTGAAAAAATAAGCAAAAGAACAAAGTTGTTCACCTTTTATATTTCTTTATTGAACAAAGCCTGGACAAAAGCATTTTGAGTTGGTCAATGCAACACTGAGAGAGAGAAACAGAGCAAGAGAAAAGATCGAGAGAGTTTCAACAGTTTTATAATGCATCTAATAGAGTGTGTCTGGTTGTACTTGGCAGTCTCTGTGGCAGCCCAGGAACTCATTGACCTCTCAGCTCATCTGTGTGGAGATGAGCTTCGCTTAAACACCGCCAACTGCCTGCAAATGAAACACACGGCACAATTTCAGCAACAATCGCACATATACATAATTTGAAATGGTCCTCACTCTGCGGTATTTCAGTTCGAGCCGAAACCACACATTTACCATCTTATGAGATGGTTTTAGTTTGGCGCTCGACTCCTCTGCGGTAAACCCACATATAAGCCATAAATAACAGATACATTTCCATATGAGGCACAAAAATTATGCTAAACATTCCATGAAATTACCCCTACAATTATCGTACAGTTAAAACTTGGTATATGAGACACACAGTGAGGTTTTCCTCCACTAAAGGATTATTTAGCCAGTTTAAAGAAAACATGTCAGCAAAATGTGACCTGGTGGCTGAGAAAGTGCCGACAATCTTAATCATATGATATCATATATTCAAATAGTGTCCGTGCACATCGTGTCTGCTCAATAGCTCATGGTGGGCTGGCCGACATGAGGGTTGCTGACTTTGGTAGACAGACTGCTGAGAGAAAGTGACCTTGGTGGTGCCGATACAAATAATGCGACGGTGCACCTTGTTGTCGCTTGCGAACTGAAATATGGATGCACCGGGATTGGGTTGTCATGGCAACACCTACAAAGCAATGCAGTAGAGGGCGCCAAGGAGATAAAACTGAGTTGAAGAGGGACAATGGGAGATTTGGAGCCAGAATATCATTTGCATCAGTTACAGACTATATCCACCACATGACGACACTAAAGTGAATCTCACTGGCGCTAATGGCTGTCTGACAGTGCATGGTTGAAATTAGGTAAAAAAGATCATAAAAAATTGATTTGCCTCTCAACAGCCTCTCATTTTCAAGAAATTTGAATGTGAAAATGAAATGAAAATGTTCTAATCTATATGCAGCGTATTCATAAGATTGAAATGGAGGGTGAAAGCAATGGCGGCAGCACACTCAAAGATGGAGTGAGTTTTCAGGTGACTGTCTGGACGTCTGCCGCAGTGTCTGAAAAACACAGACATCAGCCAACTCTGATTATCACCCAAGTGTGTGCTAGCAAATATGCGTGTGTGATAGAAAAGAAAAGAAAGAAAAAGTCAACTAGAAAAGAGCAAGACATCTGTGACCAAAGCAGCGTTTGTGTCCTTATTTGACTCTCATTTATTAAATGGAGACAATAGCTTCGCCCTCAGGCATCTTACAATATCTGTCAAGAAATTCAGTCACTTTGAGGCCTTCGTTGACCTCCATGGTGGGACTACATATTTAATGCACTTAAATTGGCTGAAGATTGTGCCAGCTCTCCACTGTGGAAATTACCCGCAATTCATGACTCATACTGTTAGTACCCTTGTTGATAAATCACTGTAAAAGTCCACAATCAATATATTTTATTCACTGTAATTTTGAATTGATTAGAAATAGATTTAAATTAAAAGTTGAATTTTTAATATTAGTCGAATCTAAAATAAAAATCCACATTCGAATGCTAAAACGGTGCATTTGAATTTTAGGTGTCAGACAGCCTTATCAATGGTGCACGAGATGCTACGATGATTCAAACCATACAAACAATTCAAACAAAACCATTCAAACCACTGAGAAATAGAGAAGCTCAAAACCGAAACCAAGACGCTCACACGCTGCTTTTCCATTGGGTCTCTGTAAATAAGTGCTAGACGTACATCTTTGACCGTTGCACTCGAATCTCGTACAATGAGGCTGCATGTTTAGAAAGCCATTTAAAGTTAAAAGAAGTTCAACTTTTAAAGGGGTGATGAACTGAGAAATCAAATTTTCCCTGAGCTTTTGACATCTAAGAGGTCATCAAATTATAAGAATATCCTGTAAGTTTCAAAACTGAAAACGTCCTTGTTAGTCCAATAAAAGCTTTTATTGACACCAGGCTCAGCAAACGACTCGTTTTTCAAAGTGGGGAACTATGACGACAAAGAGGATAAAACACCACCCCTGCAGAAGAAGATCAACGCCTACTTCAACACGGCCGGTTTAGCCCCGCCCACCGATCCGCGCATTACACGAAACTCATTATAATATGCAAAACTGTTATCCACTCACAGCAGTGGGCGTTTACTTCCAAGTCTTCAATGCGAGACGCCCATAAAAACCGAGCGTTTTTGAGCTAGGCTCAAAACTAGGGTAGAAAATAGTCTATTACTTATTCATTTTGATGTTTTTGAATGTAAAAACCAAGCGAACGTCATAAGTTGACCTCAGACAACAATACAAAACAATTTAAAAAGCCAGTTCATGACCCCTTTAAAAAAACATGTCTCTAGACTTTGTGGGGGTTTTCCCATTCCACTGGATCTCATGTTTTTAAATGCAAAAAAATAGTCTGTGTGATCGGCGCTTCGGCTCTTTGTATAAATATGATGCTGTTTTGTTCGTAATTGTTGCAAAAAATTGTTGTTGCAATTTATGAAATTATATTTGATTTATTAACATTAGTTTAAACCTTTTTTGTACAGGCAGTCATGCCATTTCATTGCTTTGAGTAAACATTTTAATGCGGTCCATTAATATTTTGCTCATTGCGCTCTCTTGTGGCCTCAGTTTGTCCCCTAACGGAAATTATGCCTTTTAACTCTTTCCCCGCCAGCATTTTTTTTAACAGGTGTCCAGCCACCACCAGTGTTTTTGACCATTTTCACAAAAATGTCATGGCCATGACATGTCATGAATATCTGAACATGCAATATATCAAAAGAAAGAACAGACCCTTCCCTTTTATCAACACTTCAATGTGGGTAAGTTTAATAAAAAAAAAGTTTGAACAAAAAAGATTTACATGCTGGTTAATGTTGATGATCGCGTTATTTTACATATGCGTATGATTACATATGATATCGCTGGTTTCTGCATTTTCTTCGGATGTTTTGATCAGGAGATTCAGTACTCTCTTTAAAAAAGTTAATAAAATTTAGTTTTTAAACCATTTTGACAGCCCTAGAATAGATCCGATGGCGATTTCCCAAGAAAAAGACCCAACAAGTCTCATAATTACCTGCCTGTTTCTTCCACAATTTGATTTGCAATTTTCTCAGTACATTGAAATGTGCCCATTAAACTCTATATCAGGGGTTCTCAACTCTGGCCCTCAAGATTCACTTTTCAACTCCAAACCTATAATCAAATACATGAAAAAGCTAATCAAGGTCTTCAGGATTACTAAGCAGGTGAGTTTGATCAAGGTTTGGAGCTAAACTCTGCAGGAAAGTTGATAACCTCTGCTCATACTATATAATCTCATTACTAATATCTAGCAAGCTGTAAACCAAGTTAGATGTTTCCGCTTTAAAACCCTCACCGTAACTCTAAATGGAAACTTAAAGATACACAACTCAGTCCTCTTTCCGATATCCCGATTTCCGGTGGCCAGATTACAGACAGATGCACCATGGCTGTTTTTCTTTCAATGGGCATGCGCATTTGACTGAGTCTAGTGGCTTCAGGCTTACTGTGCTATGCCTGACTGTTTTGTATTCATGGTGGATGACTATCTCGCTACTGTTGCTGGGGGCTCTGGCAACCACCTATTAGCTGGAAAACTGCCACGGCTTGGAGTGAAGTTTAATAAATATATAAAAGCCATGCAGTGCGTAATTGGATGGTTAGCGTCAGAGGACAATCAGTTTTGTTGAGGTTGCATTTTAGATGCTTTTCTTTTTTTTTCTCATTCAACTCATTCTTGAGAGTCAGAGATTTAAAAATAATGACAAAAAAGGGGACGAGAGTCAATCTGAGTGTTTTAATCAAATATATTACTTGCACTATATATATATATATATATATATATATTAGCAAAGTCTTAGTCAGTGGCTTTATAATTATACATCCACACAATAAATGTAGGTTATGCAAATAGTAAACCAGGTACTGGAATAGTGAATTATTATTCTGAATTAAATATGAAGCAGACAAGCATACCGAATGGCATTAGAACTGTCTGCAGAATTATGCTATTAATCCATAAATGTTTGAAGACTCGCTTACAGCTGTCATAAACACAGCAATGACATTTTGAAGCAAAGCAATTATCCTCAGACTTGGAGTCTGATTGGAAACTCTAACGATGTGAAAATATTTGAGTGACGGCAATAAATCCCACCCGCTTCTTAGATAAAAAAAATAATATTCCTAGTTCACAGACATCAAATGGACAGTAATGGAATATACTGACCTTTTCCACCTTTTATTTCCATTGTACATTTTGCCTCCGCGATAATTCCATAATAAAGGAGCCAATCTGCTTTTAATTAATCTGCCAGAGAACTTCTTCGAAAAATTATTGAAAACAGCATTTGCCCTCCCTACACTCTCGACAATCTCTGTGTCTGCCAATAAACTGTAATAGTAACCATATGCCCAGCAGGAAGCAAACCAAATGCATTACCTACATATTAAATTCCCAGTAAATTCTCCTTTTGATACGCCTTTTAATGCATTAGCTGTGCTTGTGAAAGAGCCACAAGATACGTCTCGGTTTACCAAAACTACGTATAAGGAACATGTACATGTGTTGCATTTAATTAGACTTTTACTATAGTATTGAAATAAATTTATGCTCTGATCTGAGAACTTTAGATGGAAAACCCCCTAACCAGACACCTTAGCTGCCAGGTGTATCCTAAGTTGGTATCTCCCAGTTTGCAAACCGGTCGTGCCTCAAGGCGATTGAAGTGAGTGAAATTTTTTAAGTTATGCATTTAAGTTCAGAGCTTAAATACAGATCTCGAAATAGCCTGTGGGATTTTCATTTCTCATTCCAAACCCTTGTTTAATGTAAACCTGGGTTCACTCATATCACTCATTCACTAGTTTATACTTTACTTATGGTTAGTTAACTTCACACAGTATTTGGAAACTCTAGGCTAACATTTCTATTTGTGAAATCAGGAGATAAAAAAAATTAATTTAAAATTAATGAATTAGTAAATCTACGGAAACCGCTATGCTAATATTTTATATATACAACAATATAATTTATACTATAAGAATATACAATAACTTTTCCCCCTAAGATGAAACTTAACTCAGTGTGTGAAACTTTTTTGAATCATTTTACACACTATTTTTTTTGGCACCACAATTGGAGGGTTAGCATCACAAAGTCCCGATAAACCCTGCTCTAACCCGGGGTTAACAGCCACTTGATAACTTGTTTTCAAAAATAAAGTGTGAAACGCTTTACCCAGGGTTAAAAGTGGTGTTAACCTGGGATTTAAATGCTCACCCTGGGTTAAGTGCAGTGTGACAAGCCCATATATAACACGATACGATTAGCATGTATTAAGCAGGTAAACAGACTGTCGCACAAATTCATTTGTCTGAGAGAATCTTTATTTATTTTTTGGTCAGAGGTGCTGAAGCCCTCCACCTGTCTCCCAAGCTCCTGACCCGTGATTTTGAAAGAAGAACTCACGAGTTAGGGTCTCAGGGAACAGGAGGAGGGCAGCTATAACCAGCTGAGGCTATTGCTTTTCTTTTATCAAAGCTGAACTCAGCAGCTTCTACACTGCCAAAAGTTTGTGTCTGGCTGCATCACGTATGCTTTGTGTCCTAAAGCATCACTGGTCCTGTGAAAAGCCTGAAAATGTTGCAAGTAAAATACAAAGACGTTTCGCTAATAACTGTTATGCATGAGACAAAACTATAATAGGATGATGGGGCGGAAAAGAAGAATGGAAAGGCAACGAGCTGAATGACAACTTGTGAAACATGTTTCCTCTTTCTTAGATTGGACTTCAATAGACAAATGCCCTTGCTCTGCAGTCTTTGTGTGAGGAGAGGAAACACCCCCCCCCCCCCCCCCCCCACCTCCATCTCAGAGCCAGACGGTAAGTCCTTCCTCTTTGTTGTCTTCTCTTAGTCATGACAGACATGCAAATCCCACAGACACCCAGCAGAGAATCAAGGTGCCTCGTCCACATAACAGGTAGGTCAAAGCGACCTTGCATTGCAGTTATATACATCAGGCAATAGTTGCAGAAAAATCCCCAGCGAAAGTCTCTGTTACTTTCAAATAGGCTGCATCGGACACTCAAACCCCTTTGGAAATGCAGGCATGCACCAAACCGCCTCAAGACAAAGCTGTCACTTAGATATTTGGAGGTGCGACTAGTTGGCAACTACATACAGATGTGGCAAACATGCGAACCCCACCCCCCTCTTTTACCTCTGTCGACACTATTCGGTACGCTTAATGAAATCTCTCCCATCTGTGGTGGCAATTCGGTCGCACACCCCAGCCATAACATGAGTGATGTTATTCCCTTCACCTCTCCCGGCTCCTCCCCCAATCTTCTCCCGCCCCCCACACCTCTGGCCCCTGTCCTCCCCTGAGGACGATGCGAGAACCGACCAAGGTGATGCTCCCGGGAATGAGCAGATCATTATCGGCATTCACAATTTACCTCTGCCTTTCCGAACAAACGAGACGCCATCGCTGCCACCATCCATCTCTGAAGGAGAGAAAAAAAATCATATTTGGAGGTAAAGAAGAGAGGAGCCGGGTGCTGAATCAGGCGCAGACTGGTCTTAGGAGGGGGGCGGGGGTGGACTGGAAGGCGCAGGTTATACCCGCCCCGCCGTTTGCTGCCATTGGCTTGTGGGAGACATCCATCATGCTGTCCCGCAGTGGCAGGACGCTGCGGCGCATGAGTGAGGCACAAGGCAAATGGCCGGTGGCAGAAAAGTGAAGATCCAAAGAAATACCTCACAAACTCGATGTCTTCCTAACAACCAAGCTTGTCATCAACCTCATCCCGGCTCAGGGAACGCTAAAATTAATTGACTGAGGAGAGCAATAAACCTTTTGCACAACCTATTCTGCGGTTGGTCTGGGTCAGTCGATGACATCTTCTTTGAGAAATTAACTGTTAAGCAATCATTTACACCACTGCTGATAGCATATTATGAATAAGTCTATGCCTAATGACTAATTCATCATTAACTATGTCTAACATTATAGCGCAAACACTGAGAAAGGCGGTTCATGGAGAAAGAGGGTTCGTGTAACGATATAATGACTTGCAGAACAGCCTATCTTGTGGTTCAGTTCATTCCCCGTTTCATTAACACTCCTGCCCTATGCAAGCATTCTCAGAGGAGCACAGCGCTGTGAATGTCAGTATATAATCTCCACTGCACCACAAGGAACACAGCGATTTCTACAGCAGCAACACATAATTCAAGTCCAAGTCCGCTTGGACTCCAGACTGCAGACATTGGAGACTCTACAGGGCCTAGGGACTTTTAAAGCAAATGAAATCAATGCAGGCCCTAAACTAGTGCCTGTAATCAATCAACTCTATTACAGCCTTTGCCTCAGTGTCTGGACATTGCTGACCCCCACTTTCACCTTTGGACATTAAAGATGCAGCAAATACATTACCAGCTTTACAAAGCTTGTTAGTCCTTCTGCAGTTGAGTGTTATGGTTCTGCAGTGGCCCTTCACTATATGCAAATACAAAATCAATAAATGAATCTCAACACTGTATCAGGGTTGTGCAAAATTCAGAATTGAATAATTGGCTCTCTTTCAATTCATGCGAATTTGATATAAATTAATCACGCCCCACGGGAAGTTCAGTTGGAATTTGAATTGAAATGACAGGAAGAGGAATTAAATGGAATTCCAATTCAAAGAAATTTAACACAGGTGATTAACACAGGTTAATTTACTAAATATGATGAAATATGTATACACATATATCTATCAAAGCTTTATAAACTTGTTTAGCTTGATTTGTTTTTCTATTTAAAAAAAATTTGTCATATTACATTTTATTTCAGTTATATTATTTCTTTAAATTAAAATTTGAATTGCAACATGTATCTTGTTTGCTACCTCATTTCAAATTTGATTTAAATTTAAAAGGCATTCTTAATTCAAATCCGAACAGCACGTCATTCTGCACTCTACTAACTCTTCTCTGCTCTGCTAAAATATCTTCAAGAACATAAAATATGTCTATAAAAAATGTCTGAGCCGAGATGTACTGGCCGACAGGGTAGAGTGTGCAAACATTAATAACTATCATGTCTTGTCACACCAATTGACAGCCAACTCTATCGATGCTGGCCATGCCCCTTACGCTCAATGCTATTGATTTCTTTTAGGGGTCAAAGGGCGGGCCGGCATTGATCCATGAGACTCTTTGACAGCACCGAAAGGACCAGTTCCAGACAAATCGATGACACCTCAGTCACCACGTATACATTATGGTTATTTACTGGACATGAAGCAAAAGCAAGCTTTATCACTTGTCTGTCAGGTGTGGCAGAGCTAAGCAAAATTCATATAACAGCTTCAGAGAAAAATTAAAAGCCAATGGGCTCATGCAACGGCTAAAGGGTGAACAGATGGGCAAAAAAATACCTTCAAGAAAACTTGTTGGGTTACCATTGAAATTATAAGTGAGGCCAATTGCTTTCTTGTGGTTTTACAAGACAAATGGACTGAGATGTAGACAAATACAGAATCAATTCTGTTCACCCTTTAGTCGAAATATGAGCCTTATTCTAGTGCAGCATTCACCAAAGATGGATGCATGAAATAAACAGTAAAAAATCTAGATATAAAGAAAGCTAACAAAGACCTTGATTTTCAAAAAAGAAATAAAACATTCCTTTTCAGATTATTTTATCGATTTCACCTGTGATTGGCTGCAGCTTTACTTCTGACAGACATAATCCTCAATGACTTGCAGGGTTATGCATGAATGTTTAATTCCATTCAATACTAATGAAATGATATATAAAGGTCCATCTCTCTGAATCACACTCAATTGATTCAAATACTAATTCCAAATAAAAATGCATTGCATCATATTACTTCATTCTTCAAGTCTCAAAGTTTTATTGTAGTTTAATTTTGGTAACTGTATGCTGATCGGTGGCTTGTGAGCTCCAAGGAAAGCTAGAAGGTTGTACAGTTAACTCCCAGGGCAAAATTCTAAACCATACAACCTACTACCTCAACCTGGATGCACACAGTCTCGGTTGCTGTAATCCCTTTTGAAGAAGTTTACATAAATGTCAATCAATAGAAAATTACACTAGACATGTCTGAGCAACTTCAATGCCTGGCAAGCAAGGCAAAGAGTGCAATATGTAAAAAGCCAAAGCAGGCTGGCCTTACATTTTGGACGATTTTCTACCACAGAGACAGAGACCCATAGAAACGAGCTTGTGCCATCAAACTTATCACAAGATCGGATCTACGGGTTAATGACAAGTGGCTGCTCGTTTGATCATAAACATAAAAAAAAAAACTGTGATTGCCCTACACCATATAGAGATGTTAATATGATGTTAATATCTGGCACATCAATGTATAACCTTCACAAAGACCTGCATTGTAAACTAATCTTTCCTTTAATTTGGGCCAACCGGTAACATAATGTCGAGAAATATACCAAACACTCTTTTGTGATACTAAAGGAAAGCTCTTTTTTGTCCTATGCAAATGAAATATACATTTAAGACCATGAATAAATAAAATTGCTATACCTGAAGACAAGAAATTCTTGTTGTATCACCTGTAATGCAAAGATATAATAATAAACTAGATAAACACACAATTTGCTACAACGATTGCAGTTAGTAATCGGATGAAATGATATTAAAATGCTTAATACAGAAAAGCACTGTATTATTTTTATGTTTTGGCCAATAACTATTAAATGGATGACACTGACACTTAAACTCATACCTCGGGTCTTTAGTGACCCAGGACGTCATTACTACCTCCTACTCATTCATTTTTTAAAGTTAGACTTCAACCTCCTTAATATTCCTCAATCAATTAATTATAAACAATATAATCAACATGACATCATGACTTTGCGTAAACATACACGCCACTTTCAATTTAAGTGGCGTGTTATCTATACGCATTTTGAGCTATCCGCGTGTATTTCCACGCCGAAATCTTTTGCGTGTATGTCTACGCCATTAAATGTCCGAGTGATTCCGCGTGTATGTGTACACCATTAAATGTCCGAGCGAAACGAAGCAAAATCTATATCTGCATCTGTGGAGTGATATTTCTTTTCCTAGGATGGTAGGAGAAGACTCATAAATGGTATTAACCCCAGTGACGGGTAGGTTTAGGGACGGGGTTGGGGTAGGTCATATATTTATATATACATAATACAGTAATATAACGTTAAGTCAAAGGCGTTGATAAACACGCTGAAAAGCGATTATGCGTGTTGATAGCACGCCAAAAATGGAAATACGAATTGGCGTGTCATACATACGCCATTTCATGAGATCAGTCTGATATAATAAGAAAATAAATAATACACTTATAAAAGAATGCCTGTTTTCCAATTCATTTTTTTTTGTAAAAAATTGTATAGGGTCGCTAACAACCCCAGGTGTGTAACAGTTAATTTTTTTCTGCTCAACAATAATTGATTCCTTGATGGCTGTATAAGTGCAATTTCTAATACACAATGATGAAGTGATGTTTCACTCATAGTTACAGCAGGCAGAAAACAAAAGAATAGGAAGTATCATCAGCAAAACTTGAAATGGCTCAGCGATTTACTGCAGGTCAAGTACTGAACGCAATCAAATATTAGTGTCACTGTCACTTGATGGTGGATTTGGTGAAGAAGCTGTCAGCAATCAAAATATTGATTTTGAAGATGCTGAAAATGATAGTTTTGAGAATATGTTTGAGATCGTAAATCTGAGCCAGATGCTGAATGCACTGGGAAATGAGCTCTGACGAGGACAATGGCGATGGTATAAAACATCTGCTCAAACTGAACCCATCCAAGCTCTAAAAGGTAAAATATGATTTATCTTATTCTTCTGTAATTGTTACTCTACCTGTTGTGAGAATATAAAACTCTCTTGATATTAGAGATCCATCCGTGATAGATATACTTCATATATACATAATATGTCATAATGATTGGTGAAACATTCATCCATTTAAGGGTTCAAATTATTCTATTTTATGTTTAAAAAAAAATGCTCTAATATAAAATAACTTTTACTAATAACTTGTACATGATGATGAAAATAAAATCAACACACAACCCTGTACCTGTAAAGTGATTATGATGGTTGGGTAGTTTGATTCAAGAGCTCAACTTTGTTCAAATGGCTTCAATGAGAAAAGAAAAAAAGTAGGCTAGGTAGCTCAACAGATCATGTTCCCCCCTAAAATATTTGACAAGTTCAGTGATTGATAACACAGAACTCTTGCCTAGTCCAAAACCTCAACAGCCTTTCCCAATAATGAGTCACTGAGGTAATCTTGCTTTTTCAAAAATGATGCCAAAAATTCAAATAGCGGCACGCCCTGGGCTGTCAAACTCTGTTCTGTGAGCAAAAGAGTTGATCTTTTTTGCTAAGCTGAGAGCAAAGCTGCATCTTAGCATTACTTTTAGTAACCCTAACTAAACCACAGTTTGCTACTAATCCTAAACATGAAACCGCTATGTAATGACTGTCTGAAGAGTCACTAAGTACAGTATCAAGTTTCAATACCTTTTGACCCCTTGTTTGACTGACAGTTTTTGTAGAGCCAACATTGTTCACAGTGGTAGACAATGTTGGGCTTGGAGTGAGATATTTACAACCACCATCTGAGCTCTTTGCTGTGTTGGTAACACTTTACAATAAGTTAGCATTAGTTAACTACATTAGTTAGCATTAGTTAACTACATTAGTTAGCATGAACTAATAATGAACTGCACTTCTACAGCATTTATTAATCTTTGTTAATGTTAATTTCAACAATTACTAATACTTTATTATAATCTTGTTAACATTTAATGAATGCACTATGAACAAACAATGAACAGCTTTATTTTTATTAACTAACATTAACAAAGATTAACAAATACAGTAAGAAATGTATTGCTCTTGGTTAGTTCATGTTAGTTAATACATTACAATAAGGTTCATTAGTTAACATTAGTTAAAGTGTTACCGCTGTGTTCCATAACAAAACATGTGAACCAAAAACATCTTCCAATGAAACGGCCATGTAAGGTCAAACATGGCTCTTTGATTTTGTAGTCAGCTTCCAAGTTTAACCCTGCCCATAAGCTGGTTCACATTACCAGTAAATTTAAATGGAGCATGGTGAATAGGAACGAAGCTATGAGGCTTTGCAAATAAAGAATGTGGACATGTCAAAATATACCAGTCATAAAATAACATTTCATGCTCCCCACACCAAAGAATAACTCTGGCATCATTAATAGTCAACATGGATGATTTTTTTTTTTTTTTATATATATATATATATATACAAAAAGTTTGCCTTTACAAATGAGGATGCTTTGATAATTTTTTTTGGTCAGATTAACATTTTACAGTTTTGACAGTTAAAAGTATAGATTACTCAAACTCATAAAGTCAATTCTTCACCTTATGATTTTCCTCCTTCTTTGGACCACAAATACAGTCTGTTTCAAAGTGAGTGGTGACCAGAGAGCTGTCAAGCTCCAAAAAGGACAATAGGTCCTATAAAAGTATCATGATATTTTAGAGCAAGGGATACCTGAAAAAATTGTGTGCATTGAAAGCAATGCAGTTTGCTTTGAATAAAAGTGTCTGCCAAATGCAAAAATGTCAATACACACAAAAAAAATGAAATTGCTAGTAAATTTCACAATAATTACAAAGAAATGGCAAATAACACATTGAATAAAAACATGAAATTTTTAAGTAACTGAAATAGCATTTTCTTGTAAAAAGTGCGGTACTCCAATGTAATCTTTTTTTTTTTTTTTTTTTTTTTTTACTGAAATTTAAGTAGTTATGAATGAATTAATTTGTGACCTTTTCCTCCCTCAAAGCTAGAATATGGCTTCAGAAGACTTGGAACACAGCACAAGACTTGTCACGCACAAAAAAAATATTTTGTTTGTGTAAGTTACAGAGCTTGACGTGGAAAAGAGCAGCGTGAACAAAAATTAGGAATGACATGAGAATGAGTAAATGATGGCAGAATTGTATTGTTGGGTAAACTAATCTTTTAATAACCTTATAAAAGAAAGTAATAAAGATAAGCAGACTTAAAACCTCTCCTCTCTGTGAAATATCCATAAATCAGTGCCCTCCAAAATGTATACTCACATAAAAGTTTATTTCACCTCGCCAATACATTCCTTGTAAACAAAGATTTGCCCAGAATGTGACAAATCCTAGTTCATTTATGAAGAATATTTCCATATATCATAAATTCCATCCCTTAGTGGATTTGTACTCTCTGACATGTGAGAATGGAGACCTAGACTGATCGATTAGTTTTATCCCACAGCATTAACAAAAGTAATGAAAGCAAGGATAGATAGGGAAAAGCGAGGTATTTTTGGCCACAGCCTGGCTGTTTGTGCACACGTGAAGTGAACTCAACGGTGCCATTAGTCTTAAACAAGCAAATGTGAGCAGCAGCTGAGTGGGGCCCCTCACGTGCCATTTGGCTACAAGGCAGTGTTACATGCGTCGAGGAGTCACTCGGTTCATAGCAATTACTCAAACATATGACAGGACTCATGACTCACACACTGCACCACATTTTGCTGAGTGAAAACAAGACTGGTCTGAATCATATTAAAGTCACTGAGAAAACTTCTCACTGCAACTCTCCAGACCTGACCTAAAAGGTTTCACAGAGAGAACCGTTGCCATAATTTGATTTAATTCTCCAGCTGATTGGGGAAAATATTTGAACTGAAAGCAGGTCAAAAGCCTGTTCTTTCCGTTATTTAATTAAAGCTCCCTTTCATTAATGAAGGTTACTTATGATCCATCGAGGTCAATATCTAGTTAGTATTTCTCCAGCAGTGTGCATTTAGCCTTCACCTGTCTCATCAAAAGTTGTTTTTATTGAATATTCCGGTTTGCCAACTTAACTAATTCAAGAGGTGAAGATCAACTAACGAAATGGATTATAATAAGATAGATCATTATACATTAGGCCAAAAAATTATGACAAAAACAGATCATAGTATTAGTTTGAAATTTAGCCAAGCACATTGAGCCAACCCACACTAACTTAAGACAAATTGGAATTTGGTTATGGGCAGTGCCTCTCTGCAATAATTCATAGCCAATTTTAAAAGCGTTATACACCTGTGTGTGGTTGTCCAAGACGACATTGTGGCCCGCGGCAAGCAAAGACCACTGACAAATGGTGCACTTTTCCAGATGTAGTGATGTCAGAGAGCAAATCCCTCTCTTGCTTGATAAATCTTTACCCAGACTTGACGTACAGCAACAGGATATAGCTAAGTTCGAGAAAACATAAAAATACTGGAACCAAACTCTTCCCAGTTCTTTGTAGGGAACCGCCCAAGTGTAGTCTGCCTAATTGATCAAATGACTCTTATGAGCCGGTTCTTTTTTACTTTTTACTCTTTTTTTTATTTATTTTTTTACTTAAGGTAGTTGCTGACCTGCTTTTTTCTATCCCGTGGTATAGCTGTAAAAGATATTTCATTAAAACGTGCAAACACACCTTTTGTAAGAGTTGTTTTACATTTATTTGTTGTTTTCATCATTTATTCTCAAAGATTATCTTCATTTGGCAATGAAGAATTTAAAAAAATAAAAATTCCAGCATGAAAATAATTTTTAATGGAACAACTAACCAGAATTGTTAAGAGGAAATGGAATCAGAACTATATATATATAGAAAATACTATTCCAGTCTTTCTACTTTAAAAAATTTCATGTTTCACAATGGCTGTTTCCATCCAAAGTTGGGAATATAACTTATGCACAAAATTGGAATATCGCATAAAACATTTACGAATAAAGCACCGTTTCTATCCACTGGGTCGAAGAGAACAAAATCGTTACTTTCTGATAAACTGGTGATAAATATCATTAAGAAAAATGGAAGTTGATGAAGTAGGGGAAGCCACTGTATATAATAATTTTCGCATAAAATATATTACTCCTCAGAGCGCGCAGACAAAAACGCAATAAACACGGTCATGCTATATTTCTTTCGGAGGCTAATGCCTGCTGTCATGTAAGACCGTTCTGGGAGGTAATTACCGAAACACTCTGAGGACAGACTTTGCTCAGGCATTTCAGAATGACCAAAACAGCATTTCAGATGCTATGCAATGAGATCAGTCCGCTGGTTGGTCCAGTTATGCCATCCCATCGCAGTCACATCTTCTTTTTTTTTATCGTTTCATTGCAATTATCTGTGAAATTTAGTTTTACTAGCAACTTCTGAATAAAAACATTTTCAAAGTAAATCCTACTTTGGATTTATTTTAAATACACTTCAAAATGCTGACTGTTACCTGTGTTTCTTGACTCACTACCCTTCGCTCATCTCATCCATTTTTGTCAATTGTAAGCAATTATTGATATGATTGATGATTAGATGGGCTGAGGCTCAAGGCCTGAGGCATGCTGGGAAAGGTCTTTTGTCAGCCCCTGTGGACCTGATAGCACTAGTTCAAATCAAGTAGAGATTTGCTGGGAGAGGCGCCAAGAAAATGACTTTGTTTGACCCAGCTGCCAATCAATCTCCTTGCACAGTGCCAGACTAAACACGGTCAGTATTTTAGCGGGACTTGTTGGCGGCAGTTACCGGATGATTGAGGGGAAAACTGGGGTTCTATTCGGGGAGAGTTACATGAAGCAGCAGTAAACACACACTCACCCCAGTGTCCGCGGATACATGACTGCAAAATAGTAGGAAGTCTGCAAAAGTTGCATTTGGTCTGAGAAATGGTTATCAGAGAGAGATTTCCATATTTATGATATTAGTTTGAGTCGTTGGGTCATGTTTGAAAACTAAAATGTTAATTATTACCCGGATAAAAAAAAATTGTCATGATCATCTGTTTTTCTATTAGAACAACCTTGTATAAATATTCTGACAAAGGAAGCTAAACTAGTGATTACACATTTAATCACCAGATTATACCAGTAAGGCCAAGTCATTTAATTTAATTTACTAAATAACAAAGGCATTTATTTTTCATCAGTTGGTCAGCATACTACAGAAATGATTAAAAAAAGTTTTCAAACCTGAGCTGGGCAGCTTAGTCCTTTATTTTATCCAAAAAAAAAAAAAAAATCACAATATTGTATCACAAAAGTCACATTGAGGCCAATGTAATGGAAGTACATATTGATAATTTCTCATTATATAAAAGACTACTGCCAAGCACTACATCTGGCGATTATGAAAAACATCAATACTTTATGGATTTTAAATGAACTGAGCTTGAAAAAAACCATAAGCATCAATGTGGCTAAATAAAGCATTATTTTAGGATCAATGAAAGCAAAAGCTTGTTTAACCATTTATTAGAATTCCCTTCAAAAAATCAAATGGCATTTCAGTTTAATTACTTACTTTTTTAATTACTTTCCTTGTCTGCGGATCAACTATGCTTAGTGTTAATTGCTTACCATAGGCGTGTGTATGTTATCCATTAGAGGCGAAATCCCAGTACAACGAGGATGGGAAAATGCAAATGAACTAATATGATACCGACTGCAGTCCGCACTAAAATTGAGCTCTCTCTCTCTCTCTCTCTCTCTCTCTCTCTCTCTCTCTCTCTCTCTCTCTCTCTCTCTCTCTCTCTCTCTCTCTCTCTCTCTCTCTCTCTCTCTCTCTCTCTCTCTCTCTCTCTCTCTCTCTCTCTCTCTTTCTTTCATGGTCTCTCTGTTGATCACAGAGTAAGCAGTATTTAGTTTCTAAATAGCCTATATTTCAAAATGGGTTGAAGTTGCAAAAGTCTGGAAATGTCATCTGTCTGAATAAGCTTGTGCCAGAATAATGCTTACAACAACTCAGTTTCAACAGTTGGCATGTAAAAATAAAAATTCCCTCCATTTCATATAATTATATGCAATCCTTATTCTGGGAGCTGGACACTTGGTCACATGATCCAGTACCGATGACTCAGTATCAAATAATATGCTGGTCAAACAATATGCAGTAACAAACCAAAGCTGATCAAACAAGCATATTTGTAATCCAACATTAAAAGCTGTTCAAATTGATGTTGTTCTATTCACAAATATATATTTATTTATATAATTAAAAGAGGTTTTGGTTGATGAATCATATTTTATGACTGAATCAAGGCTTATTTATCATACCAAAGTAACAAAAATGTCCTTAAAATTAAAATTAGACTAAACTGCAAAGGCCCAACAACACTCTTGGAAATAAAGGTTCCAAAAAGGGAGTTTTTCGCTGTGATGGATTTCCCATTTTGGGATCCTCACATATCCTTAAAGTGATCATAAAATAACCATTTTCTTCTTAGTGTGACTGAAGAATTCAATTTAAAAAGAGTCTTTTGTGCAATGGAAAGGTTCCATGTATGTTAAAGGTTTTTCATAGAACCATAGATGCAAATAAAGAACATTTTATTTTTAAGAGTGAACATGCTAATAACATGTCAACAGCCAAAGTGTGAACCTCCAAAAATGAAACACCTCCAAAGAACCATATAACCAAGTATACTATACAGTGAAAAATGCAATATACACGCAGTAATGCAACCTGTGTGCTTACAAAGTTTCTAGTCGAATGACTCATGAATGCCATTATCCCATGGCCTCTAGATCCTTTTAAGATCACTGTAGATGAAAATACCAATGTATTAAGATTCATTCAGCACTGCTGTTATTGCCGCAGGCTGTTTTTACTAAAGAGCACCTAGTGTGAGACTGCAATAAAGAATAACTACCACATTACTAAATGCGCTGGTGGCACCATCGTAACAGCACTGGCGAGCAAAAATGAGGATGGAAATAAAATGGTGCAACCCATTTTCAAAACCACTGAAATCTTATTGAGTACAGGAGGTCAATGCAAACTGTAAATGCATTCAGGAAACTCAGGCTCATATTTTGGACTTAGGACCACAAACATAGACACTATATATGCACCTTAATTCTCAGATCTCTGAAAGCATTTACCACAGCACCACAAGGGGGGAGACAAAAATGACTTGTGGCATTAGTAAAGCGTGGAACTTAAATGCCATTCAAAAGGTCATGAGAATGTGTTTTAAAAAATAAATGAAAAATAAGTCCTGAGCTTCCATGCATTGACTAGATCTACAACAGCTGCTATCGTGTTAACGGTTAGGAAATAATACAGAATTAAACCTGTGCACCTCAGAAAATAAAAAATACTGACAAATGTCATCTTTTCACTTTATATTCAATATCCTAAACTAATTGTTCAATATAAAAGCACTCTAGTCTTTGTGACACTACTATCCTATACATTTTTGTGATGAATATTACATCTTCTTTGAAGTTTTGTTGATTTGTCCCTCTTTTTTTATTAAAAAAAAATTCTCGTAAATTATCACCATAACATTTATGCAAAACTTATATTTAATTTTTATGTATTTGTTGTATTAGTAAACTTTTTAAAAGATAAAATCGTGTAAAATAAATCACAATAATAAACAAAGGCACTTAACTCCATCTCTTTCTTTACTTTTGCATTCATTTCTGCTCTAGTTTACATCAAATATTGTAGGCTTTTATGGTAAAACGGTTTGAGATGTTCCTCAAGTTGCTTTGAATAAAAGGGTCTGCTAAATTGCTAAATTTAATAAATATAATGAAAATTGAGTTTGCCTTTTTTGTTGCAGTTTTTTATTTCTAGATTTGTGGAAGAGAAAATAATATTTCTATAAAACAACCACCATGCTATTATTTTTTGAAATATTTTCTATTTCACAAAATATATATATATTGTGGGCTTTGTGAATGGACCTTTATTTTGACATGATTGTATTGTTAACAGCATTATATATCTACTCACTTTTTGTGTCCAACTACATTTATTCTTATTTATAGGTAAATATAAGGTTTGATGACTTAGTTAAAACTCAGTTTCATTGCTTAGCATGTAAGAATCTGTGCACACCACAGTCTCTGTGGGAGGCAAAGCAATGCAAAGTGGTATTCCTCAACAATACGGCTAATGGAAACAGAGTAGAAATGCATCATAATGAAAGCTGGGGTCAAACGAGGGGAACGATTCCTCATGGGTGGAATCAAAACAAGGAGCCGAATGAAACTGAGACTCAGATTTCACTGCTGCACAATTCGATTTGTGTGATACCACTCTGTGCTACTATAATATTCATAATTACGGTAACACTTTGAGAAGGGAGTACAGTTTTTTTTTTTTTTTTTTTATATAATATAATGTGATCAATGCCTGTTACAAACAAAGAAAATTCTGAAATTACAGTGCACTGAGATCATGAATTATGGAAAACATGGATTTAAATATTTCATTTGCTGCTAAAAAGGACATTTGCTTTATAGTTTAATATTTATGGTTCATAAGTTTCATCATGTTTTAAGCTCCTTATTAATGGTGCACATAAAAGTGTGAATAAATGAGTTTCTAACAAACTAATTTCCATAGCCAACTAACCCTCTCAAAATGAAATCAATCCCAGGTCAGGCTTTAGCTTCATTCTCTCCCTCCATTCCCCTCGGAGCAGACTCAAAAAACTGAAATCACTCCAGGGAGACAGGGCATAAATGGTTATGATCCAGTTTTATTGAAAGCAACCCAAAGAAACTCAAAATCCGAGCGAGAAGAACAAAGAGCAAGACTACAGTAATAAATATTTGCCGAAACCTATTCAGAGTGCAGCAGAAAAGCAGACCTTGTCTAAATCATTTTCCAGGTCAAGTACACTACTCGAGGGCAGTAAATGCTCAACACCAGGCTTTTTTTTTTCTTTTTTTTGCATAACTAAATCTGGGGGGGTTTGCATCACTCACGGAACCAAACTTGCAGCATCGGCATAATGCGGGGGAAAAAAGTACCCAAAATGTATGGAAAATGTGCAAAAGCCAGAGTTAAATTGAGGCCAACAGTTAAGGAAGTGAAGCATGTATATTCCTGGTGTTTCCAACATTCTACCCCTGCTGTGTTACATGGCCACGACCCCTTTTGTGTTGGGTTAACCCGTTAAATCCCACCAAAGTGGCTATTCAGTGGAGTGCCATCCACCCCAGGGGTTATTGTGATTGGCCATTGTTGAGAACAATAGACGTAAAGAGGATAAGACACCAGAAGCACTTCCTAACTTCCCCCAAAGTCTTCTCACTTTCTCCACTCTGGTAGGGCAAGTGCCTGGAGCGATTGATACCCCCCCTGTTTAATTTCCTGTTTAACGTTAGGGAACTCATTTGTTTGATCCCGAACCCAATGAAATTATGTTAAATGGCATGCCATTTTTCATACAAATGAACATTTTCTGTGACTGGAGCTTATGTTTTAGTCAAATGGTTTATTACATTATTAAAAGCTGCCTGTCTAGATGGAACTAGTTAATAAACTAAACTTGCTCCTAAATATTAATAATGCTTGAGCCACAAATGAAAGAAAACCATCAATGCAAGCTCCTAACCGAACCCTAATTAAACAGTCGAAATGCATCCTATACTGATTTAGAAGCATAGCATCAGAATTTGTTTCTCATATTTTCCCATTCATTATTTGTAAACAATTTTTTCTGATTTAAATCTGCAAGAAATTACAGATGCTCTATCATTCAATTTTAGTTCTCCATCATAAATCATGAAATCACAGATTTTCAAATAAGTTCAATGCTTGTGATTATAGGACAATTTCATCCTTCCCTTTAATCATGGGTCACTGGTTCGAAAATATATTCTCGCTCTTGCCTCCCTCTAAGCAGGTGAACTGAGCTCAAGACTTTCCCACGATCCCTCAGTAAATCTCTCTTTGCTCTGCCCCTTTCCTCTGTCACAGCCATCTGTCTATTTTTTAGAGAGCGTCTGGTGGAGCAAGTGTCAGCTGCTGGGACAAGTCCAGCATTCCAAAACAGATTTCACCACAACATTTAGCCAGAAATACAAATAATCAGATTCCAAATTTAAGATGCATCAATTGTACTACTATAAACAATGGAATACCTAACGATTTCTCTTTCTTTCTTTATGTCTGTCTCCCTCATTTGAAA
Organism: Rhinichthys klamathensis goyatoka; assembly: GCF_029890125.1. Lineage (NCBI taxonomy): Eukaryota > Metazoa > Chordata > Actinopteri > Cypriniformes > Leuciscidae > Rhinichthys > Rhinichthys klamathensis. The sequence continues at coordinate 573,523 of NW_026606829.1, forward strand.
GAACCCCGTGGTGTTCTGACAGTCCAAGAAAAGTGAATTTCATAGAGGTAAGCATGTTTTTTTTTCATAGAGTCTGTACTACTTTAGAAAGATTCACCATCAAGCATCAACCTCTTATAATATGACTTTGCTAAATAGAAAATTGACTATTAAAAGGGGACATCCAATGTGAGAAATTTAAGGAGTATTATCAACAACAACAAAAAAAGCCAAAAGCTCTAACCAAAATTGTCAAGAATGCGATTAAGAAGTCTGTTCTTTAGCTGCCAATGTTTTTCAGTAAAACACAATATCTGCAACCTATCCAACAGCATTTGACCTTCACGCTCTTTGTGTGAGGTTTTTGTTTGGGTCATTTTTACTGAAACCGGACCTGTCAGAGCAATAGCCAAAAATAATGTTTTGCTTTAAAAAAAAAGAAAACATTAAATAATCGAGCTATGTTACGCAGTCATGTGACATACAGTCGCCCTTCTATCCTCCATTTCTCCTTTTTTCTGGTGAGCAGCCCATGCACATATCATTAGAGCGTTAAAAGAAGCGAGCCTGGTGCCACGGGTCTCCTCCTGTGCTGCCTTCCCTCTAAACGTGTGACACTGGCTGGCTGAGAGCATGAGAACGGAGCCTTTTGAATAGCAGGATCCTCATACTTGGCTAGTAACCATGGAAGCAGATGCCTACTCTCTTTGCCCTCCTTACCTCCTTGCTCCCTCATTGAAAAGAGGGCACGCCTCGCTTTCTTCTTCCTGACCGAACTTGCCTGGCCCTCAAAGGGAGCGATTGAGCAGGTCACTGGTCTAGACTTGTTTGCATGGTCCACGGAACAGCCTTGAGGTAACCCTTGCTCCCCGTGCGTCGCACCACCGCAGACTGCAGAGGGGGCATCGGAGATGTGAATTTGAAAAGGAGCTCCGTCCGATTTTGCCTTTGTGCCTTTTCCCTCATCGATCGGCTGAATATCGAACCCTCAGTCTGTGCATGTGTGAAACGGATAGCTTAGTAAGCATTTTTTCTAATCAAGCTTGCGTTGTGGGCCAACTCTCTCGTTTTTCTCTCTCTTACTTAGCCGCTCTCTCTCCCTCCCCTCTCTCCCTCTCTCTCTCTCTCTCTCCGTCTGTCCCTCTTTCTCCATTTCTCTCTCACTGTTTATTTTCTCCATTTCTCTCTCTCTTTCTATTTTCCTCTTTCTGCATTTTCTCTCTTTCTGCTTTTCCTTCCTCTTCTACACTTCTCTTTTGATAATCTGGGACATTTGGATAAGCATGTTGTGATGCTTCTGATCAATGTCAATTTTTTTTCTATCTGTTATTGATCCTGAAGTGATTTCAGCTTTGTGTTACCCGAGGATTTTGCATGCTGTTACAACTGTTTGCTTTTTCAATTTCAACTGGGATGACCACTAACCACAGAGGGACTTTTTAAACTATTTAGACAAAAATACTGGCAAATGCACTGCTTTTGTTTCCATTCCATCTTCCAAGATGTATGGATGACAGTTTCCTCTTTTTTTAAAAACAAATAACATATTAAAAACTGATGTATCGTGAGGTGAGTATAATTATGTTTTCGTATATTAGAGTTGGTATAATCAGCTGATGTAAAAGATTAAATAGAAAAAAAACCCTGATCTTTTCCTGCTGTTTAATAAATGTACACTATCTACTTGAAACATTTATGTTGAATATGCTGTATTAAAGCTGTGAGTCTTTGAATTTATCTGTGTCTCTCATCATATGACATGTTGCAATTATTGTGGGATTACTGGGCTTTCACTATGTACATATTGTGATGAGATTTCTTAAGTGCTCAATTTCCCGCATATGAACATCAATGAATATATATTAGACTAATACTCTATAGTAATACTAGACTTCTTAAATACTAAGCCTAAAACCAAATGAAATATTTTCTATGTTGCTAGAAGAAATGTTTGTTTGGAGGCAGAAAAATATACTCCAAATAATTTTAGTAAAATGGTAACACTTTATTTTACAGTGTCATTGTTACATATGTTACATGTAATTACTATAGTAATAACTATAAAATATGCATAATTACATGCAACTGATCCTAAATCAAACCAAACCCTAACCCTATAGTAAGTGCATGTAGTTAATTAATATTACTCAGAACTGAAATGTATAATTACACTGTAAAAGGGACACCTTAAAATAAAGTGTAACCAAATTATTCTTTATTTATTGTGTTGAAATGATATATTGAAGTCACTATGTATAGAAAATATATACAGGAATGTGATAACTCATCAGTCAACATCAATGATAATATAAATACCAAAAGCACACTAAATAGCACACTAAAATAATGATCATTTGTTTTGTCATATGTTCTAAGAATATGACAACACAAATGTAATATCATGACAGTCTGGAAAAAAAAAATATTGCAGGCATCAAAACTGACAAGTTTTATTCAAGACTTTATCAAAATATTATATATTTTTATAATACAATATTTGAAACAATATTGGACAAAACGTATTAGACAATATTATAAGATTGTATTTAAGTTACATTCAAATTTATTTACTGTATATTTTTGATTAAGGTACTTTATGTGCACGGTATTGTTTAAAAATAGCTTACAAAAAAAAAGAAAAAAAAAAATATTTTTTAACATTGTTAATCTAAAGAATATCCCATTTGCAAGACTGATTAAAACAGTTAGAAAGAAATTTGAATTATATAGAAATAAGTATTTTAAAACTGTGTAATGTAAAAATAAAAAAAGCATTTAATAAAAAAAAACCTTCATGTGTTACTTTTTTTCTAAAACATCCCATATTCCCCATATGTTTTTACATACATTATAAGTACATGATCTATGTTTCATAAAAATAAAAATAAAAGTTTTTTATCTTTTCAACCATTGTGGACATACTTTTTTTTCTTTTTCTTTGCCTGCTCAAGTAAGTTTGGGTGAAAGATTGAAAATGCACCAAACTGGGTGTTGAAGGGTGAAACGGGGATTTTATTTTGGAGAAATTTGATTGGACGGAGCCCCACGCAGTGTACCACGCGCGCCATGTCAGTAGCTGGCGGTGAGGTCACATAAAATGGAAGCTTAAGATCCGAGTTCAATCTGGAAATTACCTACTGTCGGATTCCATTTACTGGCTATTGTCATACAAATACAGGCCTTGTCCAATTTAAATACACAAACATTGAAATGTAATAAGTAAATTATTTACTGTTTTTGCATTTTGAACAGCTGATATGGCAACGCATTTAAGGATTTTCGTGCTTTAATTATAGAGCTCTTGAATGTGAAAATAATGTTCACTCTTTGGTTTCTTATTTTTTCATATTATTTATACAACTTTAATGCAATTTTCAACATTAGAGCAGATGTATAAATGTTATACTGCAGTCAAATCCATCAAAACTCTGGTGCTTGTTTTTACAGTGCAAATTCCTTATTAGGAAAGATATTAGAAAATGGCATTATATCTCTAAAAGAAATAATATAGAGACAATTAGATACTCTGTCTGTCTTTCAAAATAATTAAGAAAAGATCTGAACAGCATTTGATTTGTCTAAAATAGTGATTTATAGTGAAATATTAATTTAATTTAAAAAGAGAAGCTACATTGGCAAAGCATTAAACGCACAGACAGAAGACCGTATATCTCAGCTCATCCCCAACAATTAACGTGAGCCAGGCAAATGACTTTCACCATAATGCAATTATATCACTTGTGGTATGCGTTAAACGGCCATGTCCAAAAGTGTCATTTGTGATGTGCTGCTTTGTGTTTTGACTTTGAGACTTTCCCGTTCAATATGTTCTTTTGGCTCGCTCGAACGTGTGACTCACAATAGACAATGAAGCCAAGACCAGCTGTGATTTTCTGTTGAGCTCACTCTATGCATTATTTATAGTCACATCAGTAGATTAGGCTGAAAGCTTGACCCTATACCGCATGATAATGTCTCCAGCCCGTTCGCGTTCTGGTCACCACTAACAAATGATAACCCCTTATCTGACTGCTTTTCCGTCCTCATAATGCAGTTTAATAGAGCAGAGTCTCAATCGCTATGTCCATTTCTCACTAATCTGTTTTGTTCTGTTTTTACACATACAATTTTTGTTATTAGATAGAGTACAACGGGGCTAAAGGCACACCTTAAGAAAAAAATAGCTTTTCACTAGTGTATGATTGTAGAACAGATAAATATGTTTGTATTGAATATTGATGGAGCAACAGATTTTGTATAAAAATAAATCATAAAATGTGTTTATTTTGTTTAAAAATCTTGTAAATTAATGAGTTGGCAAGGCCTTTTACCCCACACACGGGTAAAAGGCTCACCAGCATGGGGCAAAAGGCACACATTATTTATACAAATACTTTAGCTATGTTTTTAATAATGTCTAAGTTAATGCTTGTTCAAAACAATCACTGTAGCAAAGTTTGTACTATTGTCTGTTTATTTTGATAAATAAATAAATGCTTTTTTTGTTAAATAAATGTACTAATATAAAAATATATTTTAAAAACAGAAACAACATGATTTTAAAAAGAGTCAATATTCTGAAACCATTGAATGTTATCCCATAATAATTTAATATAGATTTACAGTAGTAACAGAAAATTATTTATTATATGATATGATTAATATCATATTTTTAAGTATGATGGTTCCATTATAAATATGATTATTATCTCTGGTGGACACCCAACTTAATATATGATATTTACCATCTGAATCTAACTATGTTGGAAAAGCCAGCCAACTATTTATTATTATGTTAATTATTGTGCCTTTCACCCCAATAGCATTTTTTTTTTTTTTTACATATTGGAAATTTTATATGGAAAAACTGTTGCTTTAATTACCTTGAACAAAACTGAAAATCATTAATAAGACCTTTGTATAAAAATATATTCCATAATTTTAGCGATTCTCATTTGAATCGCTAAAATTCGAATCATAAATCTACAACATTTCTAACGCAATCTACAACATGAAATATTAGATCAAATTAGCACAGAATCAACATTGCGCTGCTGCCCGAGATTGCGTCAAGTATCAGCCAAATTTCCACGTGCATCTTGAAAAGTGGATGTTTTGGAAAGTGTTACGGCAAGTTTGTGTGCCATCTAGTGTTTTAAAGGGAAAATCAAATCAAAGGCGCCTTTTACCCTGGTGTGACTTTAGTCCTGTTGTATACCCTACCGAAAAATCTCAGATTTGTATTGCAATTACTAGAGTAAACTGGTGGACAGATATCCACCTGGTCCAATACATTAGTTTTTGTGGATTGTACCTCAAGTACCCTGTCGCTCTTCAAACAGATTCTCAAACAGATCCCCCCTCAGAGTCAGTACACATCACAAAAAGATCCCCCTCTGCATTCCCCGAGCTAACAAAACACCATTATCTGTTTAATTGCCTGAGAACTGTTAAATACCCTCTATTTACATGACAAGATGCATCTTGTTGCGAAGTGTGACACAAACGAGTCAATACACAAAAGATGAAGGTGGTCACCACCGCCCCTGCACCCCCCAAAGACAGGAGTCCGGCTCATGAATGACAGTGCTGCAACAAGCACCCTGAGCAAACACACACACACACAAACCTAATTGGTTTTTAACCAGGTTAATGGAGCTTTAGCAGCAATCCCTGCATTCAAAGACATAAGCACACTTCACTAAACAGATGTTTAATGAAACAACCACAGCAGTGTCAGTGTGATACAAAATATGTAAAATATAAAAAATGTTTTTACAAAAATTATATATATATATATATATATATATAATTTGAATCCTAATGTATTATCTATAAGCCCTATATACATATATATATATATACACACGCACAGACTGTATATATATATATATACACACACACGCACAGACTGTATATATATATATATACAGTGTGTGTGTGTGTGTGTGTGTGTGTGTGTGTAAAATATATATATATATATATATATATATATATAGGGCTTATAGATAGATAAATACACTGTCTATAATTATATATGCACGCATATATAAGGCTATATAAAAAAATTGTTAGATGCGCTTAATCAATTTGACAGAGCTAGTGTGTGTGTGTGTGTGTGTGTGTGTGTGAATATTGATCATGAATTAAAATACAAAATATATGAAGTAGGAATGCACAAATAATATTCTAGGTTGATTCTAACATAAATTTATTTAAATTTTATTTAACATAAATACATTAAAGTGTATTTAATTTAATAATAAAATATTTCTCAAAGAAAAAAAAGCTTCTATTTTGCATCATTTAATTTAATACAATTGAATAATTCATTACAAATAATTATACATTAAGATATTTATATCATAGGGTTTGAGTGAAAATGAACATGAATTTAATATTTGCTTTAAATTAATTGATGGCAAGTTTGTGATTCAAAACCTGATATGATATGATGAATGTTCCAAAGAGTTTACATATGCTTATTTGATTAGTGACTTGCAAACTTTAAAGCTATGTATGATTTCACATCCTAATCCTGTTTAATTACAGATTTAAATTAAAAAGGCTGAGTTTTTTTTTTTTTTTTTTTACATGGACGCTCTGTCATTTGAATCCTAATGTATGATAAAAAAAGAGTGGAGAGAGTTTGAGCAGAGGACGAATGACCCGAAGGAATGGTGACTCGGAGAAAAGGCTGGTATCACACTGGGAGAAAAAAAAAAAGCGAGAGGGAGAGAGATGGGGTTCATTCTGTCTTTTCTCCCTCTCTCTCTCTCTCCCTTTCTCCTGCTGCCTTTGTGTGCCGTGCAGGAATGTGCTTGCTTTTCATTTCTTTCTTTGTGTCTGCCCCTCAGGCCCTAGCAGGCAGTGTCTTATGCCACAGCGGGGTCATGGCAAACACAGAGACACATTCATGGCCACATCAAGTTTATGTGAGAATCTGGTCCTTCCTTGCCCCTCATTTCCATATGAATTGTTAATAAAATAGCAGTCCTGTGAGGAGGAGATCACTCCAGCAGGGGAAGTCAAGCAAAGCAACCTTGGTTTAAAAACGGCCTCATCCCTTCTGTTCCTCAGATGTAGAAACGCTTCGGTTAAAGCTATCGCGAGCATTTGTCATCATTACTGACAATGTTTACTTAAGCACAACCACCTGTGAACTGCTCCATCACAAAACACCAGCGAAAACTGTATATTTTAATAAATGGCTCAATGAAAATAACATGCCTAAATAATAAATTTGAGAAATAACCATATAAAATTCCACGGTTAATGCGATATCCCACCGAAGCTTCTCACACATGCATTAAAGGCAAGACTCTTTGTTTCAAAATGTTAGCCAGCAATAACACAAAATGGAGCTTGGGAAAAAAACAGATCCCCATTTTTAGTTTGGGAAAACAAGCTGTTCTCAAGCCAATCACAGTTTGGGCCTTCTGGACAGGGAGCAGGATACATCTGAAGGGCTGGCCAGTTGATTGACTTTTCTTTAGGTTCAACACACGTGTCCTGTGACCCCGCCACACTTTCCCATGCCCCGCGATGCCCCATCTATTCTAACAGACATCCCTAATTCCCCCCATCCTCCACAGACAGATCAGCCTCGGCCATCACACTTGACAGCAGCCGTGTGTACGAATTCCCTCTGTGATGTCAGGGAGGTTTGCTGTCCAATAATTAGAGGGCGAGGAAGGGTCAGGATACGATGTGGACAGGTGATTGGACAAGATAGAGGAGCTCACCAAATCAACCTGCTCCGGCTGCGTTTTATTCAGCACATCTGCACCGGTGATGTTTCGTTAAATGTGGAGTGTAACAGAAATAATATCATCAGGCACATCATTTACGTTAACCTGGGGGGAAAAAGTATTGTTTATATACGGAAAATGTTTTCCATCGAAATAAGGTTATATATCATACTAAGGTTATATATTTAACAATAATACAAATAATTGATCAAAAATTTGACATAATTACAATAATATTTTACAATAATTATTTAAAATATAATTTATTATTATAATAATTATTATTCAAAATCATGAATTATAATTATACATAGGTTTAAAATGATTTCATATAAATTAATAATCAATATAATTAAGATTAATTATAAAAAAAAATGAATAACAAAATGCATTCCATTTTTCTTTTAGTCAGAGATTGCATCAAATGTTGCCAAGTGCCAACACAACTGTGTCACCGGCCCACCGGTGGGCCCAAATCTATTACATTTTTAAAACAGTAATATCCTATACTAAACCTAAACTAATCTTGACAAACTATATATCATTTGAAAGCTTACAATCTTAAAAGCTTATAGTTTCCATATTTGGTGATTGATTTTCAAAATAAATTACAGAGGAGCTGTAATTTATCAATTTGCAACAAGAATATTTTCATACTCCTAAGGCGTGTTTAGACCTTTATTTTGAAATAGTGATGAACATGAAAAATCATGAAAGAAGGGTAGAAACCTCAGTTTGTTTTCATGCCAAGAGTTCAAAAGATAGCATCCATTCAATTATTTTAGAAAAAAAGGTCTGAAATTTTTTTAAATATAAAGAAAAAAATTATAGATTCACCATTTGTGATGTGGCAGGAAGCTATAACGCACATACTTGTTCTTTTTGTGTTTCTTAGAGGTTGAATTCATATCAAAATCTGCCAAACTTCTCATATTACTTCTGAATAGGATGTCTACTTCATAAATTGTATGAAAATTGTGGAAATAATGGTTCAGATCACTCAAAACACATTTGGAAATGGAGGCGCCCTTATATGGGCAGTAATGGAGTCTGGTTGTCATCTAGTGAAAAAGTTTGGTACTGCGCCCAAACAAAATCTTACTGAAAGCTCATTTTTTGAGATATCAACCTAAAATTTGAAGCACAACTTGTTCAGATTTTTGGCTTTGTTTTTTTTTGTTTTTGCAGTTTTAGAGTCGCCCAGATTTTGAAAATATATATTTTATATAAAATATGAATAATTCAATTTTTTACATTGTACATTTTCATAAACTCAAACTTTTATAACCTTTTTTCTGTTTCACTTTCTTAATTTATTTCACTTCTAAAAAAATCTGCCAAATGTCTTCTTTAAAACAAGACCAATCTTACGTCTATATTCCAAAGCATTCTTGAATTACAACCATTTAAATTCGAAATGTGCATTTTCATGTATATTCAAAAAAGGGGGGGTGACACTTAAAGGGTTAATAGATGTGAAATATATACACAGTAAAGAAAAAAGTTATAATACTGATTATAATTATTGGAGTACAAGAAAATACGATTTCAGTCTTTCTACTTAAAAATTGTATGTTTAATTCAATGTGTTACTTGCCATTTCTTTGTAATTATTATTTCTGAGTGAAAATTGTTTAAAAGTAAACTCACTATTTTTTTCAGCGTATTCATATGCATGTTAAGTTGAATATACATACATTTTTTAAAAAAACTACACAATTCTTTGTGTAAAATTTCCATTTCACAGGATGTCAGATCTCATAATCTCCATCTTAACTTGTGTTATAATCTCTAACATGTATCTTCTGCTCAATCCTGCTTTGTGGTGCTGTACATCTGTTATTCATACAGCGCTCTTCGCGTGATTAAGTCGTCTCTTTGTGGACATGGATGTCCTCACTCTTTAGTGTTTTTGGACTTGCGGACAGATCTTGCTGTGAATCGAGGGTATGTCTGCCAGCTTGACACGCACAGAAGGAGAGCATGACATCAGGGCTTTGTCATTTAGAAGATCTATTCAAGGATTACAGTGGAGAATGAGCCCCTGCCCGGAGGAGGCTTATTTCACTGAAACCCTAGCTGTTTTCACTACCATTTTCTTTTTTCTCCAAGCACTTCTGTATGTAGCTTGGGAGAGTACTATAGTTGCATTACGTATTCAAATCTGAGACTTTTAACCCTTAGGCACCACTTCGGAATACAAAAGAGGTTGTGTGCCCACATGATAATATCACATGAGCCTTCACCCAAATATAATAAAAATGACAAACACTGATACCATAAAGTATTTCTATTTCTGGGAATAACCCTGGAAAAGCTAAGATTCATTAAAAAAAAATAAGTCTTAATTCTTGGCTATCAAACAGATTAACTAGACCAGATAATGTATTACTTTAATATACACTCAATGTGTTCCAAAGGGGGGTTTTCACAGTGATGCCATAGAAGAACCATTTTTGGCTTTCCAAAGAAGCTTTCAGGGATCAGTTCTTAAAAGAACAATGTTTTTCTTATCGCAAAGAACATTTTAATAATCGAAACAAACCTTTTCTACTATAAAATACCTTTATTTTTAAGAGTGTGCATTATATGGAATGGCACACATTGGTATACTCCTTTTATCTCTTGTTTTGTCACTTAAAGAAACGTACTGTTTTAAAATGCATTTCAACTCTTTAGCCAGTTATTAATAAAAATGTACACGAGATAGATAGATAGATAGATAGATAGATAGATAGATAGATAGATAGATAGATAGATAGATAGATAGATAGATAGATAGATAGATAGATAGATAGATAGATAGATAGATAGATGTCAGAAGTTTACACTCATTTTTTATAAATACAATTTTTTTTTTTTTTTTTTAATGGTTGTTTTGGCAGGCAGAGTATCACATATCATCATTTTTTTTATTTAATTTATTTTAAGAAAACAATCTAGTTTTTCTTCACGGCAAAAACTGACTCTAGTGACAAGTCTGACATTACTTGCTGTTTGCTGAACCCAAGCATAACTCTCTTGCTCTCTCTGCAACACAGCAGAATACATTTCCTGTGGATATCAGGGAGCCATTTACTCACATACTGCTTCTTTTGTCTTGTCATTTCCCCAAACAAGTGTCCTGTGATTTAAAAAAAAAAAGAAAAAAAAAAGGAAATTTTATACTTCCTTTGTACTCATCACAGGTGTTTGTACAGCTTACTTGTAAAGGAGACGATAACATAAGCTGAAGCATGTTTGGATAATTCTAAGTTAAAAGTCATGTTTCAATTTGACTGAGATATTAGCCAAAAAAAAAAAAAAAAATCATGGCAGGGATTATTTTTGAACTGGCTCTGATGTTTATGTTTAGTGAATTTTTAAACAATCTTTTCTATGGTATATAACTGATTTCTAAATTTCCAAGGAAAGCCTCTTCCCAGCAGGTATTAGGATTTCCTCATTTTGCACATTAATTCAAATAATTTACAATACAATAATATTAAAATATACTAAAAAGGTGCATTTACTAGTACAATCAAAGACATTAAAGCTGACTGACACATTAAAAAAAGTACAAAAGCACCACAAATGAATACAAAATGTCACAATATGGTATCTCCTTGAGTCAGGTTTGACAACAGTGTTGTAAAAGACCAACTGCCTTTTAACCATCTGCAACTCACCAAGTTTGAATGCATCTTTTTAAATGAGATTTGAAAGCCAATTGGCAGAGGATGAGCTTTAGAACATCATACACCTTTAGAAGACTTAGAATATAGTGCATAAGGTGGACTTTCATTGACTTATTTTAAAAAATATTTTTTTTTTTATTAAATTACTGTAATTATTAAACATGTGGCTAAATGTAATTTGTTATGAAAACTGTTTGGTGGTAAGGGTTGGTTTATGAGCTCAAAAATATTGATATAATAACAATGTAAATTATACTAGTGTCATATAATACATAATAACAAATATATTGCTGTTGAATTTCCATGTATTGCATCATGGCTTTGACAAAATCCTCCTATATGAAGTGAAAATATCACAAGAGTTTTGGTCGCTCACAGTAAAAAGTGATCAGTTGACTTAACTTAAAAAAAGGGAGGAAACCTGTTGCCCTATCTTATTTTATTTTTTATTTTTTTTTATTACGCATTAAGTTTATTTACTTAATAATTTGAAGGCAATGGGTTTCCTTACTTTTTTAAGTAAAGTCAACAGATCACTTTTTACAGTGCAGCAAAGGCCCTCGAACAATGCTCTCTCTTCGCTCTCTTTTTCTATTAAAAGTAAAAATCCCTGAATACTCTATAACTCAAAAGTATATAAATATTATAACTTTATAACTCTTTAAATGGCTCCCATAAGGTTCTGGGAGTATAGCTACAAACACATTGAGTATAACGTGCGAGTGCGAAAGAAATTTCACATTCACCCGAGGAATTTGAACAAGATGGATCTAATCTGTCTTAATCCTCTGTGAACTCCAATTACAATTTTCTTGATCTACACTTGACCTAATACTCCCATGCGTGGCACCTCAGACCAAGAACCTTAACTTTGCTAATTGGGCCTTCTTGCCAACTCGATGAATGTAGGTCTTCAAACAGCATTCCCAGCAGGGCTGTTTTTAGTCTACAACTGAACTCACCAAAAACCTGAATAGAAAAACAGCGTTTCCACAGCTACATGAATATCAATCATCATTGGCGTAATGTAACTTTATTTTTGGTTAATGGTTAATAACTTAAAACTGGTTCGACAGAAGCACTGAATGGATTATTACAGCACAACAAATACATAGTTTTTCCCCCCATTCATATAAAACTTTAAACTGGATGTCTAGACAGACTACACAAATAAACAGCATACAGGACTTCATGCAGCGATGAACAGCACCCAGGTAAATACTGAAAGCTATTCCCAGAAAGTCCTTGAAAGTGACAGAGCCTGCTGGTTAGTGTTTGCTGTCGCTAAAGAGAAACTGGACTAGACACTCAGCTAAAAGCATACTTCACTTAAAACGTTTATAAAAAGAGAGATAACATACTTAGCTTTTATTTAATATTAACATATATATAATGTATATATGTGTGTGTGTATATATATATATATATATATAGTCTTTGATACAATTTTATACATCCATAAATATGAAAATAAAAAATAATATGGAACCAGGAACTGCTGAAAATAAATTCAACCTCTTGTTTTCATGTGTGTTCAAGTAAAAGACTGAAAATCCAGACTAGGCCATGAACTTGTCTGGAATTCAAGCACAAAGCTGGCTTTTTGCCTCAATTCTCAGTTTCAGCTGATAAGGCACAGAGCTTGTTTGAAGAGTCAATACAAAAACATTTTTAAAGGAAAAATGGGAAAGATTGCTAAAGTCTATGTCCATTCCATGTGCGTGTGTGCACATTCCGGAGCAAATACACTTTACTCTCTGAACAAAATTGTGTCGACAAAGAAGGCTGAATACACTTACCATGCCTTTAGCCTGTATATCATAAAGGGAGTGAAGCATCCACCTTTATCACAGTCTATTCCATTTAAGGTTTTGAAATAACTGCTGTCTAGACCACGCAGAAACTTGGTGCTAAAGAAGTGAAACGACCTTCCCCCTTCCTGCGAACGATCTATTACCCCCCTCCCCGCCCGGCACCCCCTACCTCATCCATGAGTGGAATCGCTTTAAGTGCCTGTCAGGCAGAAAACCGGCTTCAGCATTGTGCAGCTGTAAGTTTCCCCGATCCGTTCTCCAATGAGATTGGCCCTTCCTTCACCACATGACTCAAAAAAAAAAAAAAAAGGCTAGAAAGTGAAGAGCAGAAGAAGATACAGCAGACGTGGAGAGAGCATAATCCTGTCGGCGGGGTCGTGTACCTGAGGAGCAGGTTTAAGTTTCTAGAGCTTTTCCGACATAGTTTGTGGAGGACTGGGAGAGAGCGAATGGGAGGGGGAGGAAACTGTGCATAATCCCTTCCCTGCAGAAACTTCCTCCCTCTTGCTCTCTCTCTCTCTCTCTCTCTCTCTCTCTCTCTCTCTCTCTCTCTCATATGAGCTGCTGGCCCTTGTCTGAGCACTGGAATGCAAAGGCCATGCTTCAAGAGGCCCAGTCAGACAAGCTCAAGTCAGTCACTCCTCTGTGACCTCAAGCTTAACACTAGCACGTGTGCATGGATGTGCATTTATACCAAATTAGAGCCCTATTATCTCTTTTACACTTTTTTTAAAAAATTAGGGTTGAGGGGGAAGTACTGTAGACTAAAGGTAGAAGGATACAGGTGTGAGGTGTGTACCCAATTGAAATGAAAACATACTTGTCAGTAATAATAATTGTATTCATTTCACTATTTCATTCCGGTATTGCCCAGTACACTGCATGCATTCAAAAGTTTGGGGTTGGTAAGATTTTTTAAAAGAAGTTTCTGATGCCCACCAAGACAGCATTTATTTGATCAAAAACAGTGTGATACTGTTTTCTATTTTAAAGCTGCAGTCCGTAGCTTTTCCTCTTTGTCGCCATCTCTGCATCTGCATCTGTAACTGCAGTGATTCGCGGAATTATCATCTTTACGTGGGTTGTAAATCGGCATGAAACAGCGCGGATGAACACAGTGTTTTGAGGCGAGTGCTGCTGTCAGTCACCGCGCTGTGTGGATACTGTCAGAATCACAGATTCACTTTTTGAAAGTTTGACCAACATAAGAATTTTCATAAGAAAATGTCTTCTGAACAAGTAAGTAACATCCATTTTTGTTCTGACCAACTAAGGGGGAAAAAGCATTCGACATGATAAGCTTCGTTAGATTTAATCAACGCGATTTACAGCAACCGTGCAAATTATAGCCTACTTTGTTCTCAAATTGTTCATGTTAACAACATCACATCAGCATTGCGTGACTAATGTTAAATTTAATGTGTTTTATGGTTACCTGTGTAGTTCAGAATTCATATTCTCCATAATGGCAAAACGAGAAAGGCGCAACAAAGGAAACTCCATAACTGTGTGAATTAAGAAAACGTACACGATTGAACTATTGAAATGTCTTACTTGTTCAGCAGAAAAAAGCCGTCTCTTCTTCCGTTTCGAACCCCTTCAAAACACGGAGTTCACGCACTTTTCAAAAGCCCCGCCGATGTTTAAATCCTCGTGTTCGGATGAGACGGTTTCTTTCTCTTTCTCTAGCCACCTTAAATCCGAAGTACGAAGTCTTTTGGGTTTTATAACTGCTGAATCTCCAGTTGACACTGATGATTGTTGTTTGGATCTTTCTGGATGCCATAAGTTTAATCATGTAAAGTGCTGCGAGAAAAGCCTATACATCTAAACATCTCGTCACGCGCAGTATAGCCGGCTAGCCGAAACTCCTTCTTTATGTGTACGGGTGTGACGCATGGGCGTAGGTTTGGTCTCAGCTTTGGTGGGGACATCCCATCTGCCCCCCCCCCCCCCCCCCCCCCCCCCCCCATTAAAACTGTATAATCTCAAAAATGCACTCTCAAAAAATAAAAACCTGAGACTGTAATGCTGAACAACCAAACATTTTATTTAACATAAATTATTATGTATCTATCTTCTATTCTATATCAAATTCTATTGATATATTCTATCCTTAAAAAAAAGCAAGTTTAACCCTCCTACCAGATATTGTTATTTGGATATTATCAAACAAATAATGATTCAATATATTTGAATAACCAACAGTGTTTACTTTTGCCTTTTTAACATTGCCAATATGTTTTTCCAGACATGTGTCTAGCAGGCTACACTCACAAATACAATACATAAACAGAATGTAGAAACGAAAAATGTCTCAGATGATCCACTGTTTATGTCTGCATTCTAAGTTAAGGTAGGCTAATTAACATTCAGTGACTTGCTAACGTCTATCATGATAGCGCGACTTCTATGAGTCTATCCGAGCTGCACACCCTGCTCCTAACCTTGAAAAATTGCAGAAGCTAGGTTTAACAGTAACAATATCCTGGGTAACCAGGATCACCAGTTAATACTATTTTCCACAGTAGAATCTGCATTTGAAAGCATGGTCAGTCACTACTACTGCTAGTTATTTGTGTGGCTAGTTATTTTTGCCTACTTACACTCTGCTTTATGAAAAAGCGAGTATGTCCCCTTTCTTCTTCTTGGGTGACATAGCTGATCTACTACAAAGTACAAAAAGGGGCAAAAAACGGAATATTAAAATGTTTTACCCTGGCCTTTGTATATGCATGAATATGTGCATGCAGAGAGACAGCCCTGGGAACTTACCGTCGGCGTCGTCACGCGCGCGCGCGCACACACACACACACCACCCGCTCGCTGCCAGTGAGTGCAAGCACAAAAAGTAGTCCCGGCCCGCGCGTGTAGCCTGCCTGTCAGATACCCCGCCGCCAATCAAATTACGGCGTATCTTGTACTGTCGTCGTCCTGGCCGTTGGAATCGATCCAAATAGCAGCGCAAATATCAAAATAGCAGTTCAAAGGAGCTTGCTAAATATTGGTGGGGACAAATTTGTCATCTCAAAATATTGATTGGGACTAGTACCTAGCGTCCCCCCCTAAACCTACGCCCTTGGTGTGACGTCATGACGCAAAGACATGCTCGAATTTCCCGCGGAAACCCACCAGTACCACTGGAATTAAAATCATTATTACAAGCTAACCGTTTTGAATCTAGCTATGGCAAGCAGATAGTTTTGACCACTGGCAGAATACGTTTTTTTTAATATAATTATTTTGGATTATTTTTTACTTAAAAAAGCTACAGACTGCAGCTTTAATATATATTAAAATGTCATTTATTCCTTCAGTCTTCTGTGTCACATGATCCTTCAGAAATCATTCTAATATGCTGATTTGGAGCTCAAGAAACATTTCTTATTCATATTTATATGTAAAATGTTACAGATCTTATTGTTGAGAAGATATTTTGATTAGCTTTTCTGTACAAAGAACATAATTTATTTGAAATAGAAATCCTTTTATCAATGTAAATACAGTTACTATTAAATAAAATGTAAAAAAATCTTACCTAAACCTTTTCATCAACTGACATTTATATAAAGACAAAAAAAGCATGACATTATGACAGTAAGTTTCATACATAATGGCAAAATTGTATTTTGTGACAGAATTTGTCATTTTATCAAACCGCTGTTGCCAATGAGAAGCCATTTTTGCTCTGAACAAACTTAAAGGGATAGTTCACCCAAATTTTTTAATTCTGTCATCATTTACTCACCCTCAAGTTGTTCCAACCCGAATTAATTTCTTCTGCACAAAAGATGATATTTTGAAGAATATGGGTAACCAAACAGTTAATGGACCCCATTGGCTGGAACACAATACTATGGAAGTCAGTGGGGTCCATCAACTGTTTGGTTACCCATATTCTTCAAAACATCATCTTTTGTGTTCAGTTGAAGAACAACTAGAGGGTGAGTAAATGATGACAGAATTTTAATTTTTGAGTGAACTATCCCTTTAAGCAATAATGTAACACATTTATAATGCTTTTTGTTTTTTACCTTTGTAAAACTTTTTTCCAGAATTTGACTTATATGCCTCTACTCTGTTAACTTTTATCCAAGTGTATGTTTTGGATGTCAAACGAGACAAGGATCATTTTCCATGTCCAACTGTAGCAGTGAAAATAAGTTACCGTGCCTCGAGGTAGGTTGTGAACCCAGGCAGACTTTTCCATCTGGTTTCACGCTCGCTCAGTGAACAGAACATCAGTGTTTCACCATAAACACAAACGTCATGCTCATATGATCAGGATACGTTTCCGTTGGCCTTTGCCTTCCTCACACTGTCTTAAGGCAATCACAAGACATATATATCCCTCTGAGCCAGTCTCTCATGAAATGAATACTATTTCTAGCAATGCCGCTTGAACTAATACTTTCACTTAGAGTCAAAGCTCAAGATATGCAGAAGTCGAGTGGGTTTTAGAGCACTATCAACTGCTCATGTCTGTTCGAGACCACACACTCACTCCTGTAGCTGCTTAGAACCTATTTTAGAATCAACCTTGTCTTCACGGTGCCCTTTTCAAGAATTATTCTTGAGACTAATTGGACCCTGGGGATCTAGACCTCAGTGCTGAGGGTCTAGAATAAGGTCTATTAGACGTCCATTTGGACTCAAGCCAACACAGCACATGACAAGTGGAGTAAGTGTTTGCTCCACCCATGAGGCCCTTATGAAAAACAAGTGCTTTTCATTATGACACAGAACTGCCTGACCTCATGTCTGACACTTTTTATAAGATTTTTTTTTTTTTTTTTTTATATTATAAATGAACAAGTCAAAGAGTTAATAGACTAAACTAAACAATAAATAAACACTTTTCTAGCAGCTGGATTTGTTCAGCTGTGCACCAAATGACCCTTTGTTAAACTCCGCCCTCCTCTCAGACAAGCTCTGCAGAAGGTCCCATAGGAAAAGAACTGGATCTTTTATCTGCTGTCTTTATTCAAAGCAAATGCTAAATTACATTATATTAATAACACGATTAAAAACTGGCAGAAACTGAATAAAAATCAATGCAAACACTGGTAAACTGAAAAGAGAAAAACCTCATTTGAAAGCGATTACAGTAACAAGTGAACGGATGTCTCACTCACTATTTTTGGATAATTTCTGTAAAAGTTCATTTCAAATTCTACCCAAACACATCAGAAGTCTGTAGAATTAGATTTAAAACCTTGGCTGTGTCCCAATTCAAAGGCTGCATTCTTCGAAGGACTCAGACTTCGAAGGCGCGAAGGTTGGACTGAGCGCAAATGGGACGGTCCAGCCTACGGAGGACTCCTCTTGTCGCCTAACAACTGTGACAGTTTCCGTTAAAGTTGATGGGAAGCAGTAACGTTTGTACTGGACTTTTTCAAAAGTTATATTCAACTGCCTAAAAACAAAACCGGATTCACAACCTGTCTAAATATATTCACTTTGGCCCATTTATGTACATAATAAAGAGTATAAACTATATAAAATCGCATCTTAGTAAGATATACTTAACGTTTAAACCACTTTCCACCGAATGGGTGACATTTGCTTGTTGTAAACTTTATTTTTTATATTTTTTCAACACTGATATTACACATTTAAATATTCAAAATGTGTATTGGTCAATTTATTTTTTATAAAAACAATAATTTTTTACAAGGTTTCTAAGCAGAAGATGGACGCATGTTTTCTCAGTCCTCTCACAACCATTTCTAGGGTTTACAAAGTATGGTGTGAAAAGGGAAAAACATCCAGTATGCGGCAGTCCTGTGGGCAAAGATGCCTTGTTGATGCTAGAGGTCAGAGGAGAATGGGCCGACTGATTCAAGCTGATAGAAGAGCAACTTTGACTGAAATAACCACTCGTTACAACCGAGGTATGCAGCAAAGCATTTGTGAAGCCACAACACGCACAACCTTGAGGCGGATGGGCTACAACAGCAGAAGACCCCACCAGGTACCACTCATCTCCACTACAAATAGGAAAAAGAGGCTACAATTTGCAAGAGCTCACCAAAATTGGACAGTTGAAGACTGGAAAAATGTTGCCTGGTCTGATGAGTCTCGATTTCTGTTGAGACATTCAGATGGTAGAGTCAGAATTTTGCGTAAACAGAATGAGAACATGGATCCATCATGCCTTGTTACCACTGTGCAGGCTGGTGGTGGTGGTGTAATGGTGTGGGGGATGTTTTCTTGGCACACTTTAGGCTCCTTAGTGCCAATTGGGTATCGTTTAAATGCCACGGCCTACCTGAGCATTGTTTCTGACCATGTCCATCCCTTTATGGCCACCATGTACCCATCCTCTGATGGCTACTTCCAGCAGTATAATGCACCATGTCACAAAGCTCGAATCATTTCAAATTGGTTTCTTGAACATGACAATGAGTTCACTGTACTAAAATGGCCCCCACAGTCACCAGATCTCAACCCAATAGAGCATCTTTGGGATGTGGTGGAACGGGAGCTTCGTGCCCTGGATGTGCATCCCACAAATCTCCATCAACTGCAAGATGCTATCATATCAATATGGGCCAACATTTCTAAAGAATGCTTTCAGCACCTTGTTGAATCAATGCCACATAGAATTAAGGCAGTTCTGAAGCGAAAGGGGGTCAAACACAGTATTAGTATGGTGTTCCTAATAATCCTTTAGGTGAGTGTATATGTGTGTGTATGAGAGAGAGTGTACATGACTGTGTGTATAAGATTTCTGTGTTAAAGTGATGTACTATGTGCTAGTAGTACTTCACAGCAGGTGGAAAAAGAAAGAATGACAGAGAGGAGAAGAGAGAGGGAGGGAGAAAGAGGGAAGTTAATATAAAAAGGGGGAAAAGAAAGGGTTGCAGGTGTGTTTCGCTCCTTCCCTTGCAGGATGCCATGGGTGGGTGTTTCTGGCACTTGTATGGGTTCTCTCCATCTTCTATAAAATATAAGAAAGACAAAACGTTTAAGTCACTTCGTGGTGGACTGGCTGGAAGTATGGTATTCTCATTGTAAAACTAATACTAAGGGTAACAGGACTGAGTCAAAACCCGGGAACGCGACGTGTGTATTGTATCTAAAATGTTAGATAAAATATTTTTTTCTCATAAAAAAAACAACACTTTAAAGCATAGATTGGATATAAAGTCACAAAACAATGCAAAAAAAAAAAAAGATTTCTGAAGGATTTTAATCATTATATTTCATGGTAAAGTTTAGACATGGAGAGTGGGGACATGCAACAAATGCTATTTTTTTAGTGTTCTATGTAGTTTTTATTAATTTATTTAATTATATTTCATTTTATTAAAAAAAAAAGTCTGAATTGCAGGATATAAACTGGCAATTCTGAGGAAAAAAGTTTATATCTCACAATTCTTATTTTTCTACTCAGAATTGTGAGATATCGTTTTCTGCCCACAAAATACATCATTGCTGTTTGCAAACACCCAAATGGTTTATATAACTGATAGCAAAATTTGCTAAGGAAGTAGGCTATTGGCCAGTAATGATTTATAAGGCGGGGCTTAGCAAAGTGTCAAGAGAAAAATTAATCAAACATTGTATTAAATAATTTATTATCTTCTGCTGTCCTCAATCCCGTAACAGAATCCACAGGGAATTGTGATTTCCTTAGCCTGTGTGTATCCGCAGTCTTGAGATGTTTATGTAAGGATGTGCTGAAATATAAATCTTGGAGTGCTCTACCCTCACAATGACAGTAACGCTTGCATGTAACTCTAGATGCACTACACTGTGATGAATTTGGTCCCCACCCACCAGGTGCTCATGGAAAGAATATCATGAAATACAGAATTTTTACAGTAATAATAATATTAATACCACACTGACTCACAAGATCCATTCTGTTTGTACACCAGTTTGCAATCAGCTGACTTGTCCGTTTTCCCGCTGGTCTTTCTCTTTTGCTGGTCACTCTATGGCAGTGCGGTAATATTTCACTTCACTTCGTAATATTTGCATCAATAAATCAAAAGCATTGGTAAAATGCATGCACAAATTCAGACGAAGAAGTTGAACTGTGCCTTAGTATTTTAGTTGTCCCAATTTCAAATGAAAACTGTTAATCTGTTAATCAAACTAAATAATCAATATAAAAATGCATCTAAATGTAAAAATGAAGTGTCAGGCTGTAGTGAGCTCTGCTATTGTCTTCTGACATTTGAAAGCATTACTGCCTATTGAGAATCTGTAATAAAACTGTCGTGTTCTTCAAATGGTCACATTATACTAGCACACAAAACTATAAAACTAAACAAAGGTAGTTAGGGCACAACGCATTTATGAGCATCTCAACAAAGACATCTCATTGGCTAGCAGACCTATCATATTGCAAAGGCAATAAATTCGAGTGGAAGTTTTTGTGACAGTAAACAGCCTGTCTGTGGAAGAGAATGAATTGTGGGTTAATTGAGAGGCGCAGTTTTGCGATAAAGCTCCACCACCTCTGTATGACCCCTGTGATAATGAGCAGTATGACAGAGGGCAAGTTATCCTTGACACTCCTAACAAAAATCTACTGCCTTAAAATAATATATATATTGGGTTTATCATGCATTCCCAGGATGTCACCCATTTCTTTATCTTTAGAGGAAAAATAAGACTACATCAGTATTAGTATCTAGAGCCTGCGTAAATCGGATATTAAATTATCTTGTAATCACGAAATGTCTAGACAGTGGAACAATAAAAGGTTATTTGGTGAGTTAAGGACTGTTATGGTTGTATTTGGAAGTAGTCCTGTTTAACCAAGACATTCTGTCTGCAAGGTCCTTGACCATCAAAAAACTCACAATGGGAGCAGGAAAACCCCTGTTTTTCCACTCTCCAGCTTGTCTTACAAATGTGGGATTTCCCTTATTAACCGACACTTGCATTGATATGAAATGGAATATGTAGCGCTACAAATCCAGATATCCTATCGAGCAGTGACCAAATTGCAAGCAATCAAATGGGAATAATAAAATCTTTCAAACCAAACACTAGCTATTGTTGTTTCTCCTCTGTTTCTCCTTCATCCATTTTTTTTTTTTTTTTTTTTTGCTTGAGAGATCAAAGGCGAGGGTTTTAGCATTCCTCTGAATAAGCTTTTAGCTTAACAACACAGGGCAATTTAGATCTCTTGCCGGCCAAGACAAAAGCTTCCATGGATCTGTTAGCTGATATTCTAGTGCCTATTGTTGCCCTTGAACCTGATAAATTTGACAGGGCCCAAGAGAATGGACATTGTGATTCCACAAAGCTCTCCTTCAATAACCGAGGGGCTAATCTCCTCGCCTGATACCGTATTAATAACCTTTTAATTAAAACAGAAAGCGACATTGAACAAGGACTAAGCTGCCCCATGCTGGGAAGTATAACGAGAATCAATACGTAAACTCGCAGACTATACGAAAGGACGTTCGAAAGAGAGAGAAAAAGAGGCCCCTGTGAAGTGAACAATGTCACAAAAGGCAGATAGTGAGGGACAAAAATATTTGCTTATCAAAGGATTCGAAAGGACCAAAGCTAAACAATGCATCCAAGCGTTTATGGTGTATTTGAAATGATTCGAATTTATTCCATTTTATTCTATTGATTAATGACTTTTATAAAAAAAAAAAAAAAAAAAAAATTATGAATCTTATTTATCTTTTATTCATTGATATCTGTGTTAATTTAATCATCTTTAATCGTTATATTCCTTATGTTGCATGATTATTCGTTGACATGCTGATTTCTTTAATACGCTGATTTCACGCAGCTGCCATTTTGAAATGGCTCCGGTGGGAAGAAAACCGGAAGTGTCGCATTTAATCATAGGAGAGTCGCAAATGCGATGGTGTATTGTTGTGTTTAATGTAGAAAATAGTTATTCTAAAAATTTACTCACATTTCTTTCATATTTTAGACTATATACAGTGAAATTTATTTATAAATAAAATAATTATTTATATATAATTCAGAACGTAAAAAAAGAAGCAGGAACGAACTATAGACATATCCTATATTGAATATTAACATCCAATAGTGTAAATCGCGGCAGCAGCTTCAGGTTGGTAGTCCAAGGCATTGTTGTTTATCTATACTTCCGGGGTTCTTCCCACCGGACCCTCGCTTTCGATTTCAAAATGGCGGCTGCGTGAAATCACCGTATACCATATATTCTGATATGTTTAATCTATCTATAAATTACAGGAACGTCTGTCTGTGTGTCTGTCTGTTAATCGAATATCTCTCGAACCCATAGCTGTCAACCCTCCCGTTTTTTCCGGGTTTCTCACGCGTCTTCCCGTTTTAGTATTTTCCCGTAAAATATCCCGTATTTTTACGCTCTGATTGTGTTAACTCAGAACACGCAACTATCTGTGTGGCTTGCACTTGGGTTGCTAGACCTCCAGTAAAGTAGCCTACACGGCTTTACTCCGTGTCAGCACACGCTTTGATCGGTAAAGTAGCACAGACCTCTCCCGAATCATCTCCAGCAGTAGCAGCCTCAGAAGCACCACTAACTCTGTTTCCCTCGTAAGCTGAAATTAGTATTAACAGATCTCTATGATAAAAAAATGTTTGTAAAATTTTTTTTAATAACACAGCTTTGGCGGTTATAGAGTTCTAATGACGGTGTTCAACTATAACCATCGGTCTCACGGTTATATAATAACCGTCACACCCCTAACACACACACACACACAGTCTACCTCTCTCTCACTCACTCACACACACACACACACACACACACACACACACACACACAGACACACACACACACACACTGTCTTTCTCACACACACTGTCTCTCTCTCTCTCTCTCTCTCTCTCTCTCTCTCTCTCTCACTCACACACACACACACACACACACACACACACACACTGTCTTTCTCTCTCACAAACATAGTTATAAACTCTTTAGACTGTTAAAAATTTGTGTTGACAGCTATGCTCGAACCGTTAAGTCAGATGAATTTCAAACTTTACAGGTGTCTTGCTACGGGCAGGAGTAAGTGCAGTGCCAAGTTTGACGTTGTTTGGATTAGAAATGCAAAAGATATCGGTAAATATATCGGTAAAAGAAGCACACATTGAAGTTTAAAAATAAACATTCTGACATTAGACAGGGTTGTGGTTTAAAAATTGTGGTTTAAAAATTGTGGTTTAAAAATTAACATTCTGTCAGCTAAACATTAAGGTGCCATTCACATATAGCGCCTAAAAACGCGTAGAAAACGCTAGAAACGCGTTCTCCTTTTTCCAAAGCGCTAGGGTGGTTGCGCTCCGGTTGGTTCTTGTCACGTGACCTACGGTGCGCTTGCGGCATTCTGAAAAGTTGAGATATTTTTATCTCGATGCGGATATCTCGTCGCACCGCGTCAGGCCCTAAGTCAGCTACACTGTTTACTTCTGAAGTAAAACAGTAGTGATTCTTTTCGAGAAATGTAGCGATTCTTTTCAAGGTTGTTATTATACATTTATTACAATATAATTATACGTTTATTACAATATAATTATACATTGTTTACAGTGTTATTATACGTTTATTACAATGTAATAATATACATTACAGTGTTATTATACATTTATTACAATGTTATTATAAGTTTATTACAATGTAATTATACATAATAATGTTATTATACGTTTATTACAATGTAATTATACATTTATTACAGTGTTATTATAATTCGTTAAATTATTATTATTTTACATTTGTTACATTAATGTTGTTACATTATTCTTTTTGAAAAAAGTAGCGATTAATTTTTGAAAAGTATCGATTCTTTTTGGAAAAAGCAGAGCCATAGAGAGAAAGAGTTGCGATACTCTCATAGACCGCCATAGGAACTTTGGAATGCGGAAGTAACGCGTGTCGTGGAGCGGCCAATAGTTCCAAACACTGATAGTTTCTCCATTGAACCCCATTCATTTTCAGTGCTTCCGAAGTACGCTATGTTATTATACATTTGTTACAATAAGTATAAGTAGCGATTCTTTTAAAAAAAAAAGTAGTGTAAAAAATGTAATTATACATGTTACAGTCTTATTATACATTTATTACAATGTAATTATACATTTATTACAATGTGATTATACATGTGTTATACGTTTATTATAATGTAATTATACAATTATTACAGTGTTAGTATACATTTGTTACATTATTATTATACATGTTACATTATTATTTCGTTACATTATTCTTTTTGAAAAAAGTAGCAATTCTTTTTTGAAAAAGTAACGATTCTTTTTGAAAAAAGTAGCGATTCTTTTTGAAAAAGTAGCATTATTATTATTTTGAAATGCAAGTTCTTTTGTGTCGCTTCTGGGGTTTGTTCTGTTGACCGGGTGTGTTTTCTCCGTGCTCCTTTGTATCAAAATATGTTTGCAAGATCTGCAATATTCTCTTAAAGGTCTTAAAACCATATCTGCTTATCAAGTTATTCTGTGTGCCTACAAGGACCATGGTGACCTAATTAGACCTGCTAGGGTAGCCTACATTTTGTCCTGAGTGCATCCTTAAATGGTTGCAAGAGACGTTTGAAGAAGTTCAATAGGTTCTTTCCCTAGTCCCTTCCTCCCACAGCATAAAATGTCTAGTTTCAGGAGACTCTGGGCTTCTTCTTCTCTTCTTTCTCTCCTTGTATTCTGCAAAAGAGTAATTGATTGTGTTTTTTTGCCGGTAGAGGTATCCAAAACGGTAACAAAGGCGTGGCTTGATGATGCTGTGAAGGAGCGTGGAATGATGGGAGGTGTCGTCTTCACCTCCACTGCCGATGAAAATCAATCCGTTGGGACTCACAAATCATGTTCATGGATGAGGTAATGAAATAAAGTTTTATAACTGTTACGTTTGATCACATGATTTTATTTCATTCTAATGAATTAGCCGCAAGTAATGTAATGTCACAATGCTAAATTACTACTCGAACATGTCACTTTATTTGTCGAATTAAATGGTGGGGTAACGCAGCACAGTTTTACGTGTTTAAAACAATCACACTAAAAGTACCCACAGCATTTGCTAAAAGGCTGACTTACTTATAACACAGTGTATTTAATTACACTGCCATATACTCTTTTACCAGACTTGTTAAACAATGTTAGGACATGACACTGATATTGATCATTTTATTTCTCCTTTTGTCCAAAACTCTTCTTGGGTCATTTGATTCACCCGTACCTTTTACGTTTCTTGGTGTCATCTCTGGCGACAGAACCTACTGAAAAAGATAACGAAAAAATGTGGTCCATGAAGACTGTCTGAAAACAAGAAAATGCCTTGCTAGAAACAACAACAGAGTTACGTTCTAGACGCTACAACTACTACTTCCGAATTTTTAATGAGACCCACTGTGTTTCTGTAACGTAGCTGAGGAAAGCAGGCGAAGACGAGCATCTAAACGCAGGGTGATTTAATAAAGTAACACATAAAACAGATAACATAGAACTCAAGGAACAAAGGAACAAAACCAGGGGGTCACAGAGGCAACCATTACACGTATAACAACTGACGAAGTAACAAGTGAAACACAAGCGCTATAAATACACAGGGACAAACAAGCTTAACTAAGGGTGTATTCACACCAGGAAAGTCCGATAGTTCACTTGCTTTGGTCCGGACAAATTATTATTATTATTTTTTTTTTTGGTACGGTTCGCTTTCACACTGCTCTTTTTGCAAGTGAACCAAAATGTGTAAACAAAACCACACGTGTGCTAAGGTCGTCCATTCATTGGACAAGGATTCTCAAGTAGGGAAATCAGGAAGTGCAAAAAAGGCTCAGCATGGAGATATTTCGTACTGCAATATTTGTTATTTTACTAATTTTGTGTTATATTCTGTACAAACGCAATATGAAGAAACTGCGCAGAAGACGGATAAGGTATAAAGTTTTGATTCATAGAGAGGGGCTATGTTCACACATTCAAATAATGATATTCTTATTGTATATACTGCTAACAAGTGCTGTCAATGTTAACGCTTGCGATTTAAGTTTGTCCAGTTTAACGCAGCGTCATCCTTGTAACTATTATATGAACTCCAAAAGCTTTTTTTTGCATCTATGCGCGATTAGACTAAAGAGAACGCGCTGTATGTGAATGTCCTGATGCACACACTCATTCATTCATTCCATTCCAATGATGCACACACGACGCGCAGAAAGACGCGCAACAGTATCGTGTGGCCAGACAGCGCGCCGGAATGGAATTATCTTTCGCACTTGAACAACAATAACACAAACCTTTATGCCAAAATCTCCGACTACGGAAGCCTTTTAACTCAAAGGCGCAGTGCTTTCTTGCAATTGGGTCGGTTCATGTTCACACCGTAAACGAACCGTACCAGAGTTCGTTTGGAACCGTACCGAGACCACCTCTTCAGCTGGGTCTCGGTTCGGTTGTTTGGTCCGCACCCGAGTTCGATTGCTGTATTCACACCTGCCCAAAAGGTCCGCACCAAGGGGGGAAACGAACTAGAGTTCGATTCAATCGAACCAAACAAGGCAGGTGTGAATACACCCTAAGTAATGAGGAAACAAGATACACCTGGGAACAATCATGAACTAATCAACAGGAAAAACTACAAAGGACTACAAACATGGCACAAAACAGGAAATAATAAAAGTCCACACAAGACAAGGGGAACACAAGACAGGAATCATGACAGTTACCATGGTTTCAACGGCAGTAAAAGCGGAAAACTAGGATAAATGCGGATTGATGCGGGATGTTACGCTGGTAAAAACTGCTAATTTCTCTGGATTTAAACAATGTTGGAAACAGCTGGGATTATATAAGTACATAATTGAACAAAATATATAACACTGTGCTATAGTGTTAAAATATAAAAAAACATACATATTGTGCCTTTAAAAAGAGCATGAAATCAAAATTAAAATTAAAATATAATAAGATCATCTACATTTGTTTCATGTTTAACACTTTACAATAAGGTTATACATTTGTTAACATGAAGTAATAATAAAAATACTTCTAAAGCATTTATAAATCTTATTTAATGTTAATGTATTGCTCATTGTTAGTTCATGTATTAACTAACGTTAACGAATGGGACCTATTTGAATATCCTGTTTCAATCCTTAAGTAAAATGGGTTGCAAATGCCGTTTCATGTTACTGAGATTTAATTTTTCATACAATTTACCTTAAAACTAAAAGGAAAAGCAGGTGAATGAAAAAGGAAACAGCGTGATTTATAGCCAGGAAATGTGAAATGCTCTGATAAAGATGTGGTTGCTTCAGTCTGAGTCTACAAAACCTGCTTAGGAAAGCTGCTTGTCTGTCCTCAGCCGTGCCTGGCACACAGGGGTCATGACCTGGTCATGAATCGCTTCTATCAGCTCCTTGCTGGGACAGGAGGGGAGGGGAGCCGTGAGCGCTTTTGATCTCGGTTGGCTAGTCAAGCAGCATGGGTAAGATATCTCCTGCAGGTCAGGCTCTGTGGGAGCGGGGCCGAGGGCCGGTCAAGAGCACAGTTCTATTTTTCCTCTTCACTGAGACTCTGTTGAGCTCCTGTAGCTTCAAGTGTTGCCGCAGACATGTTGGGTTAGAAGTACACTCGGCTATGAATTTGGAAGGTGTTCATTTATGCATCTAGAGTATCTTGGTCAGTGTAGCGCCCATAGAGGACCACAACAATTATTTTACTTGCTCTAGTTAGTCAAAGCAGGTGGTATAAGAAGGAGCGGACATTCTCATTCTAACAAGCATTTGAATGGATTTTATTTATTCGTTTTTTAAAATTCATACTTTTATTTAGGAAGGAAGCATTAAATTGATAAAAAAGCAGAAATTTCAGCACAGTGGTACAACCATATATGTATATATATATATATATATATACGTATATGTGTGTATATATATATATATAATATATATATATATATTTACATAGATGCCTCAGTGTCTGTTTCTATGGGCTGACATCCGTAAGCTGTCCGCCATATTGGAAAGGTCGATTCTGGTCCATGACCACTTGAGAGCAAGTTTACTGTTCATCTGCAACCTATTTATTCACATGTATGAATATCTGCATCTGCAATAAACATTAGCAGATGATTTTTACTGCATTTAGTTAATTATTAATGTGATAATTCTGCATATTGAGTTATACATAAAAAGACAAACAAGCACATTCTCACCTCTGAAAGGTTATCCCATTTCATCAGGAATTTATAGCTCTGTGGTTTTTACAGCCATAGGCAGCACAATGCTGTGACATTTTCGATTAAAATTAATTGATTTGTCAGTGTAAGTGATGTTAACTCTTCCAAGATGGCAGAAGCGTTGAAATGTCTGGAGCGGCATCTACATATAGCCTACACATATGCAGGGCCGGCTCTGGCCCTTTGGTTGCCCTAGGCGAGATTAAGTTTTGCTGAGAGCTGAGGATCACCGCCAACACCTGCCTCTGTAGTGGTCATTTTACACGGGATAGTTTTATAAACTTTCGCCGGAGACAACTGGGATTCACTGATAATCCGCTGTTACTGGTGAATGGGGCCGAACCGACTATATCCCGCCTCGGCCTTCATCTCCCCGTCCCGAAAGCTGTATCAGCTAATATCAGCGTCGGCTGCTTTCCCGCGAGTGGGCGTGGTTTCAGCGCAGCCAGCGGACACGCCCCCAGCGTTTGAAAGCAGAGAATACTGCTCATTTTTTCAAGATTTTGATAGCTTATTTTATGTACTTGCCGGCTTTTTTTATCATTCAAATTTGGCTGGGTGGCTAATAACACATTTTTCTGTGGTGTGACAAACTCAGAACACATACTTAATTTTGACTTTACAGGGACTTTAAAAATACTTACAAATGATAAGTATTTATTAAACTAAACAAAAATGCTCTTATAGTCACTCCAAAACTTCAACAAGCAAATTATGACTTGAAGGATCAACTGTAATAAATTGTTCATACAAATGCTACAAAGAACGTTCAATGATATTTCTATCATCCTACATAGTTGCATTGAACAAATACATTTTGTCTGACCATGTAACTTGTAGTATATAAATTACAATTACTAACACCACTACTATTATTATTACGATTACATCTATTAGTCTGCTACAAGGCTAAGGGGGTTTCGGGGGTATGCCCCCCGTAAGAAAATTTTGTGCATTTTAATGTTAAATTCATCAATCTGGTGCACTTTGAGAGTTCAAAATTAAAAGCTCCAACCCATATTCAGTGTGCAAATTGAACAAAGAAAAATTCAAACCTCTTTTAGTTACAGTGTCTATCTACATTACACTACTACATAATAATAGTTATAATATTAATTCCATGACAGTAATAGCCATAGGCTATATTGTAAAACAAATGCACTGAAAAATAAAGGAAACTTTCATAATTAGTTTTGTTACTTGGAAGTAACCCAGCGCCGCCAATTAAACAAAACAAAACAAAACGAATAGGCCGATGTACAAGGTTTATGGGCCACTAAGACAAAAAATAATATTAATAATAAAACTATGAGATGTATCGGCCCAAAAAGCACGTCGGCCCACCGGGAATCTCCCGGTAGTCCCGATGGCCAGCATGCCTGTGCACAATACTAAGTCAATTTATTTAGTTTGACACCTTAATGGCTGAAATGAGAAGACTTACCTAATACTGGGCTTTATTTTTATCTAGTTGCTTTCTCCGTTTTCGTCCCTGTGCACCAGAGGGTTTCGATCAACGCGCCAGCAGCTGAGCACTTGTCTAACGTAACGTAACGTAACCCACCCCCCGTTAGGAAATGATCGACAATAATCATCAATTCAATCTAATAATCAGGTTGACAAGTTTGACAAAACATGTGACTGAGGGGGCGCCTTAGGATGATCATGTTTGTAGAAAATCCTGCTGAGATCTGATTGGCTGATTGAGTCCTGATAAGATCACCTGTTGCCACTAACTAATCATGCTTCAGTCTCAGTTTGCTTGTATATAAGAAGCCGTCTCCCCCATTCATACATGGTCTGTGTGGAATTGTTGCGTTGTTGACAATGTAAGTTTCTTTCTGATTGTTTGTTTAAAGGATTGTGTTTGATATGATATATTGAATTCTAGTTATGTATAGTTTCTCTTTGGTGTTATATTCATTTGAATTGTTAAAGTTGATATCAGATGTATGGTTTAAGATCTGCAGATGTGTTTGTAATCTATTAATTGTTTCTATGTTTATGTTTAGAAACCAACAATTACCACCATAAGAAATGTCTACTCCTACATGTTGAGTACAATAAACTGAGAGCAATAACTGATGACTGAATGAGTTTTAATGGACCCACCGTTCCAGTAGCAACAGCTGAATCAGCCTAAATGTACCACTAGTTTTTACATGGTCCTTCGAGCCAGAGAGGCTGCTGGAATGGAGACTGAGGATGACTGTGTGAGACCTAAACGTTCATCTAGGATCGTAAAACCTCCAAGATGGCACCAAGATTATATGATGGCTCAGTCAAATCCATCAATTCATCCAATTGGACAATTGTCAAATCAGCCAGAGGATTTGAGCCATTTTGTTGCCTCACAAGGAGCTTCCATTACCGCAACTCAAAATGAAGTGAAGTCTTTATCTGAGGAGATTAAACAAATGAAAGGAATGTTGTTGGATGTGGGACAAATGATGAAAGATCTGCAAAGGAAAAGACATTCTTCATTTTCTACTAGCTCTGAATGCAGTTCTATTCAAGCATCCCCAGTTCATATCCCAATGCAAGCAAAGCAGCAAGAAGAGATGAATGCTAGAGATTCTATTGTGGATGAGTTGAGTGAATGTATGCGACAACATCAAACCAGGCCGGACAATGTGCTTTCTACACCACCAAAGATTCAGGGACAAAATACTTTGCCCCCCGCACAGTATGCGCAGCCTACCATCCCATTAGCGACCACTAGAGAGCCATCAGAGAGACAACACCAGCAGCTTTCTGATCCATGTCTACTTAATAGGCCATCAACTCCTTTACCAGAAAACCTCAGGTCACAACCTTTAATGGATCCCATCGCCAGGGGTGACAGCTTAATCCAGCCACAACGTAATGGTCCTCCATGGCTATCTTCAGTCAGTCATCAAATGAATCCCAGTTTCTATCCAAGTGATCAACAAGTAGGAAGGGATCAAAGCTTATTGCCATCTGGTCAAATGCAGGGAAATGCATTTTGTATGCCCGGTCATCAATGGATGCCTCCAAGTTGGCCAACCTACTTCCCAAGTGGAGGCTTGTTAAACCCACCGTACCTACCTAAACTCCCTTATCCAGTATTATATCCATCTCATAGTCAAAATGCTCCACTTAATTGGGTTCCTCCTAGAGTTGCCACGTTGCCTCCTAGAGATTTATCAGTTGGATTTCCTTATACTTCTCTTGGACATTTACATCAAACTTCCTTAGAACAGCAGACAGCTAGAACAGCTGTACGTCAGCAAGATAACCCTTCCATTATGTTGCCACAGAATCATTTGACACCAAGAGTTATTACTACGGCATCAGCACCTCAGGGCCAGCAAAGAGATGTGAATCAAATAACTGCATTCTCCCCAAATGGAATTCAGATGATGGTACCTGATCAGCATACGTCTATTCATTCAGCAGTGAATGTGCCCCACCCAGCTATGTCAGCTCTACTTCCTTCCAGGTCAGCCCGTATTGAGCGACTTTCATATCCAAATTTGAAGAGTGATGACCCCCAAGAGTTTGCCATGCTGAATATGGCTCTGAAGAATTTGTTACCCTTAGAGGAAACTGAGCAATATAAGTACCATATTCTTCTGGATCATTTGAAGTTGGATGCAGCTCGACTTATTGCCTTAGCTTATGCCCATCATTCGCAGCCTTATACCATGTCCTTAAAGGCTCTACAGAAGAGATATGGTCAACAACCCCAGCTGGTGCTCCGAGAGATTGCTACTATTAAGAACTTGCCCGCTGTACGTTCAGGCGATTCTGCTGGATTTGGCGCATTTGCTGTACGAGTTCAAGCTCTTGTGGGAATGCTTCAATCCTGGGATCATGAAGAAGGAGCAAAGGAGTTATCATGTGCATCCCATGTCCATCAGTTACTCAGTAAACTTCCAGCACATCAGGTTGCTAGTTTTGCAAGATATGCCAAAACAACCCGACCAGACCAGTCCTATGACTTAGTGAATTTCTCAGTTTGGTTAGAAGAGGAATCAGATTGTCAGAATCTAGCAACCCAAGTGTTTGAACAACACCAAGGTATGAAGAAGTTCCAGGTAAGAGAAGGAAGGCCTACCAAGAGCCAATACCACACAGCTACTTTCCTTCATGGTGTGAGTCAAGAAGTTTATCCCACTCAAAGGAACACTGAAACTGCGAACCATGAAATTAATCAGCGACAGGGCAAGAAGGAGGGCCTTAAACCATCATGTGCATACTGTGGCAGTAAGGATCATCATCTCAGTCATTGTCCTGAATTTCAGAGCTTTGATATGGTAGCCAAACGGAAATGGATTGTTGACAACAATCGTTGTTGGAGATGTGGTTGGGCCCATAGATCATCCAAGTGTGACTTAAGAGGAAAATGTCCGTTGTGTCAGGATCGTCACTTAGGAGTATTGCATGAAGTAAATGCTCGCAAACCAGACTCTAGGATATTCTATTTGAGCCGAGCAAGTGGCCTTAACTCTGTTCTTCTGAAAATTGTGAAGGTAGTTCTGAGCCACAAAGGAAATACTCTGGAGACATATGCCATCCTAGATGATGGTTCAGAAAGATCCATGCTAATGTCTTCTGCAGCAGAGAGTTTAGGTCTTCATGGGGCGGCAGAATCATTGGTTCTTCGAACCATTCGGCAAGACACAGAGAAAATTGAAGGTGCAACAGTTTCCTTTTCCATATCTCCAGCTTCTCATAAGCAAAGTAAATACCAGATACAAGGTGCCTTTACTGCTCAAATGATTGATTTACCCGAACAGACTTATCCTGTGCAAATCTTACAGCGACGCTACCAACATCTAAGGGGCCTCCCTCTGGAGGAGTTTCAGAAAGTTAAACCTTTGCTACTAGTGGGAGCTGATCATCCTCACCTTCTTAGCCCCAAAGAGCGAGTACGTTTTGGACCACCTGGAAGTCCAGCAGCTTTGCATACTCGACTGGGGTGGGCATTACAAGGACCTACTTCTTTGGGTGAAAAGACAAATCCCCAGACTCAGTGTTTCTTCCAAGCTTCTCGCTCAATGGACCAATTGCATAACGATGTGGAGAAGTTATGGCAAGTTGACGTACTTCCTTTTTCTCAGAATCCTAAGCATGCTCTGCGTTCTAAGCAAGATAAGGATGCTATCGAGTGTCTAGACCAGAAAACAAAGCGTGAAGAAATCAATGGTATCAAAAGATATGCGACTCCTTTACTTCGTGTCAAGAATGCACCTCTCCTTAAAGCATCTCCGGAGGCAGTGATGCCAGCTTTGCGTAGAATGGAGAGACAACTAGCCAAGGATCCTGATCATGCAGCTATCTATGAGCATGAGATTCAGAAACTCATTGAAGCTGGATGTGTTAAGAAACTGAAACCAAATGAGATTGACCTCAGAGATGAATCTTGGTACATTCCTCACCATCTTGTGGAACATAATGGCAAACATCGTGTGGTATTTAATTGTTCCCATCAGTATCGAGGTGAGAGTTTGAATGCCTATTTGTTACCTGGACCGGTACTGGGCCCTTCCTTGATTGGAGTTTTACTTCGGTTTAGAGAACATCAAGTTGCTATAAGTGGAGACATCAAATCCATGTTTCATCAAGTCCGCCTCTTGTCTTCTGATTCTCCTTTGCTACGCTTCTTGTGGCGAAATATGAGAAGAAATGATTCAGCCGATGTCTACGAGTGGCAGGTTTTGCCTTTTGGTGCTACATGTAGTCCGTGTTGTGCGACCTATGTGCTCCAGAAATGTGTTCAGAGCCTTCCTGTTGAGTTTCAAGATGTGCAATCTTCTGTCATGCATTCCTTTTATGTGGATAATTGCCTACAAAGTTTTCCAACTACTAAAGAGGCTAAGGAGATGCTGATGAACTTACGTTCTTCCTTGGCTGAAGGCGGTTTTGAGATTCGGCAGTGGGCCAGTAACCATATTTCTGTGATTGACCACTTACCAACAGAAGCTCGTTCAGTAAGCACTGACTTGTGGTTAAGTCATAATTGCACCGATCCGTGCGAGGGTACTCTTGGGCTCAGTTGGCATTGCTTGCAGGATACTTTGAGCTACAAGCACCGTCTAGTGGAGTATCCTGTCCTAACATTGCGGGTTGTATATCGGGTACTTGCTCGTCAGTACGACCCTCTGGGTTTCATTATTCCATTTACGACACGTGCTAAAGTTCTTCTGCAACAATTGTGGATGAAACCTAATAGAGGATGGGATAATCCAGATATCCCAGAGGGGATTAAAACCGCCTGGATGGCATGGGAAGGAGAGTTGCCAGATTTGGTCAAGATCCAAGTACCTCGATGGTATGGTCAAAAAACCCACAGGGAAGATCCAGTCATCCGAGAGCTTCACATATTCTGCGACGCATCCGAAAAGGCATATGGTTCAGTTGCCTACTTGCATATGAGAAATGGAATTGGTGAGATTTCTATATCTCTGGTCATGGCTCGTTCAAGGGTAGCACCGAAGAAGACCATTTCTATTCCTCGTTTGGAACTGTGTGCTGCTCTGACTGGGGCACAGCTAGCTAACCTGTTGCAAAAGGAACTTACCTTGGCTGTTCAAAAAGTGACACTTTGGTCTGATTCTACAACTGTGTTGACCTGGATCCAGTCCGAATCCTGTCGGTACAAGATCTTCGTGGCAAACCGCATTACGGAGATTCTTGATTATACTAGACCGGATCAGTGGAGATATGTTGACACTGCCAGTAATCCAGCAGATGACATCACTCGAGGCAAGAGACTTGCTGAATTGTCTGCAAATAGTTCTTGGTTTCAAGGACCTACCTTTCTCTATTTGCCCCATCAGCAATGGCCAAAATCTCCAGCCTTAATGACAGAGGAGGTTGGGACAGAGCTGAGAAAACCTTTGTTTTGTGGGCTTAATCAAGCACCAGTTAACTCTCCAAAGTCTAGTGAGTCTCAGTTTAATACCTGGTCAGAGCTGATTGCAGCAACTGTTGAAAACCTCTCGTTGGACTTGGGAGCTGAGATCAAACCTTCTCAAACTGAAGCAGAAGTATATATCCTGCGTCAAGCCCAGATGGAAGATTTCCCTGAGGAATATAAGCTGCTTAAAGATGGTCATGGAGTTCCTTCGCACAGCCGTTTAGTTGGTCTGGCACCAGAGTATGATCCCGTTACAGAGCTAATAAGAGTGGGTGGACGTCTTCGTCAAAGCGAGGATTTGGATCTTGAAGCTATTTACCCAATTGTCTTAGATCCTAAGAATCATGTAACCAAACTTTTGGTTGCTAACTATGATACAACTCTGTATCATCCCGGACCACAAAGAGTATTCGCCCAGCTTCGCCGGAAATACTGGGTTCTGAGAGGGCGACAGTTAATCAAGAAAATCCAGAGATCATGCTTTGAGTGTAGGAAGTGGAAAGGTGTGCCTTCAGTTCCCAGAATGGCTGATTTACCCGTTTCCAGACTTCGCTTGTATAAGCCTCCATTTTGGTCGACGGGTATGGATTGTTTCGGGCCTTTAACCATCAAAGTAGGTCGCCGACATGAGAAGAGGAGGGGCATTATATTTAAATGCCAGACGACCCGATGTCTTCATTTGGAACTACTTTCTAGTATGGATACTGACAGTTTCCTTATGGCCCTTCGAAGATTTGTAGCCCGTAGAGGTAGGCCCCATGAAATATTATCTGATCAAGGGACTAATTTCAAGGGAGGAGAAAGAGAACTCCGGGAGGCATTTTCGCAGCTTAGTCCCTCCTTTCAGGAGATACTTGCCCAACAGCAAATTAAATTCTCATTTAATCCGCCATATTCCCCCCATTTTGGAGGTACTTGGGAGAGAGAGGTACGGTCTGTTAAGACGGCATTACGAGCAGTCTTGGGAAAACAAGTAGTTTCAGAGGAAGTTCTGTATACAGTGCTCGTTGAAATTGAGGAGTTGCTAAACTCAAAACCTCTTGGCTATGTGTCTTCAAATCTTTCAGACCCTGATCCAATCACCCCAAATATCCTACTGATGGGGCGGCGAGATGCCTCTCTTCCACAAGTGATGTATGCAGATTCAGAACTACTTACTCGTAGAAAGTGGAGACACAGTCAAGTTCTTGCGGATCGATTCTGGGTCAGTTTTGTCCGAGATTATCTTCCAAGTCTTCAGACTCGTCAAAAGTGGGAACGTGATGGTAATCCTATTGCTCCTTCTGCCATTGTCATGATTGTGGACCCTCAGCTTCCGCGTGGACACTGGCCTATCGGGACTGTTAGTAAGATTTTGCCAAGTCCTGATGGAAGAGTGAGAGTTGCTGAGATCTTCAGCAAAGGGAAATCTTTAATTCGTCCTGTCAGCTGTCTAATTGTTCTTTCTGAATTGACTGATACGGATCATCCAATTGTATGAATTTCCTGTAGATACAAATATGTTAACATATTTGGGGGCGGCTGTAGAAAATCCTGCTGAGATCTGATTGGCTGATTGAGTCCTGATAAGATCACCTGTTGCCACTAACTAATCATGCTTCAGTCTCAGTTTGCTTGTATATAAGAAGCCGTCTCCCCCATTCATACATGGTCTGTGTGGAATTGTTGCGTTGTTGACAATGTAAGTTTCTTTCTGATTGTTTGTTTAAAGGATTGTGTTTGATATATTGAATTCTAGTTATGTATAGTTTCTCTTTGGTGTTATATTCATTTGAATTGTTAAAGTTGATATCAGATGTATGGTTTAAGATCTGCAGATGTGTTTGTAATCTATTAATTGTTTCTATGTTTATGTTTAGAAACCAACAATTACCACCATAAGAAATGTCTACTCCTACATGTTGAGTACAATAAACTGAGAGCAATAACTGATGACTGAATGAGTTTTAATGGACCCACCGTTCCAGTAGCAACAGCTGAATCAGCCTAAATGTACCACTAGTTTTTACAATGTTTAATAAACATGTTTTTGTTTCGCTTGTCATTCTAATTCTGTGATTAATGGGAAGTAGTCCAAGGACGACACTAGAGTGCGCCCGCGCCCCCAACACATTTGTCGCCCTAGGCAATCGCCTAGTTCGCCTATAGCAATCGCCGGCCCTGCACATATGGCTACAACAACCTATAATGAAATGACCCGTTACAATAGAAAACTTTACACTGAATTCTGTTAGAGAGCTACATGCGTATAGCAATTTATCTGTTCAATGAAATACCTTACTCACCTGTTGAGTAATAAAAACACCTCTCCCCATCGCTTTTACAACATTTCAAAATTAAAGCCAATGTTGATTCTGGTTTTATTACGAGCTCTGTTGTGTTCTCTTCTTGCCACATACTCTCCTCTGCTTGGCGTTATTTTAAATGGGTGATTCCCCAGAGGTAGGTTGGAGACTAAAGGCCATTGCACACTGAGTCCGAAATTTTCGTATGCGTTTTTTGTTCATCAGCCTAAAAATTCGTCACGCACAGAAACTTTGCACACTGAGTCCGATGCGTATTTATTAAACCTTTGCAGAAAAAATGCAAAAAAATACTAAATGGATTCGTCAAGCAGTGAGGATGATTTTGTTGCCCTCTCTCTTATTAAAAAGGAGGAAATATTGGGTCCTGTGCCGAGAGGAAGGAGATGATCTTTCAGCTCCTTATCAAGGAGTTGCGAAATTATCCCGAGCGATTCAAAATTTACCTCAGAAT
This sequence comes from Rhinichthys klamathensis goyatoka, assembly GCF_029890125.1. Taxonomy (NCBI): domain Eukaryota; kingdom Metazoa; phylum Chordata; class Actinopteri; order Cypriniformes; family Leuciscidae; genus Rhinichthys; species Rhinichthys klamathensis. The sequence continues at coordinate 612,576 of NW_026606829.1, forward strand.
GTCAATGGAACAGTTTGATGCTTTGCTAGCGATACTGGAGCCACATAAAAAGAAGACCACCAAAAAAGATACACACACGAGGGCCGGCAGAAACGCTGGGCAGACAGAACAGCTGTATACAGGTTTGTTGTTTATCATACAGTACTTTGTGCTGTGAGACGAAGTGCATCAACTTGTCAGATGCCATTCTGGATTTTGTCGTTCGCTTGTACGGTGGATCTGAATTGTCAAAAGATCTCTCAAAATGTTGGATGTGAAAAACGCAGAAAATCGAACCCGATCCGAATTTTTTTATGACGGACGAAAGTTTCGGAGGCAGTGTGCAAGTATGATTGACATAACGTGAGGTCGATTTTTTTTTTTTTACGTGCGAAAATTTCGGATGCGAATTTCGTACTCGGTGTGCAATGGCCTTTAGGTATGTTTACATATGACCCCGTTTTTCAACTGAAAAGGGAAAACCTTTTATGCACTTTGGCCATTCATTTACACGAAAACAGCGTTTTGGGGACCTGGAAAATGTAAGCTTTTGAACACGGGTTTCTAAGTGCAAGGTTTTGAAAACGATGCCTTTACCGTCTCCGTGTTAACAACAAAAACGTGAATATGTGAAAAGGATGACGTCATGCGCGTGTGTATTACATGTCCACGCATGCGTATTACGTGTTCACGGGGTGTTTTTTGACAAAGTGATATCGCCAACTACTCTGCCCTACAAAGGCTCACTAGAAACTGAGAAAAATTACTTTAAAGATTTGTAGTTGTCCTGCCAAATTAATTATAGGTAGGACACTGGAAATATCTACATAAAAAAATCTTAAGCTCAAACTTGACCTTTGACCACTATTTTAAAGTTACTGTACTCTGCCTTTGTATTGTCAGCAAAAAGTGAGAAGTCATGCCAAGGCAAAAGGCAGTAACTTCCACATTATCAATATTTAGTTGCTGATCACCATTAACAAAATCATTATAGTAACACCTGTATAAAATCTAGTTAGCATGGCATTTATTTTGTATGATTTACAATTACTTATAGCCATCTACTTATTGCTATTCTGTGCTTTGGTTGCATTCGGATTCAACTCGATTGACAAACGTATATTTAACGGTTTACTTAATAAACACTACTTCAATGTACCAGATTAAAGAATATCTTTGTACATAACAAAAAATAACATGTCAATGTGTGTGAGTGTGTGTCTATATGTGTATATTCTTAATCATAGTCACAGTGCTGGCAGATGAATGATGCCGGTAACCCTGGAGTGCAGGCCTGATGAGCCCAGAAACTGCATAGGGCGCATTTCACCCAAACCTCCTTTGGCTTTGAGTCGTTAAATTGCTCCATGCAAACCACTTTATTTAAAACACTGGCAGAGACACCTCTGTCAGTCTTTCTTTTCCATGCTCTAGTTATTCTTTAAAAACATTAAAATAAAGAACATTCTTAGTTATATTCTTAGTATGTAAGGGGATGGTTGTTGAAACAATCATACTGTTAAAAGCGCTTTATAAATGAAGGTGACTTGACTTGACACTTTTTAAATAAGTGTTACAACCCTCCCCACCCCTGTCAGCCAATGTTTAGCTAGCAGTTTTAGCATAGTGGTTTGAAATTAGCAGGGGGAAAATGCATCACATATTGCCTAGTAAACTACTATTTACTCTAATATAACTCATACAATTTTATCTTCAATAGTACAGATACTAAACAAAATATAGTCTTGGTCAAAATGTTTACTTTCTGACCTCAAAATCTTTTTTTTCTCTATATATTCTACATTTGCCTGTTTCCAGCCTTGATCAATCACCATGCGTGATCGGGTAGGAAGTAGGAAGAAACTGAAATGATCACATGACTCCTATCTTATCCCTAATTGGTGAAATTGTGTTACAACCAGGGATGTGTTACAACCATCCCCGGTCTCCCCTATTTTGAACTGTAACATTACATTGTTTTTACTCTATTTTTGATCTAATAAATGCAGCCTTGGTGAGCATAAAAGACTTCTTTTAAAAACATTAAAACCAAACCCCAAATTTACAATTTGAACTAGTATCCACAAATCTTAGATTTTAATTTGATAGGGTCTTTGATCTAAAGGAAACTGGTAATTAATGTGAAATTCAGTTTTGCAGACATATCTGGCACAGTTCCTATTTATCAATCTTCTAGTACAATACACCAGCTTACGTCATTGAAAACTAAAACATGAACCAGTTCAGAAGACGAGCATCATGCTGGAATCAGTGTGGTCTTATACATTGAAGCTTACTCTTCCCTTCACAGTGTCTCTTGACAGTAGAGGCTTTTTAGCTCTGGATATCGTCAAGCATTAAGTGGCTGAGAGTAATGGGATACATTCTGGGCACGCAGTAGAAGCCCAGCACTTTAGGAGAGGTGAAACCAGGACAATGAGAGCCGTTCCTCACTGCTGTGTTTACATTTAAACCACACCTGCTTCCTCCACACAACTCGGAATGTCACAGCACTCCTTCTCAGAGCGTTGAGGAGAAGTCAGGGAGTTTATTCGACTAATTTCTGGAAGGATAGTCCAATAGAAGCTTTTTCTAATCTAGAGGTATATGCCTGAGACTTAATCAACACCTAGAATCCAGGTGAAATGAACCTGTGCACACTCAATTTGTCATGTACAATGTTTCAAATGACACACTCTTGGATAAGACTTATCCAGAGGATTTTTTTGTCATTATTAACTTCTTTTTTTTTTTTTTTTTTGGTTCTTACAGACTAATATTAGCAAATCTCTAAGTAAATTACTATAAATGAGATTCAGAAATGCTCATTGATTGCTTGGGATGAATTGTCCTGCAGGTAATTTGCCTCTTCAAATCATTCAATTATGACTGCTTTATGCCCTTATCATTGACTAATCATATTGGTTCTGCACTGCAAACTGCAGAACCATAAAAATGCAATAACATAGCGAGCACAGAATACTAAGCTAGTGTGGGAACACTTTGAGGATTTTGGTGCCACCTACAGTCCAATTACATTTATGCATCAGGACCTTTTTGCTGATTAAACCACGTGACGAACTGAAAGGATATAATCCAATAAAACGAGACAATTAAATCATACGAACAAGAATACTGAGATTACACATGATCTTAAATCTAATCTTACTCGTCATAATAGAACTGTTATTAGGTAAAACGCAGTATGTGCATGGTTGTTAAAAAGTATGATGAAATTCCTATTACTGGCAAAGAAACCTTTCTCAAGAGACTTACAGAGAAAGTGACATCGGTCTACATCCTGCTATTAAAAATACCACATGATTTTTAGGAATAAGGGAAATCAAAAAGTGAAGTTAACATCTATCCCTTCTCGGAATCAGCATCAATTTGATGTTGCTTATAAATGTAATGGGTGTTTCTTCGACTAAGAGCTCTTTTGGACACTAAAAAATATACAATACACTTTTAATCTACTAACAACAGCAAATATCTATCCATCACGATAATTAATTCTGTCATTTCTGTTTTTCCCTAAAATCTTTTTTCCACCACATCTCAAATGATGTATTTTCATCTATAAAATTATGGCGGAAACGACATTTTAAACTTATTTTAAAAATAAAATGATCAACCTCTAAACCAATTGTATGTTAAGGTTCATTTCTAAGGTGGTATTTTATACAACCTAAATACACAGAACAAAATTCAATTTTCACACTTTTTGAATATTTTGACACATTACAGCTTATAATGATGCACAATAAAAAAATATTATCTACATAAGTGATAATAACATGTGATATGTGGGGAAAGAATCTATTTCTCATAGAGTATGTGATCTCAAGAATTCACTTCATTGACCGTTGTCTCCTTGGTAAACAAACAAACTTTTTAAGTAAAAATAACAATAAATGCAAAAACAAATTTAACAGAGAGATTGTGTATCGATGTTAATATCAGCACTGCCTTATTTCAGTCAGAATGGAAAACAAGTGCCAATACTTTTTAAGTCTTCTAAGGGACAAAAAAATAGTGGCCAGTAAAATTTGCTTTACATTTTTCAACTATAGCACAAAAAGAAGAAGAAAAAAAGAGAACTGTTGCAATGGTTTTAAAGTTAAATTTTTTTAAAAAAAGGAAAAAGTACAAATCAAGTAAAATCAAAATACAAATACATTGACAAAGATCTTGGTTTTGTTCTTTCTTGAATAAAAAGTGGATACCTTTGCTCATGCTTTTCACATATTAATGTAATTCATATATTGCTAATTATTACTATTGTTTTGTTGTTGAGGCTGCTGTTATTGTGATTACCATTTTTAAAAGTCATTTTACAATAAGCAGGACAAATAGCTTCCTGAAGTTTAAAAAAAACATATGGAATGATCATTTGAGCACTACAGACACCATATACTCTCACTTCCCACTACATTTTCTCAAGTGATCCAGACATCACATGATCCGTCAGACTCTCCACATTTACCTTAGCGTCCTGTCTTTGAGCACTGTTTGACAGAGGAGCCCAGTTTATCCGCGAGAAGGAACGGGCTAAGGTGGCAATACTGGAAAAATGAAAACTATGATTAAAAGTAATTCCTTTTATTGCTTCTATTAAAAAAGAAATATAACTTGTAAAGTAAACCTTATTTACCAAAAGATAATGAATAAGCTATGTGCACAATACAGCACATTTACCTGAGGAGTTCCGCTCTGGTTTGGATCTGGAGTGTCTAACATCGTAATATTGAAGTCTGTAGAGAAACGTGTGTTCTTGAGGATGGCGGCCATCTCTGCATCCACCTCCACTGGGACATTCGCCTGGAATCGAATTAGCAAAACCGACCACTGAATAAGGCATACTAACATATTAAAAAAGAAGAAGTAGAAGGTTACCTTGAAAGAATGAGAGGCATCAAACTCAAAACAGTCAGCACAGTCAGGCACGGTTCCTTTATATGTGACCAGAGCTTTGCTCTTGATGGAGTTTTGAGGCAGTTTAAAGATCCGGTAAGTTCCAGATGCGTATTTAACATCACCTATGATACGTCCCAGGTCATAGCATACCTAGTTAGAATTTAAAGCATCTGCCTGCATCCACGTTACATAAAAGCACAATGACAATGCAGTTCAGCTATAATGCTAGCACATACACAAACAAATTGGTAAAAAATAATAATAATTAAGAATAAAAAAAAAAGTAAACAAGTAGGTTACCAGTCTTTTTTTGAAGTTCAGGATTGTGAACCACAATGTGACTGCCTGCAACCATGTGGGGAGTGCTGAAGCCTATGTCCTTCATCAGAGCGATGAGATCTCGCCAGTAGAGGGCGCCGGCCATTCCCTCACCTGAAAGTAACGAGCACCAGTGGCGTATGTTTGATTTTGAAATTGGTGGGGACGGGGACATCAATATATAAATATATTTTAAGTTTTGATTGAAATTATTGCTAGGGATATATCAGTGTCACTGGATATTGGTAGGGACACGTCCCTATCGTCCCTACTAAATTCTACGCCCCTGACGAGCACTCATTTAAATCCACTTCTTTGGGCCAAATCAAATTCTCTTTCACATGGATGAGACACATTTCATAAGTTAGTGAAAAATGCAATTTCAATTAAATGTGTTTCAATGTGGACCAGGGTTATATATAGTATGTATATACTGTAAAAAATGATATGATCAATAAGTTATGACAACATATGTTTTTACATTGTATATATTTCCTCTCGGTAAGGTTATTAGTCAGTTTAGTGACATATCTTACCACCTGTATGCAGATGATATCCAACTGTATTGCTCCTTTAAGGAAACTGAGTTGTTTAAATTGTCCTCTTTAATTAACTGTCAAAAAGTGGTTATGTGAGAACTTTTTGCTTCTCAATTCTGACAAAACAGAAACACTAATCATCGCCCCTGAAAGTAAAATCCCAAAGACAATACAATATATTGGTGACTTAGGCTCGTCTGTCCAACCGAGCCTCAGGAGCTTAGGTGTTGTCTTTGAGTCAGCTATGTCCTTGGAGCTTCATTTGAAACAATTAGTTAGAAACTGCTTTTTTCAACTGAGGAACATTTCAAAATTAAGATCATCTGTGACTAAAGGTGAGTTAGAGATGATTATTCATGCATTCATCTCCTCCCGTTTAGACTATTGTAATAGTCTTTATACGTGTTTGAGTAAGAAGGAGCTTTATCGTCTCCAGGTTGTTCAGAACTCTGCAGCAAGGCTTTTAAGAGAACACATCACACCTGTTTTAGCATCACTTCACTGGTTACCAGTGCAGTATAGAATTCATTTTAAAATAAATTCTGGTTCTTACTTTTAGAGCCTTGCATGGCCAAGTCAAGTCCCTACCTACATCACTGACCTGATACAGCTGCACACTCCTACCCGGAGTCTCAGGTCTTTAGGTCAGATGTTATTAGTTGTTCCCCGTACTCATTTTAAAACTAGAGGGGACCAGTCACTCCAGGCAGTGGAATGCTTTGCCTCTTGTTTTACGTTGTGCGAACTCAGTTGATTCTTTTAAAAAACAACTGAAGACTTTGCTTTTCAAGCAGGCTTTTGGTTAGTCGAGGGTTTTTTTTATGGTTGTTTGTAGTGTTTGTTGTTTTTATTTTGGGGAATGTATTTAAATTGTTCTTGTATTACATTTTACTGTGAAGCACTTTGTGATGTCTATCTGTGAAAAGTGCTATATAAATCAATTTTACTTACTTACTTACATTGCTTTAACTCATCAAAATAAGTTAAGCAATTTCAACTATTTAATAAGTTATACAAGACAACTAATTTTCAATTTCATGTAATTTCAGTTGATTGTCCTTAAAAAAAATTAAGGAAACAACTTTTTTTTAACTATTTGCCAAGTAAGCATTTCTCATTTTCATTTAGTTTAATTTAATGTACGAAAATAACTAAAACTAAAAATTTGATAAAAAACGAAATAGACATGTATAGAAAATAGACATATAAACATTTGAACTAGAATTAAATAAAAAAAAACAAATTAAAATATTAATAAAAATGATATTATACTTATCTGAATTATACTAAAATAACACTTTGAACTGTGAACCCAGTGAGAACTGATTTTGACATCATTTTGTCATTATTTTCCCCTCTTAATAAATCTTAAATCTAAACAGAATGCACGTTCTAAAATGTAACAGATCAGAGAATGTCAGAAAACAAAAAGAAATCAAGTTTACCCCACAGAACTGGATCTTCTTTGAAAGAGTCTGGAACTGCTTTGCTTGCATAGATGTCACTGTAGTACAACTCTCCACCCTCCTATGAGATCATTCACGTATAAAACATAGCATTTGTAAGTGCAAGACTTCGTAAAGGGTTTTGTTGCAGAATGAGGGGAAATTATCTATATGATGGAAATATCTCACCTTTAGAACTTTGTAAGCTTCACTTATCACAGTTCTCTTATCTGGGCACAGACATATTACACAATTTGACCTAGAAAAAATAATTGGCCTTTTTTACAACTTTTGCACAGGCAGATTAATGATCTACAAATCATTGAAAACATCATAAATGACCCAAGGATGTGCATACACAACTACATCCAAAGAGTTGTTCTGTATCCCTGCATCACTGAGCTTCTCCATGTATCCTTTCACAAACACAGTGTTTGGTTTTGAGTATCCAAACTTCTCCTGATGGTACTGGATATATTTTTGCGAGGCAACAATCTAATTATGGAGCAAACACAAAGGTTAATGGTTGCACTTTCTTTCATATTGATTTACACGTTTCAATTATACCATTTATACATTAGTTAACACTTATTCACAGATATTTAGATTTTTGAACTACCATTTTGTCCGTCATATCCAGTCCAATGACATGACCGCTCTCCCCCACCAGTTTACTGAGGACGAAGCAGTCTCTCCCCGATCCACTGCCCAGATCAAGAACCGCACATCCTTCCAGCTTCTCTGGAATCACCAGGCCACAGCCAAAATACCTGCAGATTTATTTTCTGTGCATTACTGAAAGGAATCAGGCAAAACTAAAGTTTTAAGGCACAATCTCAGTGCTGCTGCTGTACCTCTTGCAAACATCCGGGTGGACTAGTTTCAGGGCTTCACATGCACTCTTGGCCACGGGTCTGGAGGGCATGACACACGCAGCATTGGTCTGTAAGTCATCTGAAGTCTCCAGCCGAGACCCATAATAATTCTGGAAGTAATAAAGAGTGAATCTTTTTTTTTTTCTGGTAGAAAATATATCAAAAGTAATTTATACATACTGTAAAAGTTTCTCCAGGAGGGCTTCTACCCCCCATTGCTCAGTTGGTCATCATGAATCCAGCAGAAATAATGCTTGGCTATTTTTTAATGTTCTTATTTTTTTATTTTTTTATCACTATTTATTTTTAATATTCCTCATTTAATGTAACAATTCTGTGAAATCTACAGTTAAGGCAAATATTACACATACAAATCTTGATCAAATAAACAATCAAATATCACATGCCTCAAGTAGGGTAGTAGCCTACTTGATGAGGAACATGATTTACATGATCTTACAGACTTCAGATGAGCAAAGTGGAATCAAACAGCTCTGGTCATGTGACTATGTGTACATGTTCACATGAAATCAAAACAGTTTGAAATGTTTTAAGTTTATTTTATAGTGCATAACTCATAAAATACATTGTCGACTCTTAGGCCACTCAAGCGCAAAAGTAGCCTATATTAGATCATTGGTGTAACCGATGGGATTAATTATGTCGCTGGTCGCGTCGCTTCATTTGCAATATAAACATGGGGTAACACGACGTTGTCACCGCTTACCTTCACGTTTTCGTGAACAGCAGAAGACATGCTAAGGGGTTGTGGTTTACGCTGAAAAGCCAGAGTCCGGAGAAGTGTGGTAGCGTGTTTCATAAACGCAGTTATGCAAATCAAACGGAATGTAGTTGTAGGTTCGTGAACGTCTTCGAGTTTGTTAGGGACAATGACCCAAAATCTAACGGATTAGTGTATTGCAAAAAGTAAGACTGACTAAACTTTAATCGTTATATCTGATTGTATCCAACTTCAGGGGTAAAGTCCTTGCAGATCCTGGAATGGATATATGAATTATCAACGCATGTTCTATCAGAACTAACCACTAGAGGACGCGCCTGGTCCATAAATTCATGGCACACCTTTCTGCTATTACCGTAAATTACAGGCGATTTATTACTAGCTATGTTTAATGACTAGTGGGTAGAGGTCCCTTTAAGTATCTTCCAGACAAATTGTGGAATATTTCACCTTTAGTGTAAGACTGAACTTATAACCTTAGCCTATAATAAGTCTGTGATGATTTGTCAAATATAATGTCCAGGTCATCAGGACAAACATCTGTAATTCTAATAAAGTGTGTAGGCTATCTGAAGTAAACTATGGATGAAGGTGGTAGTATTGATGTCTTAGCACAGTTAAAAGACAGTAGTGTGAAGAAGAGGCCTGACATGCTGTGATGAATGCAGACATTGTTACTCTCCCGTGTGTGTGCATGCAACTGGAAAACTCTTCCCACAGTGTCCTGCTTGACATTAAGCAGAATCAGTCAGCTGTGACCTTACTCTGCCCTCAGAGTCCTGAGCCTTTTACCAAACAACAGCCTGTACTTTGATTAAAGGGTGGTCCGTCCAAGTATGTCTGGTTTCACCCCCTTGTAAGCAAATATCTGTGGGACGAGTCTGAAAGGCCTTTGTTGTCAAATACGAGACATTCTCTGTCATAGAGATGAGTCATAGTCATAGTATTTTGACCTCAGAAAATCAATAAAATAAATTTTACACTCTATAACTAATGTATAATAAAGTAATTAAAAATGCATGTAAATTAATTTCAACATGAATTATTTTTAAAATATATGTTATGCTCATGAATGATTAATAAAGATTATAAACAAATCAATGTACATAAATGTAAACATTTATTTTCTTACTCATTTCTGTGTTCTTAAATTATTGTTAATGTTAAGCATGAATTACCATTGTGTACGAAATGTTCTATATAAACCAACTTGCCTACATGCATAAATACAGATTATTTCAAGCCTATTAAAGGAATTGTATGCTATTTGCACACATTCACATGTAGCCTATGGCATCCGATTTGATAAGTTAACCTGACTGTTTATCAAAGCTCTGTTTTTTTATTCCGTGACCCTTTGTAAGTGCATGACCACTGTACCGCAGACCGAGACATCAAAGCCAGTGTTCTCTGTGCGCCATTTCCACCCCCTTCTGTGTTCTCTGACAAACGAATAGTTGTCAAGCTCCAAAACTTGACCTCGGTCTTGGTCCCAGACTTATTTGTTTAATTTCTGTTCCTTTTTTTGTAGTCAAGGCAAGCAAGAGGTTATTGTCAGTTCAAGCCTGACAAACATCTATGCTGGGAAGGGTTCGCTGCCAGACTAAAGGTTATGAGAAGTTGAAGGAAAGGGTAATCTTTGGAAGATCAAATAAAGTGGAAGTCAGAGGAGGGGAATGTGTACAGTGTCACACAGTCTGCCTTTTCCTCAGCAAACAAAACCCCACTGTTCCACTTTCTGCCCTACTCACATGCACACGCACCATCTCTGAGGTCTTTTTTAACCTCTGCTGCCCTTTTGAACTCCTCAGACCATCTAGTTAAAGCAAGCTATTGCAACCATTCAATGTTAGTTATTTCCCTTTTACCACAAGAACAATGTATACCGGGAGAGCATCAGATCCTGCTGTGTTTGACTCAATGTTCAGAGGGTTTACACAATAAGGTGTGTGTGTGTGTGTGTGTGTGTGTGTGTGTGTGTGTGTGTGTGTGTGTGTGTGTGTGTGTGTGTGTGTGTGTGTGTGTGTGTGTGTGTGTGTGTGTGTGTGTGTGTGTGTGTTATGTACTGTGTACTTGTACAACTATTTTTGTGAGGACCAGTTTTAGACCACCAAAGTGAGGACAAATAGAGTAAAGTGAGGAAATTTTGGCTGGTCCTCACTCTCTGAGACCCCTGTTTGCATTAAAACAAGCATTAAATTGTGTGTGTGTGTGTGTGTGTGTGTGTGTGTGTGTGTGTGTGTGTGTGTGTGTGTGTGTGTGTGTGTGTGTGTGTGTGTGTGTGTGTGTGTGTGTGTGTGTGTGTGTGTGTGTGTGTGTGTGTGTGTGTGTGTGTGTGTGTGTGTGTGTTTTTGTGTGTGTGTGTGCGTGCGCATGCGTGCGTGTGTGTGTCTTTTTACAGAATATATAATCCTTGGTCTAAAAAAGGCTTGAAAGCCATCAGATAAAAGTTACTTAGATCTACAATACGGGATGTTATTCTCCGCGGTTCATTTCTGCATTGTCTCTCTCCTCAAAGTAATCTGGCATATCTAATGTGAGATATATGTTCATGTCATTTTCATAGGCATAACTGGGTCACATGAAATCTCTGAATCTCGGAATATGCATGATCACACACACAGATTTCCTTGTTATGAATCACAAAATAAGCCACATGATATGATATGAGATAAATTTCACTGCTAAATCTAGTCTAAAGATGGAGGCACCCCTAGACGCATACTTCGCATACGTTTGTGCTTAAGGTTACAAGGCCTGTTTAAGTGGAGACTTCAGGGATAGGGGGCATGAATGGGCTGTAAAGGAGCCAAGAAGTCATATTCCATGCGAGGAGTTCAGAGAGCCATAAATTACAGGTATGATTTAGAATCACCCGCTTAAGCACAAGGGGCATTAGCTATCATCGGCCAAGCACAGCATACTTTTTATGTACTGTTCCACATCGGCGGATTCATGCCAACTGTGCAACTTTCTTTGATCCATCAAAAATGCATGCAAGCTCTTGTCCAATTACGAGGAAGAGGATCTGTAAAAGAAACTCAGCAGGAATGTGAAGTGTCCTCCACTTAATCAGTGGCGCAGCTTCTTTACTGACCCTCCCGACAGCACTTTCCAGTTGTTCAGAGCTTTATCATCCCTTCCTTTACAGGCAAAATGATGCATTTTTAACATTCAAAGCCAAATCAGTTAGTATAACCTGAAACTCCAAAAGCTTTTTTTTTTTTTATTCACACTCATGTACAGCACAAACCTCTTTTTTCTTTAAGTTAATCCCATCAGCTCTCACTTCAGCCACCCCCTACCCCCTCACTTTGACACATAAAAGGAGGTGTAGGCCTACATTATATGACCTAGTTTTGGAGGAAAACATAAAAGAAAGCTCATATTCAAAAACAGGCGTGTGTGCTTCTCCCAGCTTTGAGCATTAAAACCCCTCGTGCTCTGCTGCCCGTCAACGAAATATGCATGTCATTTTTGAGCTCTTAAAAACTTAAGTATTTAGATGTGAGAGAGCAGAAGGTGAGGGAATAGGATTTCTCTCCTCCGTTTCCTAAGAAGCAACCCTGTAGGCCCGAGGCAGGTTGCTCTTTGTTGCAGAGTGTCCCTTTCTTACAGAATACCTTTTTACAGTCCACTGATCTGTCTTGATGTTGGCCCCAGTGATGCACGAGGTCATCTCTGTCCTATCACTTCCTCTCACATCTATGTATGTCACTGCAACCGGCAGGAATTAAGGTCATGACTCAGGGCCCAGCAGATAAAATTTAGGTCAACAGCAAAGTTTAGTCAGCCAAAGGAAAGGTTTTTATGTACAACCAACATACTCTTAACGAATTCCTCCTAACTTACTTTTTGCATGCAAGATCACGTTTTTTTGTGTAGTCTAGAGCCATAAATTGTGACAATATAGTAAGAAAAAAAAGCTCTTAGCAAGACAAACGACAGTTTATTCTGATTGTGCATTTCAGAACTTTATTCAAAATCTGTGCAAGTAAACACCCAAATGAAATGTATTTTTAGAAATAATGATACACAATAATACTCAAATGTGTTGCAGTTAGCCTGCATCAAAACAATATTTTAAAACCAATAGAAGTCTTTGAAGCATCAGTGTAATCCATCTTTGTACTGTACAGTACGGAACATGATTGTTTACCTGTTTGTTTGGTTTTCTCCTTGTAAAAAATAAAATTGAGTAAAAACAAAATAAATATCTTCATATGCACATTTGTTTCAAAAGTTCAAACATTTTGCCCAGCGGTCTATTTCTCATGACAAACATACAGATCACATTTTTATGTATTGGGCTCCATGACTATATATATATATATATATATATATATATATATATATATATATATATATATATATATATATATATATATATATATATATATATATATATATATATATATATATATATATATATATATATATATATATATATATATATATATATATATATATATATATATATATATATATATATATATATATATATATATATATATATATATATATATATATATATATATATATATATATATATATATATATATATATATATATATATACATATACATATATATATACATATATACATATATGCTTAAGACTTTGAATTTCCCCATGTCCAGTAATACATAGGAACCTTCTCATGCATCTGCATGCAACAGGCAGCAGTGTACTCTTAAATATCTGACATAACACAAAATTTTGCAGAACAGATTATCATAGTTTAATCAGGAGACACATGCAAAAGAAGGACAAAAATCATCCTCTAAAGTACATATTCACATGGCATTTACTTTGAAGTCTCTTTAAGAAATTTCAAAACTAAAATGCTTTTCATTCATACAAAATAGCTGTCTTTCATAAAGATTATGCTATGTACATAAATATAGTTTATAACGAGTCTTTAAATTGATGAAAAACAACATGTCAAATGTAAGACTGCAAAACATCACATGAGCAAACATTTCTGTGGGAATGGCCTTAATATCACAAACACTCCCTTTATTAGATCAACATGTCTATTAACATGACAGACAGCTGAGATTGGGATGATTTGTCTCAAGTCGATGCAACAATCTCTTGCATAATAGAACAACATTTTATGACATGCTAATACCAAGACCTGTTCATAAAATACACAAATACAAAACATATGAGGGGGGAAAAAGCAGTCATTTGTAGTAACTCTTGTGATTTTCATTCATCATCTTCTAGAGTATTGTAAAAACCCAATGCTGTCTTGACAGGTAAATGCTGAGAATGCGGAATAAAGAATAAAGCACATCACAACATTGTTTTCAATGGAAGAAAGAGATAAATTAAAGAGGAGATTGATAAAGTATACACACTTCACATACCATATAGATATCAAGACACCATGTTTTAACACTGATGGATTCATATTCCATATTATCCAAACATGAAGATATACAGCTTTAAAACTGCTGTTAGTTTATCCGAACAATACAGAACCAATTAGAGATGCCTATCTTTTTTTAAAAGGCCGATTTCATTTACTTCAATGTATAAATATGGTGACAAGCCTTCCAGGCATAGACAAAAGTAACAATACATAGTTATTTCTTCGTTTCATCATGGTAAATTGAAGAATATTCACTAACAACTGTTGAGGCACAATCTGTTTATACAGATTGTCATGTGCATTGTTGCATCATAACTCACTGCCTGAGGCCAAAAGTCTAACCATGTGTGGAAAACGGAGTGGGAACTGATATTGTTACGAATACATGAGGGCAAATCTGTCACACACCTTTCATAGAAACCGTATTTCCTTTGCTGCTTAGAATGTAAGAAAGAAATCAGCCAGAAAGCAGTGCTTAGAAATATTCAAATTAACTTTGGTTTCATGGTCTTTTTGTGAACTAAATGACATGTAATTCAGGTGAAAAATGTGTGATGCCTCAATAGAAACAAAAGAAGCAATAAGGTAAGTTGAGAGAATAAACACATTTCTAGTTCAAGCACAGATACTGGTTCACAAACTCAAAACTAGTACTTTTTTCAATGACCCGTGTAGCCGTGGTGAGTCACAACTAAGTGTTCCATGGTAATTCTGTGAATTTTGTTTCAAAGTTCAAAGGCCTCAGTATTACCTGACGACTCGTTTTTGACCTTTGTCTGCATTTGTCTCGAGCCTGCCTCCAGCCCCTCCCCCTCTTTAACCAGTTGTGCATTGCTCCTCTGGAGCATATAATACAAAATAGGGTTAGTCTTGGTAAACCGAGGTGAGTCTAGCCCATACTTTTGTGTTTGATCGTCTCCATTAACCATCCTTGCAGGGCCCTTCAAATCCTTTATGATGCTGTAATCGATTTTTGACCTCGCAGGCTCCTGCTGTGTAAAATGGGAAGATTCTTGCCTATGAACGCTTGCTTTTTTAGGAGATGCATTGCTGGGGCTCAGGCTCTGGTGAAAGTTTTGAAGCTCACCTTCATTACATGGTTGCTTGATTGTATTCCCATTCAGCACAGCATGTGACGATGAACTGAATGTACCCCTGGGCTGAGACAATTCCTTCAAGCAGTTGTCTGAAAGAAGCAGCTGCTTTAGAACATTGAAACTTCGGTTTTCATTAGACTCATTTGGTGGAAATTTAGCTGGTGGACTGTCTGCCTCTGGGGGGCTAGATGGGTCTCTGGCCTCTCTTGTCTCTCTGGTCTCTAGATGTCCAGCAGCAAAACAACCACTGTCGTCTTCTTTTATGATACCAGAATGCTGCAAATCCCTGGCCTGGTGACTCGAGGAGTTATGATATTCTAGTTCTACCGAAAATTTCCGCTTCTTTGGGATCGTTGGTCCCTGGATTTCAACTGATTCTTCTTTGACACAACCCCTGTTCAGGTCCTCTAACTTGTTTGGCTGAAGGGTTTTGTTGGGTCGTTTCTTTAGGAGGTGACAGAGAAGACCATCTCTGGTGGAAGCCTCTGGGGACAGTGGTTCTTGCTTGATGTTTTCGTGAGAATGATAACTGGTGCCTTTTCTAGGCTCCAACCCTGAATTCTGGCATTGCTTTGATATTTTGTTATAGTCATACATATGACCCTCATCAACTGGCTCAGTTTTTATTGTAATATCCAAAGGAGGACCATTTGCTTGGCCTATTGCCTGATGTGTTCGGTTTTCCAAAGAATTGGTCTTGCCATGTTCTCGTTTTCGTTTACTGCCTACCTTTTCATTCTGAGGAGCATTGCCCAGAAGAAGCTGAAGAACTGTACGTCTTTCAAGCAGATTCTCAATTTCTGAGACATGCTGTGCTGCTTCAGGTGCAGTTGAAGTTTTTGCCTTGGCCTCTTCCCACAGTGGGTTATTACTTTGAATTGGCGCAGTGAGTCTTTCAAGTAAAGTTGGAGGATGGTTAACTTTCAGCTCTTGGGTCATGAGTTTGATAGGGGGTAAAGTTGCCTTCGCTGGAGGAGAAATGTCAGGGTTTTGTTTTCCACACTGAGCTAAATTCTGTAACAGTTTACTAGCACTAAAGGCAGGTTCTTTTACTCTTACATCACTTGTGGATTGTTTTGCTTTACAAAGATCTAAGGGGACAGACTGAGAATGGGGAGACCCATAAAGTGTATATGGAGATGCACTGCTGTTGGATTCTCGGCTTTGGGTGTACGTTGGCAAAAGTTTGGGACTTCTACAACTCAATCCACAGTGGCCACTAAGTTCACTTGTGTCGTTACACCTAGCTGTACTGAAAACACTCTGGCTACTTGTAGATGCACTAGTGACCTTAGGGATTACATCATGCAGCAAATCTGGATTATCCAGACCTTTGTTTGCTCTCTCGTTATTTTTGTGATCCAAGAGCAACTGTAATAGAGTGACCTTGTGATGAGGTTTCATCTCTGGACATGCATCCACTTTGACAGGTGGACTCTCAGGCTTCCACCTATTTAATGAAGACTCTGGGATTCTGTCCAGTACAGGTGAGGACGAAGTAGATACTGGTGTTTGTACATTTGTTCTGCTCTTTAAAGAAAGGTCAATAGGAGAGCAACTAGAGTAAGTGCTCTCAGCATCACTGCTGTCTTTTGTTAGACTGCTGTCAGGGTTTGAGTGCTCGCTGTCTGAAAAAAGCGGAGAGGCCAGAGTGCCAAGGGTACAGAGGTCATCTTTCAAGTGACCCTGTCCATTAATTCGCTGTGAGGTGTTGTGACTGTTGAGAAGCTGAAGTAGGAGACTGCTGCAGTTCTGTGATGGTCTGCCTTGTTTCTCAAAAGGTCGACGCTCCCGAAAGCGATGTCCTGTCCGCATGGAACTTTCTGTCCTTCTTTGCCCTGAAGTTAGGCCTGGACTCTGTCTGCTGGAGCTTGTTGACAACAGTTGTGAAGAAGGTATTCCGTTCTTGGTGTGTAAGAGGCTTAGTCCATGAGACTGGCCTGAAGTTGTAGGTTGTTTATCTTGTGTCTGCTGTGTGGCCATGGCTGATAGTCTTTCACTAGCTGATCGTCCAGAGAGTTGGGTTTTAAGGGCATGTTCTCGAGAGTACTGTTGCAGGTGGGCCTCACTGGAGAGCAAAAGAGCCAGTTGACTACATGCCACACTTGGTTTGGGTGATGGAGCGGGACTGGATCTGATATTTACCAGGTTTGCCACGGCTTTTAGGCGCTCTGTACAAGATAGAGACTCTGGAGATGGGGAGGGAGTACTGTTCTGCAGTGCCTTAGGGGATTCTGAAAAGCTTTCCTGGCTAGACCGTCGACGTTGATAAGGCACACTGTTGCTGTGATTCTGCATTTTGCTCTTGCTCACTAACCCTTTGAGGTGGCTCAAGGCAGGTCTGTGGCAAGGCACATCTGCACTGTCCTCTTGTGCAGGCTTGCTTATCTGGCAGGGGGCATCCAGTGGCCTCAAGCCTTGGATAATCTGCTGTGGCAGGGTCACGTTTTGAAGTCGAGAACTGAAAGACTGCAGCAAACTAGCTAGAAGTGTACTCTCTCCTTTATCCTGTGAGGAGCCATTCTGGCCACTGTGGTGGTCTTCACTTTGCCCGTTCAGTGAAACGGAAGGTGCTGTTCTCCGTTGAGTCTCACTCTCTGTCCAGGCCTCTGAGTTGAGTAGACGAGCCTTTCTGAGGTGCTGCGAGGCTCCACAGTGGGAATTTGTTCGGTTCTGCTCCTGTCGAGTGCCATTGGGCTGTGCATGCTCTGTCCCGCCGTCCTTATTCTTCTGCTCTTGGCTTCCACTCTGTGTTGCTGCCGCACCCTGTCCTCCTGCTACCTGATGCATGAGTAAACCTTCCAGATATGTTAATACAGCAGAATCCTGGTGTGTTTCAGGGCCAGGCTCTTCCCCATGAGTCATGTTCAATACTATAGTCCTTTGTATGGTTGGCCACTACAATAGAGGGGGAAATCGTTCTCTTATGTTCTACCAAGAGACCTTACAGTTTTTAGCTTCCAAACCTTGTTTTTTTTTAGGTAAAAGTAAGGCCTAATGTAGATTCACAAACCATTCCCCCATACAGGAGGCAAGACTATTGTTTATAATCATGTTTGCCATTGTTAAGAAAAGTACAGGATTGTAATGCAGTCAAGTCTTGTGGGATTCCATGGCACTGGTTCTGTACTTCAAAGCTCCAGGGTTGTGAATAAAATCACTGCCACATCTGTCCACAAGGTCAGCTGGTGACGGTCCTGCACAAAAGAGAGAGAAAAACTATTAATATTATTAGCTAAATTTTGCATACCACACATTGTATTCAACAAAGCAAATTCATCTAATATTTAAGAAGCAGAATCATATTTAACATGTCATATGTTGATAAGTTTTAGAGGCAAAAGACACTGTAAATGTGATTAAACAGCAAGTTATTTAAGATGAAACTTAAAAATGATCAAACAAGCAAGGCCAAAAAATCTAAATGCAAGTGTTTTGACAGCCATTTCACATGAAAAAGTCATAACCAAAGATGGACCTCTTCATATACTGAAAGATTCACTCAAGACTTTTATCGTATGACAGCAATTACAATCTGTTTCTTGCCTGGGTTTAATTTTTTCCTTCTCCAGACTCTTAAGCAGTATGAATTAGCTTGCCGAATCTCATTAAAACTGAATACACAGGACTTTAAAGACTACTTGATTGATTTGACAGACATTAGGTAAAAAAAATAAAGCAGAGTATCCTGAAGAGTATTAAATGTTTTGACAGAATTCTTGCCAAGATAGACCCACAGAACTGCCAGTTGAGAACTCAATTCTGTGTAAGACAACCACAGACAGCTAACAGGTACTTTGGAACTGTCTTTCCATATCATCTACAATGACTGACAGGTTAAAAAACTAAACCAAGATATAAGCAAAAATGCCACAGAAAGTGACAAAAATTGATGTTATTATAAATAAATAAAACACTGTTTTAGGCTATATCTCGTATTGCTGATTTGCTGCAAACATTTACTACATGTTGCTGGCTGCTTTTACAGACATAGGTTAAATCGCTTAAAGGTTTTAAGAAATGGCTAAAGTTCCTTGCGATCAGACACCTGTGTAATGTATCTCTCTCTCTCACCCTCTATGCAGTCAGTGTCAGTGCCCGGAGAAGGAACACCCACATAATCCAGCCTAGTCCTTCACTTCCATGTTACCACAGTTGCTCTCACTACATCTCAAAATATACCACCCCTGGATCACACAGTGCCATTGGCTCTGTAGAATGACACATTTTTTGTGTATATGCGCAAGCCTGCTCAACGCTATACTCACCACACAACTCACTGAAGTACAGTGAAAGTCACACACAAGCCTCTTGGTACACCAATACCACAATTATGTCTACACATAAGAAATTGAAAACATAATTTGAGATTGAACTGTAAGCACTTAATCATGGAATACACACAAGGCTGACTTTGTCAGTGCTCTATGATCAGAGTGAAGGTCAATGGCTACGGTTGATTTGTTCTGCTAATAATTGGCACCTCTGGTTGTTCTACTTTGGCTGACAGGGAGTGGACAGTACGGGATGACCTTATCAAGCTATCGGTCACAGAGATGTCAGAGTGACAGGGCCGAGAAACTCCTGTGCCACCAAACTAAATACCTCTAATTTGGAATAAAGCTACTGCTAGAGACAAATTACTGATTGTAGCCTAAGTCTTAGTAAGACATTTTCAGCTATTTGGTAATGGTATGGAATAATACTACTTGTCAAATAAATAGTTAAGGAATTTCATTAAAAAATTGGTTGGAAGCTGAATCAGACTGTGAAAATTAGTGTGAAGTTTTGTCTCCTCCTGACCAAGCGTTATATCTAATGTGTCAAAGACTGGAAGAGGGTAATTGATTTGGGCCAACAACAACAACACTTCGTCCTATACTTGTGTCAATAGGCCACTGTTGTCCTAATCCAATCAAAAGAGGAAACACAATACTGACAACTCCTTCACTCTGTTAAACAGATAAACAATTATTTTAACACACTTATCTCATCTCTAAAGAGAAATCGTTATTGAAATCCGATTTTTTTTAAAAACAGATTCGGTAACAACTTTCAAATCCAAGCTTTGCAAAGATTAGAAACTGCCATTTTATGACAGCTGTGAGCTTCAGAATAACTGTGTAAGAACCAATTGTACTAGCCTCTCTTAAAACCTAGTCATATATGAGTCCGTTCACTCAGTTCTATTCAGGGTTTTTTCATCACAATATTATCACCATCAGTGCAGGGAGAAGACGCTCCTGAATGAGTTACCTGAGTAATAAAAATCCCTTTAAAATGAGTAGCCTGATATAAATGGAGAGAATCTGATATCTGGACTGGATCCCTCATTCCTCAATTGCAAGTTTGGAAGATTAATTGACCCCCCAAAAAATACCAGATCATAAATTACATCCACAGTCCAGAAACTGTAATCCATTTAGGCTATTTAAAATGCATGATGAGGCAAAAAGAGCAAAACCTGCTGCATGCCCTGTTTGAAGTCAAGGTCATTTACTCCGCCGGGGCTGTTTGAGTTGATGCAACAGCTGGCATCCATACAAAGCATTAGGTCCTAATAAAAAGCGACAAAGCTGCCCTTGCGATGTGCCTTCGTACCTGGCGTCTAGCTGATGTGTTCTCGAAATAAAAAGGAATCTCAGACATAGTTGTGCCACTGCAACTACTTAGTAGTTGTTATCCTCTGGTTGCACACATAGGCACAAAAGCCTGTGGAACTACAACAACACATTCCTAAGATAGCGTTGGGTGACTCAGTCAATCAGGGCCATGCATCATTCAAACTAGGTCACTGTGACCTACTTACAAACAAGCATTATGGGCATCATGCATTGACATTTCCTAGCTGGGGCACACCCCTTTAGTTAGGGCTTTGCCAAGTGCAATCTCTGACTCCTAGTAAAAGCATGGTCTGACCTGCATTATGACGACCCTATGATGAGCTACCCTTTCACATGGGCAAGCATGGGGCAATACCAGCATGTTTAAGCCAAGCAGAAGGAACCCTTTCCCAAGTAGACGGCAGAAATATATACAGGGGCCCCTGCATGTACCGTCACAAGACTCCAAACATAATTCCAGAGTCCTGACACAAGTAATAGTCTTGACCTTAGACTTGTAGATTTATGATGGCAGCATAATGTTAACAGGAACACTTAGAGAAGACTAAGCTGGTTCATCTTCGACTACAGAATAACATGTATCTTTGTCAGTTCTCTTTCAGCCCAAAAACAAATGGCACACTGAAGTGATACCGAGTGCACTAAAGCTTGTCCAGGAAAATTTTAATTAATGGCCACAACCAGGAAATGAGAACAAACAAAATATTTGTACTCTTAATTTACTGTAATAAATGGCCCAGTTTCCGGGGTTGGAAATTACTTGAGGAACGTGAGCATGCGAATCAGTCTTTGCCCAAAAACAAACAAAAAAAAAACCGGTTGATAAAAATACCAAAAATCACTTTGAGTACTTAAGTGGATGTTTTTGGCTGTGTGAACTTGTACCTGACCTCTAGAAAGCTGTGACCTTTTTTAGGCTTCACGCAGGGGAAAAAAACTAATTTGCATTCGTAGACATTGTGAGAAAAAGTCAGATAGAAACAAATAGCTACACAGTGAGAGCCGATGGCCCTTTAAAAGTCACCCTTCGCCTTAACTCAAGAGATCATGTTTATCAGGATCATAGTTTATGCCAGTCATTATGTAAACAGCTCTGACCAAGTATAGCAATCGACTGCCAGTACTGCAACGTGCAACTGTACTTGCAAAACCAAACACAAGAAGTTCATATGACAAAATAAACAAAAGTCACATGGTGCGGACTAAAGTGCAATATATCAGTGGTCTGAAAGTCCAAATCGAGAGGGAACCAAAGAACCCTTTTATTAATAAAATAAAAATACACTGCACAGTTGCCTTAAGGGTCAGATGAAGGGACAGCATGTGCGTCATGAACCTCATGTCATCTGTTCGAGTCTTTAGAGATAACTAAGCAATGTTCTCATCCAAAACGGACAGCTTCCACTTTTTCCAGGATGTGATCTCATTACAAGTTACTGGCAGTACAGGTTATATGTCAGGCACGATGGGCCTAATCCAGTGGTTCTCAAACTTTTTGTCTCCAAGGCCCCCCATTGTCCACAACAATCGATGGCCCCGTGGTTTTTCCAGTTGTTTGTGATTTACTGGATAATAATTTTTATTTTATTAACAAGTTCCATCATCCCAAAGTCCATGGGTTTCTTTAATTGCTTTTTGGTTAAATGCCTGAAATAAGCTAAATATATTTTCATGTTTATTCTAAAATACATCAGTAATACCCCCCTCATTAGTTTTTTCAGCTTTTTTCGTGTCTTGAAAAAGGCTATAGTGGGTTAATTTGACAATATATTTGCGCTCCAGTAAACTATTCAACTCAAACTTTACAACTTGTAGCCTTTAAATAAATATTAAAAGAGCTGTCATAGGCTATGACGCTGAAGTCATGCGACCAGGAGTTAGTTCGTTTATAGCCTAACTTCAGCGTTTTACCTCCAGTGATTGCATCAAGGCTTCAAAATGTATACAATTTAATCTTGATGAACAAAATGTGAGCTTACAGAGCTTATTTTCTGCAATAATCCAAAAGCCAGTGGGAAAACAATATTGTTGCTTTGTCGAGGGAACCAGGGTGATGCAAACTTTTGGGTTGGCCAACAAAATTACGTCATTTCAGCAGCACTCCATGAAGATACTGATATGGCTAGAGACTTCATGATGTTAAACATATTTGACTGATTTCTTTGTGCAACTATTTAAATTAGGGGGGAGGGGGTAGGGGGGGAATACAACATGCAAGTTAATTTTCAACAACTTAAAACCATGGAAACATTTTAAATTTTCACACAAATTAATCTATAACAGCAGCAAAATAAGAACATTTGAAGTATTAAGACTCATCCAGAACTTCAGAAAGCTCAAATTCATAAAGGTCCCAGCAATGTGGAAGAGATATTTCTGCCATGCACACACTCATATACAATATACGATCTTACCTTCTTACGCAGCAGTGACACCAAGAACAGGTACAGTGTAGTAATCAATTTGCTCTGCAGGCTGTAAGGCTTTGTCTGAATACTAATACACCTCAACAACATCCTGCCCCTCTTTGCTCTCTCCTTCTGTCTCTCCCTTCTTCTTTCTTTAGGGTTGACACCCTTCAGTGCCCTAGCCCTGACCAGTGAAGGAGGTGGGCAGCGGCTTGTCCTCTAGGCAGATAACCAAGGCCACTAATCAAGTGTGCGAGCACCCGGGTGGGGGATTAGACGCTCGCTCTGAGCAACTCAACACTGAAAGCAGCTAAGTGTGTGCACAACAAGGTCGCCATTAAACCTGTAGTAACCCCGTGGCTGGTCTCTCTCACTCTTTTTCTCGCCCACACACTCTTATGTGTGCCGCAACCACGCCGTTGGTGCTCAGTCACACAAAACAGGCTGACACACACAAGCGTAGCCTCTCTTTATACACCCTCACGTACTCTCGCGTACACACAGAGCCACACGCCCACAGACGGCCCACTCTTTGCCGAATAGGGATAATTCATCATATTTTACAACTGACGGCTTTCTACCTCAGCTGAGTGATATTGCATCCTGGCAGCGTGACAGGAACAAGGCACCGCCAGCCCTTCTGACAGCCTGCATTTTGTGTCTTAGAAGATGCTGCGCTCTGTCGCCGCACACTTGCTTTTATAGTGCCACAGCGCGTGTGTGCGTGTGGGTGAAGTGGAGCAGAGACCGGTCGTGGCTTCTTGATTACTACAGTCGACTAAGAAAGCTAAGCCAAGCTGAAATGCTTCAGCAGACAAGACCTTTATGCCTTGAACTTGCCTTGCAGTGGTTAGTGATAGAATTTCCTCTTTTTCCCCTTTTTTATTAACAGAGGAAACTCTAACCAATGGCTTTCCAATGTGTGCAGCTAATGATCTGGAGAGAAAAGGCCTCATTTGGATCATTATTCTGCTGCAAATATGCTGTGAAATTCTCAAGATGCTGGCATTAATAAAAATACAGTCATTAGCCTAGTGTCTTAAAATACCAGCTGTTTTTTGCTATTTATACACACACAACTAATTTTACTTTGGCAAACAAACATTATATTTTAAGAGTTTTGTTTTGTTTGGGCACAGTGCTTAGAGAAAAAAACTGGCCAGCCATGTAAAAAAACTGTTTTAAGAAAATAATTAAGCCTGTTGCATCAGCAACATGCAGCAGGTATTGATAATTAAATATACAATAAAAATAAGATTTTTGTTTTAAAATGCTGATAACCAAGTATTCAGTTTGAACTTGTAAACAAATATGCATCAAAATAAGCCTCCTTTAAATATCCAAATCAGATTGATAATAATAATAGTAATAATAATAAAAGAAAAAAATGCTAATATTCGAGGATATGGTCACTGATACAAATAAAGCTGAAATAAGAGAAATTATAAGAAATATAAGAAATTATAGAAAAGCTGCCTTGGCAAGGTTCTAAAGTACTAAAATCACTAAAACTGAAATAAAAATAAAGCTAAATAAAATGCAGAACAAAATTAATAAAACGTCATTAAAATTGAAAAATAAAAGCTAGTTCAAAATAATAAATACTATAATATAGGCCTATATTTTTTTTCTAAATGATAGATCCAAAAAATTGCCACGCTTTACTTTAAATGGTAAATAAATAAATAACTGTATATGTTACATTAAAATATATTTAATGCTGTTGTGCCTTGAATCTTATCTAATATATCTTTCTGCAGTATATAATTATATACCCCACCCAGGAGACCATTCTGAGCATAATGAGCATGATTACGAGCCTAGAAGAAGAAAAAAACAGATGTAAATGAGAGCGAGAGAATGAAAAATATCACTGCCTCTCCGTCTGAGAGCTGGGGATTAACACAAAATCTACCGTGCATGCACGTATCTGTGCAAGTGGCGTTGGAGGATGCAGTGCCACCAGTCTACCCTTGACACATTGACATCAAGCTACTGTCATGTGACACTCTGTCATTGGCCACCTGGCAGATCCTCCACCTTCTCACGACCTCATCCTCCTGTGACCTGAGGCTCTGGGCACGGGCCCGGTCCGTCAGGCCCCTCCCTCTGCTCCCCCTGCTGCGGGAAGGTCGAACAGGTCATCGTGTCCTCATCTGTAATCCGCTGCCATTCGTCAGCAGTGGAGGCCGGAGGAGGCAGCCTCGCTACGAGGGGAGAATGCCCAATTAGGCAGCTGTCACACAAAGCAGAGGCTGCAGAAAGAGAGTGAGAGAGGAGAGGGGGAGGCCGGGGGAAAAATCATCCCCTCCTGTTTGTGGAGAGGACAAGCAGCTGCGGGTGCCAATTACAGTGATATGTTAACCATTTCCACCCTAGAGCAGAGGGAGAAGGGAACGGGACTCTCTAACCCCTACTTTGTCTCCCGGTGGAATTCCTCTCGTGGGGTCTGTTTACAACCGCCGTCACATTCGGCTGAGGAACTTGACTCGAATCATAGCACCTCCACTGTTACAAGTACTTCGCTGGAAAAGCATCCCTATTTAACTTTCGCATTTGTGTCCCTCTCTGTTAATGAAACAGGAATGCATTTTGCAATAGTTCAAAGAGGTACTGCTACACATCTAGACAATGAAAACAAGGCTGTCAATGGAAGCGTCATGCCCATTCAGGCAGATTTTATTTCGAACCAAGTGGAAATTCGATGCAACCACCTAACCTCAACCTCACTCAAAAATGGTTTCCCATGTTTTTCCATATAGTGAAAATAAATGGTGATCAAGTTCACACTTCATTTTAAAAAATGTCATGTCAAATTGAATTTCACAATAGACAAATAATAATAATTATTATTATTAAATAATTAAAAAAATAATACAAAAATCCTCAGAATCTTTCACCACCTCATTTTCATTTGAGTAATTTTAAACTACCATCTACTTTCACAAAAGAGCAGACTTTCAGGAGGTTGATGTTTTTTAAGGATTTTCTGTTGGAAAATCTTTTGAGGTTCTTTTCCATTCTTGGCACAGTTAGGCAAACATCCATTATATATTAAAGATGTCTTAAGCAGTCAATTTTGTGTTAAACTGGATAATTAAATATAAAATAAAATCATACACTACCGTTTTAAAGTTTGGGACTATTATGCTCACTAAGGCTGACTATATTTGAAATATTATATTAGGGGTGTAACGGTACACAAAAATCACGGTTCGGTACGTACCTCGGTTTTAAAGTCACGGTTCGGTACGTTTTCGATACAGCAAAAAGAAATAAATGCCAGAGAAATTTCTTATTTGTTAAAAGAAAAAATATTTTTAAATAACTGAGTTTTCCTACATCTTGAAACTTTCAGGTTTATAAATGGGGGTCATCTTTGAAGGATGAACAAATAATGTTTTGGTCATCACATTAAAAATAACATTTAAATATATATATATTTATTTATATATTATTTGAGTTTTGAAGAGCTGGAAAAAGATGTGTGAAGTACTTGAAAGCAGTTCACTATTCCAGCCAAACTGGTTACAGTTAGTGTTAGCCTACTATATTAAATCCATGGTGAATGTTGCTGGTCTGTGGACGTAAAGTATTACTAGTTCATTCACGGCACAATGTTTCTCCTGGTTTCCACGTCAGCGCTGTTTGATCTAATAGAGATCTACGGTTAATAACGGAGAAATGTGAATGCTTCTCACTAGATCTCGCAGCGATGTTATTACTTCAGTGGCGAATTCAAATGTTTTCTTTACTGGATCTCTTAGCGCTGTGTTGTAACAGTGTCGCTTGATCGAGATCGGCTCGCGCTGCACAGATGTTGCTAGTCAAACGATGCGTGAAGCACAATATAATGAGTAGCGCAGTTTCGTTCCGCTTTCATTACGTTTGCCATTTGATGTTGCGCAACGTTGTGGTGATCGCGCCAGCGCGAATTTTGTCGGCAAGAAAAATGGTCCAAGGAATCGTTCGGTTTGTATGCGCACCGAACCGGAAGCCTCGAACCGAAACGGTTCAATACGAATACATGTACCGTTACACCCCTATATATACACACTCACCTAAAGGATTATTAGGAACACCATACTAATACTGTGTTTGGCCCCCTTTCGCCTACAGAACTGCCTTAATTCTACGTGGTATTGATTCAACAAGGTGCTGAAAGCATTCTTTAGAAATGTTGGCCCATATTGATAGGATAGCATCTTGCAGTTGATGGAGATTTGTGGGATGCACATCCAGGGCACGAAGCTCCCGTTCCACCACATCCCAAAGATGCTCTATTGGGTTGAGATCTGGTGACTGTGGGGGCCATTTTAGTACAGTGAACTCATTGTCATGTTCAAGAAAGTTCAAGACTCATCAGACCAGGCAACATTTTTCCAGTCTTCAACTGTCCAATTTTGGTGAGCTCTTGCAAATTGTAGCCTCTTTTTCCTATTTGTAGTGGAGATGAGTGGTACCCGGCGGGGTCTTCTGCTGTTGTAGCCCATCCTCCTCAAGGTTGTGTGTGTTGTGGCTTCACAAATGCTTTGCTGCATACCTCGGTTGTAACGAGTGGTTATTTCAGTCAAAGTTGCTCTTCTATCAGCTTGAATCAGTCGGCCCATTCTCCTATTACCTCTAGCATCAACAAGGCATTTTCGCCCACAGGACTGCCGCATACTGGATGTTTTTCCCTTTTCACACCATTCTTTGTAAACCCTAGAAATGGTTGTGCGTGAAAATCCCAGTTACTGAGCAGATTGTGAAATACTCAGACCGGCGCGTCTGGCACCAATGTGCAATGCATTGAAGCAACTGCCATGTGATTGGTTGATTAGATAATTGCATTAATGAGAAATTGAACAGGTGTTCCTAATTCTTTAGGTGAGTGTATGTATGTATGTATGTATGTACACTCACCGGCCACTTTATTAGGTACCCCATGCTAGTAACGGGTTGGACCCCCTTTTGCCTTCAGAACTGCCTCAATTCTTCGTGGCATAGATTCAACAAGGTGCTGGAAGCATTCCTCAGGGAGTTTGGTCCATATTGACATGATGGCATCACACAGTTGCCGCAGATTTGTCGGCTGCACATCCATGATGCGAATCTCCCGTTCCACCACATCCCAAAGATGCTCTATTGGGTTGAGATCTGGTGACTGTGGAGCAGGGGCGTAGCCAGTATTGGGCCAGGGCGGCACTGGCCCGCCCACATTACTCACTGGCCCGCCCAGGCAAGTTTGATAAAAATACATTTTTATTATTCAAATGTATTTATGAAAATATATTAATATATACCTGATTAATTGTTGACTGCTGTGTGTGTTTCATTTGTTTTCCGAATAAAACTTAACTTAAAAAAAAAAAAAAATTAACTGGTGAAGCAAGTTGTAGAAAGCCTTTCTCCGGAACGTTATTGGTTGCTATGGTTGCTGGGGGTTCCGACAGGAAAACTCTCAACGGCGTCGGCGCCACAATAATGGCTAAACAACTTTCTTTAATGTGCTATTTGGAAAAAAAAAGCAAGAGTTGAGGAAGAAGACACGCCACTGCCTTCATCTTCCGAGTCCATCCAGCCCAGTTCTTCCGACTCATTACCCCAGGAGAAGGCTAGTCAGGTGTTGGCGCCGGCCGCTTCTTGCTCCCTCTCTCCCCGTCAGCCTGACGCGGGTTTATCCGCCGATCTAACTGTGATATTATTATTTTAGCTTACTTTATTTTCGGGTGAACTGTATTTGCACTGCTGAATAGAATAAAATAGACATTGTCTACTGGTTTTGTCCAGCCTTTATTGAGCTCTGTTGGTTGAACATGATGATTTGCCGAATATAAAGGTGTAACTGTTCTTTCAGTTTGTCTATTAATGTTAATTATTATTGAAGTCATTTTTCAATAATTATTATTATTGAAGTCATTTTTTTCTAGGAAAAACTATAGGCCCAGTCACATTTTCACTGGCCCACCCAAAATACAATTTCTGCCTACGCCACTGCTGTGGAGGCCATTTTAGTACAGTGAACTCATTGTCATGTTCAAGAAACCAATTTGAAATGATTAGAGCTTTGTGACATGGTGGAAGTAGCCATCAGAGGATGGGTACATGGTGGCCATAAAGGGATGGACATGGTCAGAAACAATGCTCAGGTAGGCCGTGGCATTTAAACGATGCCCAATTGGCACTAAGGGGCCTAAAGTGTGCCAGGAAAACATCCCCCACACCATTACACCACCACCACCAGCCTGCACAGTGGTAACAAGGCATGATGGTTCCATGTTCTCATTCTGTTTACGCCAAATTCTGACTCTAACATCTGAATGTCTCAACAGAAATCGAGACTCATCAGACCAGGCAACATTTTTCCAGTCTTCAACTGTTCAATTTTGTTGAGCTCTTGCAAATTGTAGCCTCTTTTTCCTATTTGTAGTGGAGATGAGTGGTACCCGGTGGAGTCTTCTGCTGTTGTAGCCCATCCGCCTCAAGGTTGTGCGTGTTGTGGCTTCACAAATGCTTTGCTGCATACCTCGGTTGTAACGAGTGGTTATTTCAGTCACTGTTGCCCTTCTATCAGCTCGAACCAGTCTGGCCATTCTCCTCTGACCTCTGGCATCAACAAGGCATTTCCGCCCACAGAACTGCCGCTCACTGGATGTTTTTTCTTTTTCGGACCATTCTCTGTAAACCCTAGAGATGGTTGTGCGGGAAAATCCCAGTAGATTAGCAGTTTCTGAAATACTCAGACCAGCCCTTCTGGCACCAACAATCATGCCACGTTCAAAGTCACTCAAATCAACTTTCTTCCCCATACTGATGCTCGGTTTGAACTGCAGGAGATTGTCTTGACCATGTCTACATGCCTAAATGCACTGAGTTGCCGCCATGTGATTGGCTGCTTAGAAATTAAGTGTTAACGAGCAGTTGGACAGGTGTACCTAATAAAGTGGCCGGTGAGTGTATATATTATATATATATATATATATATATTAAAAATAATATATATATTGTGAAATATTATTACATTAAGATAAGTTTTCTATTTTATAATAATAATGGTAAAACTAAACTTAATAAATCATTCTAATCTACTGATTTGAAACATTTCAGTTCAAAAGAACAGCATTTATTTGAAATATAAATCTTTTGTTAATTTAAAAAAAAAAATCTTACTGCCCCTAAACATTTCAAATCTACTGTAAATCATGACAGTATTAATGTTTGGCATTCTGTTTGTGAACATCTATTTAAGCACCAGGTGAAAATAAATGTAAACTAAATGTACTTGAACATAATCTTGTTAACTAACTTCTGTTATTACAGAATAGAAATGACCCTAGTCTTTTTTATTGAATTCCTATGGGGGGTGGGGGGGGGGAGCCCTTAATTAGGGGGGTTAAACTGTGCCGAACCCTTCAGACAGGTTATGCGGCACAAAAAGATACAACCCAAACTTAAACGCAAAAAGAGATAACACAGCTGCAAGCACAGCCTTTATCAAGACGAAGAGACCAAAGGGGACCAATTTCTTATCCTGCAACTTATTTAAAGACCTCAGGTTCCTCTTTTCTCTACTGTCACAATCTCCTCCTGTTTCACATGCCCCGGATAGAACAGGCAAGTACAGTTACCGAATGCTACAAGTTTAATCAGAGATGAATGAGGCGCTGGAAGGGAGAAGGAGCTGACTCGAGGCTGAATAATCGCTCCTCTTCTTAATTAAATGATTGAAGAAAAGCCAGCACATTAAAAGGAAGACAGTGCCTGGGTCCCCTGCCTTTTCCCTAGATGAGAGAGAAGTTATTAACACAGTAAAGTCTCTGCAGTCATCAGAACCAAACGCATAAGTCTAGAGGAAGGAGCAGAGAGTTTTCAAGGATGTGACCGGACAGAGTCAACTGTCAACTTAAGACAATGTAGACGAAGCAACTTCTTATAAGGCCAAACTCGAAACTAGGGATGGCCCGATACCATTTTTTTTCAAACCGATACGAGTACGAGTATTTACATTTGTGTACTTGCCGATACCGAGTACCGATACCGATATTTCTACCGCAAAAGTAATAGGCTCCCAGAAAAGAAGACGACTATTTTAGAACACAGGTTAGAAGACTGTTTTTATTTTCTTCTCTGCTTGTTTTAACAAGTCTAAAAATAAAAAAAAATTAGTAAAATAATAAATGTATTAACACACAAACCACTGTTAATTTAACATAAAAGCAAGCAGGCTACTGCGTGCATGGTCTGGCATGACTGAATGCGCGCAAAGTGCGCTCCCTTAATAAATCCTAAAAGCTGACAGTTCATCACGATCTCACACATCTCTGTTATTATCAATGAAGCTGACTGCACAATCAATCTTTCATAATATCCACACTTTGTTTGTTATAATTAGAGGATTTGCCAGCATACAGAATTCAGCACTGAACAAAAAAGTCCGTTTTGAGCGGTGAGGGGAGTCTATCTTAAATGCTTCTGATTGGCCATTGCGTTCCAGAAATCAACACATATGTCTGTGATTGGCTACATCGCTCAACGCTGTAACCATGTTATGAATAGAAACTCTGTCCTGTAAATCGTTTCTATTTTGTTGTAGTTGTTCTTGTTGCTTTTCTGCAAGAGATGAATAAAAATCTTTTAGTTTTTATGTTTTATTCATAGATATTTCTAGTTTGCGGGAGTCCCGCGAATCGTTTTATTCTCCCGTAACCCGCATACACAGAGTGATTGCATTACCACCCGCGCGCGCGCTCGGCCATCAGATCTATGATGCGTCTTCAGATGTTTAGATTGCTGGTGTTAAACGATGTACTTTCTTTCCCTCCTCTCGACACCTTAGCTGAACATAACTCACAGTCTGCCTTGCTGTTGTCATCATCCCTTATCTTGAAATGAGCCCAAACCGCCGGCATTATACTTTCCTATGCCTCAGTTCACCTCGACAAAGCACTCGCGGCGGCCAGTTTCGTTTTGCAAAATGTACGTGGTATCGGTGCGTGGTATCGGCGAATTTTTATGAGTACGAGTACGAGTATATTAGGACAGTATCGGCCCGATCCCCGATGCCAGTATCGGTATCGGGCCATCCCTACTCGAAACTGCAGCTATTACTGCAAAGCTTCGAAATGATTCAACTCAATATGTAACCAGTACATTGAATCAACGCAATACCAATGCTGTATTATCTGTGACCTAAGCAATTCATTTAAACCCTTACAACCACGTTTAATTTAAAAGCATGTCAACACACAATGTTATACTACTAGATAGGCAGTAAATCCTTTCCATGCATTTCCATCAACATAAAAACAAACCACTATCTGCTATTTCATTTGGACATATTTCCAAAAATCCAGGGATTCATCAAATATGATGTAGGGAATTCTGTGAGGACTAAAAGCAGACGCTGTGTTAGTGAAACTGGATTTGGATTTGGTGTTAACAAGTTACATAAGCAGGTTTCTTTCATTTTCGTGTCATGGAGGTGCCATGAATAATACATTACCAACAATCTGCTAAATTAAAAAAACTCATTCCTGCTTATATACCAACACTAGGAATGCCCTGGTGCTCTTTACAGTGCTTTGGAGTCTAATATAAATTACAATTCTATGAACATGATAATAGCTCTGTAACCTACATACATTAGATTTAAAAGTACCACAGTATTACCATCCCTGTACTATGGTATCGCCACACCACTTCTTAGGATAAATAATAACAAACCACTCTTAAATGAAATCATCAAAGCCTCAGGAAGCAGCAATACTTTTTCAGATCCTCATTGTAACTCGGCATCTAAAATGTGCGGTGGCTACCCACAGAGCAGCTAACGCTAGACCCTACAGCACATGTGCTTTTTATGTGTCTCTCCTGTGTTCCTGGCCTGCTCTCTTTACTACGGCCCGCTCCCGAAAGAGCTGACAGTACACTTTCCATCGGTTTGACTTAATAATAAGCACTTTTGAAGGACTTGAAAAAGACTAAAGTAATGAACAACTCGAGAGAGAGGCAATCGTTGTCCTGACACAGACGGATGGACATGGCAAGGCCTGTCAGTCCTACAGTTGCTAATTAGCAGAAATGAAGTTGGATTAAAAACTTAATGAGGAGGTGATAACAGTGCAAGACAGAAAGCTAAACGAGTCAGCAAACCTTTGACAGGCCTGTCTCTTTAAAAGTAATGTTTACACAGTTGTTCTCCCTCCCTCTATCCTCTTGTCCTATTTTCTGTTTTGTTATTTATTAATGAGTGTCAAACAGTAGCATAAACACTTACGAACGATAACATGTCCTTGGTCATGCCTGCCGCACTTCGATGTTCTGTTCTGAGTTTTGGGATAGGGTGATAGACACTTTGATGCTATGCTAATCGATTAGCATTTATACATTTTACAATGATAACTTAAAAGGATGGAAATCAGAGACAACTTCCTTGAGAGGGGTTTTAATGTGCTAAAGCGTGCTTTGGCATGCTAAGTAAGGGGTGTAGAAATGATCTAAAAAGTGGTGAGGGTATAATATAAATATTTAGCTTGCCTTATGAAAATTAATTAGATGATTAATTAGATAATTAGAATGAATACATTTTCTAAAGGCAATTAAGTTAGTGCTAGCCATCATACGATTACCATTTGCACATTCATTCAACTGGGCGACAGAATTAGCTTCCAATTGGATTTAAAGATGTTATTTAAAGTAATTGGCTACTTCTTTCTACTGTGCCAAATCAAACTCTTAAAATGAATCTTTTCTAGAAGTCTACAATTCATCTTTTAAAGTATTGTTAGTCCACTAAAACTTAAAAATGTTTTCGGTAATTGAAATAAAGCTGAAAAAATATATAAATATTAAATGAAACGACGTGATACAATTACTAAATAAAAATGAAATAAAAATAAATTTATGCTAAATAGAAATATAAAAAAAAACTTCTATAAAATTATAAAAATTAAAAGAATTCAAAACA
The DNA here is from genome assembly GCF_029890125.1 of Rhinichthys klamathensis goyatoka. NCBI lineage: Eukaryota > Metazoa > Chordata > Actinopteri > Cypriniformes > Leuciscidae > Rhinichthys > Rhinichthys klamathensis. The sequence goes on from NW_026606829.1 coordinate 646,848, forward strand.
CTAAAATTACACGCCCCTTAAAGGGCATATTGCAGGTTAGAGGACCCAACGAGTCAATGTATAGAAAAATAATGTAGGAACTAGATTTTCTTTAAAATATTCTTATAAATATGCTACAGAAGCTTCTGGAGTCGTTTTTGTGAGAAAGTTTTACTTCAGTGTCTGAAAATGGGCGTGGCGGGCGGGACGTAACGGGCGGGAGAGCGGTCGATTCAAACAACAAGAAAACAATGGATCGCAATGACATTTCGGACGCTGAGGAAGTACTTACTCGTATGACGGACGACAGTCATACAGTTATGAGCCTGCTATGAGCCTGCTATGCTGCCAAGAGAGCAGGACAGGCCAGGACTAATGCTAGACAGAACGGTCAGAGACATCATGAGTTGTGGTGTGAGGAGAACCAGTGGATACAGGACAGGTGTCTTGGTGAGAGACGTGCTTATAGATACACGTTCGCTAACGATATACACTGTGCTCACAATATTGTACAGATTATTACCATCGTATATCAGGCCAGCAGACATTAGTATGTTTAGGGTAGATTTATACTATTAAATGTATAAAAACTATACTTGAGTATATTTCTATTGTAAATTACTAAAAACATACTCAAGTACATTTTTAAAACATAAACAGAAAATTAAAGATTTGAATATTTAAACAATAGTCATTTTGTTTTTCAATTACAAGTTGCCTCTATTTAGGGCATGACTACCTATATCACACTATTTGATGCCATTGGTACAGTATACGTCGATCAATATTCTTGTTTCGGCATCCCATGTTAAACTCCATCATATCGCCGGTCCGGGATGATAATCCTCCAATCTGAATTTAACGCTACACACGACCGTGGTTCTCGAAGCCGATGCGGAAGAGAAATCCCGTCTCTTCACCTGCACAAACCGCACCAGGCACGAAATATATACAGCAGCACCGTCCTTTTTCTTGTTATGGAAACCTGTGGACTCGATGTCCTGACAGGCCGGAGTTTTTGCAACCTCCACAAACACAATAATTTACCATAACGATGATAAATTGAAATTCAAAAACTACCTAAAACACACTGACTCACGACTGCTCTCACTGAACACCAGCCTACTCTGCACTGAGCCGAGGCTGAGGCTCCCTGTCGTGACGTAAAATGACGCGATGTTGAAAAAAAAGCCGTTTTTACGAGCAGTCCAAGAAACGCTCACTTTATCTACTAAATTAGTGCCCTTATGTCGTTTTAAAACATTTTAAATCCTGCATTAACTTTTCATATGGTATTTTCATACAAGGTGATACATTAATTTAGGTTTTTTTTTTTTACCTGCAATATGCTCTTTAAGAAAGGCTTACGGTAGACGTGCTAAACCAGGCTAATAATATAAAGCTTCGTTCTGACAAGTCAGTTATGAAAATATGTAGTTTTGCATATCTTTATTTTATAGATTATAAATATATCATATGTGGTAATGTATCTAGGCCTACTTCCTATATTATATCACAATAGCATCAGTTTAGCAGAGAATGGAAGCGTATGCCATCTCAATCTCCTGAGTGCTCAGTACTGATCACATAAAAGAACTATAAAGGCTTGAAACAGCACAGAATTTAAAGGTGCATTAATTTCGGAGCCGAGTTTGAGATAACTCATACTTAAGTCAAATAAAAACCCCTGACATGACAAACGGTCCTACCGAGCGGCAGCCAGAGAACAGCATGTCTCAAGTTGTCTGCAAATGAGAGAGATGAGTAAAAACGGCTGAGCAAATGAGGCCCTGGCTGCGCTCACACAGAGCAAAGTGAACTGTTTACTCAGAGCACACAGGGGGAAGATGACTCGCTCCCTCCCTTCCCCCACTCTCTTCCTCAGTAACACACACTCTCGCTCTCTGTCTGTAGTGAGTGAATGTCAGAGGGTGAGTGTGCGTGACCTTGAGTCACGTCAGAAGCACAGCGAGGGTCGTGCTGCCTGCAGGCGTCCTTGAACTGCATCTGCAAGACAAACCCTTCAAAAATAAACCCTTCACGGTACCCTGATAGATATCTCAAATATCCTGCCTTTCTTCAATGGCCGCCTGTGCTATCAGTCCCAGTGATGAAACATTTCATAGAGCCGTGTACCTCTACCCTCACACCACAGTGGAATCGCACAGTTATCTGCTGGTCTAGTCAAAGATATGATTTGCAATATGAAGGCAGTGCATCGTCCACTCTAAGAGATGACGGGGGGGGGGGATAGAAGAATAAGAGTGCTTAAAAGGAGGTCAGATAGCTTTTGCACACTGATGTAGTGTTGAACGCCATCCATAACAGTCACATGCATGCCATATAATGCAATTACAAAAAGGATGCACGTGAATTTTGCAGTTTTCACCACAACATTTTGGCCAAAAATGTCAGTTGATCAACTACATCAAAACATTAATCAGATTGATTGTCATTACAAAAAATATATTTTCAAATAAATTAACAAATATAAACAAAGTTAAGTTAAATTAAAAATAATTAATTAAATAAATGTAAAAATCTTATTGCATCCAGAATTTAAAAATTCAGCCAAGAAAATATAAGCCTAAAAATATTATTTTTGGTTTGAAAGAAGTTGATCAACTACATCAAAACATTAATCAGATTGATTGGCATTACAAAAAATATAAACAAAGATTAAAAATAATTAATTAAATAAATGTAAAAATCTTATTGCATCCAGAATTTAAAAATTCAGCCAAGAAAAAAAAATGCACTAATTAAATATACACCATTTTACGTAATTACAACTTGCCACCTCAATGCATGATTGAACTACTCCGAATGCTAATGCATTAACACTTCATTGGATGTCCACCCTAGATAGGGTGTCTTTTTCTGGCAATTCAAAAACAGATACATGCAGAGCGTTTACAACGTGAACGATGACAGATTCTCAGAGGCCCGGGCCCCCTTCCGAGGAAGTAGAATTGACCCCCTCGGCAGATGAAACCCTACACCCTGCCAATCGTGGCCCCACTGGTACCCAGCTGTTCTTGTCCTGCACTTGGGTGTGCTTTAGCCTGCATAGAGCGGTTTTTAGTTTAACCTCAGGAGGGTGATCAGGACGGGATGGAATTCAACGTTGTTCATCATCCCGGGCCTGGTATGGCTGAAAACATGTTGCCAGATATCTTATCTGGAAATACAACGCATGCAGGTTGCACTGCAGAGCTAAGTTTACACAAGTCAGTGGAATGCTAGGACACATTTGCCTTTCACAACACTCAAGTGCAGGTATACCGTGACAAGAAGTAAGAAATGTAGCTCGTTACTGTTGAAATTGGCGAACACATGGGCGAGAATGCTTGTTCTTGCCAGTAATACTCTGTAGGGATGGGATATCTTGAGTATCCATTTCTTATAAGGCAACATGCTGAACAACTGCCAGGGGTCCTGATAAGGACTGAGATGAGGTGACCCTGAGATCAGAGGTTACGTTCATGGGCAAAATGGAAAGGCTGATTAGTTAGTCTGTCTTCCCCTTTAAGACAAAGGTCAACATCACAGGCCATAAGAGGTGATCCAGAGAGCTGGGTGACATAGCTTAAATAAACAGTCAAGAAATTAAATAGAATGATAAATAAACAAAACAATAAAATAAAAATGTATTTTTAAGGCAATTGACAAAATAAAAAAAGATTTAAAGTATATTGCATATACATTATTTTATGCATTTTCTCGGAATAAAGAAAATAACTTTTTAAACTTTAATTTAAAAAAAGTAATGTTGCTGAAGTTTAACTCTGAAACACATTCTCATACTTGCTCTTTAGGAAACCTTAAGGTCATGGGACAATAACAAATAAAGCTTAAAAAAATATCATTTTTAAGCATATTTTTGAGTCACAATCACAAACAATGTGTTTAAACAAGTTTCAATTGCACACGCTGCTATGTGTTAAAACTAAACTCATTTAAGCCTGCCAATTTAAACAGAGCACAAGACACGAAAGAAAAGATGTGTGCACTTATCCGAAGCGCGCGCACAGAAGTGCATGTACAGCACACAAATATTGAATTCTCTTTCAAGTCTTTTAAATAGTTTTCTTGTTCTGTTCATTTGTGCGGACGGTTGAGCCACCTGACATTTTGGGGGATACCAAAATTTTAAATAATAAATATAACTAAATGTACTGAAGATAAATTCTATAAATAGGTTTTATAGAATAAAGTGATGCATGTCACAGATTTATCCAATTATTTTAAAAGGACATAAAGGCAAAAATATGCAGGTCATGTCATTGACCCTCATATGAAAAACATTTTAAAATCATATCAAAATAGCAAATCAAAATATATAAAGAATATTAAATATATCTGTAGTGATTTACGTAGAAATGTTTCATACAGAAAGTACTGAATCAATGCTATATTTATTTATATTTGTAATAACCTTTCAGATCAATGTAATTCTATTTCCACAAGACTCGCAGCCCTTCCAAAATTATTTCACAGGGACTCTTGCTTTGTGCTGGAGAAAATAGGTCACATATAGTCTTCCACTTTTTTACTGGACAAAAGAAAAGTTCAGCTGAGTTTTATCACAGAACTCAGCAGAGACCACCTTCATTAACCCCAGCGAAGAGAGATCAAGCTCTCATATTGCCAGATGTGCTTTGGAGCCCTTATCAGCCAGCATGTATGCGAGACAGGCTGATCTTAATTAAATACTGCTCCTATCCAAAGGCTATGCAGCACACTCGTTTTTACTCCCTTCACTGCTGCCTTTTCCCATTCAGGGAGGAGATTATTTCAGCGGCTAATGGCGGAGGACTCGAAAAATCCCCTGCCTTATTAAGTAACATATTGTGCCTCATGCTATCTTAAGCAAATGGTTTCGCTGGAACTCGCTAGAATTCAAAGCTGAGACCTAACACCACGGCTTTGGTCGTGACAGGTTGCCTCATTTTGGAGCCACGTTTACCTGCATGTTAATGTTTTCCTTTTTAATGCATGTTAAAATCTTGTGTAAATAGTAAGGCTGTGAATTTGACATTAATTTAGTGCATCTCATTTTTGAAAGTAATGCAAATATTTTCTGTTCACGTGACACGTTCTTGCTGAGATAGCTGGATGGATTGCAGTAGAATATAGCCTAACAGAAGCCATAAGATGCTTTTTTAACTAAACCACTTTAAGTTTAACTAAGTCTTAAATGCAACTATATGTTATGAGATGCTGACAAACAACAAAAGACAGTACTTTACATAGACCATCAATTTTAAAACATCGCAGACCAAATACAACAAACGTGTCGAGTTCAAATTAACACAAAACTAGTGGTCCTGGAGCTCACCCATGGATGTGTTAAAATTGAACACAGGTTGTGTCATTTTTAACACATTCTTCAACCACAGTCAAGTCTACCACAGACAGAATGACAAAATCAATTGCAAAATTTTACTGTGAACTGTTCTATTTCCATATCAGTGAAAATAAACCCAACAATATTGTCCTCAAACACATTGTGTAATAGGCCTATCTATTCAATGTTTTTGTCTGTTATTAAATTATCTTGACTTTTTGAAACACAGTACATATAGTTTTTACTAAAAATACACAGTTACTATGTTAACTATTACACCGTGTCCTAACTACACGCGACGCGCGAAAAAAGGTATCTTTCCATGTTAATCAGAGTTTTTGTCCAAACCAGCCGCGACAGCGACACGCGACGATTCTATTTCAGAACCGGCTGGAACAACAAACACAGTGTGGCAATGATAATTTATTTAATGTTAAAAGCATTCAATGTGACTTTGAATATCATTTAGTGCTCCCAGCTTTGTATAGCTGTAAAAGCAACAATGGATAATTCACCTCAGATGTTGAAATTAAACAAATGGAGACAAGAAAGTTCAAACTGTGTACAATCAAGCGTATTCTTTGACAAAGAATGTTTTAGTAACTCAGTAGCCTATGTATTTTTAATAATGTTTAAATGGTGCAATATTTGTGAATTTGATTACGTTTCTAGGTTTTAAAAACATCAGGGGCTGAGCCCGAAACATCAGGGGAGGGTAAATTTGGATTTCTCTGACATACATGTGCATTTTAATGTGTTTGAAGGCCAAAAAAATTGGATAACAACAGCTTTAAAAGCATGTCAGTGGGAAGTAGCATAAATTATTTGTCAAGCAGATAACAGATTCTTAAACATGGAGCCACCAAAAAAAAGAGATCATATATTAATTCATTTTGGTTTTACGGTTATAATAACTCTGGAATTTGAGGGAAACTGGTTACTGAGGTACATTTTTCATTGGTACTCCATTTTTCCAATATAGTCAGGCCCGACAAAGTTCAATGTAAATAACAAGCTGGTGTAAAAATAGATTTTTTTTTTTGTGCTCTGGAAAATGTTCTTGTGTTGGCCTACAGTGTGCGTTTTGTGTCTTTCACATACCTTCCAGCCTGCAAACTGCCTGTCTAACCCTCGCCCGACCTTCAGCCGAAAGAGAGGCAAACATGGTTGACCTGCCACTAAACTTTCCCCGGCTGGATGATAAGCACTTGTTTAATTATATTCATCTACATGGATCTGACATTGTTCCAGGATGATGTCAGAGCTCAGCAAGGTTAGCGGGAGCTGAAAGTGGATGGGAATGTTAAAGCCACCCACTGCAGCACTTTGCAGGCAGCAACTTTATTTTCTGCTTTGTTCCACGAGCTCAGAGGGCAGCTTCACTATCCGCTGTTACCGGGGTCATACAAGGGCATCTGCCGAATACAGACAAACCAGCTGGGAACAGTGTGGAAGATGGTGTTAGAGAAATAAATGTCACTCAAATGAGAAATAAGACAGCTTTGCGTGCTAATAGTTTGTTGGATGCTAGCCCACAAAATAATTTTTGAACAAATGAACTTAATTTTGGTTTTGTACACTATAAAGGCCCGATATACTCACAGCAAAGTAATTTTGTGTTCTTTTCCATTTCCATTTTTTGTATACCACTAGCAAACATCCCAATGACGCCTACACTGTCGCAAGCGGCGTTTAGATGAATATGTAACAATGAGCTGTGCGCTTTCCTTTCAATAAATAAATAACCACCACACAGCAAAAAATGACAGCAGTGACAAAACAGCAGTTAAGAAAGCATCCAATCATAGGGATGTGGATATGTTTGCATGAGTGCTTTAACTCAGAACTCCAATAAAGTCGCATCATGTTTATGTAGCACTTTTTACAATAGAAGCAGCATTGTAGTATTAAACAACAAAAAAAGAGTGTAAGTGTAGCTTTCAACTGAAATTACAACTTTAATTTCTACTATAAAGCAGCTCTCCAGTGTGTTCACGTTTTTACTCGCGGACGTCTGACCTCGACGGACTGAACAGAAGAAATTAACCAGAGAAATGTCTGCTTCAAAGAAGGCGGAGCCACAGACCACACCTACCCATTACGCAATCACTACAGACCAATGATAGTTCAAAGGTGTTTACCAGCCAGAGGAAAGTTTTCTGACTTTTGGAAACTGTTTCAAACTCCCGAAACAAACTTAATTTTGTCCTGATTTTGTTCAAAATGAAGTCACACCAATTAGTTCTTAGATTTCGCTTCGAAGTATATCGGGGACTTGATAGTATCGCTTTCAGTGTTGTTACTTTCAAGCTTCACATTTGTTAAAAAATTTCGAAATTTGAGTGATCGCTATCACATTTTAAGGAACTATATTTTTCAAATAACACGTCAGATATCTTTTACCCTAAACGAGTGGTGTTACATGGATGACATGCGAATGTTTTCATGACAACAGCAGGTCTTGTGAAGTGATCACTCAAAGGCAGGTCAATTCCCTTTGATAGACAGGTTTACGTGTGTGCACCTCAGGAGGGGAAGAGTACGCAGGGCTGCTATAAAACATCTTTAATGGCTGAACCTGGTGCTGCTCCAGTCTTCATCTCATTTACAGGCAACTTGGATGTTTTATCACCTTCAGCTCTCCTTGCTGGCCTCGCCACCCACACGAACCGAGCGGGCGGATGGTGGATGAGCAGACCCGAGCGCCAATTATATCATTGCCCTTATTTATGCCATTCAAATGTTTTCAGGTCAGCTCTAATCTCCTCCTAATCAGCGAGCTCAAACCACAAAAAAAGATCATATCTTTTCAAAAAACAGGCCAGCTAAATCAGAGACGTCTAGCTATGAATGTCAGACAAACCACAGTTACATAAACAACAAAATGACACATAAAAGCTGAAAAGTGTCAGCCTGCTGTGCATAAAATGGAGGTTAACTGAAGCATATGTGAAATTGTGTCACTGCAGTTGACCGCAGTTGAGGTCTGTGTAGCACAGGGTCACGTCGACGTGCATCAAAAGGGTATTAAGGTCGTAACTGTCGTTTTAGATTATCACAAATCCCCTTAGATTCACTTTGAAAACAGATCGATTTGCCTGTAAGTGGACTCCTAATACAAGTTATCCTATCTTATGTAACACATACTGTGCTAGTGAGATCACTGGACTAGAACCTAGTCATTTGTGTGACAAAATGTAGATGTTTACACAAACAAAAAACTACTACATACAGATTAAAACAATAAGGTTCTGCTATCAGCAAGATTTAACAATCCAACAAGTGGCCTCCATTTTATGCACTTTGGCCCAAATAATTCTACCCTAGCATAGCAGTTCTGATTCTGTGTTCTAGTTCCTTTCTGCTGATGCCACAAATGAACACAGTACAGCAAAAAAAATTTACCATGAGGTCGGTGGTACGAACAATCACATCAGTCTGCAAGAACGGACCAAATCCATCCTTTTTAAAGCATTTTTAATGGTGGGTTTTTAGAAAATCCTCTTTCCGTATAACTTTTTAGGGCAAAACTTTTGTGGTGGGATACATCATAAAACACATTTAGGTCATTTTAATTTGTCTTGGGGCAAGGCATTAAAATAGCCAGCCTCTCATCATGCAGGGAGGCCTAGTCTGCCCGATATTCAGCTTATTTAACTACCAGTATGAGCTTTTTGATTGTTGATTCATAATGTTTACATTTGGTCAGCCCAACCCTGAATATGTAGATACGTTCTTCTAAGAAATCCAATGATATACATGAATAAAATTTGTGAAAATGTCCAAATTAGCCCATGTGAATGATTAAACAAAATAAAATGTTTATTTCACACAACAAAATAATGATGAGGTCAGTAGATTATAAAAAAAGAAATTACTATTATGGCTATATATTATCTAAAAAATAATCTATTTTTATAAATGATAATTATTTACATGTATTTATAATATGTATGGTAACTTGCCTAAATATACATCTTTTTAATGTTTTTGAAAGTCTTATGATGCTCAGCAAGACTGCATTTATTTGATCAGAAATGCAGTAAAAACAGTAATATTGTGAAATAATGCTACAATTTAAAAGAAGTGCTTATTCTATTTGAATATATTTTGAAATGTCATTTATTCCTGTGATGACAACGCTAAATTTTCAGAAGCTATTACTCCAGTCTTCAATGTCACCTGATTCTTCAAAATAATGATCACTTTCACCAGTTCATCTTAAATTACATAATACCTTGACCTTACTTGAGGCCGTTACCTTCCACAAATAAACAAATCATGTGTTCAGGTCATCTGACACACAGAGCTTTCTTCCCCGGAGCCTTGTTTTCACCTCAGCTCCAGAGAGATCATTGTTCACAATTAACTCAAATCACTGGTCGAGGGAAGATCATGTGTCCTGACCTGACAAAACAGCTTATTAAACCGTGCTTTGACCTTGCTGTGACTCCTGAAGTGGATGTCAACCTTAACCCGCGAATGACATACTAGCGACAAACGGCCTTGATCCACTCAACAGAGCAAGCTGGATCAGATTTCGGCCCCCATTATTGAAGATGCCCACTAAAAATACAAGAACGAACAGTAAAGTGCTGTTCAAAGCGGTCTGGGTGATAATTATCTCAGCCTGGTGGGAAACAATCTGGCCCTCTGGGTCAGGTCTAAGGCCATGCGCAAAGGTGACGATAGCGTCATCCTAAACGGTTTGACCAAGACATGCCCGCCCCTTCAAGGTCTTGGAAAGCTGTTCTCTTTAGTATGCGACTATGCGCTACTTGGGGGAAGGGTAATGTTCTGATTTACTGATGACTATCAAATGGAAAAACAGCTGCCTCTTTGTGATGAATGAGGTGACACTTTTTGTTCAAAGCGCAAAGGCGGCAATAAAACCTTTAAACAAAACAAAAAAAGCACACATGACCACAACAAAAAGACTACATCTCTCACCTCAAAAGCATCAAGAATTAGCATATCAAAGCGGCATGTTGAAAAAACACAGAACTGTAATGTTTACCCAGCTGTCCCTGGTGCTTCTGTCTCTCCAACGCCGCAGATTCCTTCCACAGTCTAAACACGGACGGAGGGCAACCAGACTAAAAAAATGTGCCATGAGCTGAACTCAACAAAACCGCATCCCCCGGGTAACGGCATGAACTACACACCCAAAACGTGTTGTGAAGGGGAGCCTGCTGTTGCTCGGTAACAGATTAGTCCAGTTTATGCTTTAGTGGGGTGGATCTGCTGCCCATCACCACTCGCTCTCTGCCAAATCATGGCCAGAGGACTTTCCAGACACTCACGCTAAATAGCCCTTGACCATGAACTCTCTGACTGTTCAAACATTTTCAGAAACCTTGAACACATCTCTGTGATGCCAATACAACCCCAGAGCTTGTCTGTAACATCTTACAGCAACAATCTATCTTTTGGTTTCAGCCACCTTTAGAAAAAACTGAGAGGAGCATACAAGAAAATATTAAATGTCTTTAAAGAACATATTATTTGGCTGAACATGGTGTTCCCTCTTATTCTCAGCAACTTTGGCATTAAGAGGTTCATTTAGCTGTAGAGACCCATTTGATAGAGTAAAGAAATAAAGCAGAATAAAAAAAAAAGAATTCCATTAAAGGTCTCCATACTCCGTGCCGAAGGCTCGAAGTTATCAAAGTAACAGTATCAGATATATCTACATAAAAATATATCGTCGCTATTGGGTGTAAACCTTGTATTTACATATTATTTTTTCATAAATAATTACTATCGGTTACTTCTATTTTTACTCAAGATATATATATATATATATATATATATATATATATATATATATATATATATATATATATATATATATATATATATATATATATATATATATATATATATATATATATATATATATATATTTTTACTCAAGATATATATATATATATATATATATATATATATATATATATATATATATATATATATATATATATATATATATATATATATATATATATAAAGGCTACATTGAGGAGCAAAGAAAAGTGTCTTAGTCTAGCATTTGTTATCGAGTCATTCCCAATACTGCCTTAAATAGCCTGTGTATACTTGACAGAAAAAAGTGCCCATATAGCTACAGTAAACTTTATAACCCGAATGTTGCTGAAAACGTAATGCAATGAATGCACTTACTACCTCAGATGCAGCCCTTCTAATGATGGACAAAAAACAAATTCACTGGCCAAAAATACATTTGATATTTTTAATAACATAATGACTCATGCAAGTGTCTGATCATATACAAAGCTACTTTGACAACGCAGTATTTAATTATTTAAAAATAGTGGTTTTTCCACTTCCTAAAAAGTAGTTTTTGGAGATACAAGGTTTCCGCCCAACAGCGATGATATTCATTATTTTCTGAATTGTGTATTTATTTTTTTCTCATTTTACTTTATGAATTGGCGCCTTCGTGTGTGCATAACTATATAAAATACAAAGTTCTGTCGTGAATCTCTAGATGGCACAGGCTGATAGGTCCTTAGCTCAATTGTTAAGAGATCACATCGTTATCTACATAGTGCAGTTGATTGGTAGCTGTGGCATCAGCAGCCAATGAGCTTGCTGCTCAGATTTCAAATACTTGGCATTGTTTGCTGTTCCCAGCACGCCTCAGAAACCATCCACCTTCCCCAGCTCCACCTGTATAGAGCGCTACGGGGCGTAGCAGGTCTATTCCGCCAAGACCATAAAATAAAGTACATAAGCACATAATTTATATACAGCCTGATTAAAAAAATATTGCAGTATAAAAACTACAGAAAAATATCTACCATTTGACATATGTCCATGGTGGCAAAAAATATATCAAACCACCCTGCTGTAATCCAAACTCTAAAAAGCCCAACACTCAGAGCAGACGGTAATCCCTAGCGTTTGTATTCAAAGTGGTGGCACAATAATCTTTTCTCACCATATGTTATAGATTACCTGGTAATGAATTCTGTTTAATTAACTCTTAAGAAACACCTCGAAGGTCTAAGTTCAAGCTGTGCATTATTTTCTTGATCTGCTCGGCATAGAGCCGTCTTTGTCTCGGCAGGCAACCATTGGATTCGATTTTCCTGACAACATCTAGCAAGTCATAAGCATGACCTCATATCTTATCGAACTGGGTACACAAAAAAGCAGCTGGTGAAATCACTCATGTCGTAATGCCACCACAGAGCTCCTTGAAAATACTTTACTTTCCCAGTACCTGGCAGAAACCAGCCTCGAACACATAGACAATGCCACAAGTCTGATCAACTGTTATGGTCCAAAAAAGTGGATACGGTGATTCTCCACCACGTTTCATGTGCCTCTCAATGTGACAATAAATCCATTACCTCTGCCTCACATCCATTGCACATGCTGCTCTCCTCTCTTGCAATATATCAATCTTCTCAGTCATTCATAAATTCTAAAAATCCCCTTTTAGTTAATTGCTGAACCAATTTAATTCCGAAGAGCCAGTCGTAATGAAGTAGGGATACATCCACCGACTCCCTCTGACAACGCCACTCTTTTTGCGCTTGCTGGTGTGAGTGGATGAACATTGAAAGATGCTTGCATTAAAGCCATATAATTATGTGTGGGTGAAGCACTCCATGGCTCGGCTTATTGTAGCAGACACAATGCCCTTGCCTGAGCTCTGTAGGCTCCAGAAAGGACAGGCGGCTAAGAAGTTGTGAAGGACAATCCACCCTAATAGGACAGCACTGCAGCGGCCTTGGACTCTGAATTCTCTGCTCGACGGGGGACATACATCAATCCGTCAGCCCAGCCACAGACAGCCCTGTAACCTTCAAAAGTCTCAGGATCGGTGAGGAATGATTGGCATTCGAGTGAGCCACTTTTCTCAGTGGGATTTGCTTCATATAACCCAGAGTGGTTAAATTAAGACACCATTGAATAACAGTCTTAAGTCCAATTTAACCATTGCCCCTACTGCGTCCTCTCAAGCCTTCAATTATGCTGATCCTGCCACATGGTGACCTACGAAAACCTTTATCCCTACAGCCATTAAAGCTGTCTAGAGACATAGACGTAGGAGCCAGGCAGGGCAATACATGTTAGAAATGATCGGCTCACGCCGCAATCCTTATTCGTAATGGCTACAGTGCAGAGCTTAAATGTAGTGGTTTTGGTGAATATTTCTGGGAAATATTTCCAGAATCAGCCAATGTCCAAAGAAACTAAAAGACTGGTTTGAAAGTTTCAAAGGTCACTATGACATTTCCTGTAGTTATAAGAAGTTATAAGAAGCCCCAGAAAGAATCTGCAGACAATTTTCACATGCTGTGATATGGATTTTAATATGGTTATATCGAGCCTTTATTGGTAGCTGACATGAAATATTTCCGGGACGTTGACGTGTCGTACGGTCTGAAATGCTAAACTACCCCTAGAATTCTAAAAGTCACTATGAAACAGAAGAGATGATATTTTTGTGAAATGGATTATCGAAAAAGAAAAAATGTTGGTAGGTGACTTGGTTCTATGCATGGGTTGTTGATTTGATTTTGAGATGTGGGCATTGCACTGAAAAATGAATGTGAATGTGCATTTAGCAAAAAGATAGGTTGAATTTTCTTTTCATGCCAACTTTAAAAACAGCATTTTGCCACTCATTAAATAACTATATTAAAAAATTGTGAGTGGTCAGGTCAGATAGGTCTTTATTTAAAAATATATATATTAAATAAAAAATTGTTTTAGAAGAAATGGTGACCAGTCACAGCACCTAAAATAAATATACACATTCTCTTATTCATTTTTTTTTTTTTTTACCTCAAATCTTGATGTTGATTTAGAAACAAATCTTCATGGGCATGTTATTTATCAACAACCCATAAATGTCAGGAATTGACCCAAAAATTGTGGGGCGAGGCATGTGTAGAATTTTATGAATGACTGGCATTCCAATTCTACAGAAATCTGTGGAACTTTCTGTGGGCACATATTCCATGTGGGCTTGGTTATACAATTTCATAGGAATCTGTAAATAAAAAAGTAGATTATGGACTGAGATATTATACAAACGGATAAAAATCTAAAAACCTTCACAAACAGCATTGGCTACCACCCATTAAGTTTGGCTTCTGATTTCTGAGAGTCTATGCATGTGAAGTTAAGGATAGTTGCACATGTGTCATAAATCGCATACCTAATATTGGCGTACTCTATAAAAACATCACTGATACACATCGCTTGCCTCGGCCTGACATTTCTATTCTACAGATGGAAAAATCATTTCTGTGGTGTACTGCTGATAGATGAGCTGGCACACGGAGACATGATTTAAGATGCTTCTTTCCTTTTGCCCTCCACTTTTGCTTACGCCATTAGTTTAATACGGGACTATTTGCTTGCATTTGTCTTTTTTTTACCAACCCCCCCCCCCCCCCCCCCCTCCCCCCTCCCTCCCCTCCTGGACCACAACACAAGCCAATTTAAGAGGCACTGTAAATGTATTTTCTTAAAAGCTAGTGCGCTGCTGAGATCGCATTGATCCCTGATGTTTACAAGATCACGTTCAGCTGGTTGTCTCTTCAACAAGCCGTTTGCTTGCATGCATACCTCTCTTCCTGATTTATCTGACCCTGATCTCACAGTGGGCCGGCTGTAATATTTTTCTCGCAAACTATGAATAATGTACTTCAATCTCCATTATGGTCAATCAATTATGGGTTATGATTGAGGGGCGTGGTGACCTCCTGTCTGGTAGATGATCCTGCCATTATCTCATGAACAATATACCCCTTCCAGCCATCCATACGCATGCGCGCGCGCACACACACACACACAAACCATTTCACCTTTTCACTTCATCCCTCCATTTCCTCATCCTGGCTTTCTTTCCACATGATCAGATGGCATTTACTGTTCCGCCCTGTGCAAAACGACAGGAGTATTTCTGTCTCTCTACGCTAACTGCATACTCTGTCAAAGTCCAGTTACCTGAGCTTCGAAATTCAATTTGTAATATGATGAACTGACATCATAATATTATTCAGAACAACAAAAAAGCAAAGCAAGAGTTGGCAAACATCTCTGTAGGACTGTGAGCATCATTTAGGAGTCCAACCAAATACAGAAGAAAACCACAGGCACTTCTATGCATAATCAAAAACATTCAC
The DNA here is from genome assembly GCF_029890125.1 of Rhinichthys klamathensis goyatoka. NCBI lineage: Eukaryota > Metazoa > Chordata > Actinopteri > Cypriniformes > Leuciscidae > Rhinichthys > Rhinichthys klamathensis. The sequence goes on from NW_026606829.1 coordinate 662,346, forward strand.
TTTTAGATATCCATATATTTTGACTAGTGTATGTCCATATAACTATACCATAACTGTCTAATTATGAATTCACTAACAGGAATGTTGAAGAAATAGTTCACATAAATTACAATTTTATCATCATTTACTCACTCTCAAATCTCCAATCGTTCCAAACCTGTATGACTTTTTCTTCTGTGAACACAAAAGGAGGAGGGCTGGTTATCGACACAAATTTCACAATTCGATTCGATTTCGATTCACAAGCTTGTGATTCGATTCTATTCTGATTCGATAGGATAGCGATTATTTTGGATATATCAGGTATAATACATAGTAAATTTTCTCAAAGAATAAAAATCTCTCAACTAATGATGTAAACTAGTTCGTACTACATTACTATAATATTGAAGGTTAAAATTAAGTGATTTGTATACAAATACTTAAATTACACACAAGGAAGTTTCATAATGGTAAATGGTAAATGGACTGCATTTATATAGCGCTTATATAGGCCACAGACCCATGGCCACCAAAGCGCTTTACAGTTTACATATTGCCTCACATTCACCCATTCATACACCAACTGCGGTGTCAGCCATGCAAGGCGCCATCCAGCTCGTCGGGAGCAGCTGGGGTTAGGTGTCTTGCTCATGGACACCTCGACACTTGGTCAAGTGGACCCGGGGATTGAACCACCAACCTTCCGGATTGTAGACAACCTACATGAACCACTGAGCCACTGCCGCCATAATAATAAAGTTAAAATACTAACTTAATTACCTAATTACGTTGATTTTTGGAAATATAAACATTTAAATGATGGCTATCTTTAATACTTGACGGATTTATTTAAACATATAATATTGAAAAACAGTAAAAGTATAATGAATATGCATAGATTTAGCTAAATGTTCCTCTCTATAGATCATGACTAACGAGTTTATGGTCAATGACTGGCTTTTCTGAGGTAAATGTAACATTACGTGACACTGTTTACAGGCTATTTTATTGACGTCTTTCCTCAGTTCAAACACTGATTGAGCGATTACATGAGACATAAGGATTTCGGTAAGTATTTTTTAACATACCTTCTAATGTTCATTCATATTTATTCCATGCTGTAACTAGTAGTAAAGCAAAAGAGATGATTAATTCATGTGCGTTTCGTGCTGCTGCTCTGTTTGTTCTGAGGCGCCACAGCGATCAGTCACACCACATTAAAATTTTGTAATAAAATTGACAGAATTTGAAAAACTTATTTTGATATCAAAAGTAACAAAGCTTATAGTGATTTATTGGATGGGAGTCGTTACAATTCCATTCATTCATCAACTGAAAACAGCATAGACTAAAAGATCGATTTCTGGGATTTAAGAATCGATATCAGTTCACATAAATGAGAATCTATTAGAATCGAGAACCCAGCCCTAAAAAGTTGTTATAATATATTTGTTTTCCATACAATGAAAGAAATGGGGTCAAGAACAACTTGGGATGCCACTGACTCATATGGGGAAAAAAAAAGTTTGGAACAAAACGATGGTAAATAAATGTTGGAATTTTTTATCTGTGGGTGTACTATCCCCTTTAATAAGAAGAAATGCTACATGAAGTCATTCATTTACAAATATGGAAAACATGAGTTGAAACTGAGTGCACAAATATTACTATTAACTGGCTGTTATCACTATCCTAGATATCCACTTCTTTTAATCTAGACTTCAGTGACAAGATTGTTTACAAAAGCTTCCTTCACAGCTCTTTCAGAAAGACTAAGAGCTTTAATTTTAAACAGAACCACACTATAAACAAATTACGCTTTAACATAATGTGAGTGGGTAGTCAGGTTTTTGGGTTACATGTAATTGTGATCTTAAGCAAGCTGTTCCTCCCAACATTTGGGACATTTTTAAACCATAAAAAACAGTGTAAAGTCTGATGTAAGAAGAGAACCATCTCAGTGTTTTTTATTTAGTCATGCTCAATACAAAAATAAAAATCAACGCAACTGCCCACATACAGTGCATTGTGTGCTTAAAAAAAGAGACGGTGTCATACAGTACATTATTCGGTGCAGCTGAGCTAATGACACAACACCATGCTCATTCAGTACTGTCTAATGTCATAAGGTATATTTATCCTAAAAAACCCTATGAGTCAACCCACTGAACATTATATACTTCAGGTCCTGTTGTTATCCACAGCTCCACACTGGATTGAGAGAAATGCAAACAAAAGCCAGAGGCATGAATATATAATACATAAAGGTGCACTCAGTAACATCATACTGACACCTACTGGCCTGGAGGCATGTAGTATGTTTACTAACTGCTGCCAAGTATGCACCAAATCTGTTTATCTTTTTTTCTATCTCATTAACTACACGAATACATATAATGCATAATAATGCAAATGACAGACTGTTGCGATTTCTCTCTGGAAAAAAAGGCATATTGTAGTGTTTTTCTTTTAATGCATATGCTTGTAAACCACCTACATTTTAAAAGTGTAATATAATGTAAACAAATTTTAATAGCAGCCTACGCAATTGCACAAATTGATCAATTGCATGACCCAGTTGGTCATGTGATATCAACATGTCTGCGCGCATAAGGGGGCGACCACCTCCACATAGAATAAAAATAAAGACAGCTGGAGTCTCAAATTAGAGTACATAATTGCTATTTCTCAAAAGTGCCGTTTACTTTGTAAAACTACCCACATGCTCAAAAAATGATTATGTGAATAATGTGATGTTCTTTTTACAAAACTCATACTACTGTCTGCGAAACTGAACTCCAAACCATATTGTTTTTAGGAAGCATAAAAACACAAAATTTCAGGATTAAGATTTATAGCATGCGCCATGCGAGATCATTTCTTGTTACTCAATGAAAGATCTTGGAGCATGTTAAAGATTTCACACACGCACTTGTCTCAGTTAGACTATACATAAACTACGAGGTAAGCATGGTGCTAAAACCATCCTCTTATCACAACCACAGCAACAATGTATCTAGTGCTTTAACTGAGCTCGGCTACTATTAGCACAACAACACTCTTTTATATCACATTTCACGTGCTTGCCGGTGCACCCTCTATAAATTTACATGTGTAACTTATATTCTGATATAGGGTGCGTATAGTCCTTGACGCTTTCATGTAATCGTTTGATCACATGCATTTGTTAAAACAACCGCACACATTATACGTGCATGCCTGCATGTAAACATTCAATGAAATAAATGAAGACTCAAAATGGAAACGTCAGCTCACACCACCCTATATATCCTCTGCTTACATATACGCACAAGCCATTCAAATACATAGCGGATTCTGTATTTGCTGCTAATACATTGATGACCAAACGAATAAATAAACCAGAAATCTTATTTTCACACCAAGCCTTACCTGCTCGGATGAAGAGAATCCAGTTGAAAATTATGCTGCATTTAGGGAGGCGCGCATATGATATTTCTCTCTGCGAACAATTCAGATGTAGGAAAACGGAAAGATGACTGGGGCTGACAGCGTCTATTCCCCACATGCGCGGTTTTCTTCTGCTCTTGAGTCCTGCAGTCAGTCGCTTGACTGAATTGTTTATTCAAGGTATCCCCGGCACTCTGCAATGCCATGTTCACTCCTCCTACCCTCCTCATGGACGCTAGTGAGATCCGATTCAAGAGCGAATCGTTCTTGTAGGGATTCAGTCGAACCGATTCGCAAAGAGTGAGTAGGCCTACATTTATAAAAAATAAATAGGCTACACTATTATGGTAAACATAGTTCCACCAAATATCCGTAATTACAACAATAATTTCCATTAACAATATAATAAATTATCTCAAGACAGGATAGCTATAGTTTTTTAAAGAAAGCAAAACCAGCCAGGGCAAACTAAAAAACAGACTGGAAAAGCTAGAAACAAGCTAAAAAAAACCTGTTTTCCATGTGATCTCTGTGGGAAAATCTGTGGGGTAGCGTAGGTGACATCACATGTTGTGATACATAAAATATAATTAATCATACATTTGGCTATACCCGTACTTAACTGTATTTTACAACAATAACAAAACAAAGAAGAGTAAAATGACTTCTGAGAATACTTTTGAGTAATGATTCAAATGAATCATTGAATCGTTTGATCGGCTCAGTCAAACGAATCACCCGTGCGAATCGAATCGCTAAGATGAATCGGATTTCCCAATGCTTATGGACGCCACCCTTAAAGCCACAGCTTAAATATCTGTCTTCTTTCTAACCCTGGGCTTTAAATCAGTTCATGACTTGCGTGATCAAATGTAACCAAATGCAACTCAGATTGAAGCACAATTGCATAAAGTAAAGTTCTATCTATCTATCTATCTATCTATCTATCTATCTATCTATCTATCTATCTATCTATCTATCTATCTATCTTAATTTCTTCATACATTTATTGGTAATGGTATTATAATAAGAAATATAGTTTAAAATCTAATTTTGTTTGCTGTAGGAAAAATGAAGCAAAAACATTCACATTTAAAAATCGACTTGCCTGCCTAGTTCAGCCTTTCTATGCTTTAAGAAGTCTCAGGTTTTACACCAAGTTCACACCTTTTAAGACCCCATATGACCAGTCAACAGTTCTGGCTGGAATAAACATGCCCCGCTGAGGTTACAGATGGGCTATATCCTGATGGGACAGTATCAGCCATCAAGTTTTTCACAGCTTTCTCTTGCATACAAAGAGATGTTAACATCCCAGCTGCCCCTCCTTACTACAGTAGATTCTCTCTCCCTCCCAATATAGTCACATGTTTGTGTTACAAGCTGTGAGGAAAACCTTTTGCTCGTGTGTGATGTTTACACATTACACATTTTTTCAGGGCTCTGACTAGATTAAAGACAGGTTTAAAGTAAGATGTTCAGTTACCCCCCAAATCATGTCATCAAATTTATTTGTATCGCTTTTCACAACATTGAACAAAGCAGCTTTACAGAAAACCATGATGTTAACATTAACAACATTTTAATATATAGTCACATTTACCAGATTGGAGCTGGAAGATTGTGCAATTTTGTAATGAATCAAGCAATCAAGTACTTGAGATTTGCAATGTAAGTATAAATCGCCCTACACGAGTATGAATGCAGAAAAAAATTAAACTTTATGTAGAGATCTGGCCGGTAATATAGTTATACCAGTAGTTTGCGATTAACTAAAATCAGGCCGCTGAGATTTGCTATATAGCCTATTACTATGAAGGTAAGAATACACTATTACATTTTTCAGCAAAAAAAAAAAAAAAAAGTAAAATACTATTGTGTTCTAATGTGTAAAATCCATATACTATCATTGGTTTAGAAAAATTAAATGAGATGCTCAATGCACAACCCCCAAATTGTCAGGAATATTATGCTATTTGAAAAACAATTGGTTGTACTTCTGTTGTGTATTTATAGAATAATGCACCAGCACTCAGATACCAAAAATATTTTTTTAATTTTATCACAGCGAAATCAAAGTCAAGCAATTAAAGTATAATCAGAGGTTTAAATAGCACATCTTTTTCCTCTGTGTGCCTAGAAACGGATAGCAGTTCAAACACTGAACCCAGATCAGAGATCAGAGAGCAGAGTTAAAAAACAAAGGGACTTTGGGCTCAGCATGTGACGGTCACAAAGGGAAACATTAGGTCTGCCAGGAGACAATGACCTTTGATTCCACTGATTTCCCTTGAACCTTCTATGACCAGGAAGAGCAAAGGCTCTCTGGGCAGGCAGGTGCAAACAAGGATATGGGGTGAGAAGCGCAAACTGCCATCTCCCCTTTGGACTCAAATACAAAGGTTGTTGGTCTTGCCAAAGAGGCCAGAATAGAGAGGAAAATTACTGTTTAACACAATATTGACACAGTCACTGAAAATAGGCATTGTGAAGTCAGAGCGAGATGAACGCTGACTACATGTGTAGTTGCATAAAAATATAAATATTTGATTGTATTAGCTAACAATAATTGAATACAGTGCGTGCATAATTATTAGGCAATATTCTGATCACATTATTTTCCAAGAACATTTTACCAATTCAAAATCACATCATTCTAAATAACTAGCCTATTAATTTTGTATATAATAATTTCTAAGTGATATATAATTGTTAACAAGGCCTGGACGTGAAAAAAAATGCTTTATATTCAGATGGGCATAATTATTAAGTAAGCTTTCTTTTTTGAGAGATTTAACTCACACTGAAAAGTCAAAAATTATTAAATCCCATGAGAAGGATGCAATACTATAGAAACTGCAAAATTAAGGTGTGACCATTGGATAAGAAATGCTATTTGTAGCAGCAGAGACACAAACACAGGGTAAGAAGAAAATAAATTGACTGCAAAAGATTTTAGGAATTAAGGTGAAGAATTAGGTGTGAAACCATCAGTAAAGCTTTAGTCTCCAGTGCCATCATTTTCCAGAACTGCAAACCTGGAGTCTCCAGATGTACAAGGTGTGTCAGGTCCTCAGAGACTTTGCTAAGGTAAAGAATCCTGAAACGTGATAATCCAGATTTAATAAGAATTACAAGCGGAAGTGTTGTGAAATACATGAAGACTGTTTTTTAAAGGCTTTATATAAAGATAGATTAAAAATGTCTCTTGACGGACAAGCACCACTTTCTCATGTTTGAAGAATTTATATTCTGAGTTTGCATTTCACTGTTTTTATTAATTTTAGGGAATAATGAATCTGTTTTTGTGAAAGGGAGAACTACAATAAGCATCATGTTTAAACAGCGCACACAACGCCTCTGCACCTCACTTCCAATATGGGGACAGGAGAGCTGTCAGTCAATAAATGGGAAAACTAAGTAACTTGCGATACTTATTTGAAAAAGTAACGCAGATATTTTTTGGGGAAAAAAATGCATTACTTTACTCGTTACTTGAAAAAGTAATCTGATTACGTCACTCACGTTACTTGAAATGCGTCACCCCCAACATTGCATATATTATATACAAAATTAAAAGTTATTAAGGTTGGTGTGGTTTGGAATTGGTAAAATGTGCTTGGGGAAAAATATTGTCAGAATATCGACTTGCCTAAAAATAACTATGCACGCACTAAATGTTTATAAATATCGTCTGTGGAAGGCGTAGGACCATAAAATGTTTGTTCAATCATTTTATTCCGTCTGAATGAAATGAAAGCATGTGTTCCCTTGTCAGTCAACGTGTGTTTGCATTTCACTGCACAGCCTGTTCACGCAGACATCATACGTCATCACTGTGTTCACGTACGCTATGCAGACAGAGCGAGAATGGCAGGCAAACGTTATTGTAGCACTGTTACTCACTGTACTGTAATTTTTTCTCACTGGTGAATGACATATGATGTAATCCAATAACGTTGTCTCTGGTCATCTCGCTTCATATGCTTTCAATGCTAGCAGGCTAAAGTTAGCATTTCCCAGATCACCTACTGCACCTTTAATTGATGCCCAGAACCAAGCTTTGAGTCTAGGGTTGTGTTGAACTGCTGCTGATGAGGTGTTGTCACTTTATGTTCATATGACAATGTACATTTCCTCAAGCAATATGTTCAAAGGTCTCGGAGCATAACTGTGAAAAACAATTCAGTAAAGCTGTCAAAAAGTTTTTCAGCAGCATTACTGTCTGTCACAGATGTTTTGCTAAGCTTTTTTAACGAACTATAACTGCTTTAAACAAAGGCTATAGTTTGAGACTGTGGCTAGTTGTCACAATGTTAGTAACGATAAAGATTTAAGTAAAGAGTACAACTACACAAATCTTTGTTTTCTCTAGCAGTTTTTTTTTTTACGTTGGTTTCAGACACTTAAATTGGTCTACTAACGAGAGTTAGTTGGCATGTAGGTGCAACGTTACTAATAGTCAACAGAATGTCTAAAGGGGACCTTCAAAATAAAGTGTTACCACAGTTTTTTGCCTGCTAATGATCAATATGTTTTTTATTCATTATTCATGAACAATAACGATGTAAATCTTCAATAACCTTATAGCCAAGACTTAAAGGTTTGTGCCTAAACTAGGAGAAACCAAAGAAATATTCAGTGGAGTAAAAGGTGTGAACTTGCCCATGTTCCCCCTTTATCTTGTTGTGTACTTTTAAAGTGAGAGGATGTTGCATTTAAACTAATTTGGCAAAGCATTCAGATTGCCCAAAGGGGTTAATTGCTTGTTTTGACCTGTGGTTGGCGTTCTTGTATACTGGAGCTTTTCCTGTCCATTAATGTGTCCATTTTTTTGTTTTTGCTTAGAGTATATCAATATCCTCACTGGTTGGTTAATGGGACATAATGCTTAGTCAGTGGCTTTTAGTTGGTTTCGCCATCTTTGACGGGCGAAGCGCTGTGCCTTTTTGAATGAATGCTTGTTTGAGGTGAGACACTCTGTGGATTTAGGTCTTGTATCATAATGTAACCCTCGTTATTTCCCTGAGCGATGCAGATCAATAACTACTGTTTATGCATGCAGCCCGCATATACGGCACTATTCAGAGAAAGTAAAGTTGCAATTACGGCTGCTTAAAATCTGGCATGGTTTCAGTGTCCAAAGAAGCACTGAAAATAAAAGACAAACGTCATACTAAAAAGGTCTCAGTGGATATGAAACCATTATGTTGTTTCTTCTTTGTGCAAAAGATAAATTATCAAATAATAGTTCAAATAAAACCATTTATTAATCATAACAAAGAACCATAATCAGATGTTTACAAGACCTCACATATGCAACGGCTAGATGAAGCAGAAGTTACAGTAGCTGCATTCGGGGACTGGCAATGTGGTTAAAGATGTAAGGTATCTCAAGAGAGCAAATGAGAGGGAAGTGGAGGAGAAAGAGACTCAGAAAAACGGAAATAACCCCATGAGTGTATTATGTGGAGGGTTGTGACACACTGTGGCTTTCTGCACTTATGTGGCAGAGCGGAGAGCGGGGGCGTAAGACTTGGCATTTTACAGAGGAAAGGCCTCACTGTGTGCACATTGTGCAGCCATGTGTGGCATCACCACAGTTCACATCTTACCCATGTACAGTCTCCCAAATTTTCCCAAAGGGACTTCCAATTCTCATTGGCCTTGTTCCCTTTTTATCCAAATGCTTAAGCATGGAAAATCACTGACCTAGCTTCAGGGAATCTAAAGGTTTATAGGGATGTATGAGCTGTGCCTAACCTGCTCTAATGCACGGATTAGTCAAACTATGAAATCAAAAATGCATTTTTAAAAATGTTGATGTTGAATTTATTAATCAGTATTCCATTCCGCTTTGACTCCTCCCAGCAATAAAATGTCATTTGAGTAAATCTCCCTTGAATCTCAGTGGCATAAATAGTTAATATTTCTCCTTTGTACCGAGGAAGGCATGTCATAATCCTACATTTGAATGGGGTAACCCTATCAAAAGCTGGACTGTTCCATGACAAATTGCTTATGTTCATCTCTACATGAGCATACCTCTTATCAATGTGCTGAGGTCCCACATTTATTTTGCCTTGGGCGACTGTCTCTACCATGTGAAGGATCTCACATTATAATCCACAGATCACATTGAATGGGGCAAGTATCTAATTTCTCATTGTGCGCTCCTTCCATTTAGTGTACATGCTAAAGGAAAGCCGACTGAATGAGGCTTTGAGTTGAATAGGACCGCAGGGTGAGGTGCTCAGAGCCAGGGCTAAGTCATCAGGTGGAGGGTCATCTTAGCCCATTGTGTGATTTAACGCTGGGTAAATGTCACCGCCAAACATCCCAGATCTAGCTATTCACTCCTACCTTTCACTATAGTCAGTTCTTATAACAATGTTAAAGGGCTTTGCAGCTTTGAATGTTTTCCTCTCAAATGTCAGATAAGGATTACCCTCTAAGCATTTAATTAGGTCTGCCAATCAATTAAAAAAAACATTTCAAATGACCTAAATGATGTGCTGATTAATTAAAAAAACACAAATAATTTCAGGAATTCATATTTGTTTAAGGTCCCCCTGTGGTGAAAATCAAGTTTTTAATATGTCTATGTGGTGTTTTTAATATGCTTTAAGACAAACCATGTGTAATGATGCGGGAAGAATGAAGCGAGAAGTAAATCCAATTGCAAGCACATTTATTAATAAAACAAACGAAACACGGAAACAGCAACCATTACAACATTAAGAACTCACAAGGACCGAACTAAGGCTATGTTTACACGGAAACGATCTAAAGAGAAAACGCAAAAGTGGCGTTGCGTTATGACTTTTTATTCTGCGTTTAGACGAGCGTTATGGTTGGGAAATCCGCGTGCATATGGTGACGCAAAAGTGTGTGAAATTCGATATAGTATGCACTCCAGGCGGCTAGGTGGCAATGTGAAGCACTGCCACACAACAACACCAATATCTTAGAATATTTTGAACAACTGCTGAAAAGACTCTTGTATGTTTTTCAGAGCTGCTAGGGCAACTTGAAGGTCCGACGTATGGAAATAATCTGACAATGTTGGTTATTTTCCTTTATAAAACGGTTAGTTCCAATCCTTGATTCTGATTGGTCAATAGCTGTGCTTTATTCACGATAAAACACGGCTATGACCGCTTCACCCAACGGTTCTATGTATCACTACACAACACCCCTAGCAACCACTCTTAGCAACTTAAACAGATGTTTCATCTCATTGATATTGTTCATTTAAAGCTAGAGCAGAGCATTGTGAGAGATCGAGTAAGCGAGTGTACCTGCATTTACAGTAGACGTAGCATTTTCCTTCAGGTCAGTCCTATATTCATAATAAAAAAAATGCGTTTGAATGTCCGCTGCATATTTTGTCCTTTTAACAGTCATGGGGTTTTCCGTGCATAACGTTAGTCATCTGTCAGTTGCGTCTGTCTTCTCCGTGATCACAAGTTCGAGTCCTTTCAAAAGCCTTCTCTACAGACTCACTCACTCACTCACTCATAAAGACAGTCTTTGCCGCCATCTATTGGCGAAATAGTATATGTAACTTCTGTTGCTGTTCACGTTCCGGGACTATTTTTTCCAGCGGAAGGCAGGCTTTTAGTGATTTTACTTCATGAAAGTTGCATAGATACATATTTTTCGGCTTTAATAATTTTATTGTGTGGCAACCGTTTTATAAAAGCAATAAGGTACTCGAGGCAAGTGCTGTATCGTGAATAAGTAACGGCTGAAGGGGTTGCAGGCACTCCGCTTCGCGTCGTGCCTAACAACGCCCTCCAGCCGTTACTTATTCACGATACAGCACAGCCTCTCGTACCTTATTGCTTACGTACTAGCGCATGCCTGTGACGTAAACGCGTACGCGACGAGAGCCACCGTGAGCAGATTTGCGTTTTTGCCGTTTAGACGGGAATGCGACGGTGGAGCGTTTTTAAGATTTCCACTTTGGAGGGTGGTTTCACTTTTTTGCGTTTTTAAGCCCCAAAACGCCGTTGCCGTGTAAACGAAAGGCACATCCGATAAAATATTTTTACTTTTTCACCCGGAATCGTTCTCGTGTAAACGGGGCCTAAAACACAGGGCTTAAATACAGAGGACTGGGTGAGTGAAACAAGACACAGCTGGGCAATTAACTAAGAACACAGGTGGAAAACATGAACACAAACGAGGAGCGGGAAAACTAGACAGGACTAAACCAAATACACAATAATGGGGGGAACACAAGACAGACAGGAACAAGACATGAACCCACACCATGACACCATGAGCAAATTCATAAGTCAACACCATTGCTGAGTTTTTTCTCCTTAAAACTGCAGTGAACCAAAGACAGTCTCAAAAACACGGTTTGAAATCTCTGGTGTTTCTGGCGTCACAAACTACCTTGTAACCAATCACGTCAACGTGTGATTGTCAACGAGTGGATCTCTGAGCTGGTGTGAGTGAGTGGAGGCGGGGCTAATTTGCATTCTTGCATACACAGAACCACGTATAGCCTACTAAATGAGGCAAGGGTGAAGAGTTACATTCAAGCTATTTTAAGGCATGAAGAATTTAAAGGCGAAAAAACATTTTATGTCATTTTGGTGATCAAAGATGAGTTTTATGGGATAATATGATAGACTACAAGAGGACTTTAAAAAAAACAAATAAATGTAGATACTTCAAAAACATTCCATTATTATTTGGGGAGAAAAAAAAAATACTTCCACGGTCCACAGCAATCGATTTTGTAATTTAGTTTGTCATTCCGAAACTGAAACGGTTTGCTATGTCTCGCGCACAGACGAAAACATTTAAATTGGGTGTGCTACCAATAAAAACCACAGAAGACGCAGCCATGCTGTTCTCTGCAGGTTAGGTGAAGTATCGTAAAGCGGTAGAAGTGCAACATGCTTCCATACAAGTTTGTAGTCAGTGCTGCCAGAACTCTTGATAGTGGGCGAGTCGTAACGGCGAGTGGAAAAATGAAGCATTCCCAAGTCATGGTTTGGCATGAGGTGACGATGCGGACAGTAATAGCGGACTTATTCAAATATGCTTTTTATTTAGGTTGAATTAAAAGTCAAGTGAAAATCAGTGATTTTTACTAGTCAACAACACAAAATGCAAATGACTTAGGCTTTGTGTCCCAGAGATTACTAACCCAGTTGGCTCATTTTATGTTATTATTTTTTAATGAGTTTCTTTTTCTGGCATGTCCTATATTCTTTCAAAAACATGTCAGAATTGTCCGTCTATATGACTCACTCGCGCAGACGGGGAGCTGAGAAGCAGGTCAGGCGCTGATCCACATGTGTCGTGGTGGATGTGTGGCTGAGGGGGAGTGAAGCCCCACCAAAGCGCTGCGGCGATGTGTCAGACCTGCTCGCTCTTTTGTGGCGTGCCATTCATTCTGCTCGCATGCTTTGTTTTCACATCTTGTTGACCTACTTTGCGCTCTTGGAGTAATCCTCCAGGATCGTTCCACGGGTGGTTGGGGTGGAGCACTTTGCTATGCCTATCCCTCATTAGAATATCAGATAGCATGAGAAGGTCTCTCAAAAAACGGAAAAAAAAAACAGGAAAAACATCAAGGACTGTCTGGAAGTAGAGCACATGGGCGTTATGTACATTGTCTCAAGGGCCTGGGCTTGAACTCATTTACCAGGGCCTTGGTCTGTAATCGCAAAGACTATTCTGAGTCAATGCATTGTGCTTTTGAATAAGGCTATCTATTCTTAGAGGAAAGACTACAAGTTGGTCCCCTGTGTTGGAGGGTTCAATAAAATATAACCCTGTTTGAAGCGGGGCTAGTTTTATTCGTCTGTCAGACTCACTTTATAGATCATGAAGTCATTGTAATCTTATGCTTTGACTAATCAAGTAATGTAACGCTCATTATGTTTCAGCTGCAAAGAATGTTTTAACTTTGAGTCATGCCAAAATGCAAGCTTATGTTAGTCTATTTTTATGTAAAACTTCCAAACAGATCAGAGCTACTTCTTGATTATGTACATTTTGAAGTTTCATTGCTCTGATTTTTATGATCCCTCTTAGATTGCCAGAGTCCCTGGTTAATAAACTGGATCTTGCCCAGGCCCTTCCCACTCCAAAGCAACCAGCATAATTACAGAAAGGATCTTTAATTAGGGCAAAGAGAAGAATTATCCAGCTGTGGCCAATGCAGTCTTCTCCTACATCATTTTCTCTTTCAGTGAGCCAAAAAATCAAAGGAGGGAGAGGACTAACATCGAGGACGGGGAGGGCACCTTGGTGGAATTTACCCAGCAATGTTGTTTTTGCTTCCTCATACTGTTTTCTGGGACTTTACCCTCTGTCCTTCACCACAGACTGGAGATCAGACTTTCCTATTGTCATCTCATTTTAGTTTTACACAGCACTGTATCACAACAATATATTGCACAAGAAAAACAATTGCTGGAAATAATGGGGTTATGATATATTTTGATAAAATTGCTTTAACTCTTGTGAGTCAGTGGAGATCTTTGGCTGATGTATCATATCTCTCTTTGTTTTTTAGTGTCTTGCGTCATGAATGTCATGTTTTTAAGACAAATATACACACAGAAGGCCAGAGTGGGCCATGTTTGGGGGATGGGAGTGGGTGGTCAAGCTGCTTACCGACTCTTGCTGCCGAGCTGCCAGGGAGAAAATGCAAGCAGGGTCAGTCCAGTTCACAGCAAGCTATTGACATGCTTTTGCCCTGATTACTCATTACCAGAACAGCGGGAGGTAGTCTGGGGCACAGAGTGCTCCCGTGCCCTGGCATACGGGACAGGCCCCACCATTCATAACTAAAAACCTATTACTCTCTATTACAGGACCAAAGGTTAACAGCCAATGACCCTCTGCCCACTGCTAGCAAGACACTGGGGTGATACTGACCCTGCTTTCAAAGGAACACAGGGCTGAATATTCGTCTATCTGTGATTCTGTGTTAAGGACAACGCTGCTGATGACTCATCTTAAGAAGAATATGTTTTGTGAGGAATAGCTTGTGTGCTTGTGGCCACCTGGGAAATTGTGCCAGTGAGTGCGTGACCACGTTGGCGCAAAAATGGTCTTGAGTGAAAAGGGACAAGCTTCATAAAGTTGCTTAATGAGCTGGAAATAATGGAAGTAGATGTCTTGAGTCCAAATGATTCCAATTATGAAACTATAAGATTGGATTAGAAATCCTGAAAACAACAATGATGAAATTAGAAACTGGGTGTTTCTTCAACTACAGGCCTGTGGACTTTTAGAAAATAAACTCACTTGCAACCCATTTTTCACACTCTCACTAGATAGTTGCTTTTTTAAAGGGGTGGTTTACTGCTTTTTTTCTTTGCATGATTAAGTTTATGGGGTGCAATATAACATGTCTTTGTGTTTGTTTGTTTTTTAAAGCCTTATTTTTCATAAATTTCACCTTTATTGTAAGCCGCTTTCTCCTCTGTCATTTGAACGACCGGTTGACTATGAAACCACTCCCTCAGAAACAGGCAATGGGCTCAGTTTGTTTAGTTGGGCCCAGATTGGTTGGTTGGGCCGGTGTGTTGTAATTGCCTAAACTGCGTAGTCCACGTTGTCCGGAAACTTCACGCCGATTACCTTTACGGGCGAAAGATGCATGTGCTCCGGTCAAATGTAAATAATGGTGTCAATGCTGCCGTATCAGTTTGAGCCAGAATCAGACCCAGAAAGCGGCAATGAAGAGAGTCAAGCAGAACCTCCGTAAACACGGCTCTTACAAAACGTTTCTGAATGGTACATTTTTTTATTATTATTATTCTATTCTATTCTACTATTGTTATATAAGAATTTCAATATGCTGTTACTTGAAAAGGCTACTGCTGCTTGTTAGCTTTTGAGATACGGTTTTCTCCTGATTAAACATTTAATATAGGCCTAACTGAATAAATGACCGTTTTTTAAAGTTATTGTTTTATCGATATAATGAACAACCGTTTATCTATTCACAAAACTTAGTTTACTCAGTGTATCGTTTTCTTAAGGTGTACATGTGGCAACTGTGTTAAAAACCATACTGTACACTGATAACAGCAGCTGAAGTTTGCTGTTGCGATTACATATAATGTTTTGAACTTTATACACGTTTGTCTTATACACACAAAATAACATCGAACTAACTGGCTACTATAAACAAACAGCGTTGGCATTACGTTCTTGATCAAATCGAAAAATTACGCCATAAAGTATACATGGAAAATACATTTACAAAATTAGTACATAATTACAAATTCAGGTCCAAAATGTTTGTACGCGTTTGACACACGAAATAGCATAACTAAGTGGCTACTAAAGCCAGCGCTGGCATTTGTTTACGTCCTTGATAAAACAAAAACATTACGTCTGAAATTATACATGCAAATACATTTAAAATTATTAAGTCTTACAGGTTGTGGCCCAACAACTGCTGCCTCTGGTTTTAAAGTTGGAACTGCTTCATGTTTTAATAACAGTTTCTTGTTGAATCCGGCATTGAATTCGTGGAGATTCTGGAAGCTGTCTTCCGTAAAATGCGCAGCACAGAGAGCTAAATTACGATTGTAATTTTCAGGAACATAATCAAACATAAATTTTAGCCATTGTTGACGAACTACAGCGTCCGTAGGAAGCCCGAACACAGAAGACCTGACAGCTGGGTGAAAATAACACACTTTCGACGGCATGGCTACAGCTCTCCACTATAACTCTTCCTCTTCGACAAAGCCGCAGAAATATGGCCATGCCCCCTTTTTTGCATATTCCGGAGTTGATGTAAATTTATGGATTAGTTACGTATAAAACCCGGGAAGTATCTCGTTAGTCCCATTCGAGTCGTTTTTGTAGGCATTAAACTTCCTGATTTTTAAAAGACGATATCTCTGCTTACGTTGAACTTTCAGCGCAGCAACTTTGCAGACACTGTTCATGCACCAACAGCAACATTACACACTATTTAAAATGAAAAAAGTGAAATCACAATCAACCACTGCTTTAATACTAAGGGCCAGATTTACTAAACAGGGCACATTAGTGTGAAAGCGCAATTCCAAAAAAGCGCCGATGGGATCTACTGAGGTGCAAATTAAAGAACACAGACGCAGCCGGATCATTTCCATAATGACAAATGCAATCTACCAAGAGAAGCACAAATTAGTGTCTGGTTTAAGACATGCTTTTTTGGGCATTAAATAATGGCACAAAGACCAATAAATTGACGTGCTCAAACCTTAGTAAATCACCGCGCATGATTCATTTAAATACTCTCCTCCCATAAATTTTTCATCTGAAAGGGAAACTCCTACAAATGCATATGCAATAAGATCAGCCTTATCAGCCGGGGGAGGGAGGGTCTAAGCCTTAATTTTTGTTGACTAACACATTTTACACCACTTTTCAAATGAGTTATTGTGTTTGATAACATTTTGTGTTGGAAATTACATTTTGTATTTGGAATAAAATGTCTATCTCCTTTATTCTTTGTCCAAAACAATTTTAATGTGACTTTCATATAACAAAAAAGAAAGAAAAAATTAAATAAGTTGGTTTAAAAGTCATCATGAATTATGATTGCCTTTTCTTCCCTATCATGATGTATATCAATTTTTTCTTTAACCTGTTAACTGTCACCCCCCTTTTTTTTGCATAGACATAAAAATCACTATCCAAACTTAAATGGTTGTAATTCAGGAATGCTTTGGAATATAGACCTATGGCTGGTCTTGTTTTAAAGAAGACATTTTCCAGATTATTGTAGAAGTCTAGAAATTATAAAAAATGAAACATAAAAAAAGTTATAGAAGTTTGAGTTTATGAAATTCTGTAATGTAAAAATATAATTATTAATATTTTATATAAAATGTATATATTACAAAATATATTTTACTCTAAAACTGCAAGAAAATTAAAGACAAAAATCTGAACAAGTTGTATTCCAAATTTTAGGTTGATATCTAAAAAAATGAGCTTTCAGTAAGATTTTATTTGGGCGCAGTACCCAACTTTTTCACTATACTCCATTACTGCCCATATAAGGGTGCCTCCATTTTCATATATGTTTTGATTGATCTGAATCATGTATTTCCATAATTTTCATACAATTTATGAAGTAGACATCCTATTCAGAAGTAGTATGGGTGGTTTGGCAGTATTTGATATGAATTCAACCTCTAATAAATGCATAAAAAGACTACGTTATAGCGTTATAGCTCGCAGCCAATCACAAATCGAGAATCCATACATTTTTCTTTATATTTAAAACATTTTCAGACCTTTTTTTCTCATAAAATGGAATTGGTGTTATCTTTTGAACTCATGGCATGAAAACAAACTGAGGTTTCTACCAATCTTTCATGATTTTTCGTGTTTATTGTTATTTCAAAATAAAGGCCTAAATACTCCTAATGAATATAAAAATATTCTTGTTGCAAATTGATAAATTACTGCTCCTCTGTAATTTATTTTAAATAACAGCCACCAAATATGAAAACTAGAGATTTTAAGCTTTCAAATGATATATAGTTTGGCAATATTACTTTAGGTTTTTACTAAGATATTATTGTTTTAAACATGCAATGGCAAATGGGCCCGCCGGCGGGCCCATGAAGGTATTAACAAGAAGAAATCGTGATGTATACCCATTTTTCTTGATTTTGTCTATTGGGAATTGATTAGATCGTTGGCCATTGCTGCGATCTCATGTGAGTGACGTTGCTGGATACCCAAATTATATTCATATCCTGAAGTATATTAAATGAAAGACAGCAAAAAATGATACTATGATGGGAAGGTTCTGTATCAAGCGCCTGAAAGAACCCTTTAAAGTTCTATATACAGCACTGCTTTGCCTTTCATCGCAGAGAAAAGAAATGAAGCCATTTGAGTTGGATGCTCTATAATGTCTATTTAAGGGTATCTCCGAATTTGTTTGTGATACTAAATAAAACACAGATGATGAAACCACAGTGGTAAACTAAGGAGGCTGACCTTGTCCTGCCTCTGTAACACAACCCTAGAATGATCTGCAGGTCAGCAACCTTCCCCTGCCCTCCATTATCAGACCACACTCTCGCTCTCTTTTCTCATGCTTCTCTCCCACTCTTCTCTCCCTTGCCCTCTTTGTCTCTCTCGCCGCTCATGGGGGTTTATATCTCCTTATCTTTGTCTATGCAAAATGTACACGGGTCAGCTATTATACTCATGCAGTGGCCTTTTTAAGCTGTCATCACTTTTCTCACTATTACAAAATAATGCAACATTATAATGTCAACAGAGGTCATGTAGTATTATGTTCCGCTTCTCCTCCGCATTAATCAATACACAGCAGAAGCACGTGAAAAGTTTGCTAGTATGTGTTGTTGTGCGGGGAGGGACTCACATTTTCCAGGTGACTGAATGATTGTGACGCAGAGCGATGTGGAAAGCGCTCTGTTATTGCTGAAAAACGAGACGGCGTCAGCAGCTTCTTGATGTCCCCCATTCAATGAGTAATTACTGCAAATCGCAAAGGCGAGTGCCAGAGAGCCTGAAGACGCCTCATCCATTTTGACGCTCATCTTTGCAATTTAAACCACCGGTGATCTCTCAAAAGGGCCTCCGCAATTGCGGCGCATTTGCACGGCATGATTTTCACTTGTCCTTGTCTGCCGAGCTCCTTATCTACGACGCCCTTCGTTATTATTCTCTGAAAATAACTCTGTGCTCAAGGTGAAAGAAGGCTTGTGAAAGCTATCTCATTTTTTAATTCTCTTTACAAGTAGTTTCATATACCTACTGCACATGTATGCTAGTAGGAAAGGAAGTCAAGGCTTCATGATATCAAAATTGAGGTTCGTGGCTTTTATGTTTATGCATTTAGAAGACGCTTTTATCCAAAGCGACTTTCTGCATTTGAGCCTACAACCTTGGCCCTGTTATAGCTCCATGCGCTACTAAACTACATGAATTAGGTTAGGTTCAAGTTCATTTAAAATTTACAAAATTATGCTATACTGACAAAAACGTTGGGGGAAAATACACATTTATAATGTAGTTGTCTTCTGGGAAAAACAGATCAACAATAGTAATGACCCATCTTGTATTCATAGGTGTTTACATATTTTTGTCAAAATAAAATGGTTTCTTGATATAGTAAAAAAAAATATATATATATATATATATATATATATATATATATATATATATATATATATATATATATATATATATTATTGTTTTTCCTTGATGTAAACCTGCCTATAGCATTATTAGGTATCAAATCTTGGTGCATGACATTATTTCTAAGGCTGCTGGCTATTTTAAAAAAGAACAGAACTATTAGATATTTCCGCCCTAACCTGTTTGTCCTCATCACAGGATTAAATGGGTTCTAATGTCTTTTTTGTTTTTTTTTTGTTTTTTGTTTTCATGTACTGTTACAGTTCAGAGGTCAGATACAAAAAGATCCTCTGGGGGTTCGAAAACATGTCAGTCGAACATTATAGTGTCAGAGAATTTATGTGAAATCCTTAGTAAACATCATCCTTCAGCAAATTAAACCATAATCCATGTTACTTTAGCATTTACTGGACACCATTTGCCCAGGCATGTACTCTTGGCTCATATCTCTCTGTCAATCACAGATGGCATTTACTGGCTAAAACAGGGACTAAAGCAATCTTGTGCCAACAAGGACATTCATCTGCCAAAGACAAATTGGTGCATTGAAAGTCATTTAATAGATAGGCTTATGTGAAATATGGGGAAAGAGGGTGTGTTCTGGTGTTCGACAGCACTCAGAAATGAACATTTGCTTGGTTTACGACTTGTGTTGTCTCATTAAATATTCCTTATTAACACAGAGCAGTAAATATAGCTTTTTCAGTGTACTGCAAATAATAAGACACCGTAGGCCTTCAGGTATTTATGAAGCTAACACTGAAGTCAAACGATATCTTACAGGGACAGTTCACCCAAAAATTAAGATTCTGACATAATTTACTTACTCTCATGTTGTGAATTTCTTTTGTGGAAAACAAAAGAAGATATTTTGAAAAAAAAATGTAAATTAATGACAATGAAAATCAGTAGCGCCAAATGTTCTTTTTGACCAAATTGACTTTTTATTCTATGGACAAAAACAGTTGAAATACAGATTTGAAATGGCACAAGGGTGAGTAAATGATGACAGAATTAGCATTTTTAGGTGCACTAACCTTCTAAGCAATGGAAAAAAACACACATATACAATAGGTCTAAATGGCTATGTGGTGAAGAACCACACCAGCCTCAGGTCACTAGAGACTTGAGGATTGACCCATTGATAGATAAAGATAAAGGTCTCAGTGGTCAAGCTTGTTATCCGTGGCCACTCTGTTAGAGCCCTTATTTCCAACAAGACAGAAGATTGGAGAACCAAATACAACAATATTGATTTTGCAATTGATAGTTGCATGCCTGCTATTGATCAGGATCAAGCATCTGCCATTTGCAGAGGTGTGCATTTTCCATTGGTAGTGGGTTTGCAATTAAGACCCGTTTAGCATTCCAAGCCCATGTGTGATTTGTTGTAATGGATGTTCATTAACTTGCTACTTTGCTTTTGGAGGTCAAAAGACAGATCCCAGAATCCCAAGGGCTTTAGCCTTCTGCACCTCATTTTGTGACGTTTTATTCGCCCAGTTGAATTTTGTAGTTGCAAACAGAATGCTGGAGAAGTATGAAGTGTGAGAAGTATGAATAAATTATTATTATCATTACAATTAGGGATGCAAGAGGAATGTGGTTTAAATCAGTAGTTGTCAGACTCTCAGACAACCCAAAGACCCCCTAGTATGAAAATAACAGATTTTCTTGTAAACACTGTACATTGACTTTGATTAATGACATCAACAAACACTATTATATTATGCTAAACTAGTATTTTCTTGATTAATAACCTTTAATTTGGCATATCACAGAGGGGAATTTCCATGTATCTAATGATGGTTTCACTATATAGAAGCAATCAAATCAACCAAAGATGATGTAAAAGGCTTATTTAAAATTGTACTATATATTTTAAGATATTTGTGTGTGTGTGTGTGTGTGTGTGTGTGTGTGTGTGTTCTGTGATAGGTAGGTTTAAGTGTATAGTGTAGGGGATAGAATATACAGTTTGCACAGTATAAAAATCATTGGGTCTATGGAAAGTCCCCATAAAACATGAAAACACACCATTTATCACATCTTATCCTTTGTAACCTGCTGGGTTCCTTTATTAAGTTCTTAATTAGAGAATTTGTGTAATGTTTTCTGGATTGTAAACATGTCTGTGTCTGAATTACAGGACTTACAAACTCAAGGCCAGCTTTACCTCTACCCCCACGTCCCATCTCTTGCTGCAAAATCAATGGAGTGATGTAGGTATATGGAGGAGGACATGGGGACAGGCTTAAGCAGACTGCTTGTCTGAGTCCCATTTCATGCATCAGCGGCTACAAGCTCAAACACCATGATCAGCCTTTGCTGTTCAACACCGCACTTGCTCACACTAGTAGCACCAAATGCAAGCACGCACACACACATAACCATGCAGACACAAGGCGCTTTGAGAAGGCAACACAACATGTTATTGGACGCCACATTGATCTACTGAATATGAAGTCTTGCTGCACCAGCGCTTCCGTGGAAACATTGTGGCATTCCTCTCTGGAAGAATAATTCAGCCTTTGTCAGTTCATACTCTGACAACAGTTTAACATATAGGGAGTAGAGAACAGGGGGGTAATTCCAGAAAGCAGGTTATGCGACTTACCTAGGTAAGTTTACTCAGAGTAAGCGGATCAAATCAACTTTCTGTTCCAAAACCTGAGGTAACTTTCAGGGTATGTAAGTAGCCACAGCAACGTATTCTCTGAACATAACCTTACGTTCCAGGATTAGTTTACTTCTGAGGTCTTCAGTGGATGCATGCCCTATTGATGAGGCTCCAGTGGGCTTAACAGATTTCATGACGATATGCACTATTAGTGTAAATCGCCATTAAACAAAAGAAGAAGAAAGACGTATAGGTGCGTTCACCCCATGCTGTAATTACCATAATTACAAGATTTCAACTTCACATTCTTGTAGAGCTCGTAATTACAGCTTGTAAGATGGGAATTTAATGAGAGCTCCTACTTATACCACATGATCGCTGGAATACCTGTAACTCTGAGTATCATACTCCGGGTTGACTGAACTTACTCCAGACTGCAGTTTTGGAACCTGCATACCTCAAATAAGCAAGGTTTGGGTTAATCAACCAAGAGTTCAGGGTATGTGCTGGTAAGTTAACCTTGCTTTCTGGAATACCCCCATGATGTTGTATGTCTGTCTGTGTTCCCCCTGTCTTTGTGCTTTTGGTTCAGTCCTGTTCAGTTTTCCCGCTCCTCGTTTGTGTTCATGTATACCACGCCCCCTTGTTATCTTGTTTAGCTTGTTTGGCCTTGTATTTAAGCCCTGTGTTTCAGTCCAGTCTTTGTGAGTTCTTGTTGTTGTAACATTGATGTTGGTGGTTCTGTTCCTGAGTCTTGTGCCCTAGCCAGAGTCTTTATGTAGTTTGAGTTTATTAAATAAAGTGTGCTGCAATTGGATCCTGCTTCCTCCTTGCTTCCACCTCATCATAACAGAAGAACTCACCAAACGATGGATCCAGCAGTTGTCCACAACCAGGTACTAAGAAGATTTCTAGCCTCTATGTTTCAGGATGGCCAGCTGATCGAGAAGTATGTGAGGGACTTTTTGAACTGCTGCCATCTGGGATCGCTTAATGACATTGAGCTCATGGACCTGTTCTGGAGCGGGCTGGATGCGGATATCGCACAACTGATGCCGGATGATTATACCGGTTGGACCCTAGAGGGATATATTGACCTGGCCCTTTACTTGGGGGGTTCGGCATCTACGGTGGGCTTGGCTGATGAAGCACTCTGCCAGTTCACAGTATCCCTGGAGCCTATCCACGTCCCGCCTGTCCAGCCAGAGACCGTCCAGCCAGAGACCGTCCAGCCAGAGACCGTCCAGCCAGAGACCGTCCAGCCAGAGACCGTCCAGCCAGAGACCGTCCAGCCAGAGACCGTCCAGCCAGAGACCGTCCACGTCACGTATGCGCCGCCTGAGCCCTCAGTGACCGCAACACTGGCCATTATGGCCACAGCCATGTGGTGTGTGTGGGCTACGCACACACTTGAGCCGGTGTCCGCTGATCCTGCGCCAGAGCCCGCTGATCCTGCGCCAGAGCCCGCTGATCCTGCGCCAGAGCCCGCTGATCCTGCGCCAGAGCCCGCTGATCCTGCGCCAGAGCCCGCTGATCCTGCGCCAGAGCCCGCTGATCCTGCGCCAGAGCCCGCTGATCCTGCGCCAGAGCCCGCTGATCCTGCGCCAGAGCCCGCTGATCCTGCGCCAGAGCCCGCTGATCCTGCGCCAGAGCCCGCTGATCCTGCGCCAGAGCCCGCTGATCCTGCGCCAGAGCCCGCTGATCCTGCGCCAGAACCCGCTGATCCTGCGCCAGAGCCCGCTGATCCTGCTGATGACCCCATGGCTGCCCCCAAGAAAATTTTGGGGGGGGGCAGTAGGATCCTGGACGGGACTGTGAAAGCCGCACCGCCGTGGCCGCCCGAGGGGTCTTCACCGCCGTGGCCGCCCGAAGGGTCTTCACCGCCGTGGCCGCCCGAAGGGTCTTCACCACCGTGGCCGCCCAAGGGGTCTTCACCGCCATGGCCGCCCGAAGGGTCTTCACCGCCGTGGCCGCCCGAAGGGTCTTCGCCGCCGTGGCCGCCCGAGGGGTCTTCGCCGCCGTGGCCGCCCGAGGGGTCTTCGCCGCCGTGGCCGCCCGAGGGGTCTTTGCCGCCGTGGCCGCCCGAGGGGTCTTCGCCGCCGTGGCCGCCTGAGGGGTCTTCGCCGCCGTGGCCGCCTGAGGGGTCTTCGCCGCCGTGGCCGCCCGAACTACCTAGTCCACCCTGGTCGCCTGCGCAGCCTGCTCCGCCCTGGACGCCCGAGGGTCCGACAGCTCCGCCCTGGACGCCCGAGGGTCCGACAGCTCCGCCCTGGACGCCCGAGGGTCCGAAAGCTCCGCCCTGGACGCCCGAGGGTCCGACAGCTTCGCCCTGGATGCCCGAGGGTCCACAGCTGCTCCGCCCTGGTCACGCCCACAGCCTGCTCCGCCGTGGCCTCGCCCTCAGCCTGCTCCGTCGTGGACACGCCCACAGCCTGCTCCGCCCTGCCAGTCTGTTCGTCCTGCTCCGCCCATGTTCCATGGCCCAGGTCCGCCATCGCAAGACCCCGGTCCCGTTCCCTGCACGGACCTGGCCCGCCATCCCTCCCCCGGGACCGCCTCCGCTCCACCATCCTCCCGAACTATGTCTCTAGTTTTGATGGGCGTCGGGAGCCGCCCATAGAGGGGGGGCTATGTTGTATGTCTGTCTGTGTTCCCCCTGTCTTTGTGCTTTTGGTTCAGTCCTGTTCAGTTTTCCCGCTCCTCGTTTGTGTTCATGTATACCACGCCCCCTTGTTATCTTGTTTAGCTTGTTTGGCCTTGTATTTAAGCCCTGTGTTTCAGTCCAGTCTTTGTGAGTTCTTGTTGTTGTAACATTGATGTTGGTGGTTCTGTTCCTGAGTCTTGTGCCCTAGCCAGAGTCTTTATGTAGTTTGAGTTTATTAAATAAAGTGTGCTGCAATTGGATCCTGCTTCCTCCTTGCTTCCACCTCATCATAACACATGACACAGTAGATTGAATTAATAGTTCAGTGAAATTAACTCAAAAATATTTTTAATTAAATTAAAATTAATTTATTAAGTTTTTCTTTTAAATAGAAGAGAAATTGGTGTTGAGTCAAGTGTAAAATCTGGGTCCTAAAGCAAACCTAGTCGAGAACCACTAATGGCTAAAGGTTATAGGGTTGGATCCAAGTAACCCAGAAACTGAAAGGTCACTCATCTCTACTGTACCCTTGGGCAAGGTGTTTACCAAATGTACTGTCAAATGTAGGCTACTGCTAATTTAATGGACAAATAAAATGACAGTAAACACAATGGCAACCATTTTAATGATCTAAATCAGAGAACAAACTAAATAACCTTGTGATATCTCTGATTCTATTTCTGACTGCGCACATCCAAATATAAGCTACTGTGTCCTCTATGTTCCAGCTTAATTCTCTGTTTATAGATAGTGAGTCACTAAAAGAACATGCATCCGAAGACCTTTCTCTTTACTGTGGCCATAACAAATCAAGGAACGCTGGCTCCTGACCTGTAGGTGTATTATAAGAAAGCCAGCTGCCTATAGCTGAAGCTAATTCATCATGACATGGTCAATGAGGATCACACTGGTATGGCCTAGAGGGAAACTTCCATTAGTTTGCTGTCCACTGCACAACGTGTCTTATTCAGGGGGTAGGATTGACTGAAGAGAAACAGATCCGTAAATAAAACTGCATAGATCCACTCAGTGACTTTTTCATCTCATCATCTTGCAAAAATAAAAGTCACCTTGTGGTAAGGGTTAAATAAATTGAGGGGAAAACAGATCTCTTCTGAGCTACAAAACAGTGACCTTAGACTTGAGATGGATGGATGGATGGATGGATGGATGGATGGACGGACAGACATTTTTGGGGATCTGTCCCTTTATATTCCAAGAGCCATTCCTTCAGTTTTGCAAGGAAGAGGTATCCCTCATTGCTTTAAAGTACCCAATTAACACAAGGAGAGATCTGGTGGTGAAGTATTTGGGGAAATCAAATTCCTTTTCAACAGGCCCCTTGCAGGAAAGCCAGCAATAGGCCCCTTTATCTAATATGTGCCAAGAATAATTAGGTTATTCCAGCACTGCCTGTTGTTGCTCAGTAATTAGGCTAGTCTCTTATGGATTCACTCCAGGTCACAATGACCTTGAGGAAGAGGGAAAAAATTGCCCACTATTGACATCTAAACTGAGGATAGCGGGTCAATTCCCACAGCCGGCAGGTTCACCCTGATCACGTACTGTGCGTTTCAGTGGCGGTGATGCGGAAAACCGTTGGAAGTTGAGGACGCGGAGATGAAAAGGAATGTATGATGAAGTATAGCAAGGTCCTCAAGGAGACAATGAAGGCTCTGCCCCTCCCATGCCTCTTCCTGCATCTCTAGTCCGTGTTCTTGGCCTTGCTTTTGAGGTAACTTAAAAAACGCAGAGAGTTTCAGATACACTTTTTGTTGTGGTCATGCATTTAGAAGCTGTTCATCTTTCACAAAGCCCGTTATGGAATAACAAAATTAGGCTACATTTACAGTATGCTTGTTTTATAAGTCTTTGGAAACCTCATGCCTGTGCTCAGGCAGAAAATGCTTTTTCATATTTTCTACTAAAAAAATAATATAATATAATATAATATAATATAATATAATATAATATAATATAAATGGTGTGCATCTTGAGACAAAACAAGAAAAAACAAAACAATGCCAGTGCAAACTCAAATCTAAAACTCAGGGAAATTATGATTTCTTTTGCACTTTTTTATAGCAACATGTTTTTTGTTGTTGTTGTTGTTGTTGTTGTTAAACAATGCACTATCTGAAATAGATTATAAATGATACTTTAGACTAGAGGGTCACCTTGTAAATTTTCTCCGTAATTGTCTAGTAAGACAATGCTGTCTGCCAAGTAATCCATGCTTTTAAACTCGTTTTGTGGTGATAAATGTGCATCTTGTATTTTAATATGGTGATAACAGATTTTGTTCATCCATGCTGTTATGGAATGTACAAGCCATTAAAGATCTTCTGTCATCTACATTCTGCCAACATGGCTAGTTACAGTGTGGTAATTGGTCATATTGGATCCTTAATCAAAAAGCTCATTGTTTCTGCTGCCTGAAAAGCAACGATTACAGTCCCATATGCTGAGATGAAACGAAACAATTACATGGGATGGAAGCCAAAAAAATCTTTAAAAATAATTTTTTAGTTGTATTCAGCACCCACAATGGGACTAATATGTGTCACTTAAAAAAAATCCACATATTTATCTTATTCTTATATTGAATTCCAATGTGTTTAGTCATTTATAAAAGGAAATCTATTTGCAATTAAAATGCACATGCATTAGCCTACACAAATATTATCATACTCTGTCATGATGACACATTTATAAGTTGCTGGAGGCAGGGTCGTAATTGTACATCTTTTTTTTCTTTTGGCAGTTTTGTCTCACTTGCTGCTTCGGGCAAGATAAGACATGACCAATGAGAGAAAAGAACACATTCTAACAACTATGTGGATCTTTTTATTTGTAAACAAGTGCTAACCTAATTGTATAGCGTTTAGTTTGGGAACACATTTTCAAATATATATGCATATATATATGTGTGTGTGTGTGTGTACATATATATTTGTGTGTGAGTAAGTTGCATTAAAAATCCACTTAGTTAAAAAAAAAAGAGTTTGAACAGGCATGATGCTTCTGACTGGCCGTTCTGACAAGATGCATTGAGACATAAACTGAATACGTGTTAAAAAACAGATAAAAATCAACAACAGGTCACCCACTAGGGTCATCCAGTCATCAGCAGGAAACAGAAGAGGTCATGAAAGGTCAGACTGATAAACACCTTCATTGATGGGTGTGAGTCACCAGCAGGGCAGGAAATGAAGAGCTCCACCCCTCAGGGGTCACGAGAAGTTAAAGGTCCCAGTGAGGACACTGTTCTATGACGCAGGAGAGCACAGGCTGTGCAGGGATAGCGCAGATGAGTAGGCAGTATTGGTGCAATAAAAGTTCTGAGTCACCTCCTCCTGGACAGGACAGGCTGAGCTATTAGTATAATGTGAAGTCATATGTCTATTGAAGGACTGTGGCATTTTACAGCCTCCAAAATCTGCATAAATTAATACCTGAATGAATATATAAATGTGCATACATGAATGAAATGAATAATTGATTCACTTGAATAAATTCAACTTCTTTCATTTTTCTAATGTTAATGCAGCTGTTGTCAACATAAAATTAATTAATCAATAGTGCAAGTCATTATCATGAGGATGGAGTGTTTTTCATATAGAAAGGTGATCAATATTGATGGCCTGTGGACGGCCCATAGCAGCTGAAAAGTGGTGAGGAACCAAAAAAAACCAAGGCTATACTGCTTATTTGAAATAGAAATTAAAAGTGGTGTGATTGACCGTTCTGAATGAAAAATGACAAACCTGACTATCTCTGTGGAGTCAAGGAGCATTTTGCAGCCCGTTCCAGGACAGAAGTGACCGCTTTTTTAGAGAGTGGTTTTCATTTATTCAGAGCTATTAATTCAAACACACGTGTGTGTTTGAGTATAAATTTGTAATGTACAGTTTGGGGGAAATCTACTACACTCACCGGCCACTTTATTAGGTACCCCATGCTAGTAACGGGTTGGACCCCCTTTTGCCTTCAGAACTGCCTCAATTCTTCGTGGCATAGATTCAACAAGGTGCTGGAAGCATTCCTCAGGGAGTTTGGTCCATATTGACATGATGGCATCACACAGTTGCCGCAGATTTGTCGGCTGCACATCCATGATGCGAATCTCCCGTTCCACCACATCCCAAAGATGCTCTATTGGGTTGAAATGATTAGAGCTTTGTGACATGGTGGAAGTAGCCATCAGAGGATGGGTACATGGTGGCCATAAAGGGATGGACATGGTCAGAAACAATGCTCAGGTAGGCCGTGGCATTTAAACGATGCCCAATTGGCACTAAGGGGCCTAAAGTGTGCCAGGAAAACATCCCCCACACCATTACACCACCACCACCAGCCTGCACAGTGGTAACAAGGCATGATGGTTCCATGTTCTCATTCTGTTTACGCCAAATTCTGACTCTAACATCTGAATGTCTCAACAGAAATCGAGACTCATCAGACCAGGCAACATTTTTCCAGTCTTCAACTGTTCAATTTTGGTGAGCTCTTGCAAATTGTAGCCTCTTTTTCCTATTTGTGGTGGAGATGAGTGGTACCCGGTGGAGTCTTCTGCTGTTGTAGCCCATCCGCCTCAAGGTTGTGCGTGTTGTGGCTTCACAAATGCTTTGCTGCATACCTCGGTTGTAACGAGTGGTTATTTCAGTCACTGTTGCCCTTCTATCAGCTCGAACCAGTCTGGCCATTCTCCTCTGACCTCTGGCATCAACAAGGCATTTCCGCCCACAGAACTGCCGCTCACTGGATGTTTTTTCTTTTTCGGACCATTCTCTGTAAACCCTAGAGATGGTTGTGCGTGAAAATCCCAGTAGATTAGCAGTTTCTGAAATACTCAGACCAGCCCTTCTGGCACCAACAATCATGCCACGTTCAAAGTCACTCAAATCAACTTTCTTCCCCATACTGATGCTTGGTTTGAACTGCAGGAGATTGTCTTGACCATGTCTACATGCCTAAATGCACTGAGTTGCCGCCATGTGATTGGCTGCTTAGAAATTAAGTGTTAACGAGCAGTTGGACAGGTGTACCTAATAAAGTGGCCGGTGAGTGTATATATTACATACTGTAGCATGGCCCAGTTAGCCAACTGCAAGTCTCTTCTGCTCACCAAGGCTGTATTTATTTGATCAAAAATAACGTAAAAACAGAAATATTGTGAAATAACATTAACATTAAAGGGGTGGTTGATTGCGATTTCACTTTTTTCATTTTAAATAGTGTGTAATGTTGCTGTTGTTAAAACATAAAGCAGTTCCAACTTTAAAACCAGAGGCACCAGTTGTTGGGCCACAACCTGTAAGTAAGACTTAATCATTTTTAAATGTATTTGCATGTATAATTTCAGACGTAATGTTTTAGTTTTATCAAGGACGTAAACAAATGCCAGCGCTGGCTTTAGTAGCCACAGTTATGCTATTTCGTGTGTCAAACGCGTACAAACATTTTGGACCTGAATTTGTAATTATGTACTAATTTTGTAAATGTATTTTCCATACTTTATGACGTAATTTTTCAATTTTATCAAGACCGTAAACAAATGCCAACGCTGTTTGTTTATAGTAGCCAGTTAGTTCGATGCTATTTTGTGTGTTTAAGACAAACGTGTATAAAGTTCAAATAATTATATGCAGTGGTGGTAAGTAACGAAGTAAAAATACTTTGTTACTTTACTTAAGTATTTTTTTCGGGGATCTGTACTTTACTTGAGTATGTTTTATTTGCATCTTTCACTCTTACTCCACTACAATATTAAAGACAAAGTTTACTTTTTACTCCGATACATTTCCCCATGCCCGCTCCAAGTGTTTATTAAACTGGCTTTCCAAACCAATGAAAAACTTGGTTTTCTTTTGAAAAAAAGAACGCACAAGCTCTTTGCCAGTATACGCTCACATAGCAGTCAGTTCGCCATTGCGAAATTGAGGATGACCGCAGAGACGGGTGAAGGTGCAGCTCTCGCTGCCAGCAATGATCCCGAGATTCCCGGCGACAGGGATCACCCATGGCCATATCACAATGATATGTTCGAATTCACTGAAGTCAAGGGAGATTCTTATCGGCTGAAATGTCTTCTTTGCCTGCCACGGGTGAATAAAATTTCAGCATTCAAAATTTCTCCCTCAAATCTGAGAATACATATTGAGGTGAGTTGACATTAAAGCAACACTAAAGAAGATTTTTTACCTTAAAATAATTTTTCCAAAATCGTTTCAGCGGTTCATCAAGTCTTAACAGGGTGAAGGCACTTCTGCCTTCGCTTTGTGGTCCTATATCTGCTAGAACCACAGTATATAAGTTTGCCAGATCGGGTCGCGTTTTTGTAGTTCGAATGAGACATAAGAAAACTACAAATTTGAATTGCTTTACAATCGGACATCGTTCACTCTAAAGCCGGTGCTGGATAAACAACAATGCCGCTTCTAACCTGTAGGGGGACCACAGAGGAAAAGTTCTTTAGTGTTGCTTTAATGTTACTATTATTAGCCAAGTGATTTCATATTGAAACGTGCCTTGTAAACAGCTAGCTAACAAATTCTTAATTGCAGTATCTAATCTTATCATTTGTTCAAATAAAACATTGCATATCACTCCCAAAACAATTGATCTGCTTACTTATTGATATTTACAGTTAATTTAGCAACTTAGCATATCAGAAATATTTCTGAAGGATCATGTGACACTGAAGTCTGGTGTACAATATCACTGTTTTTACTGTATTTTTGATCAAATAAATGCAGCCTTGGTGAGCAAAGAGACTTTCAAAAACATTTTTTTTTTTTTTAAATGTCCAACCCCAAACTTTTGGAAAGTAGAAAATACAAATAATAATTATATTGTATTGTAACAACATTATAACAAGTATTTAGCCTTAAATTGTTGCCTGCCACGTCACACCTCAAAATAGTCGCTGAAGACTTTTGGAATTATGTGCGTCCTTGTTCTTGTGCCATCCTGACAAAGTGCCATTGAGATGAATGGGAATGCTAATGGATAGCTTTCTCCAGGTGTTATGGATCTCCTCAGTCCAAAACATAATGAGAAAGCCATAACTACACTCCCTTTCATGCAAGCCGAATCGGTGTAGTATTTACTCAGCGTTCTAAATCTAACCGACCCTGAGATGTATTTAGGGACCGTGACTTACTCTCCTGAGAACAAACACAGGCAAACACGAACACACAGGCAATATATTAAGACTTTCACAGGGAGGTCTCTGTTCCAAGAAGACCTTAAATAAACTGGCACATAGTGACCAAGAGGATGCAGCTGGACCATCTATCTGACTCCTGGCGCTCGAACTGAGACAGAGAAGGGAAAGGGGGGAGAAAGAGAACGAATGAGTGAAAGAGAGACGGATGAGGGCAGAAAAGAGTGCTAGACTCAAGAGCACAATGTGTGCACCTGGATAAAGCTCCCCCACATTACTCAGCTCTCATCCGGCCCAGTCCGGATACGCTCATCAAAGACCCCTGCTGTCTGAACTCCCCTCCACTCTTGTGCAACTTTCCTTTCGGTTTAATAACTCCTCTTCCTGCTCTTTGAATTATTTTTACAGCATCACGTCTGAGCTTTAAATACTTCCTGGGACTCCGAGAGTTCTTGGAACGGCTTTGAGAGCCTCTTACAGAGGACACTGTATCTTACTTAAACTTTAGCAACATAAGCATCGCTGTAAAGTTAGCCAAGCCTTAGATTTCAGAGATACAGTTTACATTGATATCAACATACTTTTGTGTGTGTGTGTGTGTGTGTGTGTGTGTGTACCTTAACTATATTTTGGGGACAAATTTGTACCCAGAAGTTACCAAAACCTGAAAAAATATCAAAAGTAATTTTTTAAAATGTAAAAATACACAAAGTTTTGTGTGATAGGTAGGTTTAGGTGTGGGTTAGTGTAACTGTAAGGGGATAGAATATACAGTTTGTACAATATAAAAACCATTACGTCTATGCAATGTCCCCATTTAGATAGCTAAGTAAATGTGTGTGTGTGTGTGTGTGTGTGTGTGTGCGTCACACTAATCCACCTTACACCCATTTTCTATGTCACACTTGTTGATTTAACTATTCTGAAGAAAAAATACAAGGCCATTTGTCTCTGTTTGTCTCCCAGCTGGGCCAGGCTGCTCTATAAAAGGCAGCTTTAACACTGAAACAGAGAGGCCAATGGCCCTGCATAGCTCTGAGGGACAGGAGTACAGAAGGTCATCTACAGCATGGCTGATGAGGCACTGTCTGTAACCCAACTCACTGAGGGAACAAAAGGCCACAGAGGTCATGACCTCTCAGTCTCTCAGCCGAATGCAAAGATAGGAGTTCAGACAGACAAAGAAAGGGATGTGGATTTAGTGAGCCATTAGCCACTATTCAGCACTGCAAGTGTCAAATATAAAAAAAAAAAAAAAAAAGGAATATCGGAAAAAGATAAATACAGTATTATAAAATATTCAGCAGGGTTCAGAAGTCTGAGACCATGTGATAATGCATTTATTTTGCATTTGCAAGTATTTGGTTTGTCATCCGTTTTCTCAAGAGTTGAGAATGTTTCAAAGATTACTTTGGGCTTTAACTGAAGCAAGAACATTTAATTTATCATTAATAATAATAATAATAATAATTAAATACACTCACCTAAAGGATTATTAGGAACACCTGTTCAATTTCTCATTAATGCAATTATCTAATCAACCAATCACATGGCAGTTGCTTCAATGCATTTAAGGGTGTGGTCCTGGTCAAGACAATCTCCTGAACTCCAAACTGAATGTCAGAATGGGAAAGAAAGGTGATTTAAGCAATTTTGAGCGTGGCATGGTTGTTGGTGCCAGACGGGCCGGTCTGAGTATTTCCAGACTGATCTCATGAAATGGCGTATGTATGACACGCCAATTCGTATTTCCATTTTTGGCGTGCTATCAACACGCATAATCGCTTTTCAGCGTGTTTATCAACGCCTTTGACTTAACGTTATATTACTGTATTATTTATGTATATATAAATATATGACCTACCCCAACCCCGTCCCTAAACCTACCCGTCACTGGGGTTAATACCATTTATGAGTCTTCTCCTACCATCCTAGGAAAAGAAATATCGCTCCACAGATGTAGATATAGATTTTGCTTCGTTTCGCTCGGACATTTAACGGCGTACACATACACGCGGAATCACTCGAACATTTAATGGCGTAGACATACACGCAAAAGATTTCGGCGTGGACATACACGCGGATAGCTCAAAATGCGTATCGATAACACGCCACTTGACTTGAAAGTGGCGTGTATGTTTACGCAAAGTCATGATGTCATGTTGGTATTTCACAATCTGCTCAGTTACTGGGATTTTCACACACAACCATTTCTAGGGTTTACAAAGAATGGTGTGAAAAGGGAAAAACATCCAGTATGCGGCAGTCCTGTGGGCGAAAATGCCTTGTTGATGCTAGAGGTCAGAGGAGAATGGGCCGACTGATTCAAGCTGATAGAAGAGCAACTTTGACTGAAATAACCACTCGTTACAACCGAGGTATGCAGCAACGCATTTGTGAAGCCACAACACACACAACCTTGAGGCGGATGGGCTACAACAGCAGAAGACCCCGCCGGGTACCACTCATCTCCACTACAAATAGGAAAAAGAGGCTACAATTTGCAAGAGCTCACCAAAATTGGACAGTTAAAGACTGGAAAAATGTTGCCTGGTCTGATGAGTCTCGATTTCTGTTGAGACATTCAGATGGTAGAGTCAGAATTTGGCGTAAACAGAATGAGAACATGGATCCATCATGCCTTGTTACCACTGTGCAGGCTGGTGGTGGTGGTGTAATGGTGTGGGGGATGTTTTCTTGGCACACTTTAGGCCCCTTAGTGCCAATTGGGCATCGTTTAAAGGGCATATTGCAGGTTAGAGGACCCAACGAGTCAATGTATAGAAAAACAATGTAGTAATTAGATTTTCTCTAAAATATACTTTAAAAAAACGTTACATTGGCTTCTGGAGTCGTTTTTGTGAGAGAATTTTACTTCCGCATCTGAAAATGGCCGTGACGGGCGTGACGTAACGGGCGGGAGAGCGGTCGATTCAAACCATTCAAACAACAGGAAAACAATGGATCGTAATGACATTTCGGACTTACTCCTATGACAGACCACGAACGACAGGCTTACAATTATGAGCCTGCTATGCTGCTGAGAGAGCAGGGACAGGCCAGGATTAATGTTAGACAGAACAACGGTCAGACACACATTATTGCAAAAGTATTATTATAAAAAAAACTTGCGTGGAGTGAGTGTGCGCAGCCGCAGTTTATTGCATCACTTAATCACGCTATTTTTGATTAGCCTAGCTGTCAGATACTGAGTAAACATTAAAAGAACAGGCCTATTCAATCTTCCCTGGATGTTTTTTTAACGAAGAAATTAAATAATAGCAATCAGGAGAATGGAAGCAGGAATAAAAAAAATGAGGACTGTAGTGCTGTCGGCAAAACATTATACCACTGCAATAAAAACTGCACTGCAACAAAAAGGTAAGGCATATGTGTTTTTATATTTAATGCTGTTCACTGTGAGTTTTAATTAATAGTGTAATAGAGTTAATTGTGCATCGTTCATTCTGTTTGGTAAAATGTGAAGTGTATATCGTTCGATAATGTCGTTGTTCTACATGCACAGAGGGGAATGCAGGCCTATTTAAAACGCCGCCACGGCAGGTGAGAGACCACCGCTAACTTATAGATATATAGCCTATATACACGTTCGATATACATTGTGCTCACAATATTGTACAGATTATTACCATCGTATATCAGTTAATAGCAAAGCTATTATTGGTCATCTAGGAGTATTGGAATTTACCAATAACAGAATAAACTATAAGCTTTGATCAGGCGCGTATGTCATGCTCATTAATATCCATCCAGACTAACGTTACATGATATAACTTAGCGTTTTCTCATCGAGAGACAGATAGATATTTTTATTCCTGATATACACGTTTTTGTTCCTCCGATCTGGTGTACGCTACACACGACCGCGTTTTTCGAAGCCGATGCAGAAGAGAAATCCTGTCTCGCAGCTGCACAAACCGCACACAGGCACAAAAGATATAGCCTACAGCGCCGTCCCTTTTCTTGTTAGGAAACCTGTGGACTCGATGTCCTGACAGGCTGGAGTTTTTGCAACCTCCACAAACACAATAATTTACCATGACGATGTTTAATAAAATACAAAAACTACCGAAAACACGACCGCTCTCACTGACTTTTTTTTTTATTCGATGCCACAAGAACAAGAGGTTTTACATATTCACAATATCACATTAACATTAGCTGCCAGGAGATAAAAAATACAAAAAAAGTTTTACATAAAATCCAGTGCTTTCAAAGCATTACATGTTTTCATTGCTTTTTTGTTTTTAGTTTGTTCCAAGAGATGTACATATAATGTGAAGTCATTTATAAAATGTGAAAAAAAGCCCAATTCTTTTTATGTAGGCTACCATATGGTATTTTCCTAATAAAACAAATAACTGTATAATATGTTGTTCTTTACATTCCAAATTGTCATTCTGAGTATAAAAAAGCAAATTTACCTGCTCGTACATACAAACCTATCTGCGCTGCTGAGGCAGCTGCTGAGGCCCTCTGGTGACGTAAAATGACGCGATGTTGAAAAAAAAACGGTTTTTACGAGCAGTCAAAGAAATGCTCACTTTATCTACTAAATTTGTGCCCTTATGTCGTTTTAAAACATTTTAAATCCTGCATTACCTTTTCATATGGTATTTTCATACAAGGTTATATATATTAATTTAGATTTTTTTTTTAACCTGCAATATGCTCTTTAAATGCCACGGCCTACCTGAGCATTGTTTCTGACCATGTCCATCCCTTTATGGCCACCATGTACCCATCCTCTGATGGCTACTTCCAGCAGGATAATGCACCATGTCACAAAGCTCGAATCATTTCAAATTGGTTTCTTGAACATGACAATGAGTTCACTGTACTAAAATGGCCCCCACAGTCACCAGATCTCAACCCAATAGAGCATCTTTGGGATGTGGTGGAACGGGAGCTTCGTGCCCTGGATGTGCATCCCACAAATCTCCATCAACTGCAAGATGCTATCCTATCAATATGGGCCAACATTTCTAAAGAATGCTTTCAGCACCTTGTTGAATCAATGCCACCTAGAATTAAGGCAGTTCTAAAGGTGAAAGGGGGTCAAACACAGTATAGTATGGTGTTCCTAATAATCCTTTAGGTGAATGTATATATAATTTTTTATCAGGTTTAAGGTTTATTTTCCTAATTAAAAAAAAAAATTCAAATCAACATTATTTTCTTCTTTGACCAAATTCAGCTGCTACAATATACCTTCAGGTGTGAAATTTGCTGTAAATAAAAGCTCCAGGCATTGTTATTTTATAAAACCTCTACCACGAGGCGATATTTCAACAGATGAGCACCTGATGGGTCTTGGAGAGCTACTTTGCACTTCTGTCCCCATTCTTTATGTGTCGTACCGCCCACAATCTCAGTAATACCTCTCTCCTAATCGCTGTAGCACGAGGCCCTCTGGAAGACTCCGACTCCATCACTTAATCCCGTGTCCTGTTTGATTCTGCAAGGCACTCATCGCAAGGCTACGTGAACAGAGTGGAATATGTTTTCACGCCCGGGTGGTTATTTGATTAGGTATACCGAAGGTTTATGTGATAAAGCGCAAGCCAGGTCTTGCTGTAGTAAGCTCTGTTCCAATTCAGAGACAAGGACAAGAGGAACACATGTAGGCTACATGGGACAAGCTGAGAGTTTAATGTCATCTTGCTGCAGTTGCTCCACACACCTTCCTAAGAGGGTAAAGCGCAACTCCCAAATTTAGAAGAGGTTCTTGTTCTTATAAAACAGAGCCACTTATATAATTAAACAGCATTTCGATATGGACTCGTTGTTCTTTTTCAGAGGTTCTGGTTAGGCGTATTTAGCTCGAGGATAAATGGGATCATTACAGAGTCTTCTTTCATTAAACTTGTCGGGTGTTGTATTATTGATTTCTATAAATGCTAGCAACTTTCAGCTGCATTTAGCGAAACCTTCACTCACGTATAGCATTATTGACATACGTGATGCCGTTGTCTGGCTCTGGGAATAAATGTTTGTGTGTTTAACTTTAGCTTTGTTCGGTAATCTGTTAACCATTCCTGCATTTGGAAACAGGCCTGTCTGCAGTGTGACATGAGGGGGCCGTGGGCAGGCCGATTAGAAAGCTGCTTCATTACCCTTTGTCACATCAGCTCAGATTTATGGAGCCTAATGGAGGACACTCTGTTTCTGCCATTTACAGAGGGAGATGGGAAATCAGAAGTTTTCTGTTATCCATTAGTCACTACATTGCGCTTTGGAAGAGAGAATGACTTTTTTTAAGCAGCAAGACCGGACTACTCGCCCCTTCAGACTGTTTCACTTTGCAAATGGTGTCATTTATTTCAGAGATGTTGTTGGGTTGTTTAAATGATAATTGTGGGTTTTTTTTTGACCAACTGCATTCTGAGGAGATTTTTAGCTATTTTATCTGTGAAATGCAAACAAAATAAGTCATGGACTTACACGTGATTGGCTCAATGGTAGTATCTGCTGGCTGTCAATGGTACTGCAGTGCTTGCTAATTTACTAGGGCTGTTTCCATAAATGACTTTTAAGTAATATGAATTCTAATAAACTACTATGTATTAGCCTTTAAATTTACAGATTCAATTATTTTCTTAATTTTCTTACTGTGCTTGTTTTATTTATATTCTTGCAAGTTGCTTGATGCAAGACAGACTGTTAAATTCTAGACATTTTCCTCTGGATGTCATTGGCACAGGTGAAGGAATTGTGAGGTGTCACTGCAGAACCCCTTCAGAAGGTCACATGGCCAACACATAGTTCAAAACCATAAAACACTCAACTTTGTTTGCTTAAAAGCCTGTGAAGAAGTTTGTAAATTGTGCTATTCTAAAGTTCAACCATAAACCCTGGCAAATCACAAGTCATGATCACTGTCACCTGTATTCTTAGAAGCAAAATGAAATCCCAAATGTTTTATTGAAGTGATTATTTATACAGGAATTAAATTGCTTACAAAATGGAACTTTTAGCAATTCATTTAATGCATCAAATTACATTAGAAGATTTCATTTTGTTAAGTGGTATAGGCCTAGAGATCTATAAGCTTTCCAATAAATTGCTTTTATTAAAAAATGAATTAATGGATCGATAGATGTATGGTTTATGAATAAATAGATGGATGGATAACTAAAGAGAAGCGAGAGACGGATGGATAGATTGATGTTTAGGCTGAGGATTGCTAATGTTCTTCTACCAAAGTCATAATTATCTTAAGCATTAATTATAAAACACAAGCTTTGTATATTAAACTGAAATATTTCAATTAAAACAATGTTTTGTCTTAAGTGCATTGCATGAAATCTGGTTCTGATTCTACTTAAAACTGCATATATGCAATGATACATTTGAAGTATATAAAAAAAACATACATCTAGTTCACCCAAAAATGGAAATTCTGTCATTTACTCACCCTCAAGTTGTGCTAAACCTGAATGAGTTTCTTTGCTCTGTTGAACACAAAATATATTTTGAAGAATGTGGGTAACCAAACAGTTGTGGGGCACAGGCACCATTGACTTCCATATATGAAAAAAGGGACCATCGACCATTGATTACCCACAATCTTCAAAATATCTTCTTTTGTGTTCAACAGAACAGCTCGTACAGGTTTAGAACAACTTGAGGGTGAGTAAATGACAAAATCTTTATTTGGGTGAACCACCCCTTTATTATAAACACATTAATCCATATGTGTTCCAGTATTATTTTTACCTTTTTTTTTTATGAAGGCCATGCAGGCCACGTATTTGCTAAATGTTTGTCTAATTACTTTTGATCTTTGTTGCCCCCTGCTGTCTGTGTTAGTTAGACCCTTGTGTTTTTAATCTCCACATTACAGCAATTACCTAATGATTTCAAGATCATTATGGGTTTTTAGGTATTCTTTGTTTTCACAGATACCTCATATAGATTACAAATCTTCATTTACTAAAATTACATATTTAAATTACTAATCTCATATATTATCATCAAGATATACAGTGCAATTTTTAAATCAAAATTGTGATTACTAGCAATGAAATCGAAATGTTTAATGAACAATACTTGCTCTAACTAAGTTATTAATCCATTGTCTTATCCAGATTCATGGCAACTTTGTGTTAAGCTGTGAAATTTCTGATTTGGTTTCTCAAGTGGACAATATTCTTCATATTTGGCAACCTGACTTTAGTGTAGAGAGCTGAACATTGGCAATTGCCTCCTATCCCCTAAGATCTCTCCTCAAAGCAATAACTTGCCTCAAACGTCTATGGAAATGTCAATGCCTAAAAACAATACAATACCAATCTTCAGAAAGATTACCCATAAGGCCTGTCCGTGCCCCAGCTGTAATAAGCATTGAATTCACTTGGCCTCATGGCCCTAAGGTCCATGCTATTAGAGATCATTTTGCCAGCTGGCCTGTAATTTCTATTTTGAGATGAGATTTGCATTCTTAATAAGAGGTAAGAGGCCATGAGAGGTTATGAAATAACTGAGTGATTTAGTACAGAATGAGAAGTGGTCCAAGTAGATCCCTGTGGAACACCAGAGGATTGTTGGTGGGAAGATTAATTGGATGGTTTTCCTGACAGGCTTAGAAATGCAGGCGGAATTTGAATTTAGGGGTTCTGCACTTTAGATGCCCATCTCACAAAAAATATGGTGGTTTATGGTTTCAATCAGTGTTGGGGAAAGTTACTTTTAAAAGTCATACATTACAATATTGTGTTACTCCCGAAAAATAACTAATAGTTGCTTTTTATGGAAAGTAATGTTACATACTTTTGTGCTACTTTTCTCACCTGGGCTGGGCTTGCTTGTTTAATAAAACAAATCTATTTTAAAGGCCAAAAGTGAAATGAATAATCCTCAGGCTGAAGAAAATGCAAATTCATGTCTGTAGAGGGCGCAGCCATTCTGAATTGAATAGGATGCAGGAAAAGATAGTTCAACACAAAATTATGTTTATCTAAAGTCATCTTTGCTTATTAGTATGGCTGAATCAGGTAATCGAAGATCAGCAGCAAAGACATTGGTTAATAAAGTGAGATTAAAATGCATAAAGTATATTTGTTTTATTTCACTGTT
This sequence comes from Rhinichthys klamathensis goyatoka, assembly GCF_029890125.1. Taxonomy (NCBI): domain Eukaryota; kingdom Metazoa; phylum Chordata; class Actinopteri; order Cypriniformes; family Leuciscidae; genus Rhinichthys; species Rhinichthys klamathensis. The sequence goes on from NW_026606829.1 coordinate 703,458, forward strand.
TTAGTTCCTTTTGGGGAATATGAATCGGTTTTTGTGAAAGTGAGATGAGTAAATGCATGCTTACATTTAGTCTAGAACTACAATAAACATCACATGCATCAATAAGCATCATAATGTTTTAAAAGTAAAGTAGTTACTTTACTAGTTACTTGGAAAAAGTAATCTGATAATGTAACTTTTGTTACTTGTTATGCATTTACCCCCCAACACTGGTTTCAATAACTGTACTAAAGAATTCTAATAAAATAGAAGCACAGTCAAAACAGTTCAGAGTTAGTTGTCATATTTGAAAAAAGTGACATCAAATGGTTTATTCCTGAGGGTGTTATGCTGGAAAATAGATTTTGATCTTAGTCCTAAAATAACTAAATTATCAGATGACAGAGGATAGATAAAAGAGTTGAAAAGGTTAGAAAAAGATGCCATATAGAGTTACAGGCTTGATAGAAGTTCTTGGATCTTGCATCAAGGCTCAAGGACAGACAAGCACAGAGAATTACCAGAAATGTACAAAATAATTGTACTTCCTTGTCAAGGAACTAAGCTGACATCTATAGTTACATGAAACCTGTCATGCTGCATTACTGTTCTGCGTTAGGAAGAATGTATTTACTGTAAAAGGTGTACCCAAGGTATATAAAGAATCACGTTCCTCTGCGTGACCAGACCAGTTTTCATCATGAAGGCCCTAGTGTGTGCTTTTATTGTGGTGCTCCTCTGCAGCGCATCAGGTAAGAAAAAAGATTTTTTCTATGTATGTATCTATCCATCTATGTATCTATCTATCTATCTAATATAACGAACTGGACATTCCTAGCTATCTCGGAGTAAGTTTGGAATGTAAAAATTGAAAATACTCTGATAAAGTGCAGAAAAATGTCACCATTATCATCTATTTGTCTAATATGTAATCTCTCATCAGTGCACTCGCTGAAATGCTACACCTGTGTGGACGGGGACTGCAAGACCCCAACTGAATGCCCAACCTCAAGCAATTTCTGCAAAACGGTTGCAACAGGTAAGCAAACAATATTTTCAATAGTCAGTAGTGTGTATCATTTTAATAGGCTATCATTGAAATACTATTATAGGTTTTGTTCATATTTTATTATTTTTCATATAATTTTTATTAAAAAAAATTAAGTTTTTTTAAATATCTATAGTCTTTGTATGTTTTAGTTTTTTATTTTAGTTTTATGTATTTTAGTACTTCAACTTCAACTAAATGTAAATGTTGGCAGCTAACTAAAATAAAATAAGTTTAATGTTTTGAATGTTTTTTGGTTTTTTTTTAGTTCTAGTTCGTGATAATGACCCTAAAACAGCTTCATATTTATTACCCCTCCACTGGTGATTAAAAAAAGGAAAATGTAATTTTTTTTTTACTCTGTATTCTAGATATAATTGACCTGTTTTTCTTGATATGTTTTTAACCGCAGCCACTGAGTTCTCCAGGACATGCGAGGAGTTCTGTGTGCCTGGAGTGAATACCTACTGCTGCACTTCTGATCTGTGTGACTGATCTCTCAATGTCACCAATCCTGTTGATCTACTGTCCTTGAGTCAGGCACTAATGCTCATTGAAATTGTGTAGTAGCACTGGGTTACTGTAGGTTTTTCTTTTTCTAATTCCTTTTCCATCTGATTCAACATGGATTGTTTTACATATCACTGCTTAAATTAATTTCTAATTAGCATGATTTCTGTCCCAGCTCTGTATGATTTGATTTATGAATGAAATAAAATCTACTCAGTAAACCGCTGTGTATGCGTGTGTTGAAGTCAAAGCAGTATCAGAGAGATATAGGTCATTCGAGAGAGATGTTTTGATGCCATTTGTCTGGATTAACCGTTGCTTTTAACAGATGAGAAGACTGGAAACTAAACATGCACTCCTCTCATGAGATGCAAAACTCCATATCAAATGTTGATTATGGGTGATTTAAAACATAATAACATGCTTGTTTCCAAACAATCTTAACTCTGTGAGAGTCGATGAGATGCTCTGTGCATTTTTATAAACCCTTCAGAAGTTTTAGTCAACAATATTGTGAGGTTATTGAACTTTATTGTTCCGTCTGTGAGTAACTTTTACTTTTGCACACATAACTGTTTTGCTGCTCGTTATAATATTTATAATAACATTTAAACAAAATACATTGCAGTCTTACGTATACATACTACATGCTTCTTGTACACAAATAAATTGGGCAGCTTCTAATAATCTTAATTCAAACAAGGAAATATGGGTCAGCTGCGAATTAATCCTCCCTTCTTTATTTTCCCTGACCGCAGGGTTTGTTATTAAGAGATTGAGGATTTTCTTCTTTTGAAATAACCAGCTGGGAACCTGCGCACCTTCTTTCACACAGTGCCTGTGACAGCAATTTATCTTGTCATGTTCTCTAATGGACAGCAAAAGATTAAGAGCCGGAGGCCTCGGTGGGTTGAATTGACATGGCATTTTTGTCAATTTACAAGTTCTAAGAAATGAGCAAGCGAATGAGCTGTCGTTTCTCAGAATCTGAGCTCTTTTGCTGATTGAGAGAGAGAGAGGGGGGGGGGGGGAGAGGAGAGAGAGAGAGAGAGAGAGAGAGAGAGAGAGAGAGAGAGAGAGAGAGAGAGAGAGAGAGAGAGAGAGAGAGAGAGAGAGAGAGAGAGATATCAAGATTTGTCAAGAAAGAGGAAGAAAATTGGAAACAGGACACATAGCAGTGATGGATTAACTTTAACTGAATTGAGACTGTAAAAAAGGCCTTGCCATCTTGGCTTAGCTACGATTAAGTTTGCAACTGGATATTGAACAAGAAAAAAAATGTTGGGTGGGGGTTAATTTTAAATATTGCAAACTGATTGGACAGTGAGAAGTGGGTGTTACCCACCGAAAAGAGCCAGAACAGAAACGCAAGTTAGTTAAAATGATGCCCACATACTTAATTTGCATTATGTAAGGACATGAAAAAATTTCATTCATATTATAAAGATTACTGCAAAAAATATATATATATATATTTTTTTTCAATTTGGAATAACATGCACTAATGAATGAAGCACAATAAAACCAGGAACATGCATTAAGAAATTAAATAGGCTTCATTTTGATTTCTTGTTGACTTTCAAATGGAATCTGCTACTTGAATTACCTTAATAAAAATATGCATTTGTAAGTATGCAGGACTAATCATTAAATTTATGTGAGCACATTAATTATCTGAGTGCATTAGTTGTGCTTTCTCTGCCAGACCAGCCATCACCTCAAACTGCCCTTTTCATTGCAACATAAAGGAAATGAACAGATTGCATAATTTGGCACACTTCCAAAAAATAAAAACAAGCAGATTATCACTGAAGCAAATCAAATATCTGGTGACCTTCACAATCATCTGTTTGCACAGCCAGAGAGAACCCATGAACACCTTGCTTTCATTTTGACCCACTTTCTGCAACTGCTTGTATTCTTACCAGATTCACATTCTTTCCTGATATCTGAAGCGCTGCGCTGTGCACCATAATCCTCTGGGCCTATTTTTAAGACAGTTCCAGATATAAACAACCTAAGGGTTGTTGACAAGACATCACATGCACTTTGGCTAAAAAACACTCGCTGTGCTAGCAGGTAATGTCATATGCCAAGGCGGTGAATCCTCAGCTGGGTAGATTTTCTCTAGCTGAGAAGAATGGATGAAAGGAGATTTACCCAAGTGACTATTACAACATACCATGCCACGCTCCTTGGGTTATACAATGTAGAAAGTGAAACTCTGCACTTAAAGGAACATTTCTGTGTGACTGGAGCCTTATACAATTGACTTTCGGTTTTCTAACCTTACCTAATGAGGTTGATTCAGTCATATTAAATTATATTTTTAACTTACAACTATATAATTCAGATGGTCCCACACAGTGCAGTCAAGGTTTTTGAAGGTAGGCCTAAGTGATGGACTTTCCCTGTGGATGGAGACAGAACATGGTGCTTGGTTAATAAAATATCACTGCCATATTTAAGTATATTTTTATGTCACCAGCAAGAAAAAGAGGTCAATGTTCCCTGTGTAGAGACAGCTGGTGTTCTGTTTCTATAGCTTATTTGTCTTCAGTCTACGTACAATGTGTTAAGAGATGCACAGATGCAAACAAATGCAGTAGAAAAAAGAGAGATATTAAATAAAAATGGCTTTAAGTTTTTCAGGTGGGTCTAACAGTGGCATATTCAGGTCAGAAATACTACAGAAATTAAAGTAATCAAATGTAAAATAACACTGGATAGTCTTTGTAAAAAAATAAAATAAAATACAGATTGATGCTTACAATTAGTTGCAAAAGGTATTCAGTCAAGAGCAGAGACAGAGTTATTTTATTTGTCTTTTGTAGGCTGCTGTCACGTTAAGAGTTTATGTCCAATATTCTGTTACACAACATATGAAGGGGCGCAGGAATATGTTTTAGGTTGGGGGTGCTGTTTTTTTGTTTCACTTTTGAATAAGAAACAATTAATATCAATTCTATAAAACTCGTCAAAATTCCGCGAATCACAAGTATATCGGTGAGAACACTAGTTTAAACAGCATGCACACACTTGAACTTGACTGCATCACATTTCTGAAATTATTGAGACTGCTTTTAATCATAATGCAACTGACCAGTCTGTGGGACATAAATTAAAGTCGGCATGAAACGGAAGTTGAGATTGTCATTTTTTCCTTGTTGTGACGTATATCCGAGTGAAACGGCTTCTGAAATAGAGAGCCTAAGTCCCTCCCCTTCCGGTCGACCGCCATGGGACCTTATTTCGGAAAAATATTGTATGGTAGTCAATGGCGAGAGACAACAAATATTTTGATCTCGTTTGAATTGTGCCCTGAATTACACATATGATGTTTGTCAATTTAAAAGATACATTTTAAAGTCAAGAAAGTCGCAGTTTGATGTAAAACTGTTGAGGTATAAGACTTTGAAAATACGTAATTACAAAGACTACAAACCCCAAGGCGCACATTTTCTCTCAATGAATGAAGCTAACTTTACTGAAGCTAACGTCTGTCATTTTTTCTATAGTCTTACGGTGTAAAATCGTAACGTGACGCCGTCATGCCTGAGTGTTTTGTACAAGACTGCACACACACGAGCAACGGATCTCGCTCGTTGTTTCGCTTCCCGGGAGATGTAGTTCATTGAGCGATTTTCACATAAAACTAAATGTTACTCTTCTGTTTTATGACAAACTGCGACTTTCTTGACTTTCATAATTATCTTTTAAATTGACAAACATCATATGTGTAATTCAGGGCACAGTTCAGACGGAATAAAAAGATAAGTTGTCTCTCGCCATTGACTACCATACATATTTTTTCCGAAACAAGGTCCCATGAGCCGGAAGCGGAGGGGCGGGACTTAGGCTCTCTATTAGAAAAAAATGTAGGGCGGGGCTTGATTTCGTCCTTCGGGAATTGATTGGATCGTTGGAGGTTGGGCGTTGCAAACAAAATGGAGGCAGATTTGAATGCCAGTTTACATTCAGTTGTGGAGGATTTCTCTCCACCGGACTCCCCACCGTTACCCTCCCATGAAGGATTTTTTATTGAGGAGCCCGGCGACGACAACGAGGACGAGCAGCTAAATTTTCAGGCAGGAATCTGACACTGACAGGTTCTCTGAGAGGCGGTGCACCGATAGCCGCACCCTCATCGGCTCTGGCCACACTCTTTCGCCATGGCACGTGACCGAAAGAGAGGAGAGATCGTTTCGAGAGGGGAGGGAAGGGTAATGTATTTGATTAAAGATTATAAGGGTACATGAGGTGCATGAAGGGTACATAAAAATAATAATGAAGTGCACAGATAAATCATTTATAATAAACACTACAATATTACATATAATTTGTCAAATTTGATTTCATGCCGACTTTAAGCCTTTAAATAAAAGGGTTATTGGGCTGTTTACACTGTCATATAAGCTACGATAAAAGAGCCTGCACAGCAACAGGAAATAGAAATGAACACAAAAAGCCTTAGTGCCTACCTTACACTTACGGTGGAATTGCGCTCAGGAGTACAGCGGCATGCGTACTTTTTTTAAAGGCTGCGAACTAATTCGTTCTACGCACACACAATATAACATCACACTTTTTTAATTTCAGAGAAATTCAAATTTTAAATAATGGCTCGTCCATTTTCACTTGTCGCCTGTCAATGACATAATATCTGCGTTATCCCCATGGTTATCCCGTTATAATGGACACAGCAACCCCATAGACTTCAACGGAGAAAAGTGAAGTCAATTAGAAGCACTCACTTCCTGATTGCCAAGCGCACTGCGCAGGCTCACACTGAGCTTGATGAAGTAGATGTGACGTGAGCAACCTGTCTCACAGTTGTACGTCTTCTAGCTGTGCCAAGAGGAATCTGAATCATTCCCTTCCGAATCTTGCAGAGCCGGATATCGTGAGTATTAGCTGTCCATGAGCTAGCAGCAGGAGCAACTTTACAACTCTCTATGGGCTTCTCCCTTGATGTTATGCCTCCACGTCCCCCCGATTGCACGCGAGCTTCTACTTCTGTCTATACGGTAATTTCTCTACTGTGCGACAGAGAGTCGCGTGTTATGACGCAATCGTTAGCCTATTTTTACAAAAACTGCTTCTACGGGGCCATAACGTAAGATACAAGGTAATGAAGCCTTTTATACATTGTCGTGTTTCTTTAGAAATAAACAATGGACAAATGGAGTCTTTAAACGCTTCAGATGTAAAGTTATTCGCTGTCAAAGTGATGCCAAAATGAATGGGAGTCAATGGAATGCTAACAGCAGGTGAAGGCTTGCTAGCCAATGGCGGCCCCCGGGGAGACTTCAGTTTCCGGCTGGTGGATTACCCCCTAGTTTCCGCTTGTACTGCCATAGTAACCATGGCGACAGACGTGGACAACTGCGTTACGTCTAGTGGCTAATACAATGCTAAATCATAATTCAGATGTACCTATGTACAATAACATACCGATGTAAATAGTATATTGTGTTTAATTTGTCGTTTAATGAGATCTAATAATTATGTGTTGGTGCCGAGAATTTTCACGTGAAGAAATACATAGATCCGACATATACACACATGCACTTTAATGGTCCATTGGCAGAATGGTCCATTTGCCAAGCGTGTCAGAGGTTCTGGGTTCTAATCTGCACTCGTATAGTTTTTTTTAAAACCGATTATGTTTATCAGTGGTTGTATATCAAGCAGGGACACGTTTGTGTGCATTTTACTTTGTGATTTCACCAGAACGAATAGAGAGTCTCCGCAACGGATTGAAGCGCGCGTGCGCTGGCCACAAGAGAACACTGTATCCGCGCCACTGATCGCAGCGGCAATGAGCACTTTGATCACTTGATTTAAAAAACAACACATTTCAGCGCTAGATCGCCTCTTATTTAACAAACGAACTAAATGAATGCTCTGCTAGTTAACTAGAGATGTTTTATTTATTTGTATTAGTTACATCTGTGCCGCGAGATGTTTCAAAAGTGGTGGGGACAATATCGACCCTGCAGTGGTGGGGACATGTCCCACCCGCAAACTACGCCTATGTGCTAGTCTCATACAGCCAACAATCTAACGCATAGAATAACATTATAACTTTCAACACACTCAAATGCAGGTTAGTATGGTAGTGTAGTAGACCAAGTGAAACAGCACTGCGTTACCTCACAAGTTTCATTCGTCTAATAAACTGACCTGTATGAGTAGTAATACAGCACTTGCGTGTAGTTCGGTACAATGAAATGTCCTTATTCCTTTATAGCGGGACTCGCGTATGGCGCTGATATGTCTCTCATTAGCAATCGCGCCCTGCTTCATACCACAAGCATGTTAAAAACAGCAATGTTTTCACTCATCCATAAACATTATTAGATCAATCAGCATGACGACAACTTCCATAATTCCGCTAATGCGTCATCAATCTACGGCCTTTGTTGTTGTAAGAGGTTAGCGACCCCTAGCGGCGAAATAAAAATTGCATATTGTAGCTTTAACATATAAAGGACAAACACTTTTTAAATAGCCCACTTAAAGTGTTTATTACAAATAAATTGCTAAATGCTAAAAATGAATAAATGTAAATGAACAAAAATTTGCGTTGCATTTACAATCCTGTGAAAACAGTGGCGCGCGCTTTTGATGTGAGAGCGAAACCTGCAGGAATTAGTAAAATTATGCGCGATACAAGCACTATTTTAACCAGAGTGAGAGTGAGTGAGAGGAGTGCACTTCGCCGTCGGAGAGAAGAGAGCAAGAACGCGCAGCTGACGTTATTGCTTGGGCCACTGGCAACAAAACGGACAGCATCGGAAAGACGTGATCGAGACTGACCGACCGGTCACCGGAAAATCGGGTGATACCGGTTCCTGGTCGGTCGATCGGTGAATCTGTGTAGTAGCTATGTTATATGATCACCGGCCACTTAAATACGCCTGTTTAACTGCTCGTTGGTGCAAATATCTAATCAGCCAATCACAAATAGCACCAACTCAATGCATTTAGGCATGGTCTTTAGGCATGGTCAATAGGATCTGCTGAAGTTCAAACTGATCATCAGAATGGGGAAGACATGTGATTTATTTAGTGACTTCGGGCTGGTCTTAGTATTTCAGAAACTGCTGATCTACTGGGATTTTCATGCACAACCATCTAGAGTTTACAGAGAATGGTCCGAAAATATCCAGTGAGCAGTGGTTCTGTGGGTGAAAATACCTTGTTGATGCCAGAGGTGAGAGGAGAATGGCCAGACTGGTTCGAGTTGATAGGCAATAACTCAAATAGCCACTTATTACAAGACATGCAGAAAAGCATCTCTGAACGCAAAACATGTTGAACCTTGAAGCCGATAGGCTACAGCAATTGGCATGGGCTCAACCAAATTGGACAATAGAAGATTGGAAAAACATTGCATGGTCTGATGAGTCTTGATTTTTTGCTGCGCCATCCAGATGGTAGGGTCAGAATTTGGCATAAACAACATGAAAGCATGGATCCATCCTGCCTTGTATACGGTTCAGGCTGCTGCTGGTGGTGTAATGGTGTGGGGGATATATATTCTTTGTACACTCTTGGCCTCATAGTACCAAATGAAAATTTAAACGAGTGTTGTTGCTGACCATGTCCATCCCTTTATGACCACACAAATGGCCTACAGTCACCACCAGATCTCAATCCAATAGAGTTCCTTATGGGATGTGGTGGAACAGGAGATTTGCATTATGGATGCGACAGCCGACAAATCTGCAGCAATTGTGTGATGCTATCACGTCAATATGGAATCTCTGAGGATTCAAAAATCTCTGAGGAATGTTTCCAACCCCTTGTTAAATCAATGCCATGAAGAATTTAAGCAGTTCTGAAGGCCAAAGGGGGTCCATCCTGGTGTACCTAATAAAGTGGCCGCTGAGTTTGTGTGTATACACACACACATACATTTACGTTTACATAGTTTAATAAACAAGTGACTTATATTTTAGGGAGCATATGGCTAAATAAAATATTTTATACTAAATACAGTAATAAAATATTAAATATAATCAAGTTTCTTTTTAGTTACAAGAATTGGCCTGAAGTATGTGAATGGAGCATCCACAAATAATAATTTCAGAAATAATGTTAATTATTAATGTGAAAACTATAAAGGAAAATATGACATTTAAATTTACACAGAACCAAATCAGCATCAGAGATGCTCAGAGCTTTAGTCTTGTACATGCCTGTGTAAAGACAGGATGCCTCTGAATCACATTTTTAGATTAAACTAGTGACTGGAATCTACCAACGCTATGCGACTGTTCTGACTATGACTCCGTCATAGCCCAAACAAAAGCTCTCAACCCACTTCTCTATCTAAGTAAACAACATCAGCATTAACAAGCTCAGCACTTGATATAGGGGCTGCCTGGAGTGGTAATGGTCCTCCACATCTATTGGATTAGAGAAAGGATGTCATTCAGTATTAATCTGTGGAGCAGGAGGCAGTCTGGAACACTAAGCACTCTGCTCTCTGTCTGCCTGCCTCGTCCCATTGTTCATCCTATGCTGTGGGCACTGGAAAGAAACCATACTTCCCAGAATGAATCTCTTCTGCTTCTCTCTGGTAAGATGTGATTCTGCTTTTCTTCTCTGTGGTTTGTTGATCGACAGTGTGTGGATGAAACATGAACTGCTGGAGGGTTGACAGTGCATGAAGATCAGGAACCATGCGTTAGCTGCATGCTTTCGGAGGGCCTTTAGTTTTGCTTCCTTATAGTGACGAAGTCAAGTCAGTGTGTGTTGTGTATTATGGCTTACATTTGTAGCCTGTGCATTAAAGATAAACTATGTATCACAATATCTCATTCAATTTCATTTTAATTATTTATTTTATTATTTTATTTATAAAACAAAAAAATTCACTGTAAAAAATTATATGATCAGAAGTTATAACAACGTATGTTTTTACATTGCTTTAACTCGTCAAATTAAGTTAAACAATTTTCTAACTTTTTTTATAAGTTATACAAGATTCAACAATTTTTTTCAGTTTAATGCAATTTAGTTTGAAATGACTTTTCCAAAAATTTCTCTGCCAGATGTTTTGTGCAATATAGGATTAATGGTGGTCTTGCGTCACTGAATTTACGCTGCTCTGATTTTCTGTAAGAAATATAATGCTTCTGGTTTTTTGTTTTATCTTTTGCGCAAATGGATTTGCACTCGAATGCACTATATAGAGGCGGTTTACACGACAAAACGCAAAGTTTTTATGCGTTTTGGCCGATCATTTACACTACATTGCCGTTTTGTGGGCCTGAAATTGCAAACTTTTGAAAATGGACAAAAATGCAAATTTGTGAAAACTGTGACGTCATGCCCATGCGTTTTACAGTATGTGTTCAGTCGTATACGTTCAGTCTATAAACCTTATTCAAAGCAGGGCCATTACAGGTTTGAAAGCAAGGCTGTGAGGGAAAGACTAAAGCCACGGACACACTTAACGACTATAAGGCCGATTATGAATGTAATTTGATTTACGACTGATCATGTCCACAATGCGCTGAGTCAGAGACAATTGCGTTCAGTCAGTGTTCACAGTCGGTGTTTAAAATCTGCTCCAGTCTGCTCCTTGGAATGTTTCAGCTAGTCGTTAAGTGTGTCCCCGACATTATTGTGTTTTCAATGGCATCCGCTGTATAAAGCTCCTAGATCACTCAGAATTCTTTTCACATTTTTCCACAGTTTTTTTTTTTTTTGTCTACTAAAATTTCTTGGAAATATATTTTTGCAGTGTTTCGTCAGCAGAACAATTCAAAAACACATGAAATAACTGTACAACCCACTGAAGAGATGCGTGTCTATCCCACACAGCCTCCCTTTTATTCCCGTTAAAAAATAAAGATGGCGCAGCTGTGAATAATGGTGCGTTCACGTGCTATGGAAAATACGATATTTTCCACTTGTGAACTGGTATTTACCAGTGTGTTGCGTTCAAGTGCTTTTGTTGTCGTAATGTGGTAAAAAGATGGAGATCCAGACCTGTTATTTAGCTAAAACTATTTTAGATTGCTTAAGTCATCTGCTACAGCAAGAAAATGATTTATCAAAACTCAAACGGTAAATAATATGCTGTATATTTTCTAGATCATGTACATATTTTTACCATTCACAACTCTTGCGTTGCTCTCCGCCATTTTGAAAAGGTCAAAGGTAATCTCATCTCGGCAACTCGTGCATCAAAATATTCTACGAGTTGCCCAGTGGAAAATACCACATGAGGGGGTGTTCATGTGCATTTTCCATGTCGGCTTTTGGTATTTACCATAATTACCATAGCACGTGAACGCACCATAAGGTCTATATGCGTGTAATGTTTCTTTACAAAGTGACATCCCAAACTACTGGCCTGGCATGCATAATACAGCATTTTTAGTCGTTTTAGATCCATGGGAAAGTTGTCGTGTAAACGTACCCTTATAAATCAGTGGAATTGGTGGTTGTACTGCATTAATTATTTGATCTCAAACTAATTTTTGTTCAAAAAATTGCTTTAAACTAAAATACAGCATGACCTTCGTTTAAACCAAGGCTAAAGTTGAGAAGCTTAAAGTAAGCTAATTTTTTCACATTTGAGAAAGTGAAATTAAATGATCTGTATATGGATTTGTTTATTTAACAATGTATACAAATACATTAATATATAACTTATATTAATAAAATACTATATTCTTGTTAATAAAGGCTAGGCTTAAAATGCAACTCTCAGACCTGGCTTCACAGACAGGGCTTAGATTAAGCCAGGATTATAGGCCTTAGTTCAATAAGGACATTTAAGTAGCTGTTATAAACATGCCTTAGAAAAAACATTACTTGTTTGCATCTTGAGACAAAACAATGGGACTGACATATTTTAAGACTAGCTTAAGCCTTGTCTGTGAAACCAGGGGTTAATTTTATATAAGGTATTTTGTAACTAACAAGGTCCGTCTCTCTGTCCACCAAGGGGATAAAGACCCTTGTAATAAGTACACTGTACTTAACGTTATTAGCTTATTAGCAGCACAGATTGTAAGTGACATGTTTTTTTTTTTTGTAGGAGGGCTCGATGGACAGCCTGTACGAGGCCGTGCAGGAGTCCTGTGAGGCTCAGGTGTACACCATCCCCAGCAGGTCCCACAGTCCAGCTGTTCTCTTAGATGACACCACCAACTGGAAGAGTGCAGGGCGTTCCATCTCCATGGTAACTACACAAATGACTGCTGGAATGTTGCATGCATACTGCACTGTCATGGGAAATGTATCAGCCATCTGGATGCACGCTATAACAGTGCTGTGGACATCATGAGCTTCAATTAAAGGAAAAGCTGCTGCTAACTGATTATACTGAAACCATATGGAAATATATTAACATTTCAGGTCTGTTTGTGAAAGAGAAACCTGAAATGTTAGGCTTGCATATTCTTGAGAACACGTTAACTGTTAACATATGCATGCATGTGATTTCATATTAATACATTTTACATACATATATACAATAATTTATCACCCTTATACTGCCTCATACTGTATTTATTTTCAGGAAATTTCTCAAATCAATTCAGACAACACTAGAAAAAAGAAACAAAGGTGAGATCAGTCTGTGTTTTTTAGTGAAAAAAAAAGACTTCCAATCAAAGTAAAAGGGCCCGTGTGGCTTCCATATAGCGACATATTGCAAAATGTAAACACTGAATATTTGTATTTTATTAAATGTTTTCTTGTGTCAACTTTCAGGTCACTACCAAAGTCTGTTTCTGAAAATGATGCTTTAGGTATGTGATATATTTCGTCTTTCTTCTGCATCACATGACCAAGCTGCAATAATACACCCTTGTTGTCCTTGTCCTTTCACTCTCATAATAAAGAAACTAGCTTGACTGACAGGCAAACAAAGAAAAGTTTGTACAGTGTTTATCAGGTTATTATATACATGAATGACAGGACAAACAAGATTGTCTAAATTTACTTCCCCCAAATCAAGATTTCCAGAGTGAAAAAAAGTAAAAGCATGGAACACTGGTGGACCTTAAATGAATAAATCTAAAAAAAAAATGTGTTTCCCTCCTGCAGATAATACCATCTGCACTAATTCTGGCTGGCCGGCTGCCAAGAAGCAGGAAGATTTAGTCCTCCTGAGGAACCACCAGAATGAAGGTAAAACCACTCTGAGGATTTGTAGGTTAAGCCCGACTAGATTTCATTTAGAAGACACACACAGACAAGCAACAGCCGCTTAACACTGGCCAATCAGAAACCCTTATTGCGTCAAATCCCATTCACAGTGAATGGAGAGTGGGTACAACACCCACAGTGTTGTGCAGTCATCAGCTCACTTAAAGCACTTGCTTGTCCTGCATGGGATTAATTAAGAATCAGCAGGGCCTTTATTGTAAATAGGGCACTGGACTTAAGGGCACTGAGGACTTTCAATGACAAAGTACTCGGGTAGTTGACAAAATGTGTCATGGACTTTTTAAATCAACATTCAAGATTTTAGATTAAAACCATGTTTTTAATAAACACTTTTTCTTATACTGGTTGAAACTCTCATCACATAGCAATCAATATTAGAAGTGGTCTAAATTTTTACAAAATGTACATCTTCTATGTTCGTCCAATCATTGCATTTGGTCCAGTGCAATAATAAGATGTCCTACCTGCCTGTCAACATATGTATTTACATACCTTTGCAGGCATCACACATCATAAGCATGTTCCATGACATGAGGCTCTCACTGTAAATAATTAAATGATCAATAAGTTATAAGTTAAGCAATTAGAAAGTTATACCTACAAGATCCAACAATGTTTTTTAAGTCAGTTTAATGCAATTTAAGTTGAAATGACTTAAACATCCAAGTTGATTGTAGTTAAAAAATTTAAGGCAGCAACTTTTTTTTTAGACACGCACCGAGTGCACCTTTAACAGTTCCTCCTGCACCAAAACGAGCTTATGCTGCATTCACGTCATGTCGTAATTACCGTAATTGAGAAATGGCAACCCGTTGCATTCTACTCAGCAGTTCACGTCCTCAGACTCGGATTTATGCGTTTCTATATCAGCACAGAAATGAATCTAGCAGTCAGGTGGTACAAGTAAGAGCTCTTTTTACATCCATTATTATTGTAGTCATTTAACGCCATCTCTCGGATCGTGACGCTTTGCAGACTCTGCTCTGGCTGTACGGGTCCATCTGTTTTGAACGAGGTGTGACTTTGGAGACGCTCCAAAGGGAGGGTGGGATCTTATGCTTTCAAAGCTAGCTTGCTATTGCTAGCCTCTCTGAAATTGCCTACCCTACCTTTAAATGTATATAGGAGAAAAGTGTATATTTCATAGCTGGTCGTCGTTTCTTTGTTATTTTACTGCCGAGGAATCATCCTTTTAAATGTTCCTGTGGTGTGACACAGAAATTAAAACAGAAAGTAAAAGTACAAACATTCCATGTAATCTCTCATTTAATATTTTTTTTTAGGTTCATAAAAGATGCATAATGATGATTAAAGAATAAGCCCATTCCTAAATGGTTTTAGCTGGAGCATAGCAGGACATGTCAACTTCCCACATGTATTTTATGTCAACCCATTTGTTATATACATTCTGTCCATGTCTTCCTGATTAGCGTAACATAGTCTAACTAGTGTTAAATGTAGTTTATCTTAGTTTTTTTTTAATAAAAGACAATGTTCAAATATTTTAATAACTACTATTTTTAATAGATGATGAAAAGATTGTAAGCCTGCACTAATCTGAATTTCAAATGGTGCAACGTCATTTTAAGCTAATAATGTTGTTGAACCTGTCTGTATGGATGCACCACATTTCCTTGACTAAGCACAGTAAAATATCCTGCCGGTATTTCCCCTCATCAAAATACGTGAAGAAGCAAAACAGGAAATGAGGTGCAAAGCCACATAACTTTTCTCATACGGAATGTACTATTTTGAGCTCTGCTTTGGTTAATATTTTTTTAAAATCTTATCAGAGATTCTGTAATGTCGTGGTTTTATGTACTGAAGTCTTCTGCTAATAAAAACAATGACAAAATAAAAAGCAAAATATTCATAGTGACTTGGTTGCTAAGTACTATTGTTTACTAATTCAATTAATGTGTTTATATTTCAGATAAAGTGAGAGCTGAAAGAAGAGCTGAAAGCCAGAAAATAACAGACAGAAAGACCAATTCAAGAAACATACAGCAAGAGATGCCTGTCCAGGTCAGAAACCAACATTTTGTTTTAAACATTATGATCGAGATTTAAAAAAAAATATTCATGGAAACAATATATTTTAATGTAGCATTTTCTCCTGTTCACTATCAATCAACATGCATACATAAACTCACACACACACACACACACACACACACACACACACACGTTTTGCATTACTTTTTTATTTAAATTTTTCATTCTTTTACTGGTAGATTGTCTATTATGAGGGGTGTGATCCAAACCAGCTAAGCAGCAGACAGAATGACTCGGTGAGTTCAAACCCTGTCCACCCAGGTGGTTTTGTGCCAGCTGGAATGTAACTGATCGTCATGTATTTCATAGGGGCCGGAACAGTTGTCCCCAAAAAGGGTATTGTGGTTGACTGTGTCTGTACAGATGGTTGGGTGTGAGGCACGTTCTGCCCATGTAATTCCTTTGCCTACATTGGATTAGATTCAGTCGAGACTGCTAAATTTGTTTTGTGTTCACCAGCATAAGGGCCAGTGACAGCTGTAAAATGGCCAAAAATGAAGACTGCAGAGAATATTGTTAGCATAATGAGGTTGTGGAATAAAATAAAATTATTATATTTATCTTATATATATAAAAAAATATTGTATTGTATTTTATTTTATATAAATTAAATTACCTTCAAAATTAAAATATAACAATGTCATTTAACTATTTTGTCGTTTAACAGCCTGAGACAGAGAATGCAGAGATGACAAGAGGGACAAGGGTGAAAAAAGTAGAGAGGAAAAGCAGTCAAAGAGGAACTCCAACACAAGAGACAACAGGTAAATTAACATATTAACTTGATGCAATACCAATTACTTTTGTGGTGCAACAAAGATTTTTATTTAAAGCTCTGTGTCAATGTCACTGACAGACAATGATTTTTTTTAACGTCTATTGCAAAGCTCAAATCAAAGGTGCCAAAGGAATGAAGCATGACATTGGGCAACCGTCACATAAACAGGAGACTTACTGTATTTCTGCTGACGGGTCAAGGGTCATGGAGAAAGCCCGCTCTAGGCATCGCTGGAGTAACCCCACTGAAACATCTGTAAATTGGTTCCAAGCCTACAACACCTGTCAACCTCCCCACAATGAACATCATGTCCCCACCTGTGACTGCGCTACATCCAGAATCCCAAGTCAAGGAGATAAAGTCAACGTTCGAAACATAAAGAGAGACTCCTTGCCCAAAGGAGTGGTGCGTTCCACAACCAGTGTGGATTTCTGTGCCCCCAATGTAAGTCATTTTTGACATAAACTAATCAAAAGTTTAGGTTTGTTGTTTTTTTAAGTTTTTGAAGAAAGTCTCTTATCCTCACCAGGGCTGCATTTATTTGATTAAAATACTGTAAAAACAGTAATATTGTGAAATATTCAGGCTAAGGTGAATGTTCAGCATCGTTACTTCAGTATTCAGTGTCACCTGATCCTTCAGAAATCATTTTAATATGCTGATTTGGTGCTCAAGAAACAATGTTGAAAACAGCTGTGCTGCGTAATATTTTGTGTGTAAACCGTGACACATTTTTTCAGGATTCTTTGATGATTAGGAAGTTAAAAAGAGCAGCATTATTTTTAAGTAGAAATCATTGTAATCTTAATATGAATTATATCTCATGTTTAACCACTATTTACATAAGAGCCAGAGGCAAATTCTTGAAGAACTGGGCAAGGTGAAGCTGTTCTCTGTGGGTAAATGAGCGCTGAACGGCCGGAGTTTGCATCTGAGAAAACGTCTAAACAAATTGTAAAATAGGTGTTATGAAATATACACTCACCTAAAGGATTATTAGGAACACCTGTTCAATTTCTCATTAATGCAATTATCTAATTAACCAATCACATGGCAGTTGCTTCAATGCATTTAGGGGTGTGGTCCTGGTCAAGACAATCTCCTGAACTCCAAACTGAATGTCAGAATGGGAAAGAAAGGTGATTTAAGCAATTTTGAGCGTGGCATGGTTGTTGGTGCCAGACCGGCCCGGTCTGAGTATTTCACAATCTGCTCAGTAACTGGGATTTTCACGCACAACCATTTCTAGGGTTTACAAAGAATGGTGTGAAAAGGGAAAAACATCCAGTATGCGGCAGTCCTGTGGGCGAAAATGCCTTGTTGATGCTAGAGGCCAGAGGAGAATGGGCCGACTGATTCAAGCTGATAGAAGAGCAACTTTGACTAAAATAACCACTCGTTACAACCGAGGTATCCAGCAAAGCATTTGTGAAGCCACAACACGCACAACCTTGAGGCGGATGAGCTACAACACTACAAATAGGAAAAAGAGGCTACAATTCGCAAGCGCTCACCAAAATTGGACCGTTGAAGACTGGAAAAATGTTGCCTGGTCTGATGAGTCTCGATTTCTGTTGAGACATTCATATGGTAGAGTCGGAATTTGGCGTAAACAGAATGAGAACATGGATCCATCATGCCTTGTTACCACTGTGCAGGCTGGTGGTGGTGGTGTAATGGTGTGGGGGATGTTTTCTTGGCACACTTTAGGCCCCTTAGTGCCAATTGGGCATCGTTTAAATGCCACGGCCTACCTGAGCATTGTTTCTGACCATGTCCATCCCTTTATGGCCACCATGTACCCATCCTCTGATGGCTACTTCCAGCAGGATAATGCACCATGTCACAAAGCTCGAATCATTTCAGATTGGTTTCTTGAACATGACAATGAGTTCACTGTACTAAAATGGCCCCCACAGTCACCAGATCTCAACCCAATAGAGCATCTTTGGGATGTGGTGGAACGGGAGCTTCGTGCCCTGGATGTGCATCCCACAAATCTCCATCAACTGCAAGATGCTATCCTATCAATATGGGCCAACATTTCTAAACAATGCTTTCAACACCTTGTTGAATCAATGCCACCTAGAATGAAGGCAGTTCTGTAGGCGAAAGGGGGTCAAACACAGTATTAGTATGGTGTTCCTAATAATCCTTTAGGTGAGTGTATATGAGTCACATATTTGAGGTCTAAATAACTACATCCTCGCCTAAAAAAACTCTTTTGTGACACAACAAAGGTAGTATTTTTTTTTAGCAAGCGGAGGGATACAAATGGTTAAACGGTTCCAGTGCTGATACTGGGGGAATATCGCACGGCTGCGAAAGGCCACCTTCTTAACGCCACCTCCGTCAAAAATTAGATAATGATAAGCAAATGCTCTCCACACATAGTATACATTCATCAAATACTTTAGTTTCAAATCCACTAAATCCCAGCGTCAGCCCATTCAGAAATACTGGTACCTTGGCAGAAACCGCTAAACACCATTTCCGTTTGTCAGCAAAATCCTCTAAGTCCACAGAAACCAATCAGAAGACGCGAATCAAACGATATGATTTCAAGATGAATGACGGTGTGCTTATGAGCCAGCTTTCAATTTTCGAGCTGCAAGTTTTTATCATGTTTTATCCATGGTTACAGTGGCAATGACAGGATTTTCAGAGTAGCAAGTAAACACAACAGCGTTCCTTCTTGTGCTGCTGTAAAAATCTGACAGAAACGGATGCGGCAGTCACTTACAGCTCCCCCTACTGTGAGGATCAGTTTCTTCATTGTTACATTTTGAATTCTGCTTTCGTCATTTGCAATGTTTCCAGATGCATCTGTAGTGATTTTGCAACTGTTTCATATGTCTTGTTGTCCAAAGGTTTTTGCAAAAAAGCACACTCATGAACTTAGCTGATTTTGCAGAAAAAGACAGTTACATTTTGTCAAACCAATGAATTGACTAAAGTGACATTTATGAAAATAAGGCATTTCAATAAGGGACTAATAACTTTTTTAATTGCCATTAAAGTGAAATGACTGAACCTAAACATATGAGCCTGATAAAAAAAATGCTAAACATGTTAAATGTTAAAAATGTTAAATGAAAACATGTCAGACGAATCTGAACTCTTCTTATATAATATTGGTTCCATCTCAAAGTCTCATAGCCTTTGCAAAGCGCTTAAATAAATTGAATTTCTATATATAGTATACACAATCCATCCAAGCTTAATTCATGTGATATAAACTCAAGCTGTTAACCTCCCATCAAGTGCTGAATGCCGATGTTCTTATTGCAATATAAGACTCTCTAAGATTGTCCTGGCCTGCCAACCAGTGACGTTTCCACACGCTTAAAACAATTCAGGGTAATGACTTCTAGTGTTTTCTAAAGGTATATACATAGACAGTGTAAAGTTGATAATCCTTTCCTGTTTCCTGGATTCTCATATGGCTATCTTGTAAGGGTGAACTACTACACTGTATCACTCTCAGATAAACTGAAGCTCTCATAAAAGGTTAGGAAGGGCTGTTTGTTTCTAAAGGCTTGTGGTGCTGGAAGAAATAGATTATAATGCTGTAATCCTGGATTTGGATTTTACTGTGGCCGATTGCACACGGCTGGATTATGCTGTTATTGTCTGTAAGGTTTTCTTGAACACTATTGGTCAGTTCATGCCTCGAACAGCAATCCACATTAAGGTCTTTGTTCATTTAAATTAGAAGTTTTCCATTTCAGTGCCTCCAGCGATGCCAACTTGCCAAGCGTAATTTTGCAAAAACAATGATTATTTTCAAACAGGTTTCCGGAACACTCTCGCCGTCTTCCATTGGCCGCTCAAACAAACAGTCACACCTCCTAACTCACGCCATTGGTAGAACCAATGTTGCTGGTTTTGGCTTACTTGTATAAAGAGCTTGTGACCTACATGCTTTGCATATACCAGATAAAACTCATTGTACAGTTTTGCAAAAATTCCTAACTAAAAGTTGTGAAAGCAGACGGGAAGTATTTCAAAAGCATGGGTCCACTTCCTTTGCGTGCCATGGAGCTTACTTCCCTTATACAGAAACCAGATTTAGCAATTTGGGCAAAGGAATATTGATTAATAAGCTTTCACTTGACTATATTTATAGGTTTTCCTATAATGTGAAATAATGAACGTGACAATAAACATAAAAGTTATATAAAAGACAGTAGAAGCACAGATTCTTGCATTTATTCTATAATCTGACGGCCTCATGAAATCGATATGGTGCAAGGAGGGTTTGATTATGTAAAAAGCACCTCTATGGAAATTCTTTTTTTCTGTGTGTGTACACTTGTGAATCTGTGTTACTCGAAATGACTGTGAAGTGGTAAACCACAAAATGCAGACTCGAGCATTCAGTGTTTTTCCCCTGTAAAACTGATGCCTTGATAATAGACAGAACACGCATTGGCTCACATCCTGTGTGCTTTAAGGAAGTTCTCGTGCTCGGTTGTTCTGCTGAGGCATTGCAATTTATACACTTGTGGAGTTGAGAGAAGTAAAACCGCTATAGTTTCAGAATAGAGTTTCATTTTAAGAAAAAACTGAACGCACATCAAAGCGATGCTTCAAAGGGCTGCTTCAAATGCATCAGACAAACCAAAAAGTCTTAAACCTAAGGTAGGTTTTATTAATGTATCTTAACAATGGTAATAATTTGAAGGTTATCATATTCAGTGTTGCCATATATCCCAGTAGCAAAAAAAAAACGATACATCTTGACACCACATAACATTACTGAACAAGTATGGCTTGATCTATGTTGGATCTAATGTTAACTCAGTTTGCTATGAGATTACATGGATTTTTAATTTAGATAATTATTTGTCATTTTCCTGTGGAAGAGCTGACAGGTTCTGAGCGGATTAGGAATCTATCAGTGTTTTTATCAAATTTAAAACATTACATTAAAATGATCAAGTGCAAGCACGTCAAGTGCTGTTTAATGACCTGAAGTGCTTGATGACAAGGACAGTATAATGACCATTTTTGTTTTATACAAAGTAATGTACATACATGTGCTTTGATGTTATATCTATTCACTGTAAAAAAAAAAAGAAAAAGAAAAAAAAAACATTTGCTGGCGTACATTTTTAAGTACAATCAGCTTGGATGTTTATGTCATTTCAACTTAAATTATATTAAACTGACTTAAAAAAAAAAAGCTAATTATATTATACATTATAATTATATATAGTATAATTATATTATACAACATACAAAAAAAGTTGAAAATTGCTTAACTTAATTTGAAAAGTTAAAGCAATGTAAAAACATACGTTGTCATAACTTATTGATCATATCATTTTTTTACAGTGTTGTAAATGTGCTCTGTTTTACAGCGATCCACCAGTTTTGGGAGATTTGACACGTTCAGAAATCAACACTCCCCTTCCAAACTTGAGGAAAATGGAACACCTGAGGTAAGAAGAATTTGGATGAATAAAACACTTTAATCTGCTCTTAAAGAGTTTATGCCCCGTGCTATGTTTCCTCGCAAGATACTTCTCACTATACCCTAACTGCAAAACAATCAGTTACAATTGTCTAATTGACCACTGGACCGACATACTTATATACAGACGGATTAATAAAACATATTGTGTTTATTTGTGTACAAAACAGGCAGAGGGTGAATCGGCAGCAGAGAACTGTGAGAAACCAGGAAGTCTGGGAAAAAAGATGAAGGCCATCTCGATGACTATGCGTAAAAGGATGGGCAAGAAACACGTCAAATCCTACTCTGAGGACATGGTGAGTCACAATGCAAGTTCCTCATATAATTACTGACACTGATTAGGCAACTCCGTTTTTCATTATCCAAAATATCAGCAGTTTGTTCAACCATAGGGTTGACACATTTAAATGTATAAAGATGTATTATCCCCCTCATTAGCCTCGTTATTATTATCTCATCTTATAAGGCTTACAAGTCTTATATACAGAGAACTGGTTTCTATCTCTATTAGCTATATATTTAAATTTCAATCTCCCTTTTTAAGTACCTTATTCCCAGAAATGTACCCTAAAATTATGACCCCACAAAAAAAAAAAACGAACCCATGTAGCCAAACTACCCCAGTCATCCCATTCATTAAATCTGCAGAATAGTTGATAGGAATATCCAGACTGATATTTTGATTGGTGCAGGGTGATGACAATGAAGGAGAAACGGAGAATGGGACTCCAGCAGAGAAGAGCTCAGACCGCACCAGCAACTCATTAGAAAGCCTCTACAGTGGACAGAGCTCGTCCAGTAAGTATCTACACACGTGACTGCATTACAAAGTGTTTTGACATTGTAATCATACTCTTATTGTTTATATATTTATTGGCTCAGGTGGTGTGACCAGCAATTCAGATGTATCCAGTAACAGAGACAGCCTGAAACTGGAGGAGGAAATGCCCTACACGGGACAGTTCTGTGGACGAGCAAAAGTTCATACAGACTTTGTCCCCAGCCCATATGATACAGACTCACTCAAACTGAAGGTGAGCTGAATTAATCAGCACAAATTTAAAACATAAATTGCCAACAGGAAGTTAATGATGTCGGCGGTCTTTTTTTAGGTGGGAGACATCATCAGCATCATAAGTAAACCACCTATGGGCATATGGACTGGAATGCTCAATAATAAAGTGGGAAATTTCAAGTTTATTTATGTGGATGTTTTGCCCGAGAAAGAGAAGGAGGAAGAGGATGAGGCCCCGGAAATAAGACCTGTGAAAGTATGCAAGAATCCACGACCAAATACACTTCTGGAGTTATTAGAGAGACTGCATTTAGAGGTATAACCAGACAGGACATACATACACATGAACACACATAGAAACATAGAAACATCAAGGCCTATCGCGAACAGACCGAGGGGGAAGCTCACCCAAAAAATGAAAATGCTGTCACCCTCAACTGTCACCCTTTACTCGCCCTCAAGTTGTTCCAAACCGGTATAAACGTCTTTGTTCTACTGAACACAAAGGAAGAATGTTTGTAACCAAACAGTTGACTTCCATAGTATTTTTTTTTTTACATACTATATGGAAGTCAATGGTGCCCTTCAAAATATCTTCCTTTGTGTTCAGCAGAAGAAAGAAACTCCTACAGGTTTGGAACAAATTGAGGGTGTGTAAATGATGACAGCATTTTCATTTTGGGGTGAACTATCACTATTTTAATTATTGTATTCTGTATTTCACAATTTTTTTTTTTGCATACGTATACTCACAACATTTTGAGACTCTCACCCTTTGTACACACCACTATATATCAATCCTACAAAAAAATCGCTTAGCTCCCATAGAGAATGATTTGAAAATGCCTGCTCATACAGTATCTACTCCAATGGACACATATGTTTAGAATCAACTGCACACTTTTTTTGGCCAGATGTAATGCATTTTATATATTTCCATGATAAATGTCCATGAATGTGTCCTCAACTGGACAGTTTAAAGCTGTATTGCAACTTTTTAATGTTTAAAATCTCTTTTGTCACAGGAATATGCATCTTCATTACTCTTGAATGGCTACCAGACAGTAGATGACCTCAAACATCTGAAAGAGAGGCATTTGATTGAGCTGAATGTGACTGATCCAGAACACAGACACAAGTTGCTTGCTGCTTCAGACTGCCTCTATGTCACAAGCAGTAAGTGTCAATACAACCAATTTGATTGACAGCTGTGGGCAAAACCATATTTTGGTTTTCTCTGTGTCCATCTCAGGAAACATTATGTCAGCAAGCCTCAGGAAGGGCATAGATTCTGCTATCTTTGCATCGTCTATTTTTGTGTTTGGATGAAATTCTGCCTTTTTGAAACACTAGAGTTAGACTGTAAGTCCTGTAATATTGAATGTCACAACCTTATCTGTTTTAATTTAATCCATGGCGCTCTGTGCGGTCAGGAACAGACCTTTCCAGGATTAATTGCTGTTTGGATGTGGGCTCACTGTGTGAGCAGGTGGCCCATGGTTGGGCTGCTCTGGCTGATATGAGTGTGGGATAATAACCAGGAAGACATACTGCCATTTAATTAACATTAATTTCATTTGGGGTTTTGTGCAAACCTGATTTGATTGGCAGAGATTAAATTAACGAGCAGGAGTTTGTATGAGGGATTTAACCTTTCTGTGCTTTGACCTACAGAAGATGGAGAGGGAGAGATGAAGGGCGATGAAGAGGAAGACAAAGATAATGACTGTCCCAGAGACTCGGGTTGTTTTATTCCAGCAGAGTGTCCTGACAGTTGAGGGGCACTCACTAGTTATTAACTAATGTCTCTCTATACTGATATAATTATTGGTAAACTACAAACAGAACTATGTTTTCTTTTGTTATAATATGTGTTAGTCTTTCATTTAGATACTTGTGCTTTGTATTTACACATTTTTGTTCAGCTTTGTGTTGATGTAACCTTTTTCTGTTCAATGTAGATGTCATTTGAACTTTCGTGCCATGCACCATACTTGTGTGTGAGGAACTTTTACAAATGTTTATCATGACTGATTTGTATATAATATTATAAAATGATAAAAAATAAATTATTTATTCTGCAGCTTTCTCTTGTTTCTAATTTTGGAATAGGTACACTTTGATACTGCTGCTAAAATTAACTATTTGTTTCTCAAAATAACTATTTGGTTTTGGTGGGTGTTTGGATAAGTTTCCAGATGACTAGAAGTCCTGTGCTTTAAAAGGAGGTTTGGTTTCAAAGCACTTTCCATAATATGCAACTCCCCTCTCTGAGCTGCTTTCTAATATTTAAGCTACTGATATTATTGGATGCTTATTTTTTGAAAATGAAAAGGAACGTTTTTTTAAACAAGTCTGTAAGAACTGAGAATAGGACAGGCACAGAGATCGTATTATATGTATATTTAATTATATTAATGCAAAGGTGCGTCATAATTTGAATGACAGGGCACTGTGGCAAGTCAGTTTAAAAAAAATGTTCCCAATCTTTCCATTTAATCTATTTTACTACGATCTTGTAGCAGGAAATATGTAAGTTTGTGACCACATTTATTCATTTTACATCTCTGCTCTGGAAAATATAGTATCAGATCAGATACATATTATAATAGAGTGGAAAAATATTTTTATTTGATTAATAATAATAGGCTACTCTTTTTTTAAATGCAGGTTTGCCAAGAATTACATATTTTAAAATGTTTTAAATGTATTATTATTGTTGGTATTATTATAACCATTATTTGTTTGTTTGTACCATGCATACGCACTTATTTTCTTCATTCCCTGGGTTCGCACAGGAAATTGTGCAAAAGTCCGCTTGCGTTTTAAGTGCATTTTGGGAAATGTAGTTTACAGAAGAGATAATTCCAATCACTTTGTAACTGTGAGGCTGATGAATAGAACTACAACTCCCAAAAGCCCAACAGCTCGTATTAGGTTGACGTGTATGTGTTCGTACTGTCGGCGCAGAAACTGAATGAACATCTCATGTACAGTTATCCATAACATATTGTGTTGGAGACATGGCGGGAGAAATGTCCATAATAGGTGAGTGTTAATTTGAACTAATGTAACGTTACCCGGCAAGATACATGTCAAATTTAACCGAAGAAACCTTCGTGTACGTTAGCCGTTAGCTAGAAACCGAACTGACGCATCTGGCATGAAAGTCCCAAATAACTGACTGTAACGTTACGTGGATAACTAGATTGATTTAAACCAAATCAGATAGTTAACGTTAGTTAT
Organism: Rhinichthys klamathensis goyatoka; assembly: GCF_029890125.1. Lineage (NCBI taxonomy): Eukaryota > Metazoa > Chordata > Actinopteri > Cypriniformes > Leuciscidae > Rhinichthys > Rhinichthys klamathensis. Next base: position 729,772 of record NW_026606829.1, read on the forward strand.
CTTGTCTAGCGTGAGACAAAGCAGTCGGACTCAAACATAAGCAGATTTGTTCGGCTTCCGTTCTTTAAGTTATTTTACAGTTGTTACAGCGGCTGTGTCTCAAAACCTAGTTAGCTAGACAGCATTTTGGGCTTCCTTCAGGAATATTGTTTTGATAGGCACCCTACCAAACGGCATCGTGGTCTTTTCCATGTTATATTCTTTTACATACCATGTTTTTGGACTTATAAGTTAACGTTATCCTTTGAATTGCTCATGAACGGCATATACATATGGTAGCCTAACCAATAGTATACTAGTATGGTATAACAAAATGATCATGCTATTTCCATCTGATACTGTAAGTTACCACAATACGTTTTTGTAAGGGAGCTCATTGCCTGATTTCACCATTCTTTTCTTTTCACCAGTCATATATATTTGTATGTCCCTACAGGTTCTGTCATCCTGGCTTTATTCCTAGCAGGATATCTGGGACAGCAATACCTGCCTCCTCCGAAGCCCAGGGTCATTGGGTTAGATCTTGGGACTACGTTCTGCTCAGTGGGAGTGTTTCACCCCGGCACAGGCGATATTGAGGTTATTGAAGATGACAAAGGTCGCAAAAGCATCCCGAGTGTGGTGTCGTTCACCCCTACCGGCGTGTTTTCTGGACATGAGGCCCAGGAATTGTCTGACACAAATCCTCAAAACACAATCTACGATGCCAAGAGATTTATAGGGAAGATTTTTGACCAAGAGACTTTAGAGAGAGAGAGTGCACGATACCCGTTTAAGGTACACATTTCATACATTACATTCATTCATCAGTCTTACATTCATCACTCTCTGACATTTTCTTTTTACTATTTTACAGGTGATATTCAACAATGGGAGTGCAGAATTCTTAGTCTCTACAAACAGCACCTTTACAGTTACTCCGGAATTCATCGGATCCCGTCTCCTCCTCAAAATGAGAAAGATGGCGGAGAAGCAACTGGGAGTTCCTATTAATAAAGCCATCATATCAGTACCGGCAGAGTTTGATGAGAGGCAAAGAAACTACACCATCAGAGCTGCTAACCTAGCTGGTCAGTTTACTGCTCGCTTCTTAAAGTGTCATGAAACCCTCCCATGTTTTAGCCTTGTCCTTCACACCTCAGAGCTGAAAAAGACTCAAGAAATGGGCGTGTAAAGCTGTGGGAAGAGGGGAGAAAACAATCAATAAAACACAGACCTACAACACACTCATTATACAGAATAATGAATATTAAAATATGAGCGTTCTCTTGTAGCTAAATATTTATATTTATTGCGGCGTTCCACACACAAAAAAAAAAACGCTCTCATCCGTGCTCCGCATATTGTTACAGCCATTATATCTCCCATGTATTTGCAGTCGCACTCCAGCTTCTAAACATATCTCGGGGAAATGCAAACAGCACTTTTGTGTTACTGAGGGAACATACACGTACGACACATGTGCCTGAAGGACAACAACACAGCTGAACAGGCAGGGGTGAAGGAACAGCGCTGAACCGGTCTCTCGGGACATTTGAATTAGGGGTGAGCGATATCACGATTTTGTGATTTTGGATGATTAAAATGTCTCCACGATCTGCTTTTGAAGAAATTTCGTGGTATCGTGTTACAGTGCATTCTATCAGTTCAGTTATGGCGCCTCCGTCTCTACATACTGTACATTGCGACGTACATTCACATCACATTAACGCAGAGGTCGAGTTACACTCACGGGATACTGCAGTTCACAAAATTTCATTATTTGCATGTGCTTTAAAGCCTTGCCGGTTAAACATTTCATTCGCGTGCTGATGCGCTGTTCTAACATGCTCTTTTCTGAGCTTGTACACCCGAAGCGCACAGGCACTAAAAGCCTGTCAAGCAGCGCCTGGTTACTGGACTAAGTTATCTTTCGAGTCTTATTGGGTTAATACTGTCAAATACACACACGGTTTACATAACTGCAGTTGGTTATGTCTAAGGTGAAAGCAAACATTTGAGAGAAATTGGCTGCGTGTCATATGCGTGTATATTAGGTGTGTACCAGTCTTAAAGTGACAGTAGCCTAATAGTAAACATGCTGCCGCTTGTCCTTAAAGGGATAGTTCACCCAAAAATGAAAATTCTGGAAATGAAAAATGAAATGTGTCCGTCTCGAAATGTGTCCGGACACCGTGTCCAACCCGGAATGTGTCCGTGCCAGAATGTGTCCGGTGAATTTCGGCGCTAGAACGCCTCTTATTTGACAAAAGAAACTAAATGAATGCCCTGCTAGTTAACTGGAGATATTTTATTTAGTTGTATAATGTACATCCGTGCCGCGAGTTGTTTCAAATAGTGGCCGGGAGAATATCGACCCTGGCAAAACCCCATATTGCTCCGTGACGTGTCAGTGTCAACGAACGGTCGCTTTGATCAGGTGGTATTTATAGCGTAGGGGGCGGGACACTTTACATTCTAGAGAGCATTTGATTGGACAGAAGATGTGATGAGAAGCTGAAGTCCGCTGTGACGTCATAAAAATCCGTGATCCATTGTAGCGGAAGTGAGGGACTGCAAGTTTTGAATTCTTATATCTCCTAAATGTGGATTTTGTCATTGGTTTGGAACACACCAGCTTATTCATAACCTTAATCCTAACATATTCATACTAAAAACTACAAAACATATATTTTGATTTCAGGGGGCCTTTAACATCTCAAAAAAATGTGTTTTAGGGTTTCATGACCCTTTCAGGTGTGGTCACATTTAATATTGTTCTGCAATTTCTTCCATACATCTCTACGCTATTGATAATTGATCTTTTTTTGCACACGAAATTTTTCTGAAATTTCACTAATGTCACCGCACCTTGTGTGACAGCTTAAGGTCTTTCTATTGAAATGGTTGAAAATAGCCTGTTGATAATGTTCTGTTGTTCAATGATCAATAGTTAAATAAAATGATCAATCACTGTGCATCTCTTCTTTTATCCAGGGCTGGACATTCTGCGGGTGATCAACGAGCCCACGGCGGCAGCGATGGCCTATGGACTGCATAAGGCAGAAGTGTTTAATGTGCTAGTGGTGGATCTTGGAGGAGGAACACTAGATGTGTCACTTCTCAATAAGCAGGGTGGCATGTTCCTCACCAGAGCAATGGCAGGTGAGTCTGATTGTGATTGACATTATAAATGTGTCAGCACAGAGATTTTACTGTGGTAGATATATATTTGTGGTATTAATGGGCAGGATTACTTTGTTACTTGCTTAACTGTGTATGTATAGTTGTTTATGGTTGTCAACAGGCCAGGGCTGTCCTTAGGGTGCAACTGGTGCAACCACACCTGGCCTATTGTGACCGGACCGAGGGGGAAGCTTAATTATTTTATTTTAACTTTAATGTTTTTTTGCACTCTTAAGTAATTTTTGCATTTATACCACTTCACAATTAATTTAATTATGAATTATACACGCGAGGACTTTTTTGTTATATGAATGTATGTCTGAAAAGAACGGTCTCAGAAAACTTTCCATGGCATTTTCTTTTCATCCTACCTCTGTATAGGGATCTCCCAGTCACGTGACCCCTAGCCGCATGTCAGCCATTTTGACGGAATACATCCGTCGGCTACTCATAGATCCATTGCTGTGGGCAATATATAGTATTAGTATTATACTAATAATATAATTATTAGTATATTACTATACTAATAATATAATTATTAGTATAATTAGCCTAAATATTGCAATACTTTGCGCTACAGTATTGATATAATTGCATGCGCAAAATCATGGTGGAAGAACAGAATCGATTTTTCCCACCACCACGTCATGTCATCGCACTTATTATTAGCATCACAAAAATAAATATACAAGAGGAAGATAAAGGAATTAGGAATCATATATCCATATGAAGCACCAGAAGTTCTTTTTACAGGCATTAAATGTGTAGAAAAACTTCCTGACATTGAGTTCGGTGACATTACAGCTACCTTATTCACTTCCCATCACGCTTCATTATAAGAAAATGATTTTTCAATCATCACCGCAAAGGTTGGTCAATGTATTTTTATCACCAAATTACAGTACCTGTAATAATTTTTAAACTGAGTTTACAGGGAAAAACACAAAACAAAATCACCAACAAGATTAAGTGTATCTTTAATGAATTTGTTTATTCTAGTTTGATCCAAGAAAAAAACGAAATAATAGCCTATGCTTAACTTTTTTATACTTATCACTCTGACTGTCACTGTAGTATGATACTGTCATTGAGACTGTCTCAACCTGTGTTTCTAACGATTTATAAGAAGTGTCAAATAAAATACAAGATCAGCTTTTGGTATTTGAAAACGAAAGAATGTAATGTGATAATACGCCTAACGAATTAACTGATTTAGGAATGCATGCATGCGTTTTGCCTGTTTATTGCCGCCAACCACTTTTCTCCGTTTTGTTTCTTTTGGGATACGGTATAAAGATATTCCTTTTGTATGATCACACGTATCTGATCGCATCCAAATGCACAGCATTGCTCGGACATGATAGGAATATTTCGCGACGAGCTGTATTATCACCGGCGGTTTAGCATTTTCTATTCCGTCAAGATGGCTGCTCCAAATGGCGTGACGTCACGCGGGACGTCCCTATAATACCTAATACAGTGGTTTATAAGCGCACTGCTTTTCCATAATCTCCACCTACTGCCAAACTGTGAATTTGCATTTTCATTCAGCCCGTCTGCCGTTTTATAGACCAATTATATATGACATGCATAATAATTAAACGTTTTGACTAGGCTTGCCGCGATAGACGGTGTTGACGGTGTTACCGGTTTTAAGCCCCATCACCGGTGACATCACTTTCCCACCGTAACACCGCGATGTCTTGACTTTTTTTAAAGTATTCGTTTTTGCTAAAATATTTATTTGAATTAATTAAAAATAATTATCAATTATTTAGTTCAGAAGAGAGCATACATTATAATAAAAAATAGGGATGCATCGATCCGATACTCAGTATCGGTATCGGCTCCGATACTGCCATTTTTGCCGGATCGGGTATCGGTCAGAGGAGGCCGATCCAAATCCGATATTGTGCGTATTATTGTGTTATCGTTAAGCCCCACAAAAGGCACAAAAACATTATCAAGTACCATAAAGTTTTCGTGCACTATGTTATAAGTGTTCTGAAGCCATTATATAGTATAATGTGAGATAAAAATTAAGTCATTAAATTCAAGATCACGTAAACTTTTTCCCTCCGCTGCGGCTGTCAGTCATTCTCCATTCAGCATTTAACAGCGCGTCGCGTTCTGTTACGACAGGCAACACGATGAAACTCTCCAAGATCAAGATGATTCAATGTTACTATTATTATACTTGATCTGTAGATAAAGGTCTATGGTTAAGCATAAAACAACTTTATATTGCTGGACTTTATTGCTGTAACTAAATCATGTTACTTTCTACCGGGCGTCTGTTAGATCGCAACACTAGCCTAGAGTCAGAGAGCACTATAATTGTTCTTCACGCGCACAGTAACTGAAATTTAAAACTGTTAAAAGAAAAGGCTCAATAAACGATTGCATAGATAACTGTGTATAATACACTACGCATCGATATGTCTTTCCTTTGTGCTTTGAACTTTTCAATGTGGACTCGACGCGCTGCGCGCTGTGACTCTCTGTTGCTTCAAGCGCATCATTCTGCGCTCGAGATGCGCATATGCGCTGTGTGCCGCACTGTATTGGAGTCTTCATAATCATATCATACTACTTTTGCGCAATGAAAGATTATTAATAGCCTTTCTTGTTCTGTCCTATCTATCATATGTTGCTGCCTCATTAAACAGCTGTGCTATACATTTAAAACATGTCTCAATTTTATAGTAGCCTAGCCTATAGGCTAGGCTCTATATATAATAATTTATCTTTTTGATTTTTGTTATCTTGTTTTTCATGAATGTATTTTACAACAATACAAAGAGCAATGTGTAATGTTTGACCAGATTTAGTGTTACACTTATTGTCTCTTATTTGTTCCCCTAAATTTTCTTCACTAAATGTTCAGATTTGATACAATTATTTTGCACTCATGATTTTTCTAGACTAAATTGCACTGCTGAATTATCCACTAATCTAGTTTATTATAGCATTTTTGTCACAGATTATGATCATATATTTTTTGGATTTGTTGTTTTTCTTTAAAATTAAGTTGTCTGTGTTAAGTAGATTGTGTTTAACACACAAAAGAGTGATTATCAGTTCAACACACAGAGTTATAGAAATTTTACTTGATTTAAAAAAAAAAACTGCACTGGTATCGGATTGGTATCGGTATCGGCCGATACTCAGAATTTTGGGATCGGATCGGTTTTGAAAAAGCGGTATCGTTGCATCCCTAATTAAAAACTGAACTGCGCAGTGCGTGCCAAGAGCCAGTCACGTCACAGATCAGCAAGCATCAGGATTCCATTTAGCACGTGTGGAGATGAGAACGAGTCAAATTACAGAAAAGCAAGATAATAGCGGAATGTGTAATTTATTTTGGCCTGTTTTATTTTCTTATTCGTTAATAAACGTTTTATGGTTCTTATTTGTTTGTGCCCACAGTTTGACGATTTTCAGCCTATGCATGGGGTTATTTTTATTCGTTCGTTATGCTAATAAAAGTTCTGTCTATAAATAAAAGTTTTATTATCAGCGAGCCGAGTTGTTGTTTTTTTGTCCATTCAAGCAATTGACGCTGAATTGCCAATTGACGCTTATTTCGAAAGTGAAAGTATAACGCGCACGCATTTAAAAGCTATTTAACACCCCCCCCCCCCCCCCCCCCCGCCCCCCACGGTGACACCGGGATTACCGGTGTTGTGACACGTCGATTAACCGGTGGGAAATTTTCCTCACCGATCTCAAAGTGAAAGTATAACGCGCACGCATTTAAAAGCAATTCCCCCCGCCCCGCCCCCCACGGTGACACCGGGATTACCGGTGTTGTGACACGTCGATTAACCGGTGGGAAATTTTTCTCACCGCGGCAACCCTAGTTTTGACTCATACCTTTTCTTAAAAATGGTTTTAATTTTTGTTTTACTCTTCGTGACTAGCGTATCTACAGAGACGGCAGCCAATGAGTGTGAGGATTGTCTCTGACGTTTAGTGAAACACCACCTGCCCCGTCATTTCTTCATGGTGGAATCTATTTATTGAAGGGGGCGACACATACCACTTAATACACTTTCTATAGAAAACTGTTTGTTCTATAGAACATCTCATGTGGGTGTATTGAATATTGCTTTTTACTTTGTATTTAATTGTATTGTACTTAATGTCAGAGTTAAATTTAAATATCATGGAAATTTCTAGTCAAGTTTTGTTCTAGTTCTGCTCAGTTTAGAGTGTTATCTCTATAAAGTTATTTATTTCAATACTTTTCTGGTCATCACAAATTACTGGGAAATCATTGAAATTCATTGTCTAGAATATGGAGGTTGGTACCTTGGTCATGAACTTTGTTTTTACATGGGCCTACACATCTTTCCCCAGGCTCAGTGGTTTGACCTCAATGGGTATTTAGGTTGCAAGGTTTTGGGTAATACTCTCACTGAAACCTCACTGACATTTAACACACATGGAAATGATACCACATCAGGTGCACAAGCCTCATCCTGTTTCAGCACTGGATTAACACATGTCTTTATCTCCATAGGTAATAACAAGCTTGGAGGGCAGGACTTCACCCAGCGTTTGTTGCAGTTCTCCATGGAGCGAGTGCGGCAGCAGTACGGCGTGCCCCCTACTCTTAAAGAAGACATCCACCTTCTCCGACAGGCTGTCGAGGCCGCCAAACTCAACCTCACCCAGGACTCTGAAGTTCATCTCCGAGTTCCTCTTCACCTGCAGACAACAGGAGAGAATGGAGCACGAGAGGAAAAAGTCCTATTTCAGGAGAAGCTGACGCGGGAACTCTTCGAGGAGCTCAATGCGGATCTCTTCCAGAAGATTCTGGCACCCATTGAGACCGTCCTCATAGAGGGCCATCTAGAGAAAGAGGAGGTGGACGAGATTGTTCTGGTCGGAGGATCCACGAGGATCCCCCGCATTAGACAGCTCATCAGTCAGTACTTTGGGAAGGACCCGAACACCTCCGTGGACCCTGACCTGGCCGTGGTGACCGGGGTGGCTATTCAGGCAGGCATCATGGGCGGCTCTTGGCCTCTCCAGGTCAGCGCAATTGAAATTCCCAACAGGCACCTTCGCAAGACCAACTTCAGCTGATTGGTTGAGAGACTTGAACTGCTGCTTGGGCATTTGTCACGTGACTGATCTGTGCCAACAAGCCAAAATTTGGTTAAACGACATGTTTAATGTCTTTGCTTCCTCAAATGCATTAGCTTTGCAATGAATCGGGCCAAACGCAATGGTTACTAGACCATTTGTTCTTAATGTCTGGAGTTGTTTTCCCAAATTACAATTTGTATGTTTATCTTCTGAACAGATGCAGAGTATTTATTTAGATCTTCATTATATAAATAGCATTGAGAGAATGTTTTTCTTCTGTTATCCCGAGCAAGTGTCTGCTTGGGACAATATCGGTTAGTTTGTTGCCATCTGTGTGCCTAACTGGTACTAACTGTGCAATAAGTCTTTTACAACTGGTTTTGGCAGGTTTAATGATGTTGTATTCAGGGAAGCAGCTGTTTGTATATAACTGAACAATCATTCCAGTCTCAGCTATTTATTTATTTATTTATTTTGCAGAGGCTAGCTATCTTAACAGCTAGCACTTTCTGTCTACTGGAGTTTTGCTTGTGCCTTTTTATTATTTCCACATTTAAATGTGTTTGATAGACTAAGCATAGTCTGATTATTTTATTTTAAAAGACTTGTCTTTTTATGCAAGTTTTTGTTTTTCTAATAGAGTTAAATATTAGTGTAGTAAACGTAACTGCCAACTGTTAAATACAAATCATCTAAAATGTACCAGCATGACCAATGTGGTATTAAGTTCAAGAAATATTCAAACTGAAACTTTTTACAATTTAAGTGAATTAAAAGATTTAGATTAAAATATATATTTCATGCTTAGTTTCACATTCTATAAAAATCTGAAGTATATTTAACCTTATGAGAAAAAAAAAAGCTAAACGCTCAATATTGGAGGTGAAAATCAATTATGCAAAGTGTGAACTTAAGTTTATTGCACTTTATGTCAGAGTCCAGAACACAGTAAACAAGACAAAAGGGAAAAGTTATGATACATTTATCAGTGTGAATGCATATCCAAACATTTCCTGTAACTCTGTTCAAAATATTGAATTATTATAATTCTATTTTTGTAAAAGTCCTGTACCATTTCATGTCATTAAAATCCTTTAACTTTTGCTACTGTGCAAAGAAATACAAACACTGTCCGAGTTTCTTTTTTATTGACTGACCTCTGAAACACATCATAAAAACATCAACCAGCACAATCGTTCAGCCCCGTCCTCTGTGTGACAGCACAACCACTGTAAACAATGTCACATCTCACATTTACAATATTAAGTCTGGGGTCAGGGCACCTCAGCAACAGGAAGCCCTGTACAAAGTATTCAATACATGAAACGCTACTTAAACAAGAGGGTTGACGCTAAAATTATAATTTAATAGTTGAAAAAATTAAAGTCACTGAACAACATTCAAACACTTTTTATTATAGGACAGTGTCCAAGTAATATTGCACGGCGTCGAAACTCCAAGCCAGCTTTCCTTATAAACAGTGTTCAACTACAGCCTAAACTAAACTTTAACTTTTGGTTTCTGTAATCCCCCATTCCAAACTAATTAGGGGATTTATTTTGTTCTTCTTGAATCAAACCACTGGTATGTATGCAGAGCATGTGCCTAAATGTTCCATGTATTCTGGCATCATACCGACCAAGATGATAAGGCTGGGTGATTTCCTCTCAAAATGACGACTGAACCACATGCTAAATAGGTGGAATGTCAAACACGGTAAATATCACTGGAGGGCTAAAGGCAGGCACTCTGTAAACACCTGATAGTTCTACAAAATTTACAACCGTTTGAACAGAAGGCATCATTAGACTGTGAATATCACATCAAATCAAGGTCTAGAAATAAAAAAAAAGCTGGCATTATATACGTTATACTCCACATTGGCTGGCTATGGAAGATTAGAAAAAAATTAAATCCCCAAAAACCGATAGATAGATAAAATCCACTATATTATCACAGGCATGCTTGCAATACGAAGCAAGTAACAGGCATTCCAGCATCCTCAAGCGTTACGTGGGGGAAGAGGCCACAGATTTGGTAATAGTCAGAAAAACCACACTTCATACTTCTCTGTATTGTCCAGAATTTAGAACAAGCAACTTAGCGGAAGGAAAAAGAGAGGGGGGGGGGGGCTGTACAAGAGTCCATCATCACCAGTAGACTAAGAGTTAAGTCAGTAGTCAGTTCGGAGTATACACCACAAGTTGGTTCAGGATGTGATGCATTTTTTTTTCGCTCCATGAGTCAATGAGCAACGCCTTAATTGGTGTAGTAGTTAAATCCATTTTCCATGTATGGTTCATCGCTGCTGACTCCGTTGCTCACCTCTGGAAAAAGATGAAAGAAGGCAATAAAAATAAAGTTTAACATCCATGACGTTTGCAAGACCATGCAAAATCGCGAACCGAGGATCTTTAAACACACTTGAGACACATCGGCTCTGTTCCAAACCTTAGTGAGCTGCCTAAGTAGTCTGCATTTAATGAGGCATCAGGTGTGCTTCTTTTTCAACCTTATAAGAAATGTGTTTTGCCTTAAAATCTTGGCCAAATTCAGTCAGTTGGTATTACACGTATTACAACAAGCAAGACGTTTCTCACTCAAAATAACATTTATTCACTTTTAGTCAAGGTTAGATGTTATTACTTTTATTCAACAATATCAATCGAAAACAGTTTCTAAAATAACTTAACATTTTTTGTTATTTGTTCATTAGCTTAGCTGGATGCTAACATCAGACTGGAATCAATTTCCAATAGCCAAGTCTCTCATATTCAGACAAAATTGAGGGAAACAATTTTTCATTCAGTACGTTTACAGTAAATCAATAGAAATTGATCAAATTAAAGACATTTATGTTACAAGAGATTTCTATTTTAAAGAATTAATGTTCTTTTGAACTTTCTATTCATCAAAGAATCCTGAAAAAGATCTAGCAGTTTCCACAAAAATTTCAAATATCACAGCGATTTCTGAGAAACACTCACACCATTTAAAATCGACATCCAAACAAACACATACACTAACAAATATTCACACAATTGTTTGTTTAGTTGTTGATTTAAATTTTCAACAGCATTTTGCAGAGATTGCTTACTACACCTTTAAGCAGCACAACTGTTTTCAACATTGATATTAAAAAGAAATGTTCCTTAAATCACCAAATCAGCATATCAGAAGGGTTTCTAATGGTTTGTGTGAGGTTCAACATAATAATAATGCTTTATTAGAAGGTATAGCTGCCTATGTAGTTTGCACACTCGGAACCGAGCTGTTGGTGAAAAAAAAGAAATTGTAGATGTTCTTTTTGAATTCCACACATCTGAATGATCCTCCCCCTCATACTCACCATACGCAGGCCACAGTTACCCTGGCCAGTGGTGCTACAGATCATTCAGTCTGTGGGATGTCAGCGGAGTATGGATTGATGGATGGATGGATGGATGAATGGATGCAGGAAGAGACAGGACGGTGGCAGGCAGTAAGAAACAGGAGGGAGAGGGGAGGGACTGGGAATGAGATGGAATGGGATGCGGAGACATACAGTAGTGGAAGACTCAAACCCAGGAGGTGGACAGCTACTGTGGCTGACCTTAAAAACACACAGAGGCATGCGAACACTGTTGGGACACATGCACACACAAAGCTTATCCAGAAATACAACGCATGCAACATGTGTACAGTTAACCGGACATTGACCCTGTAAAGGCTGACATTTGAATTTTGCCCAAACAGAGCAAAAATGAGCTATTTCGTGCAGTTGCTGATGTTTTTTGTGGTCTAATGATGCGTTCTATTATAGTCAACGAACCGACTCGGCCCTCGGATATGACGCCATTTCCACACTTCAAGCGTTCTGGTATGTTTTGTGCGTCCGAGTCGGAGAAAAAACATGGACGCCACCCGGAAAGCTGTTGCTATGGTACCACTGGCCGAGTACCAGGCGCTTATCAAAACTCAGCCATTTGAACTTCTAAAATTTTCACTTTATTTCATGTTTTAGTTTATCTTCTGTTAGCAACGCTAGCCACGTTAGTAACACCCGTTTGAAACAAGGCTTCATTCAATATTGCACTCACAACAAGACCGATTCCCATACCCACAGGCAGTGATACGGACGCAGTAAGGTATTGCAGTAATATGAGTGATTAAAATCTTCATTTAAAGCTGCAGTCCGTATCTTTTCCTCTTTGTCGCCATCTCTCTGTTCGAAATCTGTAACTGCAGTGATTCGCGGAATTATCATCTTTGCGTGGGTTGTAAATCGGCATGAAACAGCGCGGATGAACAGTGTTTTGAGGCGAGTGCTGCTGTCAGTCACCGCGCTGTGTGGATACTGTCAGAATCACAGATTCACTTTTTGAAAGTTTGACCAACATAAGAATTTTCATTAGAAAATGTCTTCTGAACAAGTAAGTAACATCCATTTTTGTTCTGACCAACTAAGGGGGAAAAAGCATTCGACATGATAAGCTTCGTTAGATTTAATCAACACGATTTACAGCAACCGTGCAAATTATAGCCTACTTTGTTCTCAAATTGTTCATGTTAACAACATCACATCAGCATTGCGTGACTAATGTTACATTTAATGTGTTTTATGGTTACCTGTGTAGTTCAGAATTCATATTCTCCATAATAGCAAAACGAGAAAGGCACAACAAAGGAAACTCCATAACTGTGAATTAAGAAAACGTACTGTTACACGATTGAACTATTGAAATGTCTTACTTGTTCAGCAGAAAAAAGCCGTCTCTTCTTCCGTTTTGAACCCCTTCAAAACACGGAGTTCAAGCACTTTTCAAAAGCCCCGCCGATGTTTAAATCCTTGTGTTCGCATGAGACGGTTTCTTTCTCTTTCTCTAGCCACCTTAAATCCGAAGTACGAAGTCTTTTGGGTTTTATAACTGCTGAATCTCCAGTTGATGACACTGATTATTGTTGTTTGGATCTTTCTGGATGCCATAAGTTTAATTATGTAAAGTGCTGCGAGAAAAGCCTATACATCTAAACATCTTGTCACGCGCAGTATAGCCGGCTAGCCGAAACTCCTTCTTTATGTGTACGGGTGTGACGTCATGACGCAAAGACATGCTCGAATTTCCCGCGGAAACCCACCAGTACCACTGGAATTAAAATCATTATTACAAGCTAACCGTTTTGAATCTAGCTATGGCAAGCAGATAGTTTTGACCACTGGCAGAATAAGTTTTTTTTTAATATAATTATTTTGGACTATTTTTAACTTAAAAAAGTTACGGACTGGAGCTTTAAACAACCAAAGCGGTCCAAAAACAATGAAAACAATTCATACTAAGTCACACAGGGCGCAGCCATCTTGGATTCCGTATCAGAATTCTTGCTCGGTGTCCTCACGATTGTCCGAAATCCGAGCGGGAAAATCCGAGGAAAGGGGGCGTGTTGGTGCGTGTTGCTAGGCAACGTCTGTCTTCCTAGTCGGAACTCCGACGCGGATAAATAATATAACGCACCATAAATGTAAGATGAAATTCTGACAGCTTGTAGTGTAAATCAATGAAATCTTTATAACAGTATCCACCTTATTTAGCAACGCGGAAATAAGCGATTTTTAAACAGCTAAAATAACTAGGTGGTTGACACTGGAAGCCTCACACATTCAAATGACAAATGGCCACTCTTACGTTAAAAATCAGGTGGATAGTAGACTGCTTGTCATTGTAGTTTTTTCTTATGAGGGGCAAAACATGTAACGTTAATGCAATGAAATACTATGATGACAGAGAAATGAACATTCCTCAAAAGCCTGAAGTATTTGAAACTCACGTTAGCATGATTTTTCTAAAACTTTTGTTTTTATCGCTAAAGTAATGGCGCTTTTCCACTACACAGTACCAGCTCGCCTCGGCTCGGCTCGACTCGCCTTTGTTTGGTTTTCCACTGTGTAAAAGTTGTACCTGTACCTGCTTTCGGGTACTTTATTTCGTACCACCTCCGGCGAGGTTCTATGGCGCTTTTCCACTGCTGGTACGGCTCGGTACGGTTCGACTCGGCGCGGAACGGTTCGGCTCGCTTCGCTTTTCCACTGCGTGGTTCGACTCGGTACGGCACGGTTCGGCTCGCTTCGCTTTTCCACTGCGTGGTTCGACTCGGCGCGGAACGGTTCGGCTCGCTTCGCTTTTCCACTGCGTGGTTCGACTCGGTACGGCACGGTTCGGTTCGCTTTAGCTCGGTTGCTTTTCCACCGCAGTTAGCAGGGATAGGGGCAGTGTGTGTGTGTGTGATGGGTAGGTTTAGGGATAGCTAGTACCCCTTCAAAGTGGGTGGGACTGATCGTTATTTTGTCCCTACACTGTTTGTAGGTCCGGTGATAGCTCTCGCTGGATCCGCTCCTCGGCAACCAACGAGAGGAACGTCTGCACCTCGTCCACTGACCACGATTCAGCCATTTCTTTTTAAAGTTTAAAAAACAGATGCTACCGCGTTGGCTGTTGTCTACTGGTTATTTAAATCTAGCGGGTTAAGTGTCCAATGATGCTGGTAGTGACGATTCTGTCTGACCAATCGGTGATCTGCAGTGTTTTTACGTCACATTTTAGTACAGGTGTTCTGACGATTCATGCTACCCATCGAGATTTGCTACTTGCGCATGTGCAGACGCACAGTTTTTTATAACAAAAGGTACATTTTCATGTGTTATATTGTAATTTCCCTTTAAAAATGCTAACTAGCATATGAATATGTGTACGGTCAGCCAGCTGAACAATAATAACTGAAAGTTTCAGTTACTAAGGAAAAGTGTGCTTTGACAAGTCAAAGATGAATATTTGATGATAATTTTTAATTTTCACACCGTTTAAAAAATAAAAACAGTAGTCTAAAGTATACAGTAGCTACTCATAACTTAGAATTGTATTATAATTGTATTTCATATAATTTTAATCGACATTCTGTGATCGATTCGCGTTACGGTAGCATTTTTCGACAAGGCAGCACAAATCGTCAGAACACCGGTACGGTACGCTTGGAACCTCAACAGACCAGGTACCATTTAAAGCGAGCCGAAGCGAGCCGTACCGTACCATGCAGTGGAAAAGCACCACAAGTGAGCCGAACCGAACCGAACCGTACCGTACTGTACTATGCAGTGGAAAAGCGCCAAAGCGTGCCGTACCGAACCGAACCGTACCGTACTATGCAGTGGAAAAGTGGAGAGCTGAGACGATACTAAAATGTGACGTGAAACAATGCCGACTGCTGATTGGTCACAGAGAATCTGCGTCATCATTGCACGGGCCAGATGGAGTATCCAGAATAACCCCGCCATTTTTAAATAGTTTGGCCAGAGATAGTTACTAAACTTAAATTACTACTATTATTATGGCAACTCGGAAGAATACGCCGTGGTCAAACGAGGAGGTGCAGACATTCCTTTGTTTGGTTGCCGAAGAGAGGATCCAGCGAGAGCTTGATGGGGCAACGAGGAACGAAATGCGTCGCTATGACGACCGGGTACTATTTGTGGCGGTACTTTCTGCGATGGAAAACGGAGCAAAAAGCGAGCCGAGTCGAGGCGAGGCGAGCCAAGGCGAGTCGAGTCGAGCCGAGCTGGTACTGGTAATGGAAAAGCGCCATAAGAGTGTTATTCAGAATGGCAGCAGCTGAAAGGTTTGTTTGAGATGCGCCCTCTACTGTACAGACGTGAATTTGCATTTCCTTCAGCCTGAGGATTATTCATGTCACTTTTGGTGTGAAAGGGTGCAATTCTCTAACACATTACTTTTAAAAGTAACTTTCCCCGACACTGTTCATTTATATATTTTTAATCTGCAATTCAATTTACTTTATCTATGGACCAGTTAACTAACATATTTAACTACAATGTAACTTCCTCAGGTTTAAGTTCTTTATCATTCAGCTCTTTGGACTTTCTCCTGGTTCGTTCCTAACGTTCCTGGCGACGTTATAGTTTTCTTGCTGTAACTTGGGCCTCAACATGAGTTTCTAGCCATTTATCAAATGTTTTACTCACTACTATATATTATAATTAATAGTGAATCCCTTCAGTTTTGAGTCACAAGATGGTGCTAATGAGCTTGGTGGTATGAAAAGTGAGACATTGTGGAGTAATAAATGAGACATTAAATAAATGTAAATGTTGCACCAGTATTTTGCCATGTACAATGGTGAAATATGTAGTTTAACAGTCATTATTACACATTTTGATTGCCCAATAAGCTCTTTCTCACACACACAGTATGATAAATGCCAACAGGAGGTGTTTTGGTGGCTCTTACCAGAGAAGATGAGCTTCTCCTTCATGATGTTGACATCTCTGCTGGATCTCCTGACAGCTGCGCTCAGCATGATCTGCTCTGGGTTGTAGCTACGCATCCCACTCATTCTCCACCTGTGATCACGTGCACACACAAACACACACGTACACAAACCGCCCTTAGTGACCACAGCCAAACAGAGAATGCGTCGTTACAGCTGACCCTGCTAATAAAACATTCCTTTTTGATTTATAATCTCAGTGTTGACAAATCAAATTAACTCACGAATCTCAAGGTGATTTATTAACGTAATTGGTAGACACTAAGATATGGTACAACAACGTATTTACATTACCGTTCAAAAGTTTGGGGTCAGTAAAAAATGTATACTTTTATTCAGCAATGTTGCATTAAATCGATCAAAATTAAAGCCAGTAAAGCCATTGTTAATGTTATATAGATTTTATATTTCAAAGAGTCCTGAAAAAAAATGTTTAGTGTTGTTTCAAAACTGATAATAATAAGAAATGTTCCTTGAGCAGAAAATAATCATATTAGAACAATTTCTAAAGGATCATGTGACACTGAAGACTGGAGTAATGATGCTGAAAAATTCAGCGAAAATTGCCATCACAGGAATAAATTACATTGTAAAATAGAAAACAGTTATGTTAAATGGTAATAACATTGAACAATATTACAATTTTTACTGTATGTTTGATCAAATTAATACAGCCCTGGTGAGCATAAGAGACTTCTTTCAAAAACATTTTGAAAAATCTTACCGACCCCCAAATATTTGAATGCAAGTGTATGAATAATTTACTAAACTCTTAAGACTTAGATTTATGTATGAACCAAAAACAAGCATGTTAATCTATAGTGACCATCTGTTATACAAAGTATGTTTTTTTTCCTGATAATATCCAACACCATCTGTCACAACTGACATTTTGGAGTGTTGTTGGCTCAAAACAAGACCATCAGATTTAAACCATATGACCTTAAAATATAAATGTTTTTTTTGTTTGTTTTTCTGGGGGGGTACATCTCTGCAACAATAGAAAATGACTCTTGCAGAAACAAAAGCAGTTAAATGTAACTGTCAGTCAATTGTGGTTGTTGCTCGTTCCGTACTCATCCAGTATAGGGGGATATTTGCAGAATCATAGCAAAATCCTAAAGTGTATTTCCTGGATAAACCTGAATTAAATATGAATTATATGTTACGTGATAAACAGTGATATTAAAGTGTAATCATGTGGGCTGAGGTTTAGTGAGAAGAGTTAGAAATAGCATTGACAAAATCCAGGTCAAACAAAAGATCCAGGCAGACAGATTGAAACAGGGTTATACAGAGAAAGAAGGGCGAGAAAGGGAGATATACACTGGCAGCATGGGCCAACAGTGCTGACCCAATTACCTGATTATGTGATAGCTGAGAGATGCCAGAATGCAGCAGAGAAGAGGAGCATGCACATCAGGCAGAGAGCAAGAAGAAGAGGAGGAGAGGTGGAAGAAAGGGGTAAAAGAAAGGGAGAGAATCAAGAGGTCAGTTCAGAAAAGCAGATGCAAATGTCACTATGGCAAGCGCAGCAAACCTAAAGGATCCAGAGCCCCACAAAACATTGAGTGCTCATTTCACACATTAACCAGTGATGCTGATCTGGAACATTAAACATTATAATGAAAAATAACTGGGGAGTATGCTAAAAATCTAATACAACATTAATGCAAACACATTTTCTTCTTATTTATTCTTCTTTCCTTATCTCTAACCATGGTTCAGGATGCATTCATATTTTGTTTTGTAAAGGTCGAAAGAAGCTGCAACACACAATTTGATTGTGTAATAGAATTTACAATCTATGTGTTTTATGAATGACTTTAAACAACCTTTAGCTTTCATTACTACAATATTCAAAATCATATTTTCTTTTAGACTAAAACTGTACTGTTTGGGTGAATTTAAGCAGTAAAAAACAGCAAGTTCATACAGAACATACATTTGAAAATATCTCTTTAGTAGTAAAAACTGAATATTTATATACAGGATACTCTAAGTTTCTATAAACATATATATATCTATTTGCTAATTTTGTATTGCTTGTAATGTAGATGAGATTGAAATGATTTAAATTGAGATGAATATTTAATATTTCATTTAAGTATGTTAGTGTACATGTTGGAAATTTGGAAAGAAGAACTAAGATATTGTTGTTAGTGTTAACTAAAACTAAATATAAAACTTTAAAAAATATATGTTTTCATTAGTTGGAAAAAAGTGGAAAAAATATATATCTGATAAATAAAACATAAATGAGAAATGTTGCCTTGACAACTAACTGAAATAATTTAAAGTTGAAGTGCTAAAGATAAATACAAATACACATGCACACACACACACACACACACACACACACTCACACACTCTCTCTCTCTCACACACACACACGGTATATATAAACTTGACTAAAAAAGACAAATAAAAATGACAAAAGCACAAAACATGATTATTAAAACTTCAACAAAATTAAAATAAAAAAAAACTGAAAAAATAAAAGCCAATTCAATATATTAAAAAATACCTTAACAGTATATAAATAATACTAAAATAATTATTTTGAATAGAACATCATTCCTATAATCTACAGCATACCATGTCAAACAAGTGGACACTTACTTCTGGAATATAAATATTCCCAGAACTACAGCAAAGGAAATGAGATCAGTGGAGATCCATATCAAGCAGTACTCATCCGGAGTCTGGAAAGACACAAATGCTAGTGAGGCACACACACACACACACACACCACTAGATGGTGCAAGAGAAATTTATAGTACAGCCAATGCTGTACAATGCATATAAAACATGCTCCTGAATATTATATTGCATGAGATCATTTTATCAATATATATTATATACAAAATATGTCATTAACTCAATTAACATATTTAGCATATTTGTTTTATATTCTAGTAAAAAAAAAAAAATTAACAGCATTCAAAAAATGTATTTTGAATAAAGGCCAGAGCAGCAGATGTTGACCAATTATATTTTTAATCCATTGCCTAATGAATAATCTACAAGCAGATGATTGTTTGTACCATAAGCCAGAGCGGATAGTGCACCTTCCTCAGCACCTGCGGGGCTTCAGAGGAGACGGACGACACCCCACTGCACCACAGCAGAGAATACAGCCACGGGGCGTTCACCGAATACAGAGTCAGACTGATGTTGTTCTCATTATACAGCCTATTCAAATAAACAGAGATATGGGATGAGCTTTTACACACTTGACTGGGGACTAAAAGCCTATTCACACCAACTGCAACACATTTTTGTCAATCTCTTATTTTCGCTGTACTTGTTTGTTGTTGCTATGGCTTTTTATGTTGAATTTAGATGTGAGCAACAAGCTTACAGGCTAAATTGCGCCCTGGAATAGCAACATTGGCTATAATATAGCTTGAGTTTGGCTGAACAACTGCATTTCCGTTACATTACACTAGTGCAGCAGACACTGCAGCTTTTGTTCCCAAGCTGTCCCTTATCGTGTAATGTGGATGTTGTAAGTGAGACCAGGTGTTTGTAAGTAGAGCAGAGGCCTACCGGACGTCCTGCACAGAGGCCTGGTTGTAGCGCAGCAGGACCCTGCTGATGTCTTTATGATGGAGTGTGTCGAGGGGCAGCTTCTGTACTGAGGTCTGCTGTAAACCTGGAGCAACCTGCCTCACCATCTCCCTGTTACTGTCCACCGTCCACATCACCTACACACAAAACAGTTCAATGTGAGAAGGGGAATACAAACTATGGAATAATTATACTGTATTAACCCTGTGAAGCCTGACATATAAAGTAATAGTCAGAAAAATCTAATTATACATTTGAAAAAAGTATCACGAATAAGATTTAATATGATATATATTATGATATAGGACAATATGGAACTCATACTCAAGGAGGGGGGGAAATTATTCAGAGGCCCAAAATGAGCAAAAAATATGCAATTTGGTGTAGTTGCTGATATTTTTATGCACAAAAAGTAAGATGAATTTCTGATAGCTTGTAATGTAAATTAATGAGATCTTTATAACAGTATAGGAGACTACATACAAAAAATGCATATAAATATCAGTTGTCACTCTATATTTCCCAAAAATATGTCTTTGTAAGATGATATTTAAATGCTTCGTTTTATGATCAAAGCTCTGTCGATTTTATTGTATGGGGCAAAACATATAATGCATTGCACTACTATGAAGACTGAGAGATGTACACATAAATGTTCCTCAAAATCCAGATTTTAAGATTTTTCAAAAAATTCTGTATGGATGATCATCTTGACTAATCAGTGTTCATCTTAAAATATTACTAACAATATAAACGTTATTATTACGTTCACTTTATAAAAATCAGTTAAGATTTCACAGCAAAAAGACACAAGTACCACAACCTGAAGGTGAACATTTTTACATTTATACTAAAAGGCTTTTTGCTTGCTGAAAAAAGTATAAACTATCAATCAGATGACAGCAGGCATGTAGTGGATTGTGTAAAACTGGTGTTTCAGCAAAGTTTTGATCATGTTGATAATATAGGCCTTAGAAATTTGCTTTTCAAATATGATACAGTAGGATTTATTAAGGTAACAAGTTCATAATGTAATTAGTTTTACTCACAGCTAGGGGGCGCGACTATACAACCATATAAAACAAGGACAAACTTATCCTAAAGATATCTATTTCAACCCCAGGCCAAGGACGAATGAGATTTCCAGTAGCATATCAAAGGTGAGTATCACTCCCTCTAGACTAACCTGCTGTTGTGGTATTCTTGACCTCAGAACAGTGTCCAGGGTGAGGTTGACCCAGTCGTGGTGGTGGGGGTGATTGGGCGGTGGTCTACGCAGAGTGAATACAGCCGAGCTCTTGGATTTAGCCGCTAGTTTCAGCATCTGCTCCAGGCTGCACACTGTCTGGTTCCCCACCGACCAGCGCTCGGAAGCTGACATGTACTGTACAGTCCAGAAAGGGTCATCCTGCGTTCAGTGAAATCAGTTAGTCAAGCTATATGCAGATATACGTACTTATACATTCTTAATGTAAAAGATTAACACTTTAAAGTCAAAAGAAAACGAGGACATTTAGTGTAAACTATGAAGCTTATGACACTGTGCTTAATTTGCGGGTATATCACGTTAGATAGCATTGAAGTCCACTTATAATTGGAGCAAAAGTCATAATTTCAATTTACATAACCCTTAGAGATAAACAGACCATTTTTGTTACTGTACCTTTAAGATAAGCAAATGATATCTGTTGTAACTGGCAAATCACTTTGCATGAAATGCAGTTTAGTTATTGTTCATTAGGTTGGGCTGATTGCACAAAACTAACAGTGGTCTATGTATAAATTTGGGCGAACATATACTTATGTGCTGACATCATAACTGTGAAATGATTTATCCAAATGACCTGTTTTGCAATATAATTTCCATTAATGGTCAAGAGAGAGGCTTAGTGTGAGTATTAAAGTACATCTACATATTAGACTGAACTCATACTTAAAAAAGAAAATCCTGTTTTTTATAAGTCCCCACTGCAATAAATGCAAATTACTAACACGACTACATCTCTATTTCAGCCTTATTGTAGACATTGTTTAGAGCCAATATGGCCCATACCTTCAGAAACCACTGGCCAGCGTTCAGTGAGCTCAGATCAGTCCAGTTGAAGAGTGAAGCATCCTCATACTGTCTCTCTGGGAACACTCTCCTCACATTTGTGGTTCTCCTCAATGTCCGGTCTCTCATGAGGAATGGCACACCATCTAGACTACAGCCAAAGCCAGAGTTACTCAGCAGTTTGTGATTAGACAGCACTTAGATGCAACTGAGAAAGTGCTTCCATTAGGGCTGAACCTGCCAGCACTGCTGGGTAATATTCAATGATAAGAGAGTGAATAAAAGAGGTGAGTGGACTTACTGTATGCTGTGAAAGGCAGAAGAACATCTGTATGGACTTATTGCAATAGTGGGATTGTTGTACAATTGAAGTAGTATTATTTATTTAATTTGGCAGATTACAGATCCCCTTTACAAGGGGGAACGAATAAATGGAGGTTTAATGACTTGAAAGAGCACAATAATGGTGGTAGCTTGTGATTGAACCTTTGGGTTACCAGACAAGATCATTTAACCTCTAAGCCACATCAACCCATTTTATTTGAATATGGTTTTATACCAGTGCCACCACCTCTCAATGAAATTAAACCAGATGTTCCCAACCAAAGCAATACGTTGCCTGAAACAACCAATCCCAAAGCAGTAATGGCCCACAAGACTTAATTTGTGTTTCTTACAATATATATTGTTGTTTTCAACCATTTGAAAATTGCAGCTGTATCATTGCAACACAATGGTCAAGGTGGATGAGTCAGGAGAAAACAGCCTTGAATTTAAAACATTTAACATTTTTACTAATAGATTATAAAAGGATTACAGAAATTATTTGCTTTTAATTTCTTCAGTTACAACTTCAGTTAAAAGAACAAGCAAATAGCATCATTTTTTGCAGTGTTTCTAAAAATGAGGTCAAAATGATTTTTGCGGAAATCAACATTATGCCAGAGATTCTGTCCATTCTGTTCACTTGTATTTGAGATATCTCATTCAAAAAAGCTTGAGTGATGACTCTCTTTAACCAAGATAAATGACAACACAACAGATGGATCATTTCTGCTCCATTATCTAAAGATGTGCAGGCAGAGTAGATTATAGCTTAAAGGGGCTTCTTTATAAAGTCTTCCTGTCTGTCCCAGTGTTCAATTACTATGCGCTCCCTGGGTTAAAGAGACGTCACGACTCATGCCAACCTCTCATTATAGCAGTCTCGCTCTGCCACACAAGGATTCACACTTTGAAACACACACTGTGGCCTTGTGCCTTTAGACACACACTGCTCTGTATAATCTATTGATTGAACTGTACCAAGAGAAGAACAAGACAGAATGAATGTATGAATACCTGATGGTCACATCCGCCTCCAACCCACTAACATTTCTCTGCAGAGCTCGGTTGAAGGATAGTAGAGTGTTCTCTGGAGCGAGCTGAACAAGAGGCGAGAAAAGAAAAGAATTTTTTTTTTTTTAAACAAATTAAGAAGTGAAAATGATACAAAGATTAATGTACTGCATACTTGAACCCTATGGAGGCAGCAAAGGAAAGAGCACTGTTCAACCAAAATGTGAGACTCTTCTCACCCTGGAGCTAGGCAATAGCAAAACATCTTCCTTGTTGTTTGGATATAAATCAATAACTCATCTCAGAGGTTCACTGAGTGCTTGAGGGCTAGACAGATGCACAATCTACGGCTCCTCTGTGGTTCATGCTTATGCAACGGCATGCAAGCAGCAACTTGAGATCATCTGAACACAGCGGGTCTACATGTGACAAATGCAGAATGAGGGGAGGAATAGATTAAGGATCAACAGGATCAGTATGAATGTGCCTTTGGAGAGGACTTATGGTTATGACCCTCATCTCAGAATTCTGGCTTTTAAAGCCATTGGTGGTCCGTTCCACACCTATGATCTCAAACCAGCACCCTCAATGTGTTTTCAACCCAAGTTTGGGTGTTTACAGCTGTAGCTAGGAGTGGCAGAAGACAATTACTTGAAGTTCCTCCAAACAAAATTGTTCACTAATAAGGTAGCAGAAATCTTACATAACACTGCTGCTAGAAAGACACATAAGAACACTGAGATGTTATTATTAATTATATTTCTCATTGATTTTTCTGTAGCCATATTCAGAAGCGGACCATTGTATCCCAGGGGAAATTAGGTAAATTTGTGTTTTTCACAGATGATTTTAATCCAGAGCAATTAAAAATCTCTTTTTTCTCTCTCAGACAAACCACAAAAATCTACAGAGAAAATTACACATACACACACAACCTGTCAAAAGTTTGTAATAATTAGGATTTGTTTTTATGTTTATGAAAGAAGAATCGTATGCTCACCAAGGCTGTATTAATTTGAAGAAAATACAGTAAAAACA
Source organism: Rhinichthys klamathensis goyatoka (assembly GCF_029890125.1). Taxonomy (NCBI): domain Eukaryota; kingdom Metazoa; phylum Chordata; class Actinopteri; order Cypriniformes; family Leuciscidae; genus Rhinichthys; species Rhinichthys klamathensis. Next base: position 754,352 of record NW_026606829.1, read on the forward strand.
GTAATATTGTGAAATAATCAAAATATTACAATTCTTTTTTTATTTTAATATACAGTATATTCAAAAATGTGATGGCAAGGCTAAATCTTTAGCAGCCATTTCTTCTGTGTCACATGATCCTTCAGAAATCATTCTAATATGCTGATTAGGTGCTCAATTAGTGACAATTATAATTATCTATGTTAATATTATATATATATATATACGGTATATATATATATATATACACACACACACATACATTTATATACATATATTGTATAATAATTTGTGACGTACACATCTGGACACAGACACAAAAAGTCCAATTCCAGCTGAATCAGTACAATAATGGATGTCCTATATTCATACCTTCAAATAGTTCATAAAACTAATCCTGTCCAAATACTGCATTTGACTACAAATGCACAACAGCATTTGCAATCTTTTCTGTGCCACTATCAAACAAAAATAACATCCACGCATATAAAAAGCGCATTTGCCATTACAGAGCACACTACACCACTGATACACACGAGTGTATTGAAAACCCTTCATAACCACCAAACCTTGAACAACGCCTACACAGAGATTCTCACTGGCTCTTACCAGAGTTATATTTAGCTCTGACAAGCCAGGGAAAGGACATATGAGAAAGATAAATGAAGAGAGAGAAAGAAAAAGAGAGGGAAAGTGAGGGATGGAAAAAGACACAGGAAAGAGATAGAGGCCTAGAGAGAGAGAGAGAAAGAGAGAGAAAGCAAGGACCAAACTGCCTCCAGCTATCCGTGATGTAGCCTGAGCTTGATGTAGCATCTAGGGAAGACAGGAAGTGCACAGCACAATGTTGACAATTTGGCAGCTTACCATTGGAGCTCCTTGATGGCCGATGATGGCGGGTGCCGCTTTGAGACTCCCACGCTCCATAATGCAGGGTGAGGTGATTGACAGCGGAATGAAGTACAGCGTGAGGAGAACACTCATGTAGATGAGGAGAACCATCATCTGGAACCCTGTAGAACCAACAACTTAGTTATCTGAAATTACAACTATGGTACAGCTTCAAAAAAAAAGTTTTTTAGGCATAAAATGCCTTTAAATGAGATGTTTTTAAACTATTTAAATTGTGATTACATGTGTTATGTCATCACCTTTGCAGTAGCTAAGAGGAAATGCCTAAAGGAAATGTTTAGCTCAGAACAAGTAACTGTGAATGCTTAGCCAGCACATTTAAAGTGTGCGGTCTCCTTGTACATAATGTGCTTTCTAATATTAGTGCTACTGTAAGTAAATTTATGTTGACAGTTGAGGAGCCATAACAGCAGCTCTCCTGAAGAAGAAAACTGTAGAAGTTTAGGCTAAAATGTGCAATATCTTCCCTTGCAGCAATGCTGAATATATAACTATTTCATTCTGACCACATGATGTGTGGAATTGAGCTTACACAGCTATTTTAATTCACATGTGAAGTTAATACTCATGTATAGTTTTCTAAATCTTACGAATGAAGACAAAATACACTTCCATTCAAAAGTTTGGGGTCTTCGATTTCATAATTTTTATTTAGCAAGAACGCATTAAATTAACTGACAGTAAAGACATTTATAATGTTACAAAAAATTTCTATTTAAAAAAATAGCTGTTCTTTTTAACCTTCTATTTATCAAAAATATATTAATCCGTTTCAAAATTGATATTAATAATAAAACGTTTCCTTGAGTACTTAATCATCATATTGGAATGATTACTGAAGACTGACGAGTAATGATGCTGAAAACTCAGCTTTGCATCTGAAAAATAAATCACAGTTTAAAATATATCCAAATAAAACAGTTATTTTAAATTATAAAATAATTTTCACAATATTACAGTTTTATTGTATTTTTTATTTAATAAATACAGCTTTGGTGAGCATAAGGCTTGCTGCGATAGTCGGTGTTACCAGAGTTACACGGTGTTACACAGCCACACACCGATTACATCACTTACCCACAGCGGTATTCTAATTTACACACACACACCTTCATGGTGTATGCAGTGCCTATTAATTTTTTTAAAGTCCCCGTGAACCGGAAGTTGCAAACGACTTTTCTCCAGTGTTGTGACGTATTTCCAAGAGAAACGGAATACTAAATGAGGCAAAATAGTGGGCGTGGTTTTTTTCCAACTAGCACCTGATTGGATCTAGAAAAGTAGGTGTTTTCATTCAGCCTGTCTACTCTCAGTTGGAGGGGCGTGGTTACGGATGTTAAGCAGACACCCAAACCGTGAAACCTACGTCATCAGGGAACGTCCTCCAATGCAGAGGGGAGGGGAAATTTCAGATTTTGATTAAAGATTATGAAGCCAAAAAATTGTTGTGTGTGGATTGACTTGCATGGATGAATTGTTCACCACAAAACGATCAATTTAGGCAAACAAAGTAAGTATGGTCAATTTTGAATTTAATACAGCCGACTTGTTCGTTTTGTTATTAAAGTTCAATGTTTAATATAAGCATGTTTGTCACTGTTTTGTTATTGTGTTTTTCCATTAAGAATAATAATGAACCCACCATTCAAGCAATTGCCGCCCCGAATTGCCGTTAATTTGTAAAATGCAAGCTGGAAAAAGCGAGGTGGAAAGTAAAAAAAAAAAAATATATATATATATATATATATATATATATATATCACCAACCCAAAACTTTTGAACTCTAATGTAAGCTCTGTGTACTGTACGTCCCTGAGGAAGGAAGATAAAATTTGTTCTGATTAACTAAATGAGCTGAACCAGTTAAATCTGTCCTTAGTTGAATCAGATGAGCTTGGGTAAACAGAAATGAGGAATCAATAGCAGTTTATTAATTTCGCCCCTAATGTGGTAACATGAAACACTAGAGCATTGAACTAGTGGAGATAGTAATGTGTGTCTGTATGACGACAGGAATGTATTGATAGGGATGGAGGATTTCTCTGTGTATCGCTTTAATAATTAACATCTGGTTAATAATGATGTCTAACTGAGAGCCTGATCTTTGAGCGAGGAAGTGAATTCGGCTTACTGGTTTTCTCTCCGCGTGCCACCTGTCCCGCCACCAGCCAGGCCAAAGCGGTAGTTGCAGCTAAAGCACCGATTTGAAGGAAGGGACCAGTAGCCTGAACAAAAAATTGAGACATTCATTTGTCCTAAATACACAAACATAGACATAAAGAGAAATGTCTAGAAAATTGAGGAACCTTACTTAAAGGTTCACCCAAAAATGAAGATTTTGTCATCATTTATTCACCCTCATGTCATTCCCTGTAAGAATTCTGTTTATCTTTGAAACACAAATAAAGATATTTTTAATGAAATCTGAGAGATTTCATCCCTCAATTGACAGCTACGCAACTACCACTTTGACGCTTCAAAAAGTTCATAAAGAGATCGTAAAACTAATCCATATGAATTGAATGGTTTAGTCCAAATTAAGGCTTTTATTCACATAAACATTCACCAACTCACACATCAGTTGTGGTAAACGGAAGCTCAAGCATGTTTCGCTTGACTTGCGAGAACCAATGAGGTTCATTCTTGTGTTACGCATCATGTTTGAGCTTCAGCAAGAACCAATGAGGTTTGTTCTCACACGTCGAGCAAGAAGCCTATGGCTGAGCTTCTGTTTATGTTCACTGATCAATGTTTATGTGAATAAAAGCCTAAATTCAATCTGTTCATCATATACAGCGATCGTGTCTCTCCAGAAAGTTTTGGACTAAACCGCTCAATTCATTTGGATTAGTTTTCGTTGTATGGAACTTTTTGAAGCGTCAAAGTGGTAGTTGCGTTGCTGTCTATGGAAGGACAGAAAGCTCTCAGATTTCATCAAAAATATATTTGACTATGAACAGTAAAGAAACTAATAAATTGATAAATTCCTGTATAAATATTATATAACTCCAGTGAAGCTTAATAAGTTTGATGATACAAATTCTCCTATGTGTAGAAAATGTGGAACTGAATTAGGAACATTTATGCATTTATTTTGGTATTGTAAAGCTGTTTACTCCTTTTGGGAGACGATTCATAAAGTAATTCAAGATATGTGTAACTGTACTTTTGAGCTATGCCCTTTGTTATATTTGTTGAATTATGATGTGGAAAATAAGTTTCTCTATACAAGAAAATGTGTTTACAATGTTTTCTTATTTTGCTAAAAAATGTATACTTACTACATGGATTTCGCAGTCAGGACCCACCTTGGGTCAATGGCTGGAGCAGATAATAGACTTGTTGCCCATTGAAGAAATTACAAGTAAACGGCATTCAAGATTGGAAGATTTCCAATCCACATGGTCCTTAGTACTGAATTATATAGAGACTATAAAATGACAAACTCACATTGAATAATGGATAGTGTAGAATTTATTATTATTATTATTTTCTTTCTTTACTGTCCTGTCGATATATTTTGCTGTATTGTCCCTATTATTTTGTGTGATGTTGTTGGGCTGTGTGTAATATGTGCTAAATTGTGAATAAAAAAAAATATATACATCTTAATTTGTGTTCCAAAGATAAACAAAAGTCTTACAAGATTGCAACAACATGAGGATGAGTAAATAATGACATATTTTACATTTTTGGGTGACCTAAGCCTTTAAAGTGTCTGTAGAGAAATCATTTTACAGAGAGAGATCGCACACTCAAGACAAACTTCTAGCCTGAAGCATACACTATCATTCAAAGGTTTGGGGTCTGTAAGATGTTTTAATGTTTTTGAAAGAAATCTCTTACACTCACCAAAGATGCATTTATTTAATCAAAAGTACAGCAAAAAAACAGTAATACTGTGAAATATTATTGCAATTTAAAATAAATGTTTTCTATGTTAATGTATTTTAACAGTGTCACATGATTCTTCAGAAATCATTCTAATATGCTGATTTTCTGCTCAAGAAGCATTTCTTATAATTATCAATGTTGAAAACAGTTGAGCTGTTTAATATTTTTGTGAAAACAGTGATACTTTTTTCAGGACTTTTTTTTATGTATAGATTGCTCAAATGAACAGCATTTATTTGAATGATAAATCTTTTGTAACATTACATATGTATTTACTGTCACTTTTGATCAATTTAATGCAACCTTGCTGAATAAAAGTGTTCATTTCTTTCAACAACAAAAAATCGTACTGACCCCAAACTTTTCAAGGGTATAGTGTAACTAGAAAAACGGATATAGAATCGTCCCTGACATTTTTACCAGGCTTTTCAGGACTATCTAAAACCTGGAGATCAGATTTCTAATAGACCATACCTGAAGAGAAATCCAAACTACATCCCATTCCTCTCCCCACATCTGAGTGACAGATATCACGCCAATTATTGTAGCGAGCAAAGCGACTGTCACACCAATCTAGTGAGAAAAACCAGTTAATTCAGTTAAAAGTCATATTACACAATTCTACTTAATTTAATCTCAGCAAACCAAACTATGCTTCCTTCTCTGTTCATAAACAAACAGGAAATACAACTTATACTCTCAATGTGGCCAAAAAGCCTCAGGGCATAACAAGGTGTTTGTGACACTTTGTCAAGGTTAATTTTGTTTGTCTCACATATACGGACTAGGTTTTCTATTTCTATTCTGGGAAAAAACATTTCAATGGTTGACAGGTACCTTGTGGAGCCAGTGAAGGTTTAACTGCTGTCCGACAGCTACATGACACAGGGCTAAAATCTGGACCAAAAAAGGACAAATATTAAGTTTAACGAAAAACCGGGTGACAGCAACTTTTCAGATAAAGTGATAACTGGAGTAGGAAGCTAAAATGATGCTGAATGGTGACATGTACACACATGTGTGAGAGAGATATTTAAAGCGTTAGTGGTTCTGGAGAGGTTTTGGTATGCAAACCCACAGTGCAGTATCAGTACTACAGAGCAGTTACAACTCACCATTAAAAATGCAATATAGGTGAAGCCAGCTGCCGTGGTGGCCAATATGGGAATGGTTCCATCGCTCCACTCCCCTGAATGGTTATATAAAAACCTGTGGGAGCACAATACCGGAAAACCGTTAGAAGTTGATTATTCAGCATTAGAATTCGTGGGTGTCCTCCATTATGTTCAGACCGAACCAAATAACCAAGCCCCTGAAAAACAAATACAAGCTATACTAATCTTTTGACAGGCTCCACATTTCTCTTGCTCGCTCTCATGAGAGCTCTGGATTATATAAGTATACTTTTACCAAAGAGGTGGATCAGAGAAGCATCTGTTTTACAAAAAGCATCATCTGCCTTGTGCGTATCTTTGAAACAAAGCATATGAGACCATGAGGCACAGTATCAGGGTCAGTATTAGCTTTCTTCAACATCTAGGCACAACGGCTATGATCAGAATTGAATACCGGCCTACGTTTACTCAAAGTGTAGTATATCCTTTATATCCAGAAAAAGTGCATATTATTCCACAATATGCTTCAAACTGTAGTATGCTGTAGATCATTTTTAATTCAGAGAGTCGTATAAAGTTAACATCTTTAAAGCACATTTATTAACATCTTTATTGTTTTTATATAATGCTGTGGGGAAAAAAATGGCAAATGTTATACTGCGTTCACACCATGTCGTAATTACCGGTCAGTACGCTTTCGAATCGCTCTCGCGGTACTTTGATGTCATTCACCGATCAGTCAGTGCAGCTTCAAGTCGAACACACTTTAAATCTGCAGTGGTCAGGTGGTATAGCGGCCACGGGGTACAAGTCATAGTTCTCAGAAAATGACAAGTTCAACAAGCACATGAAGGCTTTTTACATGGCGTGAAAGCACCTTTAATACATATTAAATTCACGTTTTCAACATTGATAATATAAGAAATGTTTCTTGAGTGATTTCTAAAGGAATGAAGACTGGAGTAATGGCTGCTAAAAATTCAGCTTTGTCATCACAGGAATCAATGACATTTAAAAAAATATATAATACAATAGAAAACAGCCAATTGTAATAATTTTCCACAATATTACTGTTTTTACTGTATGTTTGATCAAATGTAGCCTGGGAGAGCATGAGAGACTTCTTTCAAAAACATAAAAAAAATCTTACTGCAGCAATAGCAATATGTTAGTATGTTTATCTGAGCCTAGAATCAGCATGGAAAAGGGGTGGGCATGTCATAGATCACCCTTCTGAACTGACAGGCAAAACTGCAGCTTTGTGGGCGGAGCCATATGGAGGGTTTGCCTGCTAGATGCCTCTCCTGCCTGATCACAGATTCTACATGCTTGCACGGTCCCTCTGGGGATTAACTGGAGTTCTCAGTGAATCAACCCCTTTTGTCCTCTACAGTAAAATCAAGGACTGGGAGGAGGTGGAGGCCACAAAGAAGGAGAGAAGTGACATTGAAAAGGAAAAGAAAACAGAAGATGAAAGAATTAAAAAGGAGATCAGGAGGATCAGGATAAAACGACCTTGAGGAAAAAAGCAAACAATGGCTTTTACTGTCACGTTGTTTTTAATGTCCTCAACCTGTTTTACAGAGTATGTGGTTCCTGGGAAATGGAAGATTATGTAGTATTGTTTCGTCACGCCATGATTACTATAATGCTTTATATATACTGTAGGTGTTTGTCAATCTTCATTGGTACGCCTACAGCTTGATCAAAATGCAACTGCCCCCTCATTTGTTTTCTATAACCAATACTGTCCAATAGTTTACATCCGTGTCTTCTGTTGTCTTGTTATTTGTTTGTGCATATGGTATTTAAATGTTTTTTTCTTTCTCATTTATTGTTTGCTAAAAAAACTGCTGAAAAAAATTAAACCGCTTTATAAATAAATTTGATTTGACTAAAAATGTATTTAATAGCTAAACCATGACTAGATGTAAATACAAGTGTTTTGTGTGTGTTCATATTATACAGCATTATGCAGATACACTATATTATATATTATGTAATATAATACATTTTATATATAAATAAATATTATATATCATGTAAAAATATTATATATTATTCAATATGAAATAATATATTACTATTAGAGCTGTCAAATCGATTAATCGCAATTAATTCCATCTAACACAAAGGTTTGTTTACATAATAAATGTGTGTATAAATTATTATATTTATATTAGTGCTGTCAAACGATAAAATATTTAATCGCGATTAATCGCATTAATGTCATAGTTAACTCACGATTAATCGCACATTTTTATCTATTCTAAATGTCTCTTGATTTATTTTTGTCCCATTATTTTTTCTCATTTTAATGCTCTTATCAACATGGAAAAGTGGATCGGCTTGCTTTGTGCAAATGTTTTTTTTATTGAAAACAACATTGGCATTTACTGTGTTCAATTTCACACTAACATTCTCACTTGGAGCAAATAATCTCTCACACAATATAACACTGTCCATCAATAAAAGGGTGAAAGAAATACTGACGAGGTCCTGATATTGACGGGCGGAGAATTCGCATCAGCTGTGTGTGTGTGCTTGGCCATCATCAAGTGGTATTTCAGACTGGACGTTCTGCGATGATGATAGCTCAGTTCACAACGACAAAACACACAGAGATCACTTTAGTCTTTTCAATGAAACCATTTGGCAACTTTTTAAAAGTAAACTTTCCATTCAGAATCTTATTGGCATCCCTTTGCGGCGTCTCGCGCTCGTCATCCACTCAAAACGTAACGTTAACCTACTATCTGGCCGGCTCGCAAACCCAAACAAGTGTGTGCGGCGTGCCTGTTGTTTTGTTTCCGGTCTAGCTAGATCCGCTTGCGCTTTGGTCGACGAAGCAACAAAACGTCCTCACGCGGCGCAAGCCATATGTATGTATATATGTGTATATTTTATTTCTGTATTTTATGTAAACATTTGGTTCACAAAAATGAGCAACACACAACAAGGAACACTGCCCTTGGTCCTATAACCCAAAATGCACTCTGCTTGACTTGCCCTTCCATTTAATGTTTGACAAATTAACCGGAAATAATAGCAGCCTCGATTGTCAGAAAAGTTTCTTGACTCAATGATAAATTGGACTGACAAAAGCTAACACATTTTTTATACAACCTTGCATTAAAAATACAAAATAACTGCATTTATTCAAGATGATAATTAGCTGGATTAAATATGTAACCAGTATGCAATGCAATGTAGCATACTACTCTAATTCATTGCATTATGCATACCGTTTTAAATACTAAAAGTAGTATTTGCATATACTGCACAGTATGTGCAATCAGCAATTCCATTCTAAATCCTAGCCAAAAACAGTCCAGCCTATCTATTAAAGTTGCAATCTGTTCCATCAGAGCCTTTTCCATGATCTCTGGATTACTTTAAGCGTAGGATTATACCAAATTTGTTTCGGGAAAGCTCATGAGTTTCTTAGATGTAGCTATCTGTGCAGAGAAACAGAGATTGTGGGATCGTTGATGAAAGTGTATGATTTTAAAAGGCCTACTCACCAGTTAAACTCGCTGTAGTCATTGTGGGCCTCCCACCAGAAGTAAAACCACACCAGTAACAAGGAGAAAGTGCAGAAGAGAATGAAGGTCCATAAACACTCCCACTGGAACAGAAACACACACACACACACACACACACACACACACACACACACAAACAAATAGGAGTAAATAGGAGTTTAAAATAAATCGGTTCCATAATTTGTGTCGATCAACAAGTATTATTAAACAGGTTGGTATCAGCATGCAACAATACAGTCACTGTGAGAAACTGTGCCAAAAGATCTAGAGACGGAGAACAAAATTTCAAAATACTGTCAACACTGTTTAAAAATGAGTGAAATTTAATATGGAGTTCTCATAATGCCTCAGGACATGACTGCATACTCATATTAAACTCAGTTAATCTGAATAGAGCTGCTTTAATAGTGAGAACTGCCTTCATCACAGATTCATTATTAAAACATTAGTTCTGCTCTCAGCAGGGAACAACAGAGGGCCTTTCCTGTTGCCTGAATTCAGCTTCCTTTCTACGACATCAAGAGATGCATCAAAACGCAAACACTAAATTCGTTGCAAATCTGCAATAATTAAAATATAAATTTTCCCACACTTTACTCGCATAGTGTAACAAATTATGCTTTCTCATCCGATGGTCTTCGCATCAATGTTTGTTTAATAACTGGAAGTGCCTTGTTAAATATCCTATATTGATTTGTTTTATAGATAAATTATGGACTGAAATGAAAATATCATTGATTTGGTAAGCTCTTTTAGTACCATGTTAGCCACTCTGGTATTTCTTCTCCAGTTTACATCTTCCAGTGGATGGACTTGGTATTTAGCATTTTATATTAGCATTTCTCAAACATATATACGAACAAGTAGCCTATTCAACAACACCTTCTTTGAGACAGAGTTTAATTTTCAGCATATCACCAGCACTTCCCACACATTTTTTTGTTTGCACATACACCCCCTGGCACAGCCAACCTCTTAACAATAACCAATGTACTGTGAATAAAGTCCGAACCTAAAAATATCACCATTTATTTGTCTCACAGGGTAGTGCGTTGTCTACAGCACACAAGAAAATTGGGTTTGTGGATTAATTTAATGGCTAGTGTGCAATTACATAAACCATGAAAAACAATAAAAACATTCATTTATTTAGACATAATTAATGCTTTAATGTTCGAATGGACTAACGTTACTATAATTTTCAAATCATAGTAATTTTCCTTAATGGTTTTCCTCTTTAATCCACCCTGGTGATTTAGTGTCAGTTCTGTATATGGCAGACAACTTCTAATTCCTTCACATTATGAACTGAAAGGAGACAAAAATACAGGTATAAACCACCCAGTATAATGAAAACCTGATTTTTTTAGAACAGCATGGTCAAATAATTTTTTTTTAGAAATGAAATAAAAGTGAAAAATAAAATAAAACCTGGTTACATAAAGAAATTCACTCTGTTCTCATTGCAAAATAAAGACAATGCAGAACGACAGCACTTACTTCAATAAAAAAAATAGCGGGGACACAAAGTACTCATACTGTCAATCTTCTTCCTCATCACTACACAAAGAATGAGGATATAGTCTGCCATGAGGGAGCAGAGCAATGAAAACAGTTTTGAAATGTTCACCAAAAGCAGTTAGAAAGCATGTATTAATTCCTAAGCTCATCATCCAAAAACACCTAAATATAGATGGATAAAGAGGATTATGGGTAATTCTAAGCAGAAAAATAATTCACACAAATAAATGCTGCTAAACCTGAGATCTCACACCATCATCACAGGCTGTCTGAAATGCGCCAAATCAATAGCACACCATAAAACGGGTCAAATGTCAAATGTGGTTTTGTTTTTCCAAATGATTTTTCCATCGAGTTTAAAAATGACACCAGACTGAGAACAAGAGAAATGTTTAACACTGACATGAGATGTGGGTGGATGCAGGGTGTTGCTACACGGTTTAACATTATAATATACAGTATAAACAAATTATATTCATTTTTATTAGATAAATATTACATTTATGTTATGTTTTTAAAGATTAACTTTGAGTGAGCATTCGATGACAGCAAAGGTAATTTACATATGAAAAAGGGGGAAATGAGCATGCACAATTAAATATACAATACTGACCATGCTTTTTAAGCATAAGATTTATCATTATTAAGTCAGACTCAGATCATAATCATAAGTCAGATCCAGATCATAATCAATTGAAGTATGATTCGTTGTGGGACAAGTTTTGCGCCAAAGTTTAATAGTTTAAGTTAGGGATTTATTCACCATATAGCAACACCCTGCATCCACCCACATCCCATCTCAGTGTTAAACATTTCTGTTGTTCTCAGTCTGGTGTCATTTTAAACTCGATGAAAAAATCATTTGGAAAAACAAAACCTGACCTGTTTTATGGTGTGCTATTGATTTGCCGCATTCAGACAGCCTGTGATGTTTTTTACGCATAAGATTTATCATTATTAAGTGAGATCATAATCATAATTACCAAAAGCACATCTCTCCTCAACACGCTGCATAATTTGAAGTATCATTTGTTGTGGCCTTGTGGGACAAGTTTTGCGCCAAAGTTTAATAGTTAGGGATTTATTCATGGCCTGAATGACTCATCCCTCATAATCTTGAACACACAATCTTAAGATGAAGATATAGCTCAGCGTATGAATTGATAAACTCGGCTGTGTTTTTGGCACTGCTGTGCTTGTAGCAGATTGCCATGACATCATCAGGGTCAATAAGCAACAACCAGGAGACAACTCGACAGAAGGGATTCAGAGCAAACTGTTTCCTCTAAACGAGAATATCATCTTATCATTAAGCCTCAAAGAGCTTGTTTTCAAAAACGCTTGTTTGATTCTGTCCCGCTGATCTGAGATGGCAGCGCCAATTCACTACTTCATACCAAAGTAAACTCACTTTTTTCCTGAGGGGAGTGTTGAATTTGTATTGTGCAAGTCAACTGTCTGGACTTTGAGCGTCTTATTGTTACAATCACAGTTATGTCAGGCACAGAAACACTTCCATGAACAAATCTAAAGGTAAAATCGAGGTAACAATTCCCTTCAAAACGATCCCAGCAAAGCTTTGCATGGCACATTAGTTTTAATGCTGTAAAGTAAACGGCTTGGACTATCGCTAATTGGTTAAGGTGGGGTGAAATGGCATGGTTACAGTGGTTGCCTTTAATTATCTTCATTAAGTTAAACAGGCTTATCTGATGCTGAAATATGGGCATAATAACAATATCTCAAACTAAGATCTGCCAAGAACTGGCTGCAATTATGAAAATGAGCTTCTTTAGCATTTCCTGAGCAAAGAACCAAGCTGAACCACTGCCCAAAAACATGACAGAGGCATACAAACAGCAAAAAAAAAAAAAAAAAAAACGCTTTTCCTTGGAGTGCCTTGACTTTGTTGCCCCATAGTCATATCATTTATTCATCCAGTATTTACCGCACACATCTGCCAACTGTAGACTGACTGCTAAATATCTAGTCCACATAGGCAAAGGGCAAAGAACACGGGGAGGCCAGCTGCCCGATGTGAGAGAGTAAAGGAGAGGCAGTGGGTGGAAATGAGCGGAGAGAGAAAAGGTAGTTGGAGCAGCAGAATAACGTCCTTTCATAACAGTCCCTCAGCTGTAAGTCTCATCGGTGAGTGAAGTGCAAAATCAAGTCCCTTTTTTACAAACTGACCCATTCTGGAACAGATGTCACATAATCCATTAACAGAACCGTTCAAAGAAAAGATATGCGTTCTATTCATAGAGTGGTTATTTTACTGGTGTACAGAAGCAGCTTTCCAATACGGGTCTCAAAAACCAGACTAGACAACTGAAAAGAAATGTCACTGGAGGTAAAATTTAGATCAGGTGGAATTAAAAGTGTCAGTATAACAAAGACTATGCAAACTGACTTTACCAAACCACATGGATTCAATACAGCACTACTGGTGCTTACATCTTCATGGGTTAGTTGCATCATTTCTACTGAATAAACCAGCAGTAATAGTGGAAAAGGTGCTATGTAAATTCTCACTATAGTGTTGGCATTTACATAAGGGTATTTTTGGTCCTGAAAGTAGTTTCACTACAGCTCGACAGTGTCTGCCTGAAGGTTACAGTCAGACATGCTAGATGTCTAAATGTAAATGCTGTGATCCTGACTAATTTCCACTTGAAATTACACTCTGCTTATTTCTATTCAAAGAGTTTCCATTGATGTTGATTGTTATGTAAAAATCACTGTGGGTCAATAATGTGTAATGTTGTGGCGGCTGCCACAAAGAGTGCTTTCATAAGCTGCCTTTGCAAATGTGCAAAAGGAACAAAACGGAATATGTACTTTAAACATGGAAAAACATCTTCATCAAAGAACTAAATGTCAGATGTAGCTCCATTTAAAAGCACTGAATAGCCAAGATCTTTGTAAATCCATACTTCAAATGCTGTCATCAATTAGTCACCAACCCATTGAAAAGCTCCCTAAGGAACATAAACAGATTGAAGATGGCATTAAAAAAAAAAAAAAAAAGTTTTTGTCCATACAATGATAGTCAATGGAATCCAAAACAACAGAATAGACATTTCTGGATGAACTATCCCTTTAACATCTTTCTCTCTTCTTCTCCAATGTAAAATAATAACTGTAGCCTAATAATCTCCATGTTGATGGACAGGAAAGATTAAATCTGACAAGAACATGCATTGTAGGTCACCTTGTAGGAAATGCTGGCACTAGAATACACCCATAGATCAATTCATCAAAGCCATTTAAAAATGCTGCTCTCTTCTGTAAGCATGAACCCTGAATGACAGCAACAGCACTGGCAGAGGAGTGGAGAGAATCTGAAAGCAAAGTCTTCCTACACGTGAATCCAAGAACATTGCAGTGAACGGATTACTACGTGCAAAACAGCGTCTGGGGAACAGAAAGCAATCACAAATATAATCTGTATTCCTGAGGGATGGCAAGAGTTTAAGAGCCTCAGTTTGTTGCTGATGCGGTCTGAAGATGCATGTACAGGTCTGTGGGTTTCTTCCAATCCACTGGAAATGACAGTCTTCACCCTGAGGGAAAACACAGATTTTTTTTTTTTTTTTTTGGGTGGCCTCTGGCTGAGGCGGTGGCAGTTCTGTACCTGCTGTAGGCTGGAGTCACAGTCTGTCACTCTGCATCATGCCTGTGGTGACACCCTGCCCTCAGTACTGACTGGAAAAGGAGAATGTTTATACTACAGTGTTTTCACCAGACCAAAAGGTATTTGAACTCCATTTAAAAAGGTTAGAAAGATGTTGAAAGGGATATTTCACCCCACCTCCCCCTAAATATGGTTAGCATAAGCCTGATTTGTTATGAAATACACTGACAAACATTCTATAACCAAAGTGACATTTCAGTTGAGGAGTGCTGTATGAATGAAAGCAAAGTAAACAACTAGTTGTCTGCCGTGTCATTGACGCATGTATACCACACATTGCGAGTTAATCTTTACTGTCAATCACTAATGTTAGAGCTGTCAACCTCTCTCAGATTAAAAATGATAGAAAAGAGGGGAACTGTGTGGAGTGGGTAGATCCTGAGAGGTTTTGGCAGCAAATCTGAGAGGATGAAAGCAGGCTGGCGTAATGATGCTGAAAATTCAGCTTCGGTATCAGGAATATATTACATTTTAAAATATATTCCAATTGAAAACAGTTATTTTACATTTGAAATGATATTTCACATTTACCTTTTTAGTACTGGTGAGCATAAGAGACCTGTGTAAAAACAATACAGTACAAATCCTACACTTTTGAATGGTAGTGTATGTAACTGATCACAGTTGATTCACTACATGCCAGTCGCTGCTGTTATTGTGTATATTGGCTATACAGACCATGCAGGGGCCCATGGGAGAAAAGGACACTTCTATTCATGTGTCCTTTGTGTTGGGATGCGTAAACGGAAAAACTCTCAATTATTACTGAGGAGGGATCTCTTTTCAGTGGAGCACAGCTTACAGCTTAAACAGGAGACAATCACACATTTATCTGTCACACTCACACTACCCAGACACAAATACAGGCTTTATATAGAATAATTCAACAGAACATATTATACGTATTAGATCCCTGTATGCCATGCTGTTTTGGGGTTAAATCACTAAGCTTTTGTATTGAGTTTGAAATGCCACATGGAATCTCACCGCTCCAGTGATTCCAGAGATTGATTCTGGAATCATGAAATATGGATGCGCTTTGTATAATCCCAGACCTCACACCCCAGAGTTTAGTGTGTCATATGGGTGAGAGCTGGGCTCTGAAGCGATCGACAGTGGCGAGATGGGACAAAGGTCAAATTGTTATGTATGAGTAAAATATCATATCCTGTTTCATTTAAAAGTGACAGGAAACGACATTAGCTGCATTCATTGAGAACTGACACCATTCTATCTCTCTCTCTCACTTACAGACAGCTGAACTGGCTGTTTCTGTGGACAGGGTCAGGCCTCCCGCTATGGAGAGTCAAGACTGAGCCGAAACTGCTGACAACACAGTACAAGCATCTGAGAGCCAGAGAACAACAGGAAACCAGGGCAATGGCTTAGTCTCCTTTTGTGGAATTAAAATGGGAATGTATATCTGCTCCCCTTTCGCTCATTTTGTTTATTAGGCATTGATACAACTGCACACTGATTGGAGATATGCGATGCACATGTTCTGATTCCAAAAAACAAGCTCATGCCCCTACCATGAAGGTGGAACCATGGTAAGGCAATGTTTTTGGATGGAAATCCTATGACACTTTGATATACCACAAATATATTACCAAAGTACATTTCCCAAAACAAAAAAGCAAATATAAAGGAAAACATTATTTCATTATATAATAATATATAATATTATTTATAAAAGAATATTAATATATATAAAAGAAGTCTCTACTGCTCACCAAGGCTGCATTTATTTGATCCAAAATACAGCAAAAACAGTAATATTGTAAAATACTTTTCAGCAAGGATGCATTAAAGTTGCTTTATTTTGGATCAAATAAACGCAGCCTTGGTGAGCAGAAGAGATTTCTTTTAAAAACATTAAAAAAATCTTACAGATCTAAAATGTTTGAACGGTAGTGTATATATAACAGGTCTCAAGTCCTTCATTGTAAGTCTATGGAATTCTTTCATCAGTTTTATTATCACCCTGGCAAAAATAAAATTAAAAGTTTGTCCTGCATTATTTGATGAATCAGTCATGTCTATAATATAAGAATTAATAACAAATTTTACATTATTTCTACTGTAAATTTTACAGTAATTTTTTTTTACAGTAAAAGGACATGAAGTTTGCAAATGATATTCAAACTTACTCTCAGACAGATTCCTTAGACAAATATAGTTTGTGATGCTGTGATGCTCCTCCTTTCGCTATCGACATGCATCTGTACTGATAAGACTCCAACTTTATCTTGGTTTCTCTGACAACCATCTCTCCTGCTTCTCTCAGCAACATGACCACGGTCAAAAATCTGTGTCACTGATTTTCAACACAAAGTCATCTCCTTTTGCTCCCGTCTCATCTTACAGCCCGATTCTCTGACAAGCAATTGTGTCCCAACTCTCTTCTCCCACAGGGACCTTTACAGAGTACACAACTGAAAACAGTAATGCTCAAAGGCAAACTTTCTCTGAAGGAAAGCAAACATTTAATAAATGCACCTCCAGGGAGTTTTGGATATTTTATTTGCTTGCTTAAAAAACTTGCATGAAAAGGAAGGGTTATAGTTTTTCCACTAACACGTGTGTTTTTGAGCTACTGAAAGTCCTTAGAGAGGATCATGGAAAAGGAAAAAAAAAAACTAGAGGATGTTTATTAGCGAAACATTTACTGTGGCAAATCAAAGGGTACATACAACATGAAAGGCCACATGTTCCCTTGACGCTGTCCCTATTCCACTAACGTAAAATGTATACAGACCTGCAACGTTTTGATTAAAGTCTTCTTTTACTAAAGCACCCTCGTGGACTCTTGGCTGCGCTCACTGCATTAGACAATGAGGATAATACCATTTGTTGGCAGTCTGGAGGCAGCTCTTTCAACACACATATATAACATCACAATTCCCCTGATGCTTAGCACATGTGCTTTAATTAACTTCATGGAAGCGGTATCCTAGACAAAAAGTGCTTTGACGCATAAGAGACTGATCGTTACTTACTTATACTTGACTCTATTGAAGCAGACGTCAGCAAACCCCAGTCAAAAGACCCTCAAATAAAAAGATTATGATTAATGTCATTCCTAATTAAATGATTTTATCCTCTATGACTAATATTTGCTTGCTGAAGTAAATCAATTCCTAGAACATAATCTAATACATTAAAATCAGTAAGTCTTATGAAATCTAATGGCAGGCTCCATTTGGTTTTTCTCTTTTTTTAATGAATAAGGCTCATTAGTCTGGTTATTTCACATGTATACTATACAGTACAAATGTTGGTTCACTACTACTTTTTAAACGACTGACCTCTAAATGACCTAGAGTTCCTTTATAAGCTTGTGTTCTCATATTGACACTACATCACCTATGTCTATGCACAAAACAAAGATAGACGTGTCACACTAGTCTGGGTGACAGATAAAGAACACAAGGGAACACAGAGTTTGCAATCAGCCAATGAATTTCTGACCTGACTGCACAGTGACCCTTGACTAATCTGAACTTTGATCTTCTCAAAAAGGTTTTTCTTGGAAACTATGACTCATCATGTGACCTTATTAATTTCCAATCCCAGTTAACCTATTACACTTTTAAAACAATCTGTAGGCCTATATGTTTAGGTTGTTACTTAAACAGTATGACCCTAAGCTGTTTTCTGTGGGTCGCAAGATAAAGTTTCGAGGAGTTTGCAGTCAAAGAAACAACAACAAACATAATTCTATGTTTTTTTTATGCGAGACTTTTATTTTGAAAGACGCGTGGGAACGCTGTTGACTCTTCTGTCAGACGCAGTTTAAGTAAAGAGCGCCTGAGAAAAACGTGTTGCCTGATTTAGATTCTGCAGTCAGATGAGATGTCAGGTTATATGTCAGTATTATTATTTTAATGTTATTTTCATAGCTTGTTCCAAAATAAAAAGTCTCTCACCTCAGAAAAACGAACTTTCCTGTCCTGTTAGCCATTGTACTGTGCTCATAGCGCGTGAAAATGCGGCGGCACGGGATGTATATCACTTCATAAAGTGCAAAAATAAATTACGAGCATGCAACATCGTAGTTATGTAGTTGTCAATTAGTAAGTCATGAAATTACCAAAAAGGACCAATAAATTACGTAACTGGTAAGTCGTGTGTCAGCTGGGAAGGATTTGCATGCAGGCATGTTTATTCTATTAATCAGGAGCAGTTACCATATTTCCATTTTATTAACACTTCATGTTAGTATTGTGTATTTACCATGGTAACTGTTGTATCCATAACCCCAAAATGCAACTTTTTTTCACTTGGTGTTATTTTGTATATTTTAAATTGACTGTGGTGGCTTACCATCTTACTAACTTTATTGCATCAACAAAAACTAGTTTGGGACTGCCTTACTTTATGATGTTTATTCATCAGTTCTGGTCATAATATTATGATAAGTAAAGTGGGACGGTACTTGTGTGTCAATCAATTGTGTGAAATACATTTGATTTTTTTTTTTTTACGCAAATTTATTATAATTGCCCGTTCGCAGGCCCCTCCCACAAAACGGCCATTGTCCAATCACACATCATAGCAACCGTTACTATGTGAGCAGGTCCGTCAAACATTGACTCCAAGCAAGATGGTGAAGCGGTGCACCCACGGCGTTTGTAAATCGGACACTAGGTACCCCAAGATATTGTCTGGAGGAGTTGTGTTCTTTCCGTTTCCAAAGCCGAAAACACAACGTGAGTGGTGCCTACAATAGATAAAAACAGTGTGGACGGCCCCACTCCCAGTTAAATGTGTCGAACATGGTTAACGTTAACTCGCGTGCAGCGTGCGTTAGACTGAGATTGAGATTAGTCAAGGAAACATGGAGAAAACAGATCAAGAGGATCCACAAAGGAATTACGTTTTCTAAAGGGTTGTTGTTAACATGATATTCTCGGGGGGAAATGAGCAGTCAACTAGCAGTGCAGCACCCGTAACTTAGACTAACTTTACAGTTTTTAGAGGAGTGCATGTTCGCAACGGGGAAAGCATGAAGTTTACTTGACAACATCAGTTCATATATCAATATCATAACGAATAGAAATAACCTTAAATAATGTATGGTTATCTGCATCCTTCCGTCTCTTATGTATAGTTACTTTTTAAACACGAAAATCGCATTCAGCATGACACGCAAGCGGTTGCCGTGGTAATGAACAACCTGCTTGTTAAAGCGAATGTATCTGAGGCAAAATTACTAAATATGCAGCGCGAGTTATATATTTCTAACTCCAAACATTAGCCACTGAACCAGCTTATAAAATCTTCTTCAAGGCTGTGCTGGTTGCATTTGAGGTACAGGTCATGGGGTTTCTCAGATTTAGCTTGAGACCGGTATAAGCTTTCGACTCGATAAGTAGTCGTGTCTCCTTCATTGCGTATTTTTATATTTTGAATATATCCCTCCACTGCATACTGTAACCCCTTGTGCCTCGATCTGGAGGATATCGCTGAGGTATTGCTCCAAAAAAGGTCACTGACACGCACCCGTATACCTCTTCCCGTCATGGCAATCTGTCGCGCTGGTCGTGTTTGACCATTTGTTTGACGGGCGTAGTAACAATAACTAGGGGGCGTGGCTTTTGCGAACGGTCAATTATATAGGCTAATTAAATAGGAATTAGGTCAAATTCCTAAAAATAAAATTAAAAAAAGGTAGCGGCTAAATGACCATGGAAAATGTGGGTCCTATGGCCAAGTCAGTTGAGTTCCACTGTTCCACTGTTCCACTGGACACCACACAACAACAAACATGTCACGATCAGTGTAGTCTGATTCGCGAATGAACCACTGATGTGATTCTGAATATTTTGGGTTGGTTCTTTTAAAAGAATTGGTTAAACAGACTCTTTATTTGTTTTGAGTCTTCAAAGCTGCAGTCCGCAGTTTTTCCTCTTTGTCGCCCTCTCTGTTCGAAATCTGCAATTGCGGTCATTCGGGGAATTATCAACTTTACGTGAGTTGCACCTCGGCACGGCACAACGCGGATGAATCCAATGTTTTGAGGAGAGTGTGCAGCTGTCAGTCACCATGCCGGTGTGGATACTGTCATTCGGAATCATGGATTCTACTTTTTGGAAGTATGACCAACATAAGAATTTTCACCCTAAAATGTCATCTGAACAAGTAAGTAACATCCACTTTTGTTCTTCTGGCCAACTAAGTGGAAAAAAGCATTGCAGTAAATCGCGCTGATTAAATCTAACGATCGTTTATCATATCACGTCAAACCGTGCGAATTATACTTTGTTCTCAAATTGTTAATGTTAACAACATCAGCATTATGTGACTACATTTAATGCCCTTCCGATATTTATCCTCGTTTCCGCATGGGCCGGTTGCAGTCTCTTTTTCCAAACTCTCAGTCCAAAGTCTTTTGCATTTTACAACGGGTGAATCTCCAGTTGTCACTGGTGATTGTTGTTTGAACCTTTCAGGATCCGCCATCAAATTAATACGTTTAATTATATCAAGTGCTGTCACTGCTGTGAGAAAAGGCTATAAATCTCCACCTCCAGCATCCTCTCTCGCAATATAGCCTACTAGCCGAGACTCTTCTTTATGTGTACAGATGTGACGTAATGACGCAAAGACATGCTCGAATCTCCCGCGGAAATCCACCAGTACCACTAGAATTAAAAACATTACAAGCTTACCGCTTTGAATCGAGCTAAGGCAAGCAGATAGTTTTGAACACTGGCTGGTTATGTACTTACTCAAAAATCTATTTTGGATAATTTTTAACCCAAAAAAGTTACGGACTGGAGCTTTAAGTAGTAACAGAATGAAATGACCAAGAATCAGAAAAACCAACGTTAGCTTCTTTGAAATGATGCCGCTTGTTGGGGCAGTGTGAACCGGATTTAATCACTGTTGAAATCTGATCCAAAAAACTCCACCACAGCAAAACTGTTCGAAAAAAAACACTCAGGTAAAAGGTGTGTGCGATGAACTAAAATGAGACATCTTTAATTTTAGCTGTGGGATTTGAGTTTTAATAAAGTCTTCAAGTCTCAGCCAGATGGCTTAGAGACAGGGTAACTCACCTTGGTGGTGTCATCATGTGACCGCTGGTAGCGTTTCCAGCGGCAGCCGTATATTCCGGTTAGACATGACAAACACAGCTGTCTCTCATAGACCTGTAAGGGTTGGTGCTTCACCATGCTCCTTCAATCCAGACTCCAACCCACCTCACTATCATCCCACTGACCGCCAATGACCCTGCATAAAGACACACACAGAGCACTGCATAAAACAAACAGTAGATTAGCATTAGAACCATGTGACACTTCAAATGGCTGACACATCCATAAATCATAAAAGGGGAGGAATGGAGAACTGTGTTTTTTTACCAATTCCAACATTGTCACTGATCAATCCCATTCCCGGTCCTCTAAATACTGTAGATGCATAATTCTTAAAACTGACCATTACAGCTCAATTTGTGCTTGTTAAAGATGTTTTTTAATTTTTTAATTTTGAAAATTTACAGTTCAAAAGTTTGAAGTCAGTAAGATGTTTTTTATTAATACTTTTACTCCGCAAGAATGAATTTAAAGTCATTTATACTGTTACAAAAGATTCTATTTCAAATAAATGCTGCTCTTTTGAACTTCATCAATTCATCAAAGAATCCTGAAAAAAAAAAACACGCGTCACTCACGGTTTCCACAAAAATTTTAATCAGCCAACTTTTTAACATAGATGATAATAATATTAATATGAAATGTTTCTTGAGCACCAAATAAACAATTAGAATGATTTCTGAAGAATCATGTGACACTGAAGACTGGAATAATGGCTGCTGGAAAATTCAGCTTTGCATCACTGGAATAAACTACATTTTATAATATTAAATAAGAAAGCTGTCATTTTAAATGGGAATAATATTTCACAAAATTTCTATTTTTACTGTATTTTTGATCAAATAAATGCAGCCTTGGTGAGCATAAGAGACTGCTTTCAGACTACTTTCTGTCTGTGGATCAATCTTTTGTGGACCCTCAATTGCTCTCGTGTTCATGTGGGTCAGGCACCAGATCGGCGCTGTGCCCATAGTAATCATCACTGTATTACCCAAGAGAATAAATTCACATTCTTGCAGCTTCAGCCCAGAGATTTTCCACTGCTTATCAGTCTCTATGAGGTACTAAGCCTCTGGAACCCTTATCAGGGAGGGCAGTGAAGCACTGGCATCAGCCAAAACACTGTCATCTAATGCGACAGCTTTTTCATTTACACAAATCCAAGCACTGAGGAAAAGCTGACAGAGAAGTAATTTCAATGTTGTTCATTTTTAGATTTCCGCTACAAATCTGCTTAAACGTTTTACGTTTAAGAAACTGTGTTTAGAGTACCCATCAAAAGCTTGGGGTCAGTAAGATTTTTTATGTTTTTGAACGAAATTAATTATTATATTCAGCAAAATAAGCATAAAGTAGACAGTACAGACTTTTAAACAGTTACAAATTTTCTCTATCAAACGAATGCTGTCCTTTTGAAGTTTTTTCTGAGAAGAATTCTGCGCGCAACTGTTTTCAACATTGATAATAATGTTTCCTATGCCCAAAATCATCATATTGGAATGATTTCTGAAGGATCATGTGACACTGAAGTCTGGAGTAATTGCGTCACAGGAATAAACTACATTTTAAAATTGATTAAAATAGAAAACAGTCATTTTAAATTGTTAAATTATTTCACAATATTACGTTTTTTTCTGTATTCTTGAGCAGAGTAGAGATTTAAAAATCTTACCAACCGCCACCATATGTATAAGCATGACTATAATAACTCTGAGCACCTCCTCTTCTTATCTGCTAAATGATTCATTGCAGAGTTCACCCAAACAGTAATCAGGGACATCAGGCAGAGAATAGAGACTACCAGCAGCCTTTCATGTGCACTGTATTGGTGGGAGATGTATCCGGTAATTAGAGGACCCAACAGAGCAATGGGAGTTAGTTGCGTCACCAAGATCTCATGTGAATGTGCATGAGGAACATGGTAGCAAAGACATTTCTATAGGTTAACTGAGCAGGTCACGTCGCCTTATTTTGACAGCATGAACCTGCATAGTGCTACGATGAATGTTAGAGGCCACGCTGTTGGACTAGCATCCGCTAATTTGCTTTGCCATGTCCTTGGAGTTAAATATTTTAAATTATATTAAAAAGCTCCGCTTGTACAAGGCAGACTGAAATATGCTTTTTCAAGGGTGTGTTATACAACAAAAATAATTTCTTTCATAACAAAAATGAGCTTTAAATACTTCTCGTGTTCATTGCTGTTAATTAGCTGTCAGTGTTAGTTCATTAAAAAGAAAGCAATTATTCTTGCACTCCCATGCAGAGAAGAGAAACCATTTTGGAGAACTGTTGAATAATTAAGCATCTCCTGTATTTACTGCTGGGTGTGTGAAAAATTTAGAAGGGGACCGGTAATCTAACAGGTGGGATAATTATAGGGTTAATTCGATCTGGTAATGTCAGACATGGCTGAAAGCCTTTTTACGTCAACATTTTACCTGTTTAATATCTGCGTGCCAGGATACATCTAGAATTAACCATTTAATAAAGAATAAATCATCATGTATTTATTCATTAATATCCTCCAGGAATTAGATGGCTCAATAAATAAGCATGGAGGTTAAAATAATTAGGATTAGTGACTGTTGCCAGGAACTGGAGATGAAATGCAGCCGTCAGCGTTTCCGTGTCTCAACACCCTCAGAGAGGGAAAACATGCTATTACACAAGACCACGGTGAAGCAGCGCAAAACTCTGCTGTCTCTTTAAATATATCACCTTTCTGCCAGGTCACCAGTTCACTTAATTATCAGGTGAAAGAGAGAAGGTAAGCACTTGGGAAGAACTACTGATTCACTTTGAGACATTGTCAGTGGAATTGTGTATTTCCTCTATGATCGTATTTCCCAGAAGTTGCACCTGATTTATAAATTGTACAAGGTAAAAATTGCATTGTTGAGAGGGAAAAAAACACAGATAAGTCACATTCTATGCTTTGGAATAGCAGACACAGTATGTTTAAGATGATTTTTTTTTTAAAAGTCACATATTCTGGAAAATACGGTATCTAGTATGTACTATGATGTCACCCCACCAGCACTAATGATGTCAGCATAAAATGTCTAAGTAAGGGACAAAGTCACACTCAGCTTTCTCGTAATCCTCATAAATTATTTATTATTTTAGAATTGAGTCAGAAAGAAATATATTAACAATAAATAAATAAATAAATGTGGAAAAAATAACAACTTCATAAACACTGATGTTTAGATTTGCTCTCTGACTGATATTTTCAAGACTGTCATTCTTGCATCTTGAATAAAATTTCATCTGCATCAGCCAGCTAAATAATTTTAGCATAATGACATGTTGAAATCAACAGAATTCACATCAGCAAATGTTTACTTGTGCAATACATAAACATACACCCAAATAACATCAGTTGTCAGTTTCTGTCAACTAGTGTGAAAGTTTTCCATCTGGCAATCGTTGTTGTTCAGCGCTGAAAGCTCTAGTTGACTCTGGCGTCGTATTTTTAGGGTTCTGACATGGGTGAGACAGAGTTTAGGAACAATATTCTCCTTTTTTGCCGCTTCATTTCCTATTGCCAGAAAACAGCCTCCATTAAGGGAAACGGTTCAGCAGTTTGAATCTCAGATTAGAGTTAGAAGGGAAAGGTTGAGTTAAAAGGAACCTCCCACAGCAAAAAGAGCCAGTATCATTGACAGTCTCAAGAGCCTTAAGGTGGGGTCACATTAGTGAAAGTTTGTGGGCAAAAAATGTCTATTGTTTATTGTCATTAGTTTAGTGATGCATGAAGCACAGTTCACAGAAAAGTCACTTTCAAGCAGCTTTTTGTTGGTCAGTGTGGCAAATCCATGAACATGAACCCTTGGAAAGTCTGCAAGGAACTTTTTCACCCTGATACAAATTTCCCAATCATGAGGATTCATATTAAAATACCTGGATTTTGCCTGTGAAAGTCGCCGAACAACGGTAAATTTGACTGCACCTTTAGGCAGAAAAGTCCACTGTGAGTCAGTCTACTATTAGGCCTAGTATCTTAAACATGTTTACTATATACTTAGGTTAAAGTACTGATCACACTGAGCAAAAGATAAGCAGGTTAAACGGTTTACAGCCTGGTGAACAACTAATCAAGCCACTGAGTCATTTATAAGATGTCACTGTACCACGGTCAATTTGGTGAGACATTTAAAGTAACCGCAGACAATCAAGGGCTCCTCAAACTGATGCGCTACAAATGACTACCATCGGTCCTCGACAAGTGAAGAGACAATTGAAGAAAATGATAACAATCACCTCTTTGCCTTAGGGAAAGGTTGCAGATATTTCATTTTTATTCAGGCGACAGGCGTAAGATGTCAAATCTGATTGATTTACAGGACAAAGGTGTTGCATTTTCCACAGGAGGAGACAAATTGCTTTCTTCATGTGTATCAGGTAAATTATTCTTTAAGGAGCAATTTGTTCCAGTTCAGATGTTCAGAGTAACCGGTGCTTAAAGGGAATAAAAACTAAACACAGACACCCTTTGTGACTTACTGTTACCACAGAAAATAATACTGATTAACATGAGGAATCAGTTTGAAAACAGTAACAAAAAAAAAGAAGAAAACCTTACACTAGACTGGCATCTAACTAGTCTAAATCATGTTGTTTTTACTAAATGGAGGGGTGGTAATTAAGATGATACAGGCTCTGCCATGGCCTGACTCATATTAGCAGGTTGTTTATGTCTGACTCCCTCTGAAATGGAAGCGTTCCAATGCTGTGTCAGCAGCCCACCCCTACTCGCCCTCTCTATAACAACTAAAAGATATTCCAGTAACCATCTGTTTGCTCAAAACTGCCAAATACCTTGCGCAAAGCCCGAGTTAAAATACTCCCTTACAACGAGGGAGTGAATGTGACCTCACAGATCAGATGCTCACAGCCCCTTTTTAAAACACTTCAGGCTGGAATTTACAAAGACCACAAACAGTTCGGACTTGACCTCTTCCACAGCACACCTAAATAAACACAGACAGGGTCTGAGTTGCGGAGGACCAGCGGAGCTGGTGCGGCTGGAGGTGAAATAATATTTGGGGTGGTGGAGGTTGTTTCTTAGAATATTGTTTGAGAAACAGAGCCTATCGAACAAACTGAAAAGGATGCATACAACTTTAGTGGTTGTGCAATGTACCCTACGTTTGCCTATCAAAAAGTTGTATTTGGCTTTAACTTTTATAACAACCTTATTTCTCAAGAACTAGTAGATAAAACTTCACTCAAGAGATTGAAATTCATCCAGTATGGTATAATCTCCAAACATAATAAGACCAAGAGTTTTGCAACTTCAGGAGATTTTTATTTAAAGGGGTCATCGGATGTAAAATTCACTTTTATATGGTGTTTGCATGTGTCTTTGCAGCGTGTGGACACAACCACCATACAATGAAAAAAATCCATTCACTCCTTTTTTTTTTATCCTCAAAAAGTCTAAACACTCTCAATAATCAAGCCGTTTGGATTTTCCGAGCAATATGATGTCATATTGCTCATGCTCCACCCCTAATAAGGGACTGACTGACCTTATTAGCATATTTCCTGTATTAGCATATGTCCAATTTTAACCATAGTATGTACATATACAAACTTTACATGAAGACCCTAAAGAATCATACCAACTTGTGAAAAATGGACATCCGATGTCGATGACCACTTTAAAAAAAACAGCGAGATAAATCAAGAATATCCAGGACATTAAACCTGTGTATTGTGTAACACATTAAAAATTCAACAACCAGCATATCTGATGCCCAACGTGGGGCATATCTTTTGTGAATTAAAGAAAATGGTGAACAAAATAAGTGTCGCATTCATGTCAAATCTGCCTTTGGTGGTAGGTACTTCCATAGTTGTGGTATAAATATTTTATCAGATGGGTGCAGGGAGCGGGGCTTGATATTGCGGGGCGGTGCCATGGAGGATTTTAAATAAAATCCTAATATTAAACAGCCCAAACAACACCTACAGATGAACATACAAAATTTACGAGGACAGAGTTATGTGAGAACGCTCAGAATTAATGATTAAAAGTTAAAACCAACCACTGCATATTTCACTGCATGACGGCAGCACAAAAATCTGCATTTTACCTTTTGATACTCAAATATAAGTTTGGCACTCAGGAGTTAGGGCCGGTTCACACAGAAATCAAACACTTTCAAAGCAAAAACGCAACCGGTTTTAGAAGTTGAACTTACTTTTCTTGAGCGCCACGTTTTTAGAATAGGGAAACAATCCAACCCTCTCCATTGACTTTGTATTGCGTGAAGCTGCCTCCTTGTCATTTCTTGCTTCTAACAAAAGACAGAACAATGCCTAAAAGCTACGGTGTGACAAGGTGTACAGCAAACAAGCTAAAAAACCCAGAACTACGTTTTTTATAAGCTACCGAACCGTAAAAGCTAGCCTTTAAGGAGACAAATGTGGATACAGGCAATAAGACGTGAAGCATCAGCAGGAAGAATGGGTAAATTGTGGGATCCTGGCACTCAGTATGCCTACGTGTGCAGTAAACATTTTGTCACTGGTAAGTCAAATATCCAAATGTCAGTTTTATATATTATATTTCTGTAAGCTAAGCTATTCTGTCGCCGATTACGTTCCCATCCAGTGGGAGTAGTTCCGAGAGTAATATGACACGTTGCGCTCTGTCTCAATTCCTTGTATCCATTTTTGTGTCCTTAAACCATTTTTTGTGCCCATTTTTTGGGGGTGGAAGGCTTATGAACTTAGTTCTGTTTTTTTAGCTTGTTTGCTGTACCCTCTCACATAGCAGCTTTTAGACATTGTTCTGTTTTTTGTTATAAGTCAGAAATGACAAGGAGGCAACTTCATGCAATACAAAGTCAATGGAGAGGGTTGGATTGTGGGTGGGTGTGGTTTTCAGATGATGCGTGTCACTATGCTGTGTCATGTGCGAGACGCGAGCGCATCGGTTAAATACGTCCGTCTAGCACGTTCACATAGAAAAACAATGGAAAAGTAGCACAGTCGAATGGAAAAACGTGTTCTGTGTGAACGGCCCCTAATGCCAATGAATGCTTTAATCAAAAACTCTATATTATTTAGTTGTTCACCGATGTCTGCATAAACGGTGTACAACAGTGTCATTACAGTGCGAATAAGTTCTGAGACATGCTGGTCCTCAACTCCATGCGAGAATGGCTTTTGAAATGGCCTAAATTCATAAGTCATAAAACCATATTCGACAACATATAAAAACGAAATAATCTTTAGAGTAATTTTATGAATACATTTTATGAATTTATGGGTACTTCTCACAGCAATGTGTACTGGCCGCAAAAGCTTTTTTTGAAAATATTCTTGGATGCTATATTATTTATGGAAAAACCGCTCAAGTCCAATTAGGCTTATTCTTGGTGACAGAAATTGAAAAATTAAAAATTCTGTTGTGAAGAAAGACGTGCCAACTTCGCAGTCCACAGCTCGCTCAGAATTCTAATGAGCATGGCAAAATGCTGATGTGAAAATCTGTTCATTCAGAGGGTCCAAAATGCCAACATAGCACAACATTACAACTGCGTATTAATGCAGTGTTTTATAATCTTTTAGGGCAGCTCATGACAGAAATATTGCAATGGAAAATGTTTATGTGACAGCAAAATATGTTGCTTGTGAAACATTGGACCACTATTTAAGTGACACAAATGACACATAAATCCCCAAGTCATTACCTCAAGTCAAGATATGAAATGTACCCGAAGAGAATGCATGGGGATTGCAATCTACACTGGCAGAAAGCATTAATGTGACCACAATCAAATTGTATGAGACAGAGGAGAGACCATAATTCTTCATACTGTCGAGAAAACAATGGACCTCTCTGTCATAATGTCAGAGTTCTGGTCCAACATAATTTGGGAGTACTGTAAAATAGGGGTAAGCATGAAGCTATGGCACATTCCAAATCAAATGCTTTATTTTTGACATGCTTATTTATTATGCAAAATGCTAGTGTAGATAAAAATGTACTATTATTTATTGACTGTCTTGCACAAAAATGGGACTTAAGCAAATAAATAAACTGTCTGATTCCATATATATAAAAAATAATAATTACACAGATCTTTGGAATACTTTATTCCTATTATTCAAATGTGGAACAAAGTGTCAAATATTTTTTATAACTACAGCTAAACTGTATATTACACCATTGTCCATTGGCAACATACATACCCTGGATACCCATGCCACTTTCATGTATCACTCTGCATGCAATGTCTCTATTTTTTAGTAGCTAAGCCAACAGATTGTTTTCTACGTTGCAATGGACTATGGGAGGAAAACCTGTCACTCACATGAGATCGCAGCAATAGTAAACCACAAAGATCCAAAGATCCACTTAAAGCTGCAGTAGGGAGTTTTGAGAAAACGTTGACTTAGCCTGAAAATTTGAACAAGCACAACCTACAGGTCCCACCCCCTTGCTCTCTGCTGCGCTACAGCCCTCCCTCCACAGCTTGTCCTCCACAGCGGAGCCTGTCGTGAACGCGCAGGCTAGTAAACAGGGCCACCGATAACAGCGGATAAAAAGTTATATGGCACATTCACTAATAGGAACTAAACGTCAACAATATGCTTTACATTGACTATGGCCTGCCCATACTTTGACTACAAACTTGGTCCTCAAATCATTATGTATTTTGCAATAGCCTACATGTAACTTTATAACGTTGCACTCTTTCTATAAGTTATAAATAGCTAGTAAGATAACGTTAATATAACGGTAACTAACGTTACAGTATGTAAGTAATTATTCTAGTGATATATAATGCTAGATAAGGTGTGCTAGTACATTATTTCAGCAACATGACAAGCCAGTGAATTAGCAGGTTTCAATTGTTGCTTAGCAGAGTGCGTGACATTTTATCTACATGTTATGCGGCTAGAGTTGACACCGAGTCAATGGGCTCTGTGTAATTCTTTCTTTTTCGCTTGTTTATCGTAATCAGTCTTTTTCCTTTTACCTAGGGCTGGGACGGTTACCGCATTACCGCAATACCGCGGTCACGTGACTCCAACCGCGGGTCTGAGCTCGTCACCGTCATCACCGCAAAAAAAAAAAAAAAAAAAAAACATTGGCCTGCACATGTGTGCACGTTGTGTCTAATGATATGGATTCATTGATTCTAATGACATGGATTATTTCTAATGATAGTGTGTCTTACATGGATTCAAGGTTTTCTAAACAAAACTTATCAAAAGATGGAGCAAATCCCTTTCGCGAGTTGGGGAGCGCAATGTTCCATGACACATAGCATTACATTCGTATTAGAGATGCGCGGATGGGCTATTATTATTTCATCCGCAACGGAACCGCAGCACAAAACGCATCATCTGTCCGCCATCCATCCGCACCAACGTTTTTTGATCAATTTTCGTTTTTTGAATTTTTTTTATCAGTTTTAAGGTCTATGAGCGATGCAAGGCGCTGCTGCCGCGAGGCTAGAAAGCTCTTGGCTGTTCTAGAAAGGAGACTGCGCATGCAGCAAATATATCTAAAGGCTAAAGTCCCTAGTATAGCCTATTGGCTATGTTGTATCCTCAGAATATCAGCAGTGAACTCCGTCTCCGATGGGCGCACGAGTTTCGGTTAATATATGAGACGAGCTCCAGTTCACGCGCAAGAGATCGCACCGTCGCTTCCACATCGTCCTGATTATATGTCTGCTATATTTGTATAATTCCAGGCAATTAGTTAATGAAACAGTGATTAAAATTAAGATACAATTTATACAAAACGAAATTTAATTTAAAGAAAGGCTTTCTACAAAACAAAACTTAATAAAGTGGTCAAAATCATGTCTGACCCATCTTATGATCCTATCTTACTCATGGTGTTCACTTTTCATATAATCGACATAGATTAAATAAAAAATAACATAATATGTTAACATAAATATGGAATATCATTTTTGTAATTAAGACATGTTGGAAAAGCTGTTCATCTTTCATTTCGTTCAACATCATAATGTATTCTCCTGAAAATGATGAATTCAATGCGAATGTATCTGAGAATATTCTTAAATTAGGAAATCTATTCAGTGATTGGTTCATGCCAAATTACAGCTTAATGAAAATCGGACTCTTTCAAATTGTGCTCGTTTTTTTTCGGATGTAGGTGAAAATATTTAGTCTGTCTAGAAAAAACGCCTTCTGGTGAGTGCGCGGAAGTCTGTCGGGGGGGGGGGGGGGGGGGGGGGGGGGTTGGGTGTTTAAAGCGGTTTACCGCTATACCGCGGGAATATCTTGCTTTTCAACCGCGGTTAGAAAAAATCCATACCGCCCCAGCCCTACTTTTACCTCTTTGTTTTATGAGCAGGTGTCACTCGAGAATTGGCAGTTTAGGTTGTTTCAAATTCTCCGTCATAAGCACAGCTGCAGCACGCCGGCAATCTTGAGTTTGAACGACGGCTCGCGCTGTGCAAGAGAGGGGTGTGATCAGCGCGTACACGAGCGTGATTGACACTGCTAAGACATTCCTCCTGGCTCTGATTGGTTGTTTCTGACCGGGAGCGTGTATTTCTGCAAATGGCAATAGGACCACTGGGAGGAGCCAGAAGAGCTTGATTTTTACACAGATTATCTGTCTCATATTCTACTGTCAGGACATAATGACAGTTTTAACAAATATGTAAAAAATTTTTTTTTATAAAAGTTACCTACAGCAGCTTTAATTCCCGATTAACTAAGTGAAGCCCCACCCTACATTTTTTCTTGTTTGAGAAGCTGTTTCACTCTAGCCGCATTTCCACCGCAGGAACTTTCCCCAGGAACTCGGAACTTTGGGGTGGTACTCGGTGTGTTTAGACCACAGGAACCAGGGTCTAAATGAAATCCCGGGTAAAAAATGTCCCCCTCAGAAAGTCCCTTCTTGCGAGGTAGTACTTTTTTCAAAGTTCAGGAACTTTTGATGTTGGGACTTGGCACTAAAGATGCTGATTGGTTGGGTTCATGTCGCATTTTGATTGGTTGACTCCACGCAGAATTTAATTTTAACGACCATTTTTAAAAATCTGTTAAAAAAAAAGTTCCTGGGACAAATTGTTCTGGGTAATTTCGGTGGAAAGCCGGCTGTATGTCGAAAGAGGGAAACACTGTAGGCTACTTTAACAACTTCCTTTTAATACAAATTTTAAGCTAATCAAGTGCAAATAAGATAAACAAAATAAATCATCTGACTGTACCTGATCCCTTACATGACATATCCATTTATTCCTTATATAAGAGTTTAACATAATGTATTTTAAAAGTGGGAAAAGCTAATTAAATCAGCAGTTTTTTTAATCAGTCTCTGTCATCTAAATTAATCAAAGGCTGGTTTAGAGACACGTGGCAATCAAAAACAAATAAGCAAGTCCCTCATTTCCTACTAGTAAATGACTAATAGACTGTCATATACCATGACAACTATAATAATCATGATAAAACGCTCAAGAATTGGTGAGGGTATATGAACTGGGTCACATGTCCGATGAGTTTCCTTATTCATTTCTCATTCACTGAGAACTCTGTCCTCTTGGATGGAGAGTTCAAGCAAGCAGTTTTCGTCATGTCTCCCAGGACAAGGAGAGGACATCTTCACTGGACAAAAAAAAAAAAAAAACACCCAGTCAGCAGAACGCTGAGCAATGAGCATCTAGGAAGACCTTGTTCTGATTGATCGAAGACACTGTAATAGATTTGAGTTAAATATAGTTCCCTTCCTCTATTGTATAAGCTGCATGCCGTTGTCTTGAACACGGATGTTAGATGCTGTAATTTATCCACTTGACGTCTATTTAGATTAGAAGAAACATTCACTGTCAGGACACAGTGACTTTTCAATTTAAAAAACAAAGAAAATTATTCACTGGCCCCAATTAAAATGTCATAATAAACGGAAAAAAACTAACAAACAGGCAATTACAAGCCATTATTAATCCAACTAATTTATCTGATATACAGTTTCAGAAAGCAAAATGAATCACTCTAAACCAGGCCCAATTAAAAGGGTATATTTGAAGGCATTATTTAGAAGTTGTGACAAGTGACACAAAGCACTTTTCACAGACTAACTACCGACAGTGCTAAATGCCCATCAGTGTAATTATAAGGGTAGCAATATAGTGTTACAGACGCCTCCTTCCTCCCTGACTGGAGACAGTCTATGATTTAAAATGCCACAGATGAGATCTGGGCTGAGGCTGTGTACTCAGAATATTTTAAGTTACTCACTGGCACTAATTAAAAGCAGCAGGTGGTGCTATTTGGGGGAAAAGAAGTGAGACAGTAGAGGAACAAAAGGCGAAAATCCTAACTAACCTGCAACACGCCACATATTTTCACAAGTCTAAGCAACAATAGCCAATAACTCATTTGCTCAAAAATGAGAGGAGACTCAACTTGCAATTGATTTAAATCGAGTTATGTTACCATGTTGCTAAGATAATGGAATGATAAAGCATAAAATGTACACACAAATATTAGGTAAAATAATACATTTCCACTGCCATTCAAAAGTTTGGGGTCAGTACAGTTTATGCAGTAAAGTACAGAATATGTAAATCTGTGCAGCATGCTTTCCTCTCAATAACAAAATAAACAACAAAAATTAGAATACAGCTAGCATTTTTTAAGAAATCATAAGAAAAGCATCTGATCATAGCAACGTGGATATGTTTAGACTCGCTCTGCAATTCAGCACTACAGTAAATTCACTTATATAGAGCACGTTTTACAATAGATTGCTTAAAAGCACGCAGCTTTACAGTATTAGACATGAAAAACGGTGTCAGTGTCCCGTTTCATCCAAAGTACAACTTCATTTTCTACTATAAAGCGACTCTCCAGTGTGTTCGTGTTTTTATCTGCAGATGTCTGATCTCGACGGACTCAACAGAAGAAATAAACCAGATAAGAGTTCTATGTGAA
Organism: Rhinichthys klamathensis goyatoka; assembly: GCF_029890125.1. Lineage (NCBI taxonomy): Eukaryota > Metazoa > Chordata > Actinopteri > Cypriniformes > Leuciscidae > Rhinichthys > Rhinichthys klamathensis. The sequence goes on from NW_026606829.1 coordinate 789,063, forward strand.
AGAAGGTGGAGCCTCAGCGCACACCTACCTATTACGTAATCACCACCGACCAATGGGAGTTCGAAGGTGTTTACCAGCCAGAGTGGACTTTTCCAGTAAGTTTGCTTTGGCAAGCCATTTCGAACTTCTGAAGCGAACACAAACCGAACTTCATTTTGGCCTGATTTTGTTCAAATTTACGTCATATCAGTTCGTTCTTTGATTTCGCTTGAAGTATATCGGGGCCTTAAGAATGCATTAAATTGCTCAAAAGTGACATTAAAGACATTCATAACGTTCCAGAAGATTTCGAAATAAATTAAATGCTGTTCTTAACTGCTGTTCTGATAATAGGAAATGTTTCTTGAGCAGCAAAAAAGAATAATTTCTGAAGGATCATGTGACTGAGGACTAGAGAAATGGCGGCTGAAAATTCAACTTTACTATCACAGGAATAAATTGCACTTTAAAAACTATTTTATTGATTTTTCAGTACTGAATGAAATATATAAACAGGATTCATTTATAATTAGCATTTTTAGCTTCAGTTTTGGAACTGCAACAGAGTGCATACAACAGTTGACAAAATAAATCTCTCTCTTTCTCTCTTTCTCTGACATCTTTAACCCAAGCTTGTCTTTGCACATCAGAGACAATAGTTTTAATTACGAGCAGAAAGCTTTAAGATGACAGGGCATCAATTCTCACCCATACATCATTGTGCTAATGTGGAACAGAGCCATTTTTGAAAGATCAAATGTGGTTAATTTAATCCCCACCATTTATTCAGGAGAGTACTACTGGAGCTAAAGACATAACACCACTTAGTGGTGCTCTTTAAGTAATCATTCCTCCTTAGCCAACTAATTAACTGCCTGCAATCAACCATATTTGGTTAGAATTTACTCTTGTGTCAAGCTTTCTCCAGTTGCATTTTGAGAGCCTTTTAAGGATTTGTTCAGACTTCCAGCAAAAATCTGGCATGTTTTTAGGAATATTGGCAAACTCTAACCCTAAACGGGGGGTATTAGTGTGGAATATCAAAACATGGAATTCAAACAGGATATTTATCGTTTTATTCCTAAAGCAAATTTTTTTTTCTATAAAAAGCGGGCTTTGCCATAAAAATGTTTTCGAATAAAATATCTTAAAAGAGTGAAACAAAATGAAGGACTTAACACCTCCTACACACGAGGGACAGATCAAAACGAACAACAAACCAGCACAAACATACTGTGTTCAGATGGCTTCACTAACTCCAAACAGAGGGATGCTGAGCTTGGCACGTTCTCCATTCAGCTGAACCCGCTGCCCTCCTAAATGCTAATGCAGAAAGCACAAGAATGGCCTAATGGAGCAGTTTGCAACAACCACTGGAGATTAAGTCCAGTGTGAGGAAAAAAAGTAATTCTGGATCAGACCTTAATCATACAGTAGGTGCTGAAACATTTCCCTGGAAAACCAGCACCTGACAAAGGCATTCGAGGCATGCGGAAACAGTTGGAACATTATTCTGGCAGAAACGAAGGCCATCGAATCCTTAACCCTTCCGGTGCCATATGAAATCTCAGAGGCAGTAAACACAGGTGCCATCTGTCTGAAATGGCAACATGGGATACGTGGCTAATTCATAGTTTCAGTCATGTGACTGCCGCGGAGAACTGGAGGGCAAAATATCCCTTGAATTACAGCACAAGCTTGTTCATTTTTCCATTTGTTTCAAGGAGCAACTTTTTAGATCACCACTCAAAAGAAAAACAAAGATATGTGAACAAACTACAAGTTTTGGGCACTTGCGTTGCAATCAATACAGCACCCGCAGCAGTATTCTGCTGCACATTAAACAATTTAAGTTACGATGAAACAAATTGTGAAGCAAATCCAAGTGTATTACTGAAAAAAATTAAATAAAGAGAGAGGATTCTTAATTTTAAGCATAGTTTGTTTATTGAATGTTGAGGTGTTAAGTAGTTTCTTTAATGTTTTTTCTGTGGGAAAATGGTTAATGTGAAACGTTGCACACTGCATTAAGATTCTGGAGTCATCTACTTGCTGGTACATAGTATGTTATATTAATAAGGTTTAAATTGAATTTGGTCCCCCAATATCACTGTCTAAATTAAATGAGCCATATTAAGCATTTTCTTAATGGTTTTCAAAGGGAAAATGCTTAACATGAAATTTAATGTGCTGCATTCATATAGGCATTGCTGCTTGCCGCAATATACCGTAGCATGCATCATTAATAAGGAACATACAGAATTTGCCCTTTAATAGCACCATCTTAGTACATTAGTTGGTAAAAGCTTAGTACATTAGCTGGTAAAAATAACTAGAGGGCAGCGGAGGAAAGCCTTGTTTTGCCCTCCAGGTTTGACGTCACGTGAAGACTATGTGCACCAGTGAGCTTCAATTTGTTCGCTGATGATATGATACAGGCTATATATTTAATCATCAAACACTACACCTCTGCTTTGCCTTAACCTGTGCTCCAAAATTAGCTAAATCATATCATATCATTTCAATTAAAAAAAAAGTTAGTGTGAGGGGGGCAAGAGCTGATCCTCTACCTGACTCCATCTTATCCTGATGCAACTTTTCAGACAAAACGTAAGTGAGGACTCACAATCGATTTAAACTAACCACAGATTTCTGCTGTAAGTACCAAGTTAAAAATCATCCACCATCAAGCACAATGAATATTAAGGGAGCAATAGGTGATCTGGGAAATGCTAACTTTAGCCTGCTAGCATTGAAAGCATATGATTCCACCCTCCCTGCAAATCGCCATCCAAAGCCATGCCTCTTCCAAAACACATGAACACGCTAAAAATGGGGAGTTCGGATAATTGTACTGACTTGGATCTTTAAATTTCGTTCATCAAAATGAACTAATCTTTTTTCGAGTCATTTCATTAATTTCAGCAGAATGTATTTAAAATGTTACATGTTAGCCAAATTCCCCAAACACATCAAATGTTTATCGCATTTAGAATAAGAAAAAAATTGTAATGCAAGGAAAAGGTCAAATTATGAGAATTATTATACGATTAATTAATTTATCTTGGTCTTCAGGCTATGCAGTCTGTTAGTTTACCTCACCTCCCGAAGCTGTTCGTTCATCCCGTGACATCCTCATAAACTGAGCTTTGCAGTCTGTAGTATCAGATACAGAATTGATTAGTTCACGTTTCAAGTCTATCGACTTCGGGTTCGAGTCATTCGTTCATCACGTGACAGCAACATAAGCTGAGCTATGCAGTCGGTACTGGATACAGAATGACTTCAGGTTCGAGTCATTCGTTCATCACACGACAGAAGAATCAGACCCGAAGACTCGAGAGGTGAACTAATCATTTATCTTTCCGGTACTGACAGCATAGCCTCTATGGGACTGACAGGAAGAACGAAAGACTCTGACCCGAACCCGAAGACTCGAGAGATGAACTAATAATTTCTGTTTCCAGTACAGAACCTATTGGATGTTGCGCATGCGCAGTCAACACAAAATGAACGAATCACTCTCTGAGACAATTCGGAGGTCCAGAGTCATATTAAAGATTCGTTCAACAAATCGTTCATGACCGACCCATCACTAGAACACGCACAGACCAGAAGCGAGACGAACAGGCCAGGGACAGCGTTATTGGATTATATCATGATGTGTCATTCACTGGTGAGAAAACTTTACAGTACAGTGAGTAACAGTACTACAATAACGAACGTAAACAACTGTTTGCCTGCCATTCTCCCTCTGTCTAAACAGTGTACGTGAACGTGCTGATTATGTATGATGTCTGCGTGAACAGGCTGTGCAGTGATATGCAAACACACGTTGACTTACAGGGAACACATGCCTTCATTTCCTTCAGACCGAACATTGTATGGTCCTACGCCTTCCACAGACGATATTTATAAAAATACATTAAGACTGCTTAACATAGTGTTTGCTATCAGGATATGAGGAGATTTTCAACCATCATAACAAAAAAAAAATTCTGTGTAGAATCTCCTATTGCACCTTTAAAGACCCCCAAGTTTCAAAACACACCTCATCAGATGCGGTTTCTTAAGAGGGTAGGTCTACGTCCTTTGGTCCACTAATGATGCAACGCTGTGCTTTGAGTATCAGAGTCTCGTCCATTATTCCTTGACATGTGGGAGGGGGGTGTGAACTAATCAAAGACAGCACATGGCTCAGCTCCCACAGGACTGACAATAATAATAGGTCATCTCACAGCATCACCCGGCTCACTTACGATAAGGAGGGATAATTCAATGTTAAACCTGTCATGCTAGATAAAGGAAGACTGTTTCCTTAGAAATGGGCGGCAGTGGTGTTTTTACTCAGCTAACTGATGTTTGAAGAGATCTTTATTCTTCGCAAACTAACGCTAATAAAAAAAGTTAAGTGTATGTCGCAAGATACAACAGCAATTGGTTTAATTTCAGCTTTTGGTCTTTTTTTGAGTCTAATGGCATTTTAGATGTGTCAAATGGAATTTAAAATCTAAAAGTCTTCATGCTAGTATTCCAAAATAAATAACTTTCTTTAAAACGCACAAATGTGACTCAGTCAGAATTAACTTTTAAAGCTGCATTTACATTGGTCAAATCAAGGGCAAACAATTAAGATACAGATTAAACGGATTTACAGATTAACAGTGACATAGAGATATAGGTTATGATTGTACTGATTAGATCATCTAAAGTACCTAAAAGGATTTACCTGATTAAAACATGTTCCTGTATCAACATTCTTTTGTTGGACCGGCAACATTCCTATTAATGACTGAGTGTGTTGACTTTACATGCGTAAGAATATTTCAATGTTTATCAGAATTTTGTCATATTTTCTGACAATCTACAATCATGTAAAATAATGAAAGTGAATGGCCAAACCAGAGTAAGCTGTCAGTCACCACTCTTTTGGATATTCAAAAGATTCAAGAGCTTAAAGTTATGAGTAAACATGAATGTTGCTCCAGAAACAACAAATGGATGTTGAGGGGGAAACCAGACGCGATCGTGTCACCTGGCGTCAACAGAAACTACGTATCCGTGTGCCAAGCAAGAGGAATTCCAAACAATACAGTTTGTTTACAAAACAATAGACCAACGCTACTTTTGCGTCGTCGAAGGGTAACGCCCCCTTTTGGGGGAAAACAAACGGATTCCCCTGAGAACAGAACTCGCTCCAAATCTGCTAAGTTTCTTGATAGCAAAAATGGCACAAACTTAAAGAAGCTACTGTATACGGGGTTACAGAGGTGTCCCTTTGAAATGGTCGAAACCTGGATTAATGACCCCACGCAGTGGCCAAAAATGGACAATTCAGACATCTAACGTTACCACCATCTCGTGGAATCACCAAGTAAATAACGTTAGCCTATTTTTTTTGTGTCATTAACACACTCACAGTATGACAAACTAGACGATGAGGCCATGTCACTTGTATCATATTTAACTTGGTTTAAGCTATTGACATAGTTGTGTTGTCGACTAGCTATACTAACGTTAGTTAGAAAGACGAAGCTGCTAGCAGCTAACGTTATGTGATTAGCTCTCACTAGGCACGCTACCTTGGCTGTTAACTGATTTTACTGTTGAAATAGGCCTAGTGGCAGGCTAGGGCTAAAGTGGACTTGGCTGGTTTCTGCTTGTGTCTAAATTGCTTTAGGCCTATAACTTTTCGACGAGCACTGCTCTGGGCTACATGTAACAACATGAACGGCAGTAGATCAAGCCTTCTAGGCTAGATAGGATAGCGTAATGTCACAACATCCAATTTGATAGCCCCGTACATACATAGGTCCTATACATATTCTGCCGTACACTGTAAACCTTTTTACAACTTTCAAAGTCCTAGCACTTTCTAGACACAAGCAGAAACCAGCCAAGTCCACTTTAGTCCTAGCCTGCCACTATTTCAACAGTATAGTATAGCTAGTCGACAACAAAACTATGTCAATAGCTTAAATCAAGTTAAATGTGATCCAAGTGACATGGCCTCGTCGTCTAGTTTGTCATACTGTGAGTGTGTTAATGAAAAAAAAAAATAGGCTAACGTTAGCTGCTACTTACTTGGTGATTCCACGAGATAGTGGTAACGTTAGATGTCTGAATTGTCCATATTTGGCCACTGCGTGGGGTCATTAATCCAGTTTTCGACCATTTCAAAGGGACACCTCTGTAACCCCGTATCCAGTAGCTTCTTTAAATACCGCTCACGGTCCTCGGCCGGCAAAGAGAGTGTGTATGTTTGTGCCTTTTAAGAAACTTTGCAGCTCTAGAGCGAGTTCTGTTGTCAGGGGAATCCGTTTGTTTTCCCCCAAAAAGGGGCGTTACCCTTCGATGACGCAAAAGTAGCGTTGGTCTATGCGTTGACGTAAAATGTATTTTGGTGTTCCTTGTGCTAAACTTAAATGTAAACATCGATCTTAATAGCATTCAAAACAAAACACTCAAGTTGTGGTAACATATTTGCAATATGTAAATCTAAATTAACAGGACAAGGTTTATAGTTGCGTCCCAAATGACACACTATACACTACTTATGCACTATGTATATCCAATATACTATGTGTGATGTACTGTATATCCTATTTACTGATTCTCTATATAGATCAGTGGTGTGATTGTGAACACACTACTCGCACTATTTATACTAAAAAATATCATAGAATAGTGCATAAGTATGCAAATTGGAACCCACCTCAGGTTTTATCTGATGATGATCCTAACAAAGTAATTTGTGTGTAATGGGTGGAGCTAGAAGGTCCCTACCCATAACTGTATCCCTCCACCCATTAGATCCATTAGATAGGTGAAACTGAACTAAGGCTGCGTCCAAAATCACATAGTCTCTTGAGAAGGTACTTATTTTGAACAAGTAATTACTTCACAACCTCTAAAATGTTCTATAGTATGAATGTGTAGTATGGATGTAATCCTACAATACAAAATTCCCCATGCTGTCATTATCATGTGACCTGATAGTAAAGTGTGCGCAATTCAGAATCTCGCCGAAGTAGTAGGTCAGCCGTGTACTTTTTTGCCTATTCATTTACGAGTACTGTGATTTCAGACAAACTTATTTTTTCACATAATGTTTTTGGCCTACTAGTATGTAAGCATGAGAATCGCATATACTCTCGAATTGTTACTTATTTTGAAAACGTAGGCTAATTACTTCACGACCGCTAAAAAAGAATGTTCTATATAGTATGAGTCTGCAGTATGAATGTAATCTGGACGTTGTCATTATCATGTGACCTAACAGTGTCAGTGGCTTCGCCGTTTACAAATCCTCTGCCGTTCACAAAGTGTCCATCATATGCACACTTCAGAATCTCATCAGAAGTAGTAGGTCATCCGGGTACATTTGCCAACTCTTTAATGAGTACTGTGAATTCAGACAAACTTATTTTGTCACATACTGTTTTTCGCCTACTTATATAGAAGGGAAGTATGGCATTTCGGATGCAGCCCAGGTCAAGCTTAACCAATGACGTTCAGAGAGGGAAAGCTGGACGTCATCTGGCTCTGCAGTGAGCACCACTTGGATAAGTGCGAGAACGCCATACTGTTGCTATGGCTACAACGCGATTTTGGTTACAGAGCTTGTAATCTAACTTTTGTGGTTACTGAAATATTTGAAAGTCCAACATATATATGTTTAAAATGTATACATACTTTCAATATCAACCCACTCAACTTTTTGTTTAGACTTCCATTGGTGGGGATTTTTAAGACTCCCCCACCGCACCCTGTCAACATTGTACACCATCTGCGTCCTAACACCTGATTGCCTTTTAATATTACATTAAATATTACATTAAACGATTAGCCTTTTATTCATTTAACACAATCGATGTAGGGCTAAACAGTTTTTTCACCATTTAATGGTGGTCATCGATTAAACAAATCATTTCAAGTGCGGATGATAAAATGAAAATAAGAAAAACACGTTTATAGTGAGTTTCTTACCTTATCTCGACGCGTTTGCCCTGTAGTTTTTTAGCTGGTGAACTCTGGAGGAACGTTTCCTGTGTGCGTTCCTTCCTTCCGTCCTTCCTTCAACACCTAACGGGACAGGTAGCCAACAACTGACACAGCAACTCAATCAAGGATATTAAAAGAATATGAGACTAACGTAAATTCAAAGTGCAACGGCAGACACGAGAAGCAATTTGAAAAACAATAAAAAGTGTCTGAACTAAAAGGGCATGCAGTTTGTTAGCTGGGCTCCGGGCGGTCTTTGTGTGTACCTGCGCTCGTGCTTCTGGCAGACAGTGAGACAGCACAGAGAGCTGTCCTGCCGCTAGCTTATGGGCGGGGCCAAATGCTGCTTTGTCTTATTGTGCTCCCTACTGTCCAGTTGAAGGAGTCAAATTTTCAATGCAATGCCATGAGCTAAAAATATAAAATTTGTTGTTTTATTCAGTGTATGTATCATTCATTTGTAAATTACTTTCTTAATCGTAAACTGTCAAAGAAAAAAAAACATAATTTGCATAGTTTAAAAAAAGAATTTGACCAATATAGAGGAAGGAACTCAAGTGTAGGAGTGAATTATTACAAAAAATAATATAGTCCTTACTCTGTTTTATTTTATTTTTTTAATGCTTTTAATGTAATACTTATATAGGTCTTGTGTACACTTATTTCTAACTTATTTCATTATCTTTTTTTATATTCTTAAGGCATTTGACCCTCTGCTCTTTGCATGTCGGTCAAAAAAGACAGAAAAAAAATATTTCAATGAAATTAATGTACTATATTTTAGTTTTATAATGTTTTTTATTTAATATTTTGTTATTTTAGGGGATTTTATGGGACTAATTTATATTTACACTGTATTTATAATCAATTTATTCACTTTTTGAGCATAGACCTGAAAAATGAAATGTCGTAAATCTTCTTTAAAAAAGAACTTAAAAAGGTTACAGATTTGTATGTTTATTGTCATGAAAAATGCACAAAAATACTATTTAAAATTTGTATATGAAATATATATTTTCAAAAAAACGTTTTTCTCTAAAACTGCAAGAAAATCCAAGCCATGAATCTAAACAAGTTGTGTTCCAGATTTGAGCTTGATATCTCAAAACAATTGCTTTCAGTAAGAGTTTGTTTGGCCGCAGTACCAAAAGTTTTCACTAGATGAAATTCGTCTCCCATTAATTTCCAATGTGGTCTTTTTTGACCGAGAGGAGCACAAGTGTCAGTGTGAGGAATTTTTTTCAGGGCCATTTTTTAATCATGTCCATGATTTTTGTGTACAGTAGCAAGTGCCAAAACCTAAACCTAAAAATAAAAAGTAAAATTGTTCAACAATTCTTCTAACTGTGGAAAAATGTAAAAACTGTTAGTGAAGAACCCAGACTAAAAACTAGTCTGTTGTTTAGGTTGCAGCAGAGCAGGGTAATCCCTGCCCAGACATTTTAGGACCTGTTCAAATAAAGTGGACACCTATCCTCTAATCAGCTCATTCATCTCCAAACTCTGTTGTAGCCTACTTGTGGATCTTTATTTTCAGTAGCTAACAGGAGCTAAACAAAAGTTTTAAAATACCAAACCCCAAATACCAATTTCATTTTATTTAAAGAGGGAAAAGGAAAGGAACATGACCCATGAATTTGAGAAAGCCAGCAGCACTGTATTATTCAACCGCTTTCTTTTATCGCCATCTAGTGATCAACATGGTGTAGGCAGGGTGAAAAAAAGGAAGTTTTGAGTTATGCAACTTTTTGTTCCTATTTCAAAGGCAAGGTTATCTGAATAATTACCTCAAAACCTAAAACATACCAAGCCACATTTTGGGATTAACACCTTAAGTACTATTGTGACTTCAATTTGTAAAAGTGACTAAGGTCACAGCCAATTAGCCTACTCCTTATCCTTGATGACTAAGAGCCTGTTCATTAAAGGCCCAGACATTGAAGGGAATTACTCCTCATCAGTCTGAGCAAAGATTGTGTTCCTTAGTCACGACAGAGCCAAAATCATACTCAATAACTCTCACCTAACCTAACTAACGCACAAACTGTGAGGAGGTTTGCCTACATTTTGCTTTTATTTTCCTACGACATAGGCTACATATTACGTTAGAGTGGTATAAAAACCGCACCCATGTGTACATACAATAATGTACATACAATAAACGACAACTAGCCTATATAAAGATAACTTTAACGATAATAAACACTCGTGCACACCAGCGGACGATATCGCGCGTGCTACCTATGCGTTTGTCATGCCACTTTAAATGCTCGAGCTCTTTATAACAGGGTGGATTTTGATTGGCTGTCAATGTTTTTACCGTTCATCAGCTGGGAAAAAATCGTTCTGAAAGTAATTTCAACGATGTCGTTTCTCTGCGAAGCTTTCATTATAGTTGTGGTGTGGACTCTGTCACTCTGCTATTCTTTTATAGGCTATTCGATCTTTAGTTATCGTGCTATGTGCTTGGTGTGAACAGCCTTAAGAAATAATTTTGTCTTGCAAAAAAATTGTGCCTCTTAAAAAAGACACAAAACAAAAAACAAATAGGGGTTCCAGATCAGTCTAACTACATGATGAAAACCGTTGGATTGCTGCAATGATAAAACAACACAATTCCATTTGTGGTAGCCTATTTTGTAGGCTTTGATTTGTATGAATTCAGGTAGGAAATTAATTATCTAAAAAATAATCTGTTTTGCACATAAACCAAACAAAAGGAGTCTGTTTCTCTTACTGAAATCTCTTTTCCTACTTATTTAATGAGACATTAAAGACATACGCAACACTGCAATAAGTTACATCAGCTTTTGAGAAGTAATTTAGCTCACATCTTACATCATACATGTTTGGCACAGCCCCCCAGTTCAGCCCATAACTCAATGACTGCTTTGTGCAGATTTTCTGAGGTTCCATAGCATATTACTTTAAACCGATAACTAACAAGCAATTGTGCTACTGTAGCAAGCAAGACATCTGATTCATGCAATACTGAAGTGCTGATGGAACTGAGAGGTTTAAAGAGACTCCAGTAAACAGATTGTCATTAGCAGCAGCACCACATGTTTGAACAAGACATACCACACACAGGTGGTCAGTGCACAAAACACATGCTTTTGTGCTGATCAGGCATTTAGAAATTTACCTAATAAAAATCTGACAATTTTAGAGCAATTTGAGAGCTTTTTTTTATCTTTAATGTATTTCTGATGCACATTCAATGCATGGATTGCTCATTTACACAAAGAAAGAAAAAAAGAAAGAAAGTAGCTTTTTTTAAGTGGACTGTATGCCTTTTCAGGAATTTATGGTTTAACCCAGCAGCATGGGTGTGTGTATCATTAGGGGTCAGAAAAAAGGCAACAAAGTGGGTAAATTAGGTAATTGTGTTGTAAATGCATTTGACAAAAAAGGTAAAAGTTGCATAAAGAAAAAGTGATTAGGATAGCAAAAGAGCACAGACCTATAAGCTCAACAAAACAAAAAATGTAAAAAAAGACTGATTACCACAACATTCAGAAAAAGCTCAGTAAAATAATAAAAGTTAGTTTCGAATGTAGCCATTCCTGCACCACACCCACGGCCTGGAAAAGAATTCACGGTTTGACGTGGCAGTGTTGGGGGAGGATGTGAGCTGGGGATGTGAGCATGTCTCTGCATCCCCCGACAGAAGAATCTAGAAGGAATGTTGACAAAGATGGAAAACTCCGCAATTAAAACAGTTATTTTATATATCCTGAAGTTATTTGTGTAGTTTATCGACAAACAGTCTGTTTAAACTATAGCATAAAAGGCACATTCTGTTCTGCAAAACACTGCCAACTCAGCAGAGCAAATCTGGGCTCAGTGGTAAAATGCAACACATTATCATCTTCCATTACACACTTGATGCCAATATGATTTTTCGTAGGTTTTAATAAAAACGACACTTGTTTAGTTGCAGAGGTCAGCTCATTTTTCTGCCGATTTCAGAAGGCTTTAGGACCATGCAGTGGTGGAATGTCAGAGTTGTGGTCATTGGATCCAGAGGGAGGGCTCTCCCAACTTCTCCAGGAAAGCCAGACATCCTCATTTGAATAGCCCAGCTCCAGCTTCTAGAAGTTTCTTTCCCGGACTATAAAGGCCTCTGCTTCAAACACTCTGCAGCAAAGCAGCATCCGAGAAAAGAAGAGGAGCACATCCGAGAAAAGAAGAGGACATCTGAGATAACAAGAGGAGCACATCTAAGAAAAGAAGAAGAACACATCCAAGAAAAGAAGATAAACACATCCAAACAGCTGTCCAAGGTAATATATTAATATTTATTTAAATTTGGAATGGCTTTATTTTGTATGCTAAAAAGGCTGCTGCACACAGGGTCAGAGAATCCTTTTTTTTTTACTCTTATTACAAGTAAAAAAAAACCTAGTTTTTTTTTTTTTTTTTTTTTTACTTCTTTTGCATTTTTAAAATGTATTTACTTGCAACTTAATCCATAATCAACTACGGTTGGTAATGATTTAGGGGGAAACAAATTTATTTACTTTTGTCATCTTATGCAAAACTAGTCAAAAGTTTATATGCATTGCACAGTTATAGGATGTGTAATATTAATTGTTTTATATATATATATATATGTTTAGTTTCTTCTTAGTGATGCAAATTTGTGCAATTGTTTTTCTTTTTTTCTTTACACTAAACTGTAAAGAGTGATCAAATTGTTCCATTGGGAGTGGTTTTATGCTATCACTCAATCAGTGCAATTCACATGCGGGTCTACTGTGGAAGTTCTGATTGGTTGAAAGTTTCTCCCAAAGATCTTCTAACCAATAAGAAGAGTCTACGTGTCTTTCTTTCTCTGTGTGCATGAAGTAGGCAGCAGCAGAGCAGACTTCTCAAACTTCTGCTTCAAATCGATCCTTAATTAGGACGAGAAGCGAGGAGTTCAAGTCACTGATTTTGTGACTTTGTTTTGCACTATAACCAATGTACATAAATATATTTTTGTGTAGATTACCCAAATGCACCTCTTGTCTTTCAGAGTGAAAATCGCAATCGTTGACAACTATGAATATGAAAACGTATCAAGGTATCACAGATGATAAAAAGCAACATACAAAGAAGAAAAAAATATGTGAATAATCAACCACGCTGACTTACATCTTTTGCTTGATAAGGACACATCTTACAACCAACTTTACCCTCAAGCATAGTTTTAAATCGTAATTTCAACATGCAACGTAATCTCTATCTTTACCAAATAAGCAGGCTCATGCATTCCTGTCTGATTAGTCATTGCCGTTGCTTTTGTTTAACTCGTTTGACCTAGAAATCATGGCCTACAAGCATAATTTCTGTAGGTTTACCAATTTAGGGTACATATATATATATATATATATATATATATATATATATATATAACTTAAATTAAAAGACAAAATTATTTCAAACTGATATAAAACTCATGAACAAACTATTTACTATGCAGCCTTTTGTTCCTAAAACAAACACATAGACATTTTAAAATTAGCATTGGTGAAGAATTGGTGAATTTCCACTCAGTATCACTGATCTCCCCTCTTCTCCTCTAGGCTTTCGTTACTACCCAAAAATACAGCAAGCATGTGGGCGTCCAACCTCATTGCTCTATGCCTTTTGGCTGTGGCCGTGTCCGGTGAGGACAAAAAGCTGAGTACCCATGCAACCTCCATGGCAGACACCAGCGCAAACCTGGCCTTCAATCTCTACCACAACATCGCCAAAGAAAAGGGACTTGACAACATCCTCATCTCTCCTGTGGTGGTGGCCTCCTCTCTGGGCATGGTAGCCATGGGAGGCAAATCCTCCACTGCGTCCCAGGTGAAGAGCCTATTGAAGGCTGACGCCCTGAAGGACGACCATCTGCATACAGGCCTATCCGAGCTTCTGAGTGAGGTGAGCGACCCCCAGGCCCGCAACGTCACGTGGAAGATCAGCAACAGGCTGTACGGCCCCAGCTCTGTCAGCTTCGCAGAGGACTTCGTCAAGAATAGCAAGAAGCACTACAACTACGAACACTCGAAGATCAACTTCCGTGATAAGAGAAGTGCCATCAACTCCATCAATGAGTGGGCTGCCACCTCCACTGCCGGAAAGCTGCCAGAAATTACCAAGGATGTGAAAAACACAGACGGTGCTATGATCGTCAATGCTATGTTCTTTAAACGTAAGCATTTATGTTGGCTCTTTAAAATGAATATAGATATTTACTTGTATAGTTTTAGGAATGTATTTAATTATTCAATTATATTTATTAATTTAAATCATTTTAAAATTATTAATAAAAAAAAAAAAAAAATAAGTTGGAATGGACATTCACTCTGATCTAGTTCCAGGAATGTCCATAAAATTATATTATAATGATTACATAATAAATGATATTTAATTATTGATCTCAGAGAGAGCCAGGCAAAAATAACAAGAAAACACAGTACTGACTAAAAATGTTAATGTTTGGTTCTGTTTCCACAGCCCACTGGGATGAGAAGTTCCACCACAAGATGGTTGATAACCGTGGTTTCCTGGTTTCCCGCTCTCACACGGTCTCTGTTCCAATGATGCATCGCACGGGTAAAACCAGAAGCTTATCTTAAAGTCTCTTACCGTAGATCTACTACCTACAAAAGAACTCAACAGTATTTAACTTGGCCTTTTACAGGCATCTACGGCTTCTATGAAGACACACAAAACAAGCTGTTTGTGGTCAGCATGCCTTTGGCACATAAGAAGTCCAGCATGATTTTCATCATGCCCTACCACGTGGAGCCTCTGGAGAGACTGGAGAAACTGCTCACTCGCCAGCAGCTGGACACCTGGGTCGGCAAGCTAGAGGAGAGAGCCGTCGCCATCTCACTGCCTAAAGTTAGCATGGAAGTCAGCCACGACCTTCAGGTGAATCATTTTGCTATATAGCTGGTTGCAAACCACAACTAACATGTTATGCATGATGTATGAGCTTCTTTTTCCTTGCTTTGCAGAAACACCTGGGAGAACTTGGTCTCACCGAGGCTGTGGACAAGTCTAAAGCTGACCTGTCCAACATTTCTGGCAAGAAAGATCTTTACCTCGCCAATGTCTTCCATGCCTCTGCCTTCGAGTGGGACACAGAAGGAAACCCATTTGACTCCAGTATTTATGGTAGTGAGAAGATCCGGAACCCCAAGCTCTTCTACGCCGACCATCCCTTCATTTTCCTTGTGAAAGACAACAAGACCAACTCCATCCTTTTTATTGGCAGGCTTGTTCGGCCTAAGGGTGACAAAATGAGAGATGAATTATAACTTTTAGGCTATTTGAATTCTGTTTTAGGGGGTTTTAAAATGGTATTATTGTTGTTCATGATGTGACTATTACCTCATGAGCCCATTCCAATGGATTATCTGCGTTTAGACAATCTAAGTCAACCTGTCAGTACAAAAACATTGTTTTAAGGAGATTGGTGATCTGATTCAGGAGCAATGCAGTCCTATAGGTGAGGAATTGGAACCCCACAAATGTATACAAAGGTTTGACATCAATTAGTTAATGTGCATTATTCAATCAGACACTATGCTTACATTAAGTGTAGTGCCATTGATGTTAAGCTGTAGTATTGTGGTACTATTTAAGATTGTGCTTGTAGAAGCCCTCTTTATGAGCATGTGAGATCTGTGTAGGGTTTGCCTTATCTTTAACGTTTAAAGGGAAAAGGTAGTCCTATGCAAGTGTTCCTCAAGCACAATAGGTTCTCTGTTTTCACTTCCATCAAGATTTTTTGACTCCTGCACTGATGCCTTTCTTCTAAATTCTCCATTTTGTTAGATGTCATGTTTCATTGTCTTTACCATATCTTTTGAGAAAGTGTGCTAATTTTAAAAAAATCAATTTTCCTTCTGTTTGTTTTTTCAATAAACTGAAATGAAAAAAATATATTTTGTCCTTTATTTTTATTATATGTTTTAAGTAATGCTTCAAATAAATAAATACATAAAATATAATAATAAAATAAAAGTCACACTGTCATGAATGACTGAAAATCAATAATGACAGATGAAGGCACAGCACATTGTCATTGCTCTGTCAAGCCTTATAGTTTAATCCGAGTCATTCCGCCTGGTTTGATGTGGCAAATTCCTTTGTGTGCTGGAATGTGGAGCTTCATCTGTGTGTTTATTCCACTGAGGGCTTAAATTGTTGTCTCACCTCCTCACCTGTTGAGAGTCACAGATTTCCCAGACAGCCTGCTGTCTTTATGGCACCACCATAAACCACAAAGAAAGAGCACATTTGATGTGGGAAATCAGTTACTTCCTTTCACACTAGCAGATCCATCCTGTAGGCTGAATGTGTTAATGAGTGGACGTATACAAAGGACGGGTTAGAGGCTGGAGTGAAGGGCTCTCATGGTGATATGGCCAATCGGGAAAGGTTAAAGAAATAGCCAAAGATGAGATTTGATCACGATAATTAACCAATGCGTAAACATTGTCAGGATAACGCTGCAGACTTAATGTAATATGCAGCAGTTTATAAATGAAAGCAACTTTTTTAAGGGATAGTATGATTAAAGAGAATATCCAGCCTACTAAATGTACGGGAGCTAACTGTAGGACTACAGTGCAAAAACCTTTGTAACAGGGACATCTTGTGGTAAGCAACAAAACTGCATGCAGACAAGACGTCCTGATTGTCTCGAACATTTTGTTAGTTATTATAAATGCTATAAAATAAAATTTTCTCATCAAAATATGATGGAACGACAGACGCACGATCACGACATAACTATACTATAATAACCTAAAACAACTTCAACTTTTCTGTAGGCCTATCAGGGTACAGGGCATCCCAATGGTACGTTAGACAATTCATATGACTGTCACTGCTTGAAATGACTAGAAGTCGCTAATTATCGTTTCAAAGTCAACATATTTATTATTCCTTCTTATGGAGCCTGATTGATTCAGTTTAGCTACCCTTAAATGTTAATTAATGCATGAACTATAGGCTACTAACATCAGCATCGTAGTTAAGGAGTTCTTCATTGGTTCATGATTAGATATATCTTCACTAATCATGAGTTCATGTTGAAGTAACTATTAATTCAGATATGAGTACATGGATATTCATGTAGGGAGTTGGGGTAAAACGCCCCCTATACTTTTCCCCAAAATAACCTATAGATAAAGTCAATATACGTTTTTGTTGTTGCTATGGACTAAGTTGACAAGAGTGATGTAGAACGAAGTAGCCTATTCACTGTGAAGCTTACACTGGCGACATACCTGAGAGAAAACTGATTTCAGGGTAGCCGATCTAATTTTCAGTAGTAAGAAAAAAAAAGTGTTTTAAAGCTTGTTGTTTTGCAGAACATAAACAGTTATGATATGAGAATAGTAAGGCATGTAATTAGGGAGTGCATGGAATATATATATATATATATTATTATTTTTTTGCTTGTCTTTTTAATTTTAGGCTAAAACTGCTTGTAGGCTACTTTGATTTTTCTGTAAATGTAGGCTATAAAACAATTTTTTTCAGAATGGGGGCATTTTACCACACCTGTTCTTAGAACATTCATAGCTGTAAAAAAAAAAAAAAAAAAAAAAAAAATTGTTTTTTATACTTAGATTGGTCCAGTGTTCCACTGATGACATCACAGCAGCATTCTGAGCAGAAGCTATAGAGCTGATGCACCTCAGGGGCTCTTAACAGCAGTAGTTGAGAAAGGATATCTGTGTTACCTGAGTACTGATCAAATACCGGTTTGTTTTTCAGTAGATTAGTGTCCAGTTCAGATGTCTAACAAATTCATATTCACTTTTCAGTTAACTAATGGCAATGATATTTTTATTGTATCATTTGCAAATGAGCATGTCTGGAGGGACCTTCCAGAAATTCACACAGCACAAAGCGGTGTGTATCGAGTGTTGCTTCAAGAAACTCTCGAACAACTTTTTGGTCAGTATCCATTGACACCTGGTCCTGAAAGCAATCCACTACTCTCCATGCTGGCCTGGAATTCAGATTCCTGGAACTTTACTTTGGATGCATCAGGTGACTTTGAATTGGAAGAAGGTAACATTGCGTTTTGTGTATAATAATCCACCGGCAGAACATGTGGAGACATTTGTGAGCTGGACATGGACCTATGAGGCCCTGACTCTCTGTGGTCACAATCCAAATTTGCCCAGTGGCCTCTGTCCATCATGGCCTCCTAATCATCCCCATATACCAATTGGCTTCATCACTGTCTCCTCTCCACCAGTAAGCTGGTGTGTGGTGGGCGTTCTGGCGCAATATGGCTGCCGTCGCATCATCCAGCTGGATGCTGCACACTGGAGGTTATTGAGGAGATTCCCCCTTCTATGTGAAGCGCTTTGAGTGCTGAGAAAAGCGCTTTATAAATGTAATGAATTATTATGACCTGATTGACAACAGATCTGAGATCAGATCTGGAGGATCACATACGAATAAGTCCAGCAGAGATGATGAACAGCCTGTACCTTCTCATCGGGCAAATAACAGTGAGATCAGATCTGGAGAATCTAGAATACCTGCTGACCAAAGCTCAGGCAATCAGGTTGAGATGAGACAGGCCGTTAAAAGAAGAAGGAAGACTTCTGCCAGGTCAGAGATCAGATAACAGAAAAAGAGAAGATCAGACCACCGCTCTGATTCTGACTGAAGCAGTTTTTAGGGACTGCTCAATTTTGTAAGTTTCATTCAAATCAAGCATGGATCAGGACTTTCCATTCACGCTCTCTGTGATATCATCTTGTCTATTTGGTGTTTGTCTGTCACAAGCATATACATTTCTTTGTAGACAGGAGTTATATAGAAAGATTGTAAAATGGCAAGCAAACACCATTTTAAATCATGCGTTCCTCCCTTGAGTCAGCATCATTCCTGAAGGCCCAGACGTTACCCACCAAGTCGGTCAGAACAACTTTGGCTTTGGTGTGTAAAGCATATTCAGCGGCAGGTCAGGCCCCAGCATGCCTGCACACCATGTCCATTCTGCAGGCATACCAGGATGACCTGCTGAGAGACCTTGATGATGAGGGCGAGGGTGTGGGCCAGGACGCATTAAGATATATCTCTCCGAACCACCAAGGAGACGGCCAAGTCAGTCAGCCGGTCTACGGCAGCCCTGGTGGCTACGGAGAGATATTTATGGCTAAACGTGTCTGGTATGAGGATGCCCTGCTTGCCCCTCTTGGGGTCTTCGGCGATGCTGTCACCTAAGTTGTTGAGAGGTTTTGAGGAGGCAAAAAAGCGAGTGGCGGTGTTCGAGAGACATCTTCCTCGCCGCTCTCAGATCTCTCGCCATCTACCAGCTCCTCACATCAAGAGCAACAGAAGCAGAGCCTCGCTACCCTTCCTTTTGGCCTAGCCTTGTCACCTTGCAATTTCACAAAATGCGTGGATGCGGCACTGGCTCCGTTGCGACTCCATGGGCATTCGCGTGCTGAAAATGATTCGTGCTTTCGCGCTTCGGCTGGAGCCGAACATAATAATCACATAATGATTATTTTAGGTTTCAGACATTTAAATAAACAGCCTGAATTCTAGCAAAAATACATTTAAAGTTTGTTAAATACACACTGATGTCTAATAAGCGCCAATAATAATCCTTTCAATAATAATTTGACAACGTGTTTTATTCATATCATATACACATTGTATAGGTAACTATAGTTTACTCTATCCTTCTCCCAGTTTATCGGTCACTTACTTTAATGTCTTTTGGGAGAAGTGGTTGAATTTATGTGTTGTAAATCCGACTGTTGTAACTTAAGATCCGATTCTCCGAACTGTGATGCAAACTAACATGGCGGTTCCCATCAGGCATAGATCAACTAACAGGGTCATTATAAAGGTGTTTAAATGACAAAACACATTCACTTACACATATTTGAGAATCAGAATATCAGATAGTTCATGATATAGTTAACAAATTTGTGAATATTTTGAATATAAAAGGAAAACTAAAAAAAATAACTAAATAAAACCGTTTGATTAACAGGACATTTAAGTTATCATTTTAAACAGCTTATAAGGCAGTCAATCCCTCTCAGATAAACCCAGACATGTTTAATACAACTTAAACTGCAAAGAAACTTAAACTTTTCATTTTATACACTGTAAAAAAATTGCTGTAGTTATGCAGCTGTTTGCCAGTAACTTACTGTAGATTTAAATTGATGTATATTTACTGGCAACAGTTTGTTCAAAGTTAAATGAGCATTAAACATTAACAAGTCTTTGTCTTTAAAGAATAAAATTATAAAATAACAATCTAATGCAAAGCATTCTGGGAACCAGAAATCCTCATCAACCTTTTTCTGTTTTTTTTCCTTCAGATTTTGGTTCCCAGAATGCAAAACAGGCTGTTATTTTAGTTTTATTCTGTAAAGATAAAGACTTGTTAATGTTTAATGTTCATTTAACTTTGAACAAACTGTTGCCAGTAAATAACATAAATTTAAAACTACAGTAAGTTACTGGCAAGCAGCTGCCAGTAATACTGTAATTTCTACAGATTTTTTTTACAGTGTATCCAATACAAGCACAAGTGCTTTATCAGAGAGAGAGAGATAGGACCCTTTATTAAACTGATTTAATACGTCAAATAAAAGCAGTTGCCCTGTTTACTAAATGTATGGCAACTAAAATGAATAATTCTGCATAGTATAAATAATTATTTTTGCATAAATTAACAGAACTCACAGAATTATTGCATTCCATTTTGTAATATCTCTGAAGCAACTTCTTAATCAGCATACACACAGTCACGTTTCACAATTTTCATGAGTCCAGAGACAGCTTACAGCAGCCTTACATTTGTAATTGCTTGGTATCAACCAACCTCAGTCAGTTTGGCTTTTGCATAAACATCGCTAGAATATCGCATTTGGTCTTAGCAACAGATGTCCACTAAGCTTCGTCAAATCTGATTATGTCACTACATTGTTTTTTGGTTAGAGAAGATCAAAGAAAAATAATTAAAGCTCCCCCATGAGTAACATATGGATGAAAACACAACATGTGAAACCTCAAAACCATGTGAAAAAAAACCCCAAAACGTGGACTCGCCTTTGGTACGGGATGCATATGGGGCCACTCTGTGGCCAAAACAGAGCAAGTGTTAGACATTGGGAAAGAAACACACTTTCACTGACTACCTGTTCCTCAGCTGCCATTTCATTAGCGCTGTTGTTTCTGCTGTGCTGGGCAGAGTCGGATTAGACAGACGACAATCAATCCTATTAAAGTAGTCTTTGTAAGCTGCACTGAAACACACACGCTCGAATTGTCCTTTGTGTCTCTCCCATGCGACTTGTCATGTGCCTTTCCTTCTTCGTCAGTTTTAACATCCTTCCTTGCGCTTCTCAGATTTTGGGATTGTCCACTTGTCTGTTGGCCTTGCGAAATATTGACTTGACCTCCTCCGTAACCATGTCTTGCCAGTTATCTCTAAAAGATGAAAATTGAATTGAAAATTGTAGAAAGTTATAAATGATAACGACAGACAGAACTGAAGATTCATTTTAGGACTTTGGTAAGTAATGCACTTCACAACAACTGAAAAAAATAAATACACGGCATGCACGAATAAACGGACATGCAATTAGTCCAGCACAATTAATCTCATTAAACACCATCACGGCACAAACCCACCAGAAGTAAACCTAACCACATGACACATACAGCACAGCATGCAAGGTACTACCTCCTTGCAATTGGTTATGGGCTCATGCCTTTTTCTCAGCTTTCCTTCTCCTGTAAGCCTCAATGTCCTCAGGTCTCAAACCATGGTTGTCTTCCCTGATGCATAAATCCAATTATCCCATTTGTAAATAGTATCCCATTAAGTACAAAGAGAATTATTCTAAAGCACAGAAATTAATCAGAAAGTACAATTTATTTGGAAAGAGTAAAATAAAGGGCAATATAATGCAAAGGCCAAACTGCTTTACATACATGTATATAGGCTATGTTTACAATATTTTAAATGCTAAGTTTATTTAAAATATTGTAGGAAAAAAAAAAAAAGTAAAATAAATGGTTAAATATTATTCAAATCTTACCCTGGTTTGATCTCTGGTGGTTTTGGCAAAGGATTAGTAAAATTAGATTTTCCAACAAGCCAGTATGTCTCTTCAATGCCTTTCCCCTAATAAAATCCATACAAATTAATTTAAAAAGCTCAAATTATCCACAGTAAGTTAATGCTTGCACTACCATTTAAATGTTTGGGGTCAGTTTAATGTTCCTGAAAGCAATTTAAAATATTCATTTTACAATTTAAAAATAACAGTTTGATAAAATTGTTTTCCTGTAAATTCCTGTGATGCCAAAGCTGAATTGTCAGCATCATTACTCCAGTCTTCTGTGTCACATGATCCTGCAGAAATCATTCTAATATGCTGATTTGCTGCTCAAGAAACATTTCGTATTATTATCAATGTTGAAAATAGATTCTTTAAAAACAGCATTTATTTGAAATAGAAATATTTTGTTAGATTATAAATGTCTTTACAGTCACGTTTGATCAATTTTATGCATCCTTGCTGAATAAAATTATTAATTTCTAAAAAAAGAAAATCAAACTGACCCCGTACTTATTAACAGTAGTGCATGTTATTATTTTGTTCAAATATAATTGAATTAATTATGATTATTAAAAGCGTTTGTTTTTGTACCTTCAGCTCAGTCTTTCCTCGAACTTCTATTTTGTAGCCATCGTTCAGTGAGTGGAGAATCTTCACTGTACTAATGTTCACATGAATTCTGTAAGCTGATGGAAATGATGTTTATTGACCGATCTTCTCATTACAGTGCAGGGTTAGTATATCACATCTGTAAAGAAAAATATCTGAATGGAACATACGCAACCCTGTAGATTCCATACGAGAGGCGGTGTTGACTGTGTCTCCAAAAAGGCAGTATCTAGGCATAGTTAGACCCACGACTCCAGCAACACACGACCCTGGATAGAGAAGAAACAGGATAAGATAAAGGATGCAATATTTTATAACTACATATTTGGACAATGAAATGTAATCTGTCAAAAAGATTACATGAGCATTACAAGAGCTTTTTCATAACATTGCCACTAAGCGGATAAAAACAGCTGGAGATTGACAGGCTAACCTGAGTGAATGCCGATCCGTATCCTGACTGGAACTTCTGGCATGTGCCGCATCTTGAAGGATCCCACGGAGCTGAGAATATTCAGGGACATGTTGGCGATCTCGGCTGCGTGCTTGTTGCCGTTCTTCTTCGGCAGCCCGGAGGCCACCATGTAGGCATCTCCAATGGTTTCAACCTGTGATGAAGAAGAGTTAAATGGCTTTTCATGGAAATCGATCGGCATGTTGTCCTGGACATCCAAGCCAGTGTTATTTTAGTATCATTGAGATACTATTAAACTATCGAAGGCATTTGTCGCCAATTTCCAAAAATAACTGTAAGTAATAACCCTGTAATAACCCTGAACCAAGCTTACCTTGTAGACATCGTGGCTGCCCAGCACAGCATCAAATAGGGAGTAAAGGTCATTGAGCAGATCTACAACCTCAATTGGATCACTAAGGGATGAGATGGTTGTGAAGCCTACAATGTCACTGAAGTAGATA
Source organism: Rhinichthys klamathensis goyatoka (assembly GCF_029890125.1). Taxonomy (NCBI): domain Eukaryota; kingdom Metazoa; phylum Chordata; class Actinopteri; order Cypriniformes; family Leuciscidae; genus Rhinichthys; species Rhinichthys klamathensis. The sequence continues at coordinate 812,684 of NW_026606829.1, forward strand.
GTGACTTGGTCAAAGTACTCTGGCTCCACAGAGGCACCGGTTTTCAGAGCTTCTGCCACAGAACTGAATGAAAATATAAAAGAAGTTTAATCTGACATAGAAAGATTGTTGATCCAGGAACATGTCTTACTTGAGAAGTGTGCCGGAGAATGAAAACACTCACGGAGGAAGCATCTCAGCCAGAAGCTTCTCAGTCCTCTGTTTCTCTACCTCCAGCTCTTCTGTTCTTTCCCTGATCAGGTCCTCCAGGTTAGAGGAGTACTGCTCCAGCATACGCAACATGGAGTCAATAATATTGGTCTTTTTGCCCTTGTTGATGAGCTTGAACTGAGAACAGACCATTAAGATGCATTATGAGTGAATTTAAAAAAATCATTAGATGTAGTTGTCTTTTAGACATATGCCAAGAAACTTTAATTAAAGTGTCTTTATTTGTAATGTTCATGAAATCTGGAAATACTGCTATCCATGCATGTTGTCATATTAGAAATAGAATATATAAATACACTATACCATTCAAAAGTTTGGGGTCTGTAAGATTTTTTTCAAAATGTGCTTGAAAGAAGTCTCTTATGCTCACCAAGGGTTTATTTCATCAAAAATACAGTAAAAACAGCAATATTGTGAGATATTATTACACTTTAAAATAACTGTTTTCTATTTTAATATATTCCTATGATGCAAAGCTGAATCTTCAGCATCGTTACTGCAGTCTTCAGCGTCACATGATCCTTCAGATATCATTCTAATATGCTGATTGGGTGCTGAAGGCATTTCTTATTATGTTTTTTGTGGAAACCCGTGAATTTTGTATTTATTTTGTACTTTTTTGATGAATAGTTCGCAAGAACTACATTTAGTTTATGATCCATTGAATGCATCCTTACTGAAATTTTTAAATATGAAAATAAAAATAATAATAAAATAACATGAAATAAAGCAATGTAATAACAAATATAAAAGCAATAATTATTACAATAAAATAATAAATTAAAATAATATATATATATATGAATTAATTCATATTTTGTAGAATCATTATACAAAGTAAGCCAGCATTTAAAAATCTACGTTCTTTAGATCCTACGGCTTTTAATTCTGTTATCCAATGCACTCAAAGCTCACCTGATCAAAGATCTGATCAAAAGTAGGCCTTCTATCAGGCTGTTCACACCAGCACTGCTTCATTAACTGGATGCATTCCAGTGGAGCTTGATCTGGAGCTACAGTGGGCCTGCACATAGGCGGAGGTTTCTTCACCTTCCTTATTATCTCTGTTGATGCAATAAACATGTCACTGATAATACCTGCCCAGTTTCTGTTATCACAGCCTTGTTTACCAGTTCAACTAATTCTGTAAGAACAACTACTAAGTACAATTTATTTACAACCAACCTTCAGGAGTCAAGCCCAGCATACAGTACGGCGCTCCTCTGACGACTACTTCCTGAAGTATAATCGCGAAGCTGTACACATCTCCTTTACATGTTCCTTTCCGTGGACTTTCCAGATCTCTGAGAAATTCAGGAGCTGTCCAGAATAGTTCTGAAAGACAAAGAATTGCCTTATTATGTCTTTTTTTCAATATCAGGAAATTGGATGGAATAAAAGTGAGATTTGCATTGTAAATAAGTCTTTTCTTTAAAAAATAAATACCCATACCCTCTGGAGGTGGGGTCTCCTTTGGAGCTTTCTGGGACTCAAGAATCTCATTGTAACCATAATCAGTGATCTTTAAGACAAAACGTCCATCAACTACACAATTACGAGACTTCAGGTGCCCGTGAGGAAATTCCCTGTGGTGAAGATATTTCATGCCCTATTGGATGGGTAACAGAAACCATCCGATTATAATGCCGACAAAAGACAGATATTATATTGAAAGTGCAGAATGGATTTGAAAAATGATCTGAAGGTTATTAGTTCACATTTTCATAATATCATAACATTCAAAAGTACCTTGATGAGATCCAGCAATAAAGAGGATTTAAACATCCAGTCCAGTTTGACATCTTCATTTCGAAGGAGGTCATGTAGACTCCCCCGAGAACAGTGTTCAGTGACGATGGCAAACATCTCACAATCAGTGAAGAACCCCAAAAACGGATTGACATTTTCATTCCGTAGGTCCCTCATCTGGGAATTATGAATATGATAGGAACCGTCACTCAAAGAACAAGCTCATACCAAACTGTTAGTTTTAAATGAAAGGTTTAGAGCCAATACCTTGGTGAAAATATTAGTGGTGCTCTGTTTGACCTCCTTGAAATGTCCTTCCTTAAACTTTTTTAGCCATACCCAGTCGCCCTGCAAAGATCAAAACGACTTACATTTACATTTGGCAGACACTTTTATCCAAAGCAACTTTCATTGCATTTAAAGAGAGAGTTCGCCCAAAAATAAAAAAAATTCATCATTTTTATTTTCTCACCCTCAAGTTGTTCTAAACCTGTAGGAGTTTATTTCTTCTGTTGAACACAAAAGTAGATATTTTGAAGAATGTGGGTAATCAAACAGTTGCTGGTCCCCATTGACTTCCATTGTATGAAAAAAAATACTATAGAAGTCAATGGGGACCCACATTCTTCAAATATCTTTGAGAAACTCTGGTTTAGAACAACTTGAGTAATGACAACAAATTCTTTTTTGGGTGAACTATCCCTTAAAGGTACACATTAACATTTAATCAGTTCTTGCTTTCCATGGGAATCGAACACTTGACCTTGAAGTTGCTAGCGTACTGTTTGAGCTACAGGAAAGTTAAAAAATTTGGTCAAGATAAAAAGACATGGTGTGTTCAATAAATAAAATTAAATGACACATAAAAAGTCACCTCATAGACGGCCACGTTCGAAGTTTCATGTGTTGCCGTTGCCATGCTGTTCACAGAGCGGGACCGGCCACCTGTGCTCTTCTCCTCAATGTAACTTTTTGAATCGCTAAGATCCTCAAGGGTGATTTTCTGTGAGCAAAGAGTGCATAATAAATGTAGAAAATATAGTATAACATTTTCAGAAAAACGCCCTTAATGCTTAAGGAAGGCAGCTGATGAGGTGACGCGTACCCTCTTGCTCAGCTGCGGGTTGATGAAGGTCAGGTCCTCAAGCGTAAGCAGGATTCTGTTGGGCCCTTTGATCAGCTGGATTTGTTGAATTCGCCTCCTACAAAGATCAGACAAGATCAGGTACAACTTTTTGTACCTTCAATATATTCATAAAATGAAACAAATCATAGGTTCTGTTAAAATCACAGCAAAATTACCTTATGAATAGAGTTAGGCCAATACAACCAAGAACTATAATGAAGACTGTCACAAACGCTATGATGACGTATATTAATTCCACACCTAAAACACAAGAGAATCAATTAGCTGACAAACACATAGAATATAAGTTTCAAATTACATATAAATCAGTATGCATCAGTTAACAGTGGACATATAAAAACAATGCCATTGATTACAAGTGAAAAGGAGACTGTTTTATTTTATTTTATTTTTTAAATTGATTTATTTATCTTTTAATAATAATAATAATAATTAAAGCTGCTAGCAGCATTTAGCGGTGTTCAAGCAGTTAAGGCCTTTAAGGCCGTTAAGCACAAAAGCATCAAAAGACATTAAGTTTTATGTAGCAAGCATTTAACCACTGACATCATAGATGGAATAGACCATGTTTTAGCATGATTTACCATGATATACCACATTTCAGTGTGACTTTTCATGATTTACCATGTTCCAGTATGATTTACCATGAATCTAGCATGATTTATCTTAGTTTACCTTGATTTACCATGTTTTATGATGATTTAACATGATATAGCACATTCTAGAATGATTTACCAGGATTCTAGCATGATTTACCTTATTTACTATGATTTACCATGTTTCTGGCGTTATTTACCATGATTTACCATGTTGATAGCAGTTACACATAATACATACAATTATATGCACCAGTTAACGATAATCATTTAAAACAGCAATAATATATTTGTTAGCAAGATTAAAATAAAATATTACGGTTTAATTTTATTTATTAATTTTAAATTAATCATTCCTTAAAATTAATTTAAAAAAATAGTAATAATAAAATTTATCATTTACTAAACGACATTTAGCATATTTGCATTTTGGTATTTTTAGCATAAAATATTGATTTATATTTCTTACAATTATTTGACTTTGAATAATTATAATAGTTTTTAATATTGATCATTTACTAAAAAATATTGAGCATAAAAATACCAATTTGCTTAAAAAGCATTATACACAACACCTAATGTAACTATGACACACATATACAAGCTGAGTGAAATGAGTGTGACTTTTAAGAAGAAACAATTGCACAATCAAAAGTCAAATATCTGTTTCTCATCGATCAACATTGTGTGGGTCTGTCGTACCTCCTGTGCAGATGGCATTGGGATCAAACCAGCAGCTGGAGTCTGAAGGTGGAGGTGAACCTCCAGGGAAATTAATGGACTTGCCAGCAAACAGCACCATGTCCGAAGTCAGGTCTACTTGAAAACAACGATACAGTTGAGTTCCCCAGCCATCAGTATCCAGGATCACGTAGTTGGTCTGCCCGTTTCCTTGGGTGTCTGTGCGGATGTTCTGGTTGAACCCCGAAAATGTGATGTTCCTCGTGAAGAAGGCCAGGTTGGACCCGGAGAACCACTTACCTGCTCTTCTGGCATTGTGCATGGACTTGGCAAACAGGTACAAACTGTTGTAGATTGTACCAAAGAGAGGAGAGACCTGAAATGTAGCAGAGGATTTTAATCAAGCTTTTGAGAGTACAAATAAGATTCATAATGTGTCAAAGTGCACCACCCGCACCTGCTCTGGCTCTTGTGACACTATCAGCTCTCCAAGTCGTTTGGCCATATTGAACGCTTCGTTGAATGACATCAGATCTGACTCCACAGTGACGGTGAGTACAGCGTCATAGGCTTTGCGCAGTTTGGTGTTGTTTTGCAGTGGGAAGTAGGTTGTGTTGGTGTAGGGTAGGCTGTACTGGAGGGTGTCGTACGGTATAAACACATATCGACCATTTGTCAATCCCATGTCATAGGCCTTCATCAGGAAAGAAGATTGTTGCTCTCCTCCAATGAGCACTGAATGCATGCACATAATGATGACTGAAACATACATAAAAACATTAATTCATGTTGAATTGTAAAAGCATTTAGGACTAATATACGGTATGAGCAGTAGGTTTTATCTTAATATAAAATGCTTTATTTAAATTCTAAAAGGGCCATGATCCGAAACTTATAATTTGACAATTGAAGACAAACCTTCAGTCAGTGTGCACTGGAAAATTTCACATACATTCATTTCACATAAATATCGTTAATTGAGTAACAAATGTAGTGCATGCTCTTACACATGTATGAATAAATGCATGTTTTTGTTGTATGTTTCGTTTTTTTGTTGAAGATAAATCTTTTGACAATTCTATGAAAAGAAAGTGAAAATGATGAGAGATTAAATAAACTTTAAGCTGTCTTCTGTTTAATCATACTACACTGAACAAAATTATAAACGCAACACTTTTGGTTTTGGCCCCATTTTTCATGAGCTGAACTCAAAGATCTAAGACTTTTTCTATGTACACAAAAGGCCTATTTCTCTCAAATATTCTCTCAAAAATCTGTCTAAATCTGTGTTAGTGAGCACTTCTCCTTTGCCGAGATAATCCATCCACCTCACAGGTGTGGCATATCAAGGTGCTGATTAGACAGCATGATTATTGCACAGGTGTGCCTTAGGCTGGCCACAATAAAAGGCCACTCTAAAATGTGCTGTTTTACTGTAATGGGGGGGTATCATGTATATCAAATATATCATGGGTGACATGTCCGGTGAGTATGCTGGCCATGCAAGAACTGGGATGTTTTCAGCTTCCAGGAATTGTGTACAGATCCTTGCAACATCTGGGGCCGTGCATTATCATGCTGCAACATGAGGAGATGGTCGTCGATCAATGGCACAACAATGGGCTCCAGGATCTCGTCACGGTATTTCTGTGCATTCAAAATGCCTGCCCATACCAATGCCTGCCCATACCATAACCCCACCGCCACCATGGGCCACTCGATCCACAACGTTGACATCAGCAAACCGCTCACCCACACGACGCCATGCACGCTGTCTGCCATCTGCCCTGTACAGTGAAAACCGGGATTCATCCGTGAAGAGAACACCTCTCCAAAATGGCAGCCGCCATCGAATGTGAGCATTTGCCCACTCAAGTCGGTTACGACGACGAACTGCAGTCAGGTCGAGACCCTGATAAGGACGACGAGCATGCAGATGAGGTTCCCTGAGACGGTTTCTGACAGTTTGTGCAGAAATTCTTTGGTTATGCAAACCGATTGTTGCAGCAGCTGTCCGGGTGGCTGGTCTCAGACGATCTTGGAGGTGAAGATGCTGGATGTGGAGGTCATGGGCTTGTGTGGTTGCACGTGGTCTGCGGTTGTGAGGCCGGTTGGATGTACTGCCAAATTCTCTGAAACGCCTTTGGAGACGGCTTATGGTAGAGAAATGAACATTCAATTCACGGGCCACAGCTCTGGTGGACATTCCTGCAGTCAGCATGAATGAATGTGTTTGGGATGCTCTGGATCGGCGTATACGACAGCGTGTTCCAGGTCCTGCCAATATCCAGCAGCTTCGCACAGCCATTGAAGAGGACCAACATTCCACAGGCCACAATCAACAACCTGATCAGCTCTATGCGAAGGAGATGTGTTGCACTGCGTGAGGCAAATGGTGGTCACACAAGATACTGACTGGTTTTCGGACCCCCCCAATACAGTAAAACTGCACATTTTAGAGTGGCCTTTTATTGTGGCCAGCCTAAGGCACACCTGTGCAATAATCATGCTGTCTAATCAGCATCTTGATATGCCACATCTGTGAGGTGGATGGATTATGCGGTGAAGTGCTCACTAACACAGATTTAGACAGATTTGTGAAGCATATTTGAGAGAAATAGGCCTTTTGCTCATAGAAAAAGTCTTAGATCTTTGAGTTCAGCTCATGAAAAACAGTGGCAAAAACAAAAGTGTTGCGTTTATCATTTTGTTCAGTGTATATAGGGGACACCGGGGCTAGTTGTCACATGCGCTGTATTTCATTAACTATAGGATTTTTAGTGAAAAGTCCAATTACAACTATGCTTGTTTTGTGTTTTTTTGTAAGCAGTGATATTGTATGTTAGTTTTAAACACCTAGTTCTCTCTCTCTTCCTAAAATATTTTTTGTTCCAATTACCTGTACATATACAAATCCTTAAAGTAGACAATAAAACCACAGTAAAGTTATAATTTTAAAAGAATTATATTTATATAAATATAACTATGCTATATATACACTCACCGGCCACTTTATTAGGTACCCCATGCTAGTAACGGGTTGGACCCCCTTTTGCCTTCAGAACTGCCTCAATTCTTCGTGGCATAGATTCAACAAGGTGCTGGAAGCATTCCTCAGGGAGTTTGGTCCATATTGACATGATGGCATCACACAGTTGCCGCAGATTTGTCGGCTGCACATCCATGATGCGAATCTCCCGTTCCACCACATCCCAAAGATGCTCTATTGGGTTGAGATCTGGTGACTGTGGAGGCCATTTTAGTACAGTGAACTCATTGTCATGTTCAAGAAACCAATTTGAAATGATTAGAGCTTTGTGACATGGTGGAAGTAGCCATCAGAGGATGGGTACATGGTGGCCATAAAGGGATGGACATGGTCAGAAACAATGCTCAGGTAGGCCGTGGCATTTAAACGATGCCCAATTGGCACTAAGGGGCCTAAAGTGTGCCAGGAAAACATCCCCCACACCATTACACCACCACCACCAGCCTGCACAGTGGTAACAAGGCATGATGGTTCCATGTTCTCATTCTGTTTACGCCAAATTCTGACTCTAACATCTGAATGTCTCAACAGAAATCGAGACTCATCAGACCAGGCAACATTTTTCCAGTCTTCAACTGTTCAATTTTGGTGAGCTCTTGCAAATTGTAGCCTCTTTTTCCTATTTGTAGTGGAGATGAGTGGTACCCGGTGGAGTCTTCTGCTGTTGTAGCCCATCCGCATCAAGGTTGTGCGTGTTGTGGCTTCACAAATGCTTTGCTGCATACCTCGGTTGTAACGAGTGGTTATTTCAGTCACTGTTGCCCTTCTATCAGCTCGAACCAGTCTGGCCATTCTCCTCTGACCTCTGGCATCAACAAGGCATTTCCGCCCACAGAACTGCCGCTCACTGGATGTTTTTTCTTTTTCGGACCATTCTCTGTAAACCCTAGAGATGGTTGTGCGTGAAAATCCCAGTAGATTAGCAGTTTCTGAAATACTCAGACCAGCCCTTCTGGCACCAACAATCATGCCACGTTCAAAGTCACTCAAATCACCTTTCTTCCCCATACTGATGCTCGGTTTGAACTGCAGGAGATTGTCTTGACCATGTCTACATGCCTAAATGCACTGAGTTGCCGCCATGTGATTGGCTGCTTAGAAATTAAGTGTTAACGAGCAGTTGGACAGGTGTACCTAATAAAGTGGCCGGTGAGTGTATATATATACTGTATATATATATATAGCATAGTTATATTTATATATATTTTATATAGTATTTATATGTATTATAAAGACATTTAAAAAAAATTAATGAAAGGTTGACCAGGAAGAGTTGTCATGTGTTTTAAATGTTAAAAGGTTCCTATTTATTAATCACAATATTTATTGGTTAAAACAATGGTTTGTAAAACAATTACATTATTGTTTTAGTGTTTTAGTGTTTAAACATGTCATCTTAAAAAGTCTCACACACAACCCTGAGAAATCATTGTAAAATGTGTGGCAAATAGCCTTGTCCTCTCCTCCCCTAAAATGAATGTTTATGCTAACAATGCAAATCTATGGGTCCAAAACACTTTACCTTTTATCTCCCCTGCGTTTTGAATGCTCATCAACGTGTTCTCCAACATAGTGTCATTATTCCCCATGGACGCAACAATGCCAACAGGAAGGCCCTGGTTTCTGAGAGCACTAGCCAATTTGGCAGCCGTGTCGATCCATATATCCTCATTAGAAGACACGATGCCTATGTTAGCCCAGCTGAAATACTTAAGCACCTTATAAAGCACCCGCGTCGGAGATGGTAAAGTCCGGGCAAATGTTGGGTAGCCCTGGACCCGGTCTAACTCATAGTTAATGCACGCCCATGAAAATATAGACTTGTCCCAATTCTTGCCCATGAGCGAAGCGGCATTGCAGTATCCTGGATTTGTAGGGCCTACAAACGCATCAACTACGTTCTCATATTGTACAAATGAGGTCAATGCTTTTGATGTCTCGCAAGCTTCCTGAAGGATGACAAAGTCCATTGTACAGCCCAGGTCTAAACTAAAATCCTCGTTTATCCGGCCAACGGCCAGTCTGGATGCAATGGAAGGAAGTGCTTTAGAGTAATAAGGGTCACAGTTCCAAGGCCCCAGGACTCCTACTTTGAAAATCAGGCATTGGACACAGCATGGGAACGTCAACACACCAAGAATGATCCATAGTGTAATGCTGTAAAATGGAAGTGTTGAGAGGCTATGTCTGCTCCTGAGGACGGGGCAGCGGGGGTAACTGGATAACTCCCATAAAGCACCTCCAAATGGGAGGTGAATATGTCGCATTGTCCTCCTTTAGAAGCCGTTATGAGAGATGGACGTCACAAAGAGACACCTGGAAATCAGCAGATTAGATATGAACTGGAGTCACAGCACACTTTTAGCACCATTTTCAAGGCTAAACAAGACTTATCTGTCACATAATAGCTGGGCTGTATATTTTCTACACAATGTAAACATTTCAACTCACTAAAATTGAAAACTTAAGGTAAAGTTTTTATTTATTTTAAAAATTCAAAGCCAAATCTACGACCAGAAGTGATACGATCATTTGCCCACTCTAAATGTAATTACTTCTGAAAATCAAGTTGAAACTAAACGTTTAGAACATAGTGGATATAGAATGTTTTTGACAGAGAACATTTTTTGTTTTGGCATAAATACGTTTTTTACATAGTATTATCATATTTTCTTAGGTTATTGTTGTATTGTTTTCTTAAAAGCTTCATACACTAGAAATGCAAAAAAAATGTAATTCCAAATTTATCTCCACTTACATTTATGCAAGTGCACAAAATAAAACACATTGCTAAATAAAATATCATTTAGAAATTGAACTTACCATTATTCATATAGGCCTCTTGATGCATGAAAACATTTCCACAAAGTATTAACTTTTTCTTCCAGTGGTTTCTTTCATGAAGTAGATTTATATCCTTCATAGAGTTACACGGTCAACTTTCACGATGGTTATCCAGCAACAGTCGTCCATGGGCATAAATAAATGTGAGCAGACCTCAGCTCACAAACAACAGTTTGATGAGGCTTGTCAGTGGCGTTGAGAGATTCCACTTAAGCACCCTGGAGAGCTACTTAATGCCTGCAGTCATCAATAAAGGTGTTCTTTTGCACCTTCACAATTCACACCTAACGTTCAGCGACATTTTCCAGCTTCACTGTTATAAATATTGCTGTACAAAAATTCTCGATAGTGTTGTCAATTTGGGCTAAATTATTTACCTTAGTTTCGTTATATCGCAGGTTCCTAGAATCGTTGACGATTTTAAAAAACAACAAATACATTTTATAGTTAAATAAAATGGAAAGCGATATTCGATACAAATCTCCTTGAAAATATCAAAAGGCCTAGATGTTTCTCTGTTCAATGAAAGTCCTTTGAAAGTGACCCGCGGATGAATCTAATCCATACTTGGTCAGGGACAAAATAAGAGGATTGCAGACGTTAACGCTTCAGACCCGCCACCTTTACTGACTGAGCTAGCCATGAAATCAATTAGTTTAGTTACCTTTATAAGAAAAATTGAGGAAATATAAAACATTGTTGTTAATGCACATGGTGTACAGTCATCACAAGCGTTAAAGAAGACGAAGACATATTGATGCGCCGAAAAGAATAATTAGTGCACTGAACCAATCATATAACGCCATAGGCTACTAAGTGATTTTCAACATTATAGGCCTACATTTTATTTTACATTAATTTATGTTTTATATTCGGGGTAAAATGTAGAAATCGTTTAAAAACTAGTGTAAGTGTAAGGATTTTGGAAAATATGTGAATAGTAACAATAAAAAAAGTAATAAGAATTGTATTGTTCAAAACAATAAATTATGTTCAAATAAGTTTTCAAAAATGTTTTAATTATTAAAAACATGCCTTGAATTATTTATGTCCACCATCACTGTTATTATCATTATTTATGAATACCATGGCATATATATATATATATATAGGGGCCATGGCATATATATAATACCATGGCATATATATATATATATATATATATATATATATATATACATATATATAGCCCTCTGTCTCCTCTCCACCAGTAAGCTGGTGTGTGGTGGGCGTTCTGGTGCAACATGGCTGCCATCGTGGTGGATGCTGCACATTGGTGGTGGTTGAGGAGATTCCCCCTTCAATGTAAAGCGCTTTGAGTACCCAGAAAAGTGCTATATAAATGTAACAAATGATTATTAATTATTATATATATATATATATATATATATATATATATATATATATATATATATCAGATCATTATGGTAAAATGTATATATATATATATATATATATATATATATATATATAAACACACACACACACACACACACACTTGACAGTCTTGTTGAGGGTCTGAATTGTTTTTCTTCATGTTTTTTGGGAAAGCATTGTCATGACAAGCATGACAATGGCTTGATTTGGAAGACAAAAGCTTCTAATATTTATATTACAAAACATATTGCACTGCTAATTTTTTAAAGAAACAAAAATTAAACTTTATGCCAAACTACTATTTCTTTTTTCAAGATTTACAATTTCTACAATTTTTTTGCATTTTCTTTATTTTTTTTAGCTCTTATCTTTCATATTTAAAGTTCATATTTAAGGTTGAGCAAGGTCTCAGCAGCCCATTTCCACCTCTCTCCATGGAAACCCCATGACATATGAGTGTTTATGCAGTGTAATTAGGCATTTGTTTGGTGTAGGTGTGATAGGCCCACTTCAATTGAATTTGCACAAGGTGTATTGGGTAATTAAAGTTAACGAAGGGCGCTCCCTTGGACGATCCCTAGGGTTCTCTTACATTTGCCTGCGTCAGTTAAACCTTGTGTTTTGAGAACACATCTGAGGTCTCTCTGAGCTCATTTAGACTATTAGCATAATGTTTATGGTTTACAGAGATATACGAGCACAGGTAAGGACACACATTTACAGGACGAATGCTGTTTTACTGTGTGATCAGTATTACATCATTGTTTCACATTGGAGAAACATTTGCTGTGAAAAGCTTGCATAAGTCTTGACTTTCTGATTGATCATGTGACTTTTGGGATTTCTGATTTGCTTGAGGAGCTTAATGCACCTGGGCATCGATCTAGGCCTGTGTACGTTTGCCTTCAGGTTACTGTAGAGATTTTCTGGTGATTTGTGCAGTGAGAGTGTGTGTGTGAGAGAGAGAGAGAGAGAGAGAGAGAGAGAGAGAGAGAGAGAGAGAGAGAGAGAGAGAGAGAGAGAGAGAGAGAGAGAGAGAGAGAGAGAGAGAGAGGAGGACAACGAGAGAGATGTGCTGACCCATATCCAATAAGCCTCTGAGCTTCTTAAAAGTTACACCTTGACACCTCTGCCCTACAACCAGAAACAGATGATGCAAACTCAGCAACCACAGCCCAAAGCACTTACAGGTAATAACACAGCAATCTGCAGCACTCAGTAAAGGAAACAAACCATAAGTGTCTTCTGCCTTTCAAACATTTACTGGGTGTGTATTAATATATCTATATATATTTTAATAGGTTTGGCTATGTAGCCATAATTGATTAACCACTGTTGAAGATGCACTTCACATACTGTACTTTCTAATATTTGTGTTACAATTTATAATATTTTATAACTGTTTTACTCTCATTGAAATGAAGGCGTCTCAAAGACAATTGTTTTTGTTTTATTGTACTGCCATCTAGTGGAGGGAAAAAAACTTGTAGATTACAAGTTGATTTTAAATTCATGTTTTGTCAAATATAAAACTATACTACTGATCCTGTATCACTGTTGTCCTCTTCATTTGCTTCTTGCACTCATTCTCTTTATTTCACGTCTTCTTCATCAATCTGTTTAGAAACTCTGCAGAGAGCAGAAAAAATATAAGAGGCTTTGTTAAGAATTCCAACAAGTAAATGGTTTTCTTTGTGACTTAAATCCACTGGAAAGTCACGAACAAGTAATAATATTAATACAAATAATATTAAATGCATCTTTTAAGCTTTTTTATTCCTTAAATTCAGCACAGTTTTTCCACATCAATGCCATCGAAGAACCATTTTTGGATTTTCAAAGAACCATACAGTAAACAGTTCCTAAAATACCTTTTTTATCTTTTCTTTTTGTTTTAGTAAACTTTTTGTGCAATGGAAAGTTTCAACAGATGTTAAAGGTTCCATCGATCAATGCTGATAAAGAACCTTTATTTGTATGTTTGTAATTTAATCTCAAGTTGTATAATGGTAACCTTCAACATTACACTGTAAATGTATCAATAATAAATTAGACTGAAATGTATTTTATTTGATACTTCACATTTTGAAAAAAAAAAAATGTGAAAGGGCTGTCAAAGTTAACATGTTAATTTTTAAACATTTATTGAATTTAATAGTATTACTGATGGGAAAATACAAGATTAATCATGATTGTTGTTGGCAACCCTCATTTTTAACAGTGAAAAATAAAACCCCAATGTGCATATAGTGTTCTTGGGAGTTTTTCCTTATAGGAGTTTGTCAGTGATATACACACTCTTGCCCTTAGGCATGTGTTTCCCTTGATACAAAGCAAATATGTATAATATAATTATTTGCTTTGGCTTCAGTACAGTGACGGAGTAAACGCATTTATTTATTTATTTTAATTAAAGAATAATAAAAAAAAAAAACATTCAGAAGTATCCGGAATCAGAAAAGATTTCACCCCCTACTGTTAGGTCTACAGTATTTAAATGGTGTGTGGTTGTAGTAGTATATACTCGCCGCTAGGGGCCGCTGTTGAAGCTCGCCGCGTTCAGACGTTGGTGGGCGCGGATTATCATCATCAGTGAGTGAAACTCTAGACGAGACTCTGCTTGCGGTGGCTTTTTATTGCTTCATCTTCTTTGGCGAGTCTGTACTCTATAGCAGAAAGATCGACAGAGTCACAACCCACACAATACCGCAGACGTGTTCATTTGCCACACATCAAAAAGCTCTGGATATGACAATGACTAAAACTAAAGTATTTTCCGATGTTGGCCTGGAAAAGTAAAAGCTCTCCGACAGACGAGTCTCGCGGCACATGGTAAGTTTTACGAAAAAGAAAAAAAGTTTTCTCCTGTGTCTCACAAGCGTATTTATATTGTATTTTTTACATAACAAAATCGAAACGTACGCGGATTCCTTAATCTCCGATAGTTCGCGTGATGAAGAGTAAAGACATGGACAATGAAAAAGCCTAGATTGCCTATATTTGTGCATTCTGGTATCGTGACAAGCACACGTTTGTTGAGCATTGTCAAGCTGTTACAAAGTTTGTATTTTTAACTGAGGACAGATGTGAGTCCAACCATCAAAGCAGAGATTTTGGCTGCGTCTCAAAACTTAGTGAACTGGCTTCCTAGACAGCATATTATACCCAAAATGTTGTCAAGGCAGTCACTAGACTTTGAATCAAACCCAATCAGTTAAATTAACAAAAGAGTGCGTTGTATTAGAAATGAACCAATATTGTTTTTACCGGAAGATTTTTAAAAATAAATATTGTTTTATACTTTTTATACAACAATAACTAAATTCATTAAACTACAACAAAAAAAAACATGATATTCACGATTAATAAATGATGATGATGATGGCGAACACATTTATGTAAAAATGTCGAGATGTTTGCAAGTTTATTTGCAATTGAGCTTAAATTGCTATGTTTCTCACTTAAATGAATGGCTACAAATAACTGAGTTTACGTTGTTTCCTGTTGAAGGAAGTGGCATTAGCATGATTAAGTACTTCTCTTTAGAGACCCACCAAATGGTGCCATTTGTCTGTAGACCTGAATAAAACAGCAGTCCAACTTTACCTGTTCATTATTGCAACCCATTAATAATGGTACAAGAAATCCACATATTCTATTTAGATATTGTTTTAAATTCTCTTTGTTCTAGGGATATACAAGTGCTACAGTATATTGCATAACATTGAGATAATGCTGTGCAGTGTGTGCATGATCTTTCTAGGATATGGGTGGCAACCTGCATTATGTCAACTGTACTGTAGTCAACAACCATAAACATGTTGAACACTTTGATGCATGTCTCTAATTCAAAGGTTACGTGCTGCTGTTGGCATCACAAAAAGTACCTGCCATACAAAAGTTGTATTACTGAGCTGTTTGAGACACTAAGCTCCCATTAAATCTGCCCCCCCTTAAAGTACTGCATTCTTTCAGCTTTATTGGATTAGGATGTCTGCTGTCTGCTAATTAAATTGGTTAAGAACCAACTTTAGTTCTTTTGTACTGTAGTTTTCTTTTGGCTATGTAAACTCCAGGAAAGATAAATTACGTTTAAAGTGCCCCTATTATGATTTTTCGAATATTTCCTTTGATGTACCTATTACGCGTACCTTTTCTTATAGATGTCTGTGAATGTAAACGGTCTGCAAAGTTGTAAAGTCGGACGTGGACGACAAATAAAGTTATTGAGATTATCAAGAACGTCTACTTTGACCCGCCCTCAAACGTGCTCGGATTGATTGGTAAAATCGACGCCATTGTTACTATCTTTACAGTGTAAACAATCTCTGAGCTTTAGGAAGCCTCTGGAATGGAAGTTTAGTCATGGGAATGGGCGTTTTTGTTTAGCGGTAGACCAATCACAACAGATTAGGCCGTCTGGCCAATCAGAGCAGAGTAAGCTCGGGGAAAGGCGGGATTTAGAGAGAATGAATCCACATTTGATGCTTGTAAACCTGTTGTAGGAGACCTTCAAATCAAAACTAGGAACCTTTAAAATAGCATAATAGGCGCACTTTAAAATGATCTGCGTTTTAATACTAGACCGTTTTCATGCAGACTCGATGGGTGAGCCTCACAGTCTCACTAAAAGGGGAGAAAGATAAATGGTTTAAATATGTAGCTGTTAACCACTGACAGTGATTGCTCTTAAAATACAATGCACTTAGACTTCAGGCATTCTAAGGAGGGACTTAACAGTGAGTGTACCACACCTGGAGAGTTCATAACCCCTGGAACACAGGCAGATGTTTACACTGACAGAAGAGTTCCATGCCTCCAAATTCCATTCATTTTGAATGTTCTAAAGTTAGTGTTACATATGTGTAATCATTACCAAATACAAAATGGGGCTGAAAATGGTTTTCAGTGCTTTCACCTCATGTCCTAACTCCTAAGAAGAGAGTAGAACAGGTATGATTTTTTAGGAAAATGTTTACTTGAAGTCAAAGAGGAACACATCTTGACCAGAGCGAAAGGGAAAGACATGGCTGAGGTTACAAGTCTGTGTCTATATCCCTAACAAATACTCCCATTTAAATGGATAGATCACCATAAAATGAAAATTTTATCATCATTGCCAATCGTTCTTTTTCGGACCACAAAAGGAGAAATCTTTTTAAAAATGTCACGCTCACATCCATATAATGGCAGTAAATAGTAACCACACTTGATCAATGAAGAAAAAGACAAAAAAAATCTGATAAAAACCACTGGTTTAATGGCAAACGTTCCGGTCTCATGTGAGCTTTCTCAATGCCAAGTTGACCACTGAAAAAGGTCACATGAGACTGAAACCCTTTTGTATACCACTGGAACACTTGGAATATATGGCACTTGTCACATGGGACCATTCTGTGATACTTTTGTGTCTTTTTTTTTTTAAAAGCTTGATGCTGGTCTCTATTCACTGCCATTGGATGAGCATGAGTGGGACATTTTTTTCAATTGTCCTTTTGTGGCTAGAAAAAGAAAGAATGGCATACAGCATTAGGTTAGTAAATGACGACTTAATATTAATTTTAGGGTAAACCAACCCTTTAAAGCTGCAGTCCGTAGCTTTTTTTGGGTTAAAAATAATCCAAAATACATATTTGAGAAAATACATAACCAGCCAGTGTTCAAAACTATCTGCTTGCCTTAGCTCGATTCAAAAACGGTAAGCTTGTAATAATGTTTTTAATTCCAGTGGTACTGGTGGATTTCCGCGGGAGATTCGAGCATGTCTTGCGTCATTACGTCACATCTGTACACATAAAGAAGAGTCTCGGCTAGTATAAGTTAGGGGTGGGAATCTCTAGGCACCTCACGATTCGATTCGATTACGATTCAGAGGGCTGCGATTCGATGCTAAAGCGATTGTCGATGATCGATTATCTGAATCTTTTTTTTTTGTGTGTGTGTGAGACTATAAATTTAAAGACTATAAAAACTATATATTTACTTTGCTTTAAAAGTACCAAGTAATGACCCATAAAGAATTAACGTACAATATATTTTATTAACATTGCAAAGAACCAACAGGAAAATAAATGTGTGCCTGAACTAGCAGCATACTTGTAGTAAATTAGTAAATATAACAATAACAAATTATAACAAACTTCAGCATTTCTGAATCTCTAACATAAAATGGACTTCAAACAAGCATCCCCCTTTTATCAGTATTGTCTCAGTCCCACTTACTGTTTTGCAGAAACCAAAATATCATATTACTATCCCCTATTCCACACGTCAGCTTTTAACGAGGAGGGTGTTTGGATTTCGCGCTCAGCCATTGCGTCTCTGTTATGTGCACGCCACAGACGGTCCGGGCGCTGCACTTCCGCGCTTCAGAGTTCCGTCTTTTCCGTCAATATTACGTTATTATAAATGTGTATATACACTACCGTTCAAAAGTTTGGGGTGAGTGAGAATTTTATTTTTATTTTTTGGAGGAAAGAAATCAATACTTTTATTTATCAAGGAATAATTAATTTGATCGAAAGTGACTGTAAAGACATTTATAATGTTACAAAAGTCTTTTGAACTTCCTATTCATCAAAGAATCCAAAAAAAAAAAAAAAAAACGGTACAACTGACAGACCAACAAATGTTTCAACATTGATAATAATAATAAATGTTTCTTGAGCATCAAATCCTCATATTATACTGATTTGTGAAGGATCATTTGACACTGAAGACACTGACACTGGTGATGCTGAAAATTCAGCTTTGATCACAGGAATAAATTACACTTTACTTTATATTCACACAGAAAACAGCTGATTTACACTGGAATAATATTTAATACTATAACTGATTTTTGTTGTATTTTTAATCAAATAAGCGCAGCCATGGTTAGCAGAAGAGAATTCTTTTAAAAGTATTTAAAATCGTACCGACCCCAAACTTTTGAACGGTAGTGTGTGTATATATATATATATATATATATATATATATATATATATATATATATATATATATATATATATATATATATATATATATATATATATATATATATATTTGAAAATCGATTTTTGATATTGGTGAATCGATTCAGAATTGTCCGCATCGCGATGCATCTAAGAATCGATTTTCCCCCCACCCCTAGTATAAGCTATATTGCGTGTGAGGATGTTAGATGTGGAGATTTATAGCCTTTTCTCACAGCACTTGATATGATTAAACTTATCAATTTGATGGCGGATCCAGAAAGGTTCAAACGACAATCACCAGTGACAACAGATTCACCCGCTGTAAAATGCAAAAGACTTCGTTCGGACTTTGGAGTGGCTACAGAAAAAAAGAGACTGCAACCGGCCCATGCGAAAACAAGGATAATATCGGAAGGACATTTGTAGTCACGCAATGCTGATGTTGTTAACATTAACAATTTGAGAACAAAGTATAATTTGCACGGTTTTGCGTGATATGATAACTTATAAGCGATTGTTAGATTTAATCAGCGCGATTTACTGCAATGTCAGAACCAGAACAAAAGTGGATGTTTCTTACTAGTTCAGATGACATTTTCCGGTGAAAATTATAATGTTGGTCATACTTCCAAAAAGAATAATCTGTGATTCTGAATGCCAGTATCCACACCGGCGCGGTGACCGACAGCCGCACACTCTCCTCAAACAGTGTGTTCGTCCGCGCTGTGCCGTGCCGAACTACAACTCACGTAAAGTTGATAATTCCGCGAATGACTGCAATTGCAGATGTCGAACAGAGATGGCGACAAAGAGGAAAAAATGCGGACTGCAGCTTTAAGCAGATTCATCAAGTATAAGCAGCACTTTACAGTGTTTACAGTTACATGGTCACAAAGCCTTTTTTGCTTTTTTGGTACCACTTAGTTTCTCGTAGCATGTCTGCTATTTTTATAGTAAAAAGATAAAAAAACATAGTTATAACTCACTAAATAGTTGAAAGTGTGTATTGCACTCTGTAACTTAGTGTTTTCATTGTACCTATTATGCAATCAATTACACAAGAGGTAATTGTTTACCTAGCGTGCTGGTTCTGTTAATCGTTATCTATAGAAGTACACACAATCTTACAGACTAATTAATGTTCAGTCATTTTTGCTGCTTCATTCTCAAGTCTCTTTCGACCTGTCCTGTTTTGTAATCAGGTTAACCCATGCCCAGATTCAGTGGTAACATTGTAGAGTGTTGAAACGGGGTTTAAGTTCATGTCAAATAGTTAAACAAAGAGCACATGGTAGGGTAATCCGGCAACAAAAGTCGTAAGTAGAGCGTGGCAGAGCGTTTATAGATTTTAGCTGAACATCATGAACATCTCCACCTATTAGACACATAGACCTTCTGTCTGAGAGTTTTTGAGAGTCTTCTGCGTACTTCATGAAAACACGTAAGCAAGATTCAGATTTTTATGTGTAGAATGATGGTGTAATTTTTTTCGACAGTGCAAATTGGCAACGTGCAGTATCACAGACCAAAACAAAAACGCACATTTCAAAGTAAAATAACTGGCTGTAGAAGTGTTTTTCAGAGAAACAATTATGTGAACATAGCATGTTTCCTCAAGCAAACATATCATGGTATTTTTATGCTTTAGTAGAGTGAAAAAGTTACATACAGCACCTTTAAATATGAAGACATTGTTTATTATTATCAATGTTGAAAACAATGTTTTTTGATTAGCAAATCAGCATATTAGAATGATTTCTGAAGGATCATGTGACTGAAGAATGGATAATAATGCTGAAAATTCAGCTTGGCATCACAGGAATAAATTACATTTTAAAATATATTAAAATAGAAAACAGTTATTTTGAATTGTAATAATATTTAACATATTGCCATTTTTTTCTGTGAGTATGAGAGGCTACTTTCATAAACATTAATATTTTTTATATTCTTATTTTACTTTCAAACTGAATTACATTAGGATGGTAAATTATCATTAGATATTTAGACATACATTTAGAGTTTATTTCACAAGTAAACCTGGTAATATAGATATGCGATATACAATAATTATTTGGACTTAATCATTGCCAATAATACTGGTTTGCATATTAAAGCATCAGAGTCTGAGTTTCATTTATATTCTTTAACTAAATGATGTGCTAACAGCTCTTAAATTCTCCATGAGAAAAGCCTTGCACCTTTATAATCATGACAACTTGTCCCTGTAATTGAAAAAGTTCAATTTAATAGGCTCTTTGATCATAAGAATTAGGTCAAATCCTTTGAGAAGGTGCAGAAAAAATAGGGCTCATCAGGTTGCACTAGAAGAGAAGAAGCTTGAATATTTATGTTTTCATGGAAAGGATGAATAAACATCTTATCCCGATGTACACATCAAAATTAAAAAGTCAAAAACCAGAGATTAAGGTGGTTCGACAGTGGACTGATGACAGCAGAGAGGAGCTGGGAGCTTGCTTCGACTGCACGGACTGGCAAGTGCTGAGGGGGGACACATTGGAAGAAACTTGCACTGCTACAACAGATTATATCAACTTCTGTGTACAGTCTATCATACCCACAAAAACAGTTAAGGTGTACCCTAATAACAAAACTTATGTAACTAAAGACATTAAACAAGTAATGAATTTGAGAAAATTGGCGTTTAAAAATAAGGATAGAAGAGAGTTACAAAAAACAAATAAAGAACTGAGGGAAAAGTTGAGGAAGGCAAAGAAGGCACACAAGAAACATCTGGAGGAAGCTTTCAAGGCTGGCAATCCACGTAAAACGTGGGATACAATAAAAAGTATGACAGGCATGCCAGGTAAAAACAGGATACCATTTGTGACAAGTGATGAGATAACCTCTGCCACGGAATTTAACACCTTTTTTACAAGGTTTGAAACCTCTGGGAGTACGGAGAGATGCAGGAAGGTGTTGGAGTCAGTCACGATGGGCTCCGAGGATAGAGTGACAATTACAGTGGGTCAGGTGGAAAAAGTATTTGGTCAGCTTAATTCACGTAAAGCCACCGGCCCGGACAACATCAGTGCCTCTATCCTGAAAACTTACAGCAAGGAGCTAGCACCAGTGTGGCAACCCATCTTCCAACAATCCATGGATACGCACACGGTCCCTGTGGCCTGGAAAACATCGCATATCATTCCCCTACCAAAGAAATCATGCCCCAAGGAGTGTAATGACTTCAGACCCGTGGCTTTAACATCCGTATTAATGAAGTCATTGGAAAAAATCGTAGCAAATGAGCTCTCTCAGTCTGTACAGGATATCCTGGATCCGTTCCAATTCGCATATAGGCAACATCGTAGCACGGAGGATGCTGTCGGCACTCTTACGCATCTGGTCTCAAAACATCTGGACACCCCGAAAATAAAGCCATATGCCAGGGTACTGTTCATTGACTTCTCCTCTGCATTTAATACAATAAAACCGGACATATTGTTATCTAAAATGGCCCTAATGGGTACGAATCCATATCTTATTCATTGGTACTGTTCATTCCTCACTAACAGGCAACAGCTGGTTAGGGTCAATAACACCTATTCACCCATGGTCACAACCAGCTGCGGTGCCCCTCAAGGATGTGTTAGCTCTCCTTTGCTCTTCACACTCTATACCAACGACTGTGTTACCTTTGCACCCAACCATCATATCATCAAATTTTCTGATGATACTGCTCTGGTAGCTTTGATGAAGGAGGGGGAAGGGGCTGAACTTTATGTGCAAACAGTGAATAATCTTGTAGAGTGGTGCGATGAAAATGCTATCATTCTCAATACACAGAAAACGGAAGAGATCATCTTCGGCACCTCTCATGAATGCCATATTACACCATTAATCATCCATAATCAAATCATAAAACAAAAATCATCATTTAAATATCTTGGAGTGTATGTGGACTGTGACCTTTCCTGGACCTATCATGTAGACTACATCTGCGGAAAGGTACAACAGAGAATTTATTTTTTAAGGAGACTTAGGTCATTCGGAGCGAGTAGTGAAATCCTGTCTCTTTTCTTTGTGTCAACCATTCAAAGCATTCTGCAGTATGGAGGCGCAGTGTGGTTTGGGGGCCTCTCAGCTCATTTGAAGGCCAGGATTTTCCGGCTCCTGGGAATTTGTTCCAAATTGGTGGGACAGTCGGTTGAGAAGGCGTTTATTGAAAGTCATGAAGTACATACTGTACGATTGGCTCATAAAATCACCCAAGATTATGCCCATGTGTTGAATCAAGAGTATCAACTCCTGCCCTCTGGGAGACGCTATAGGGTCCCGGAGTGCAGGAAGAACAAATATAAACACTCATTTGTTCCTCTGTCTATATCGATGCTGAATCAACACATGAGGGGAAAGAAGTGATAGTTTTCCCCCCACTTGCATTTCAATATATGTATATATTTATGGCTATTGAAGAACACTTCTGCAGGGCGGAGTACCCATAATATTATGGAAGTAATTTTGTATACTTTTTATTGATGACTGTATGTTTTTGTTTTTAGTTTGTGTGTGCTATAATTGTTGGAGCTTGTATTGCAAGACAAATTTCCGTGTACACGGACAATAAAGTACTATCTTATCTTATCTTAAACACAGACCCAGAGTGACCAGCATGCACGTACAGCTGTAAATGATTGGCTACGTCGGTTTACAGAATTAACACATGTAAATGAGTGACTTCTGATTTCTTCAAACCTCTCAAAGGCCCCTGTGAAGTTGATTCTAGTTCAGTTTTGATGATAACATATGCCATGCAAGACCCTTTTTTACATTCAGTCGATTTACTTGATAATTATTTTTTGGTGATGCTTGAAGTTAATGTGATTTGATTGGTTCTGTTTTGGGACGTTCGTGGCTATAAAATGAAACCCTTTAATGTGTGTTTTTTTGGTTTATAGCTCACCATGGCCACATTGCTGTGTCTCTTCTTCTCTGTGCTTGGCCTGGCTGTCATGGGAGCAGTGAAGAACTGCCATCCGCAGTGCCGCTGTGAGGTGGAGAGCTTTGGCCTCTTCGACAGTTTCAGCCTGACCAAAGTGGACTGCAGTGGGATCGGGCCCGGGAACGCTCCTATCCCCATCCCTCTGGACACCTCCCATCTCGACCTGTCCTTAAACTCCATCACATCCATCAGCGATTCGATGCTCTCCGGACCAGGTTACACCACATTGGTCAGTCTGGACCTAAGCAGCAATGTCATAGCACATGTCAGTCCCAAAGCGTTCTCTAAACTCCGTTATCTGGAGACGTTGGACTTGAGCAACAACGCTCTTGAGGGTCTTGGCGATGGCTGCTTCACTGGACTCCCTCTCGTTGAGCTGGACCTGAGTGAAAACCAATTCAAAGAGTTCAGCCTTGATCTCTTCACCACCAGAGCACAGGATATACCAATCATGGTGGACCTGTCGCAAAACCTCCTGACCTCCATTAACAGGAGGACGCCTGGCCATCCGCTGTACATCAAGAGTCTTATGCTTGCAGGGAACAGATTGAAGACGGTCCCAACGCTTAACGGAATCCCACTTCAGTATCTCAACCTGGACGGGAACCTCATCTCCAGCATTGACGCAGGGGCCTTTGATTCGATGACAGAACTGGTTCACCTGTCTCTCAGCGGCCTGTCTGTCCTGACCTTGATTCAACCAGGTGCTTTCAGGGGTTTGAGGAACCTGCAGGTCTTGGACTTATCAAACAACAGCCGGCTCAAGACGTTGAGCCCAGATGTATTTAGCGGACTCGTCTCTTTACAAGAGCTTCATTTGTCCAATACTGCTGTCACACCATTATCAAGGACCGTCTTTACCCAGATGCCAAGCATAAAGAGTATAACTCTAGGGTCAAACGTGCATTGCTGGAAGACACACAAGCAAGGACAGTTTCACAGACAGATTGGACAGGCAAAACCCAATGATATACTTACCTGTGACAATGCAGGAATGATCTTATGAGCCTGAAGTGCCAGGAAAGACTCGGTTTCTCATCTCTGTGCCTTATTAGTATCTCTTAAGATCTTTTATATTTTCTAATTCAAGATTGCATCGTATTTGCACATACTATGCCAACTAAGGTCCGCTATTTTACAGGTGTTAATCATATTTTAACACAGAGACAGTACATAACAATGGCCTTTGCACTTTATTTATCACATTTCTGTTCTTCTACTTAATGTCACCTGAGATTTGAAGTGTGATGTCAGCTCTAATGTGATGTTTATTTTGTTTTTTAACACAAACAGTCTTAAAGTGTCATAAGTTGTGTATTCAAACAACAGTGTAGTAGGTTAATTTAGAAGTCATGGTGCCTTACAGTGTCATTCATTTAACAGTATTCTGGAACAAAAAATGTCTAATGTTTAGATGCCCCCTATATGATACACTTTAAATGACCATAGAAGCCGTACAGTTTACACTAATGCATACAAAAATTCTCAGAAGGTGTATTAGAATTATTTTTCAGTGGACCTTAAACACTGAGGGCAGGCGAATTTGGTTCATTTAGATGTTTTTACTATTCTTTTTTGATAGAAGCACAAAGAATAAAATACAATTTGTGGAATTTAAGAATTTAAATGTGGCATTTTAATGTCATTTATTACTTTAGCAGTCAAATGTGTTTCTAATACTGAACCTAAAATATGATTTACAAACTACAAAATGTTCTACACATCACTCAGACTGACGTTAGAGGGAAATGTAACGTTAATGTATTCTCTCTGAGTCGTCATCACAGACGTTTACATTATGTTGCTCTAAAATGTTGCACTTTTGATGTTTCAAGATGGCTCATCATATGAGTTGAGGTATGTTTTATGTTTGTTCAAAACTATACTCCTAATAAAAGATAATCTACTTTACATATCTAACATCTTGTTGTGATTTAATGCTCACTTCCCCAAACAGTATTAAAACTTCCAAAGTTAAGCCAGGGCTCTTTCTGAGTCACGTAGTGCATTAGTCATAATACAGACCTCACTAATGTGGTTCTCTTCAGTCTGACGCACTCCGACAGCAATGATTTGTTTATAAGAAACACCCAGTGTTTTATCCCACACTTTTTTTTTCTTCTTTTTTTTTATATATATATACAATAATTAAGCATTAACCATTTACTCAGACTAACCGTGGACAGAAGACTTCATTGCTGAATTGGACCAGATGACTTTAGCCTGTCATGCTTTAGGTTTGTAGGCCTCACAGACCGGGTCTTCATATATCCCCTTAGCTACTCTGAATTGTTGCCAAGATCCAGCTCTTTGAAATTCTAGGAGACTAATGCCAGAGACACATCCCCCTCTTCTTTTCTACACAAAAGCTTAATGGAAAAAAAGGTTTACTTAACGGCTAAACTTTCACTTCATCACTTTGCACTTTCTGCCATGCTTAGGATAAATAAGTAATGTAAATAAATGTGGGCCAATGAGGAACAACAGTCAAGAGCAAACAGTCAGTCAATGTTATCATGACATTCTCTTCATGTTTCTGAGATTTCTCTTTGGATAACACAAGAACACCATTTTATGAGGATAAATCCTTTAAATGCAAACTAGATTTGCATTTCCTGAAGAAAATACTAGCACTACAGTAAAAGAATAGCTTTAGCTTTCTTTGCAATTTAATTCAATATAGCAACACTATAGCACACATTTTTAAATTAACATAATATTCAATGTTTATCTAGAGATATTAAATGCTTCTTTTTTCTTGAAAGAAATTGTAGTTTATAAAACAAAAAGGAGTAGTTGATTTTTCATTTGTTGACACTGGCAAGCCAACTTCACTGTTGTGACCTAGGCTACCTAACAAATCAAAATAAATGAGCATTAACCTTTACCATTCTTTTACAGAACATTGTAAATGTCACAATGAATTGCTAAATTTGATTTAGTACTGACACTGCTCAACTTGCCTTACTATGTGAGAGGTTGTACTAGAAGTTATATCACCTGCTCTCTTTTTAGATAAGAACAGAAGTTAAATGGGCCTTAGGTGAATCATTTGATAATCAAAAGCCACAGCCTTGCAAAAGACAAATGTTGACATAAAAAGCCCTGGTGCATCCATGGAGAGTTTGTTTAAAAAAAGACAAATTAAACTTGTAAACACCAACTATGCAAAATCCTCTAGTCTGTTAAAGCCTCTCGACCCCAGATTCCCAATGACCAGTTAATTCAAGGCTGAATTGCCAGAGAAAAGACAATGGCCCACTGCCAAACACCTGACACAAACTCAAAGCACAAGAGAATCGATATGGAACAAACAATCAAATTTAAGTCAGATTAAAAGGCTTCAATGTCTGGAACCAGAACACAAACAATAAATGGAATGAAGCCTAGAATGCAGCCATGGTCACATTTCGCCCATGAAAATCTCATGAATTTTTCATTGGAGAAGCATTCTTACAAAGTGCCACGCCAATGCTTGTTTCAGACAGCATGCTGCTATTGATTTCCAATTCGGGTTCATAAAATAGCATTAGAGAAAAGATGAAATCTGTTTCATAGTTGTAGTTTTGAAAATTACAAAGTCTTACACAGAAAAACTTCACTATACATGCTCATAAAACATCCCACATGATGCAATTTCATTGCAATTCGTATCTGTTTTACATTTTGGCGAATTGGTGGCTAATTTGTGAGAATCCGTATCTCATTTGTAGGTTTTCGTACAACCTGTTTACACCCCAGTGACAGGTATATTTAGGGGTGGGGTTAGGGGAGAAGCTTAATTTTCTCTAAATTGTACGTTTCCACATGATTCACATTGTACAAACTCATACGCAACTTCCACTTCGCGAAATAGTTTCGTTTCCCATGAGATTGGGTTGGGCGCACGGTACTAAACTAATTAAAAGTTCTCATGTGCTTTCCTTGAATAAACAAAGACAGGATGGTAACATGGCTATCAAGTTCGACATGACTTTTAAAAAAACACATAAGCAAATAACATCCCTCTCTAGATTACACAATGTACCAGTTGCTCATATTCTCTAAAAGCGTGCTGACGTTTCATTCTCAAGCTGTTGTTGACATCACAAACAGTCAAGTCATCGTCATTCCCTTTCTGCCTAATGTTAAAGACCCAGCGTAAGTCTCACAGTATCAGAAAACCAGCACAATAGAGCCATTCTCGCTGTAACACTGCGTCCAAAAGAAAAGCTTTATTGTGCACCAGAATAGACACATCGGGCTCTGTGTCCATACGTCACGCTCAACTGGGTTAGTGTTTTGTGTCAGAACAGGCCTTTGTAGCTAAAATCACTTGCAGAGGTGCTGACCACATAATGATGTTTGCATTCCATGTAATGCATTAGCGCAATGCCATCTTACACTTGTACATTTTTTTGCCTATTCTGCAATGTGGGTTCAAGAAACCTCCGAGAGCCTCAAGCTAGGGAGGAAAAGAGCCTTGTTGTACATTCAATGAAGGCTGAGGACGTAATCTGATCATGGAGCAAACTGTTTTGCCAAGAAATCTTTCTTTCTTGGGACTGTACCATTCAGAGGACACTAATCTGTCTTTTCATGTGTGAACAAAAATGATTTGTACATGGCTCTAAGCATTAGCTAACTCCGTTGCAAGGCACTGTATACATCTAAAATATGGAAGAAATAGTGCCTTATTGCCGGTTTAGTCAATTGTACACTATTGTTTGCTCCTGACCTGTGAGTGTTTGCTTTTACTTATCTGCTTTAAAGCACATGGGTTGGCCGGCTCATGCTTATTCCTCATTCTTGGGTGGTCAGTCCAGGTTTCCTGTTTTGATTGATAACAATGAGGAATTGGAGATCAGGTTCACTTTCAGATCTTTAAAAAGGGACGGTAACAAAGTTGACAAAAGTTATTCTGCAGCACGTACGAGCATATGAATGAGCTAAACCGGGGGTAGGCAAGTTCGGTCCTAGAGAGCCGCTGTCCTGCAAAATTTAGTTCCAACCCTAATCAAACACACCTGAACAAGCTAATCAATGTCTTCAGGATTACCAAGACCCTGTCCCAAATGGCGCACTTCATGCGGACTTTCGGTCTCGTGGACTTAAATTGCTCGTGCTCGCTGAGTCTACGAGTCTGTAGGCCGTCCCATTTAGCATTTTAACGCTCTGAAGTGTGCTCAGCAGCGCCCCCTTTGTACCCTTGAAGTGGTCTTCCGCGAAGCCCGCATAGATGCAGACTCCACGCACTTTAACTACCCAGGAATCCTTGCGAAAGACCAATCAGACAGCAGATGGGAGGAGATTTCGCTCACGGACAATTATTAACATGGCTGAGAAGAAAATATTTAAGTGTAATTATCATTACGGTTTTTATGACAAGTTTATACAAATATTATGATCATCGACCAGTGGTTGATGTCTCAAACATAGGCTAATAATAGCGAGCTGAATAATACGATCGCATTATGATTCATTAATAGAACAGAATGTCAGGGCTTTACTGAGTCATGTGTAAACACAACAACAATAGGCAGCATATTTCCCCGAACCTGTAGCTCCTGTCCATAACAACAATCAGACCGTCTTCCTGTTTCCGGCGTGACGATCGACCTATAGAGCCTTGCGCTAAGGGCTCTATAGGTCTGCACAACATGACGTCACCGAAGTGTGGACTCTGAGGAAGTCCACAAGTCCGGAGTGTGCCATTTGGGGCAGGGCCCAAGGCTATAGGCAGGAGAGGTTTTTTTTCAGTGTTGGAGCTAAACTCTGCAGGACAGCGGCTCTCTAGGACCGAACTTGCCCACCCCTGAGCTAAACGATTAAATGATTTTGTTAGACATTGTGTAACTTTGGGTTGGTGTTGTACTGCGGGCGTTCCAAGAAAAACAGACATATCCTGAGATTGTAAGCCCACACTGACGTCCTTCACATCTGGTTGTCATTACGGTTCGCTGACTCAAGTTACTCGCAGCAAGAAAACAAAGGCACAGCTCAAAGGAACCTTCTGAGGGAGCTTCTCTTTGCTGAAATGCTGCATTTGTTGTTTAAAGGGATAATTTCACCCCAAAAATGTAAATTCTCACATTATTTTACATTGTTAAACCTGTAGATGAATATCATGTAATAGGATGCCATAAGTCACTTTCAAATTAGTGACAAGTTATCATTTGCAGATCAAAATTTTGTAAGTCCATATTATTTATCTTAAAAATGTGTTTTGTGTATTTTTATTAACGTTATTATTAAACTAATTATATAAAACTATGTTGTCAGTGCACTACAAATACAAACTGGTTATTGTCTTTATTTTGTCATTCAAATGTATAGCCCAGAAAAAGGCCTATTTAAAATGATATATAGGCCTATGTTAAAATATTTTCTGGCTTAACTGACTGGTAAACAGTTTACAACTGATCCTAATTCCAGAGCATGCGTTTTTCACACCTGTTGGGCTGACGTATATGAGGGCGAAAGTTTTTCGGCTTGATGAGATCTAGAAGTGTATCAATTTGGTTACTGTATGTGAAAAGCGATGCGCTATACAGAGGACCTGAAAAATAATCATAATATATTTTATATATATATTTACAGCCTTTTTCCATATTGCAATTATTAAGTTCTACTTCTTAACAAAAAAACTTTTTTAACTTTCAAGGCTTGTCTTTATCATATGAATTTGACCCTTTTTAAATAGATTTCAAGCAAATGTATCAAGCGTAATCTATGAGGACATTGTGAATGTCGTTCATCTTAAAGCAACAGAGCAGCAGCAGGTTGTGTTTAAGCTCAGCTTTTATCTCCAGCAGCAGCTGTGTAATTGCCCGCACATGCCTTTTTATTCCTCTGCAATATCCAGATTTCCCAGCTGACTGCTGTGAAACTATTTAGCTTTGAGCACCACCATGTGGCTGCAAAAAAATAGAACGAACTATTGTTTTTCTTCAAGGAATTTCAGTGACAGAAAATGACACACAGTATCTGGCAGCATATATATTTAATATAAATATATTTAATTATATTGAATATATTTATTTATTTGTATTTTTCAGTAAGGTATCTGGAAATCATTTGCTCGTTTTTATGTTTAAGCATAAATCTAACCATGTATAATAATTTCTTCTTCTAACCATGTATAATAATTTCTTCTCTACAATAAGTGTTTCTTCTCACATAAAGATTTTATTTTTTTGAAAAGATTTTATAAAGATCTTATTTTAAGGATGTTTGAATATTTTTACTAGAAAATGACAAAATACTAAGCAAATTATTATTATTATTATTTGCAGTATGGAAAGAAACTCTAAACAGCAACAACACAAAGAAAAAAAATATCAACTGCATTTTAAAGGCATTGTATAATGCCCTCTTCACAAGATGTAAAATAAATCTTTGATGTCCCCAGAGTGTGTATGTGAAGTTTTATCTCAAAAGAAAACGCACTGTTTTTGTGTGTGTCCCTTTAAATGCAAATGACTTCTGCTCCCGACACAGAGAGCAGAGCTTGTGTGTTAGCGGTTTAGATTACCTCACACAGACATGTCATGCACTGAAAATTTCTAAAACTTTTAGCCCTTTTATGTTCAAACCGGAGTCGAACAATGATGGAGAGACTCAAGAAGAAGTGACAACATATAGACACAATTTCTGAATGGTTAGTTGATGGATTTATGTAGCTTGTGTAGTTACCTTCTAGTCTAGTACCATATATTCTGTCATGATAATATATAAATCGTGTTCCGGGGGCGGGGTAAATTTTAGGGTTCATGATGTCACTAACCCGGGAGGAAGCTCATGTAGTCCCTACCGGCCGTTGTAGTCCTTAAAAAGCAAATTCTTTAAAAGAAATTATCTCCCTTTGCTTTGAACTTTGTAACTTTGCAGATGTTGTTTATGCTCAAACAGCAACATTAGCTACACACTAACAAAAGTTGAAAAAGTTAAATCATAATCAACCACCACCCCTTTAAAACTGAAGGAAACCCTTCTATTCTGTAGTTTAATTTCCTGCCCAGTGCAAAATCTGCCTTACCACAGCTGGACGGACACACATATTGAAGGATTCAAAAAGGAGCAATGTTAGTTTAGATTCCATAATTATTCTCCTAGTTTCGGTCCATTTATAATGGGATGTCAACAGTGATTGAGATTCAGGAAGGATATGACCCAGCTTCCCACTAGCTTGTGGCAAACTTGCTTTTCCGTGCACATTAACAATGCGGCTGAAGCTGCCAGACGTAATTAAACTGAGCGTACATTTCCCTGCAGTTAATAAAAAGAGTGGGTGTTGACGAAGCTAGAAAGAGTTTAGAAGAACTAAAAGTGACTTTTGTTGTTGTAGCCTATTGCGGAGACGTGGCAGAAGAGTCGGCTGTTAATTGTAAAGCGCGTCTGAACCTGTTTTGTGGCTGCGAGGACAGTCGACTGTGTAGGCCTATGGAAAATTTTTAAATGATGAAAAGCGATTACAGGTGTTCCTTGACGTTTCTGGCATTTTTGTGTATGTTAAAAGGTAAGCCACTTCTCAAATTCATAGTTAAAATTGCGGTACTTTCAAAAGTAGGCTACTTAACTTTTTTCTTAATAAAAATAATGTTTTAGAAGTGTAAACATTTACAGTTCTCAAACTTTTCTTTTTAATGTTTTACACCCAAAAATGAAAATTCGTTCATCATTTAGGCGTGTTGTTTTTGACCTGTATGAGTTTCTTTGCTATGTTGAAAACAATTAAGAAGATATTTTGAATAATATGGGTAACCAAACCATTGTGAGGCACCCTTGAAGTCCATAATATGGAGGTTAAAAAAATACTATGAAAGTCAATGGTGCCCACCACTATTTGGTTACAAACATTCTTAAAAATATCTTCCTTTGCGTTTAACAGAAAAAAGAAAAAGAAAAAAAAAACTCAAAAAACAACACAAGGGTGAGTTAGTGATGACATAATTTTCATTTTTTTTTAAACTATCCCTTTAATTGTAGCCTACAATCGGAACACAGTACAAAAAGTGCTTTTGTGTAACTAAAAACTCAACTCGCTTGTTATACTCTGATTTCAGCATGTGAACTGTGCTTTGTTCGAGCAAGTCGTGCATCCAAGTTTGTTCCAGAGGGAAGCAGTCTCGAGTTGAGCTGTGAAGTGCAACACTGTGGGGTCCTTAGCTGGACTGGAGGATGGGTTTTCCAGGAATGGCAGAGCACAGGATTTACTCGCCTCACTCCCTCCGAACGAATCAAGCTGTCTAATTACAGCTCAACAGCCAATAGCACACATCTGTTAGTCCACATTCACAACATCAACCAGTCAGATGCTGGACCATACAAGTGCATGATAACCTGGTCTCAGAAGAACTTAACAAGCAATGGGCATGTGACATATGTTAATGTGACTGCAGGTATGTGCATTCTGGACATGCTATTGTTTTGAAATTTGCATACAGGATATTGCTAAAAAATGAAATGAGAAAGTATGAATGGGATCATCAACCTTTAGCTTGATCAAATCCATTTAATGTCTTTATTTCTGGACAGCATCAGTAGACTCATCGGGAAGAAACCTCTCTCATAGAGTTCTGCTATGCCTTAGTGCCTCAATGTGCTTTCCTCTTGTTCTGGGATTAGTTTGGTGTCTGACCCGGGATCATCCACCACCACCCCCTGTCCCGCCTCGCTCCTACACTTCCTGTAAGAGCCAACTCTCTATTCTGCAGATGTGTCATATCAACTCATCTATCTATCTATCTGGTTGTTTATCTGCCTAGTGCTTAAATTACTTTTCTTTTTTTTTCTAGTTGCAGCTAGAGTGAAACCAAAAAAGGAAGTAAGTACCTCAGTTTCTTGTGCTTTCTGGTTTGTTTAAAGCAGTCTTTAATGTTCTCTGAGGTCCAATGTTATAAAGATTTTTACATAAAAAAAAAAATATTAAAATAATTTTCAACGTCGCTCCCTGCCATAACATCTCGAAAACTACTCGGTTACTATCGTAACCTCGATTCCCTGAGAGAGGGAACGAATATTGCGTAGCTATACGCAGTGGGGAAACTCCCTTTCCTCGATTTACTGAAGCTTATATGTAAAACACATTTGCAGCTGCACAGCTAGCACATTGAGCGTCCGACTCGCTCATAGGCTGTGCTGCGGCAACTGCACATCCAATGGCCCGGGCGACTCTGACGTGCGACCAATGAGCTAGCTCGACGTCAACATAGCGTTTAAAGCATCAACACAAGCGTTTAAAGACTCCATTTGTCCATTGTTTATTTCTAAAGAAACACGACAATGTATAAAAGGCTCCATTACCTTGTATCTTACATTATGGCCCCGTAGAAGCAGTTTTTGTAAAAATAGGCTAACGATTGCGTCATAACACGCGACTCTCTGTCGCACAGTAGATAAATTACCGTATAGACAGAAGTAGAAGCTCGCGTGCAATCGGGGGGACGTGGAGGCATAACGTCAAGGGAGAAGCCCATAGAGAGTTGTAAAGTTGCTCCTGCTGCTAGCTCATGGACAGCTAATACTCACGATCTCCGGCTCTGCAAGATTCAGAAGGGAATGATTCAGATTCCGCTTGGCACAGCTACTAGAAGACGTACATCTGTGAGACAGGTTGCTCACGTCACATCTACTTCATCAAGCTCAGTGTGAGCCTGCGCAGTGCGCTTGGCGATCAGGAAGTGAGTGCTTCTAATTTACTTCACTTTTCTCCGTTGAAGTCTATGGGGTCGCTGTGTCCATTTCTTTTACTGTCTATGGTTTTAGCCAGTGCTGCAGCAGGCGCAGTAATCCCATACGGAGTACTGATGATGCTGCTGCCATTAGACCGAGAAGTTTCTGAAATTTCTTCAGGGGTGCACGCTCACCCGCCTTGAATGAGACTGCCAGCGCTCGCACAGAGAGGGTCAGTTTGCTCTTGGTTACATTGATTTTGAGACCCAGGGATTCCAAATAGCCGAGAATCAAATCCCTGTGTGACAGTTGTTCGGCTTTCGACTGTGCCAGCACCAGCCAGTCGTCGAGATAATTTAGCATGCGCACTCCCTGATGTCTCAGGGGAGAGAGCGCTGCATCCATACACTTCCTGAATGTACAGGGTGCTAACGATTGGCCTGTGACGAGGGTTTATTCGGATGTGAAAATATATGTGAAAATATAGGGCTGGTTGGGACAGGCTCTATTGCCCCTTTTGCTAACAGATTTTGTATTTCGGTGAGAAGCACGTGACCCACATTGCTTCTCACTGAAGTCTCGACAACCGCCTGAAATTTCGGGGGCCTCCGAGCGAATTGGAGCAGGTAGCCTTGCTTTATGGTGTTTATGACCCAACTCGACACATGGGGTATGGCTTGCCAGGCCAGCGCCCATGTGGCTAGGGATTGACACACAGATTGGGATGGGCCGCCTAACATAGGGGGACCTGATACCCTTATATTGTGATTTGTGCACACATTGAGTGTTGGACTGACTATACAGGCTTTTGCCTGGGGGGAAGTCAGTGTAACAACAGGGTAGGGGCCGCCGAGTGGAGGGGGACCGTAAACCTGTGTGTTGTGAAACATACTCTTTTTGTGCTTTATGTGGGTCGCCGTGAAAACGGCGTATGTTTGTAAAGGTGTTTCTTTTTCCTCGGTTGGAGCGGAAAAGGAAGAGTCTGTGACGCGGCGTCACCGTCTCAGGAGAGAGCTAGCCGCGTTCGCAGCACAGACATGGGCATGCTCTCGCAGGCCACGCAGCCACCAGAAGCAAGTGCAGTCTCCGCGTGGACGATCCCCAGGCATGAGATGCATCTCGTGTGCTCGTCGGCCTCGTGCAGATTGCATCCGCACGTGGCACAAGATGAGCGAGGCATTTGAAACAACGCCTCGCATGCTCAATATCTGTAAAATTAAATGAAAGGATATAGCGTCGTCACCGGATAGCCACAGGTGAGACGGCGTCAGGAGAAAACGGCTGATGAAGACGTAGTCTGCTGAGATGAGGCACCCTCAGGCTGAAGGGCTTGTTCGACGGCGAAAGCTCAGTAAAAAAGTCAGATACGTGAAGTTGCCGCTGAAGGAATAAAAATCTGCTATAATGGCTGATTCGGAGGAATAATAGGGCTTGAGCGTCGTGATGTCATTACTTGGCGTGGCCGCCATGTTGATAGCTTCGCGAATGTAAACATACAGCAAGTCGAACGAGGAGAAGCAGCAGAGTTGGGAGAAAGAAAAGAAAAAAATATGTTAAAATCCCTAAAAGGATGTGAAATTTACCGGGATACGTTAAATAGGGAAGCCAGGGACCGGTATGTGGACAAAATCGGCACTTTTAACGGTTTGGATCCATATGAAATTTCCAACAAAGACTCGGCAAACAGTGGGAACACAGTAATCCGGACAAAGGTAAGCTGCGCTCCACCTAGCTGCTAGTTTAGTAAAAGTTAGTGCTAACAATCATTCACACATGTACTTTTAACTATGTGTTTGAAAAGTGTAGTTAGTAACGTTAGCTCAACCCTCACGTTTCTCACGTATTTGAGCTCTTTTCCCGCTGTCTTCCCGTTTTAGTATTTTCCTGTAAAATATCCCGTATTTTAATACTCTCTTAACATTGACGTTAGCCCTTCCATCGGACCTGTCAGTCTCTGTACTGTTGTCCTGTTGCTACCCCCTTGCCCTAAGCATCGTTTTGCTTACTAATTTAAGTTTTGCTTAAACAGGTACTAACTACACTTTTGAAACACATAGTTAAAAGTATGTTACATGTGTGAATGGTTGTTAGCACTGTTACTAAACTAGCAGCTAGGTGTGACGCAGCTTACCTTTGTCCGGATTAAGTTACTGTGCTCCCACTGTTTGTTGGAAATTTCATATGGATCCAAACCGTTAAAAGTGCCAATTTTGTCCACATACCGGTCCCTGGCTTTATGGAGTCTTTAAACGCCTCAGATGTAAAGTTATTCGCTGTCAAAGTGACGCCAAAATGAATGGGAGTCAATAGAATGCTAACAGCAGGTGAAGGCTTGTTAGCCAATGGCGGCACCCGGGGAGACTTCAGTTTCCGGCTAGTGGATTACCCCCTTGGCTAAAACTCCGTGTGCCAACCCATGCATGGCAGTCAGGCAGTCTGCACATCAGGGTGAATCACGGTTGTTTAAGAACCCTGATTCCCTGGCAGGCGCAGGGCTGGTACCACGAGGGTGTGACCATGGGAGTAGTTTCCTCCTTCCACATTTATGAAGTTTTATAATATGGAGGTGCCTTCCCTGCAGGCGAAGGTACTTTCTGTATGACAAGGCCCGACGGTGTCTGGTCATGTCTAAATATGTTACTGTGCACACACAGTCACACATATATACAGGTCCTTCTCAAAAAATTAGCATATTGTGATAAAGTTCATTATTTTCCATAATGTAATGATATAAATTAAACTTTAATATATTTTAGATTCATTGCACACCAACTGAAATATTTCAGGTCTTTTATTGTTTTAATACTGATGATTTTGGCATACAGCTCATGAAAACCCAAAATTCCTGTCTCAAAAAATTAGCATATTTCATCCGACCAATAAAAGAAGTGTTTTTAATTAAAAAAAAATGTCAACCTTCAAATAATTAAGTTCAGTTATGCACTCAATAGTCAATACTTGGTCGGGAATCCTTTTGCAGAAATGACTGCTTCAATGCGGCGTGGCATGGAGGCAATCAGCCTGTGGCACTGCTGAGGTGTTATGGAGGCCCAGGATGCTTCGATAGCGGCCTTAAGCTCATCCAGAGTGTTGGGTCTTGCGTCTCTCAACTTTCTCTTCACAATATCCCACAGATTCTCTATGGGGTTCAGGTCAGGAGAGTTGGCAGGCCAATTGAGCACAGTAATACCATGGTAAGTAAACCATTTACCAGTGGTTTTGGCACTGTGAGCAGGTGCCAGGTCGTGCTGAAAAATGAAATCTTCATCTCCATAAAGCTTTTCAGCAGATGGAAGCATGAAGTGCTCCAAAATCTCCTGATAGCTAGCTGCATTGACCCTGCCCTTGATAAAACACAGTGCACCAACACCAGCAGCTGACATGGCACCCCAGACCATCACTGACTGTGGGTACTTGACACTGGACTTCAGGCATTTTGGCATTTCCTTCTCCCCAGTCTTCCTCCAGACTCTGGCACCTTGAATTCCGAATGACATGCAAAACTGAGTAACAGTCCAGTGCTGCTTCTCTGTAGCCCAGGTCAGGCGCTTCTGCCGCTGTTTCTGGTTCAAAAGTGGCTTGACCTGGGGAATGCGGCACCTGTAGCCCATTTCCTGCACACGCCTGTGCACGGTGGCTCTGGATGTTTCTACTCCAGACTCAATCCACTGCTTCCGCAGGTCCCCCAAGGTCTGGAATCGGTCCTTCTCCACAATCTTCCTCAGGGTCCGGTCACCTCTTCTCGTTGTGCAGCGTTTTTTGCCACACTTTTTCCTTCCCACAGACTTCCCACTGAGGTGCCTTGATACAGCACTCTGGGAACAGCCTATTTGTTCAGAAATTTCTTTCTGTCTCACCCTCTTGCTTGAGGGTGTCAATGATGGCCTTCTGGACAGCAGTCAGGTCGGCAGTCTTACCCATGATTGCGGTTTTGAGTAATGAAACAGGCTGGGAGTTTTTAAAAGCCTCAGGAATCTTTTGCAGGTGTTTAGAGTTAATTAGTTGATTCAGATGATTAGGTTAATAGCTCGTTTAGGGACCTTTTTCATGATATGCTAATTTTTTTAGACAGGAATTTTGGGTTTTCATGAGCTGTATGCCAAAATCATCAATATTAAAACAACAAAAGACCTGAAATATTTCAGTTGGTGTGCAATGAATCTAAAATATATGAAAGTTTAATTTTTATCATTACATTATGGAAAATAATGAACTTTATCACAATATGCTAATTTTTTGAGAAGGACCTGTATATAATATGAAACCCGCTTTGGCCGGTTATAACTCCTATACTAATAATCCCGACTGTGTCTGGTTTTATTAGTATATTATGTTGGTTTGCTACTAACACATGTGTATATTGTTCTAGACCCGATGGTGTCCGGTCTGTTATATACTTGGGTTTCTGGCTTGTTCTATGAGCTCAGAGATCCTGAGTTTTTCAGTGGCAGCCAGTTACTTTGGGTGCGGCGTTTTGCATGGCGTCCCCACTGCGTATAGCTACGCAATACGAACTGACCGTTCGAAAGGGAACTACTCGGTTACTATCGTAACCTCGGTTAGCCGGCCGCACTATAGTAACCTGGCGTGTTGTCGCTTCAGTCGTTGAAACCTGCTATAATGACGAATTCGGGCGAATAATATAGGCTAAGGCCACGCCCCCTTGACGGGCTCTGACGTGCGACCAATGAGCTAGCTCTACGTCAACACACGTCAGAGCCCGTCAAGGGGGCGTGGCCTTAGCCTATATTATTCCCCCGAATTCGTCATTATAGCAGGTTTCAACGACTGAAGCGACAACTCGCCAGTCGCCCACGCCATTGGATGTGCAGTTGCCGCAGCACAGCCTATGAGCGAGTCAGACGCTCAATGTGCTAGCTGTGCAGCTGCAAATGCGTTTTACATATAAGCTTCAGTAAATCGAGGAAAGGGAGTTTCCCCACTGTGTATAGCTATGCAATACGAAGTGACTGTTCGAAAGGGAACTTCTGATGTTGAAAAATATTTGAAACTTTTTCCAACAATGTGAATCATTCATGCTTATTATATATGCTTTATAAGTCTTGGTTGTGGCAAATAAAGTGTAGTGTCGTGTTTTAAATAAAATAAAAAGGATAGAATAGCATGTCACAACTATTCAGTTTGACTGCGGTGCTACAGTATAAATACTCAAAAGATCTCATATCAAAAGACCTGTATCATATGGAAGCCCGTTTCCGCCGCAGTTGAGTAAAAAAAATATAATTCTGTAAGTCATAATAATGAGAAATTTTCTCATAATAATGACTTAACATCTCATAATAATGAGAAACTTTCATTATTAATTTGTGGGATAGTTCACCCAAAAATGAAAATTAGCTCATGATTTACTCTAAAGATTTAAATATGGATATTTTTCTTACACAAATGCATCGCTTCACTTCAGAAGACCTTTATTAACCCCTGCAGAGCCGTGTCGAGCACTTTAATCATGAATAGATGCACTTTGATGGACTTCCAAAAACATATATTCATTCACTCCCGTTATCAAGTTTGGAAGAGCCAGGACATTTTTTAATATAACTCCGATTGTATTCGTCTGAAAGAAGAATGTCATATACACCTATGGCTTCAGGGTGAGTAAATCATGGGCTAATTTTCATTTTTGGGTGAACTATCCCTTTAATGTTAGGATCACAAGGTTGGTATTACAAAGACGTCTTCTAATCCCCAGAGACGTCTCTATGGTTTTGTTGTTGGAGTAATCCTGTGTTTGGGTCTCATGTTTACAACAACATGACGTGCAAATCAGTGGGCGGGGCTAAAGAGGCAATGATGTAGAAGTAGGCGTTGATCTTCTTCTGTAGAGGCGGTCTTTCGTCGCATTATAATGTCATAATGTGACAAAATCTGAAACGAGTCGTTTTCTGAGCTTGTTTTCAATAAAAGCTGGTTTTGGACTGGAAGTTTTCAGTTCTGAAACTTACAGGATATTTTTATAGTACAATGACCTCTTGTATGTCAAAAGATCAAGGGAAATTAGATTTCTCTATTCATGACCTTTGAATATGATTGATTTCTTGTCATTATTTATGCAGTTGGTGTATGCAGAAGTTGCATTGAAAAATTCAAGACGGCAGAATGATTGTCCAAAACAAGTGCCTGAGCCAACTGTTTACTCCTCTGTGCATTTCTCC
Organism: Rhinichthys klamathensis goyatoka; assembly: GCF_029890125.1. NCBI lineage: Eukaryota > Metazoa > Chordata > Actinopteri > Cypriniformes > Leuciscidae > Rhinichthys > Rhinichthys klamathensis. Next base: position 853,085 of record NW_026606829.1, read on the forward strand.
TGAACAGAAAGACTTCATCTTGCATTTCTATCTCGCATGTGGCTGTGGGTATTTTTGAATACCAGAACAAACATGACTGTACATTTGCAATGTTAGACACAACAAGATTGAGAATATATCAAACTTGTGATCCTTTGAAATGTGAATGCTAGCAATGTTACACTTTGATTTAATATAGTTGTAATGCCGTATCTGATTGTGTTGATCTTCCATAGATGCCTGTAAGATGTGCTTTGTGTATATGGATTGTGTGATTGTACCAGAAATAAAAGGAGACCTATTTGAGCAAATGGCATTGGACAAATTTTTCGAATGATTTAGACAACAGACCGCTATTTGACACAAAATACATTTTATTTTATAATAAATTCTTAATGGCACATGCCATAACCAAATATACATATACATCATCTTTTAATTTGTTTTTGACTCTGTATTTTTTTTTTTTACGTAACATCAACAACTTTTAAAAGCAATAAATTATGGCAGTACAAACATATATGCCATCACGTTTTATGTGAATGTGCTTACTATTGTACAAGAATATTTAACTCGCTCTCTGCAGTCTAATGCCCTCACCAATAAGTACCGCTGAAAACTAACAACTGATTCATGAGGAATGAGGAGAGACAGACATTTGTAAATAAATAACACAATTTCCAAAAAAAAAAAAAATCCATTCAAAACATTATTCTGCCAGCCAATGCCATGGTTGAATAACGGTGCATTTACAAAAATGGAAATTAATTTTTGTACATCCACAAGTCCACAAACCATGTTGATGTGTCTCTGCTTTCTGGCCTGGTTTCACAGACAGTGCTTAGATTAAGCCAGGATTAAGCCTGGCTTTCACACTGCAAGCGGATGCGGACTGTATTTCACAGTCAACATACAGCTTTTTTGACCAGGGTGAAGCAAGGAAAACTACACCTTACCTCAACAAGGCCATAATGGATGGCACTCCTTTTCATTTAAAATGCAGCAGCAAACTACTGCAAACAGGGTATGTGTGAAACAGGCGTTAGTTCAATTAGGGCATTTAAGTAGCTTTTTTAAACGTGGTTTGGAAAAAAAAAACATTACTGGTGTGCATTCAGAGTTAAAACAGCTCAAACATGCATTTAAGCTAGTTTTAGGACTAGCTTAAGCCTTTTCTGTGAAACCAGGGGTAAGTGAATAATTTAAATATATATAAATATATATATATATGGAAAGTATTTTTTTAATTCAATTGTGCTAATATACCTGTTCAATAAAGTCAGCAGGAGCTGCCAACCCAGTAAACAAATTTACTGTAGTCTTTATTCAAAGAACTAAATGTATACTGAAAAGATTTTGCTTTAAAATATAATAAAATGTGTCTTTGTCAACCACACAATGGCATGTTTTTTTTTTTTTGTTAAAACCTTTGTATTTCTACCATCAATAACCCATGGTAAATCTTTCTCTTTGGTTTCCCTCAGGAAAGAATTCGACCTCTTCTCACATCACTCGAAAATAACAGAACCAACTCATTTCTCAGCAGTGCACGGTTCTCTAAAGTGAAGAGTATTTTAAGGCTTACACTGATGGGCGATGCGTTACAAGACTCAAAATGACCCGTAATCTCTGCAACAGACAGGGTATAGTAGCTGTACAGGAGCTGATAATGCAGTTTTGTAGTCCTTCTCTCTTGTAACATTTAATGACTGTACTGTTCAAGTATTTCAAGTGGCTGTGTTAATATTGAGCATCTGTCTAGAAAGCAATCGCAGCTAGGCAAAGACAGTTTTCAACACTTGTTTGAGCACTACATTTAAAATGTTGGAATAACAGAGACATTTGTTGCTTTTTCTACTAAGACTGGTGTCCTCTAAACCCTTTTTGTGAGAGATTGTAAGATCAGTTCTTAACATGGTGTTCAGTTGTGTAATATGTTGAACAGTAATAACTGTTGCGTCGGCTAGAGAAAATGGTCCCTTTTTTCTTCCAATCTATAAAAATCCATTCATAGCCACTGCCTAGAAAGACAAAGAACACACACACACAGGGTAAATTATGTACGTTAAAAGTGCACAGATTCATTAAAGTACATACACAACTAAGATAGAGAGATGTAGTAAATGGAAATATCTATAGTAAACCTCTATTAAATGGAAATCAGTGTTGTTATAGTATTATTTATATACAATTATATTATTTTTAATATTTTGAATGATCTTTTATTTTATCTTTTCTATTTCTATTTGAGTTTTAGTCATTTTGGTACTTCAACAAACTTATTTCAGTTAGATGCCAAGGCAACATTTCTAATTTTTCTATCTAAATTTATAATTTATTTTATTTCAGCAATTATCAAATTCTTGTTCTTCGGGGTCAAAAGTGCTTGAACACCTGAAATGTAGCTTTTTTTCAGTGCTTCACTTTCACTTCACTTTCTTTCTTTATAAAGCACTTTACAACTGGACCCGCAGACCAAAGTGCTGTAAAATCAGCAGCATAAAAAAAACCCCATACAACTTACTAATACAGACACTAGCCCAACATCTCAAAGGCTAAAGAAAAGAAGTATTTTTTAACACAAGCTTTAAAAACATTTAAAGATGTGATCTCTCTAAGTTCAAGAGGCAGACTATTCCAAAGCCTCAGACCCGCAACAGCACAGGCCTGATCGCCTTTTAACTTTAAATAAGATCGAGGGACAGAAAGCAATGACTTATTATTTGATCTTAAAGACCTAGGTGCTTGATGAAGAGCAATAAGCTCAGATACATAAGCAGGAGCCATCCCATTCACGGCTTTAAAAACATACAGCAGAGTTTTGTATTTTATCCTGAAATCCACTGGTAGCCACCTCAGAGAAGCTAATATTGGTAACTTAAGCTATTTAACAATCATTTAGAAAGGCCTAAATTGAAAATGATCAGACTCCTTTTTTGTTGTTTATTTGTTAACAACAATTATAGAACATGTTTCAGCATTCATTTAAAGCATTCATATTCCCCCGAAATAGTTCCTATACAATCCATACATGCGGTACTTGCTAACAAAATTAGTTTTTTTCACCTCAAAGCTTATGATATCCATTCATTTTCATTGTAAATAAATAAAAGGTAATAAAAAAAACTTTATTTATATTTCTAAGCAAGTATCAGTATCGAAAGTTTTGATATTTCAATATGCATATGCTCATCCCTAGCTTAAAGATGTGTGCATAACATGCGAAGTACCTTTTGTCCAAGCAGTGGCTTCTGTCTGACCTAATGACCCTGAAAGAAAGGATTATTCTCAGTGAATGTTTTTTCATTATTTGCAAATGGAAACAAATGCACTGTTATAGATCTAAGATAACAAATGCACTTTCACCATAAAACCCAGAGTAACACACGTGCTGTCATTATTTCATCATTGTTATCAATCTGATCTACCACAAAACAGCAAAGCTATGAAAGCAATATCAAAATACACACACGAGTATTAAAGTATTAATACACCAATATTAAAGGTTATTCGAGGACAGGGTACATACTGTGGAGTGGCTCAGCTTGTCGAAGCGGAATTTCAAGTTTGACCTTGGTGAAGTTTTGCTCTTTACATCTGAGGAAACAGGAGGAGTTCTTGTTTTTTTGTTACAGTGACAACGTGCAAGAATTTGTGTGTGCATGAAAGTACATGTGCGTTTATGCATCTCATGGCCAAAAGTACCGTATGTGAACACCACCCTCAGTCTAACTGATGATTCAGACTATTTAAAGGGGTCCTATTATGCTTTTTTACATTTATTATTATTATTATCTTTCTAATCTGTTTGTGCATGAAAAAGATGAAGCCTAAATTCAATCTGTTCATCATATAAAGCGATCAGGTCTCTTCAGAAAATTTGGACTAAACCGCTCAGTTCATATGGATTAGTTTTACGATCTCTTCATGAACATTTTGAAGCATAAAAGTGGTAGTTGCGTAGCTGTCAATGGAGGGACAGAAAACTCTCAGATTTCATCGAAAAGATCTTAATTTCTTTGACCTTTAAAAGTCTTACGGCTTTGGAACGACGTGAGGGTGAGTAATTCATGACAGAATTTTCATTTTTGGGTGAACTATCCCTTTAATTGCGAGTCTGACTATTTCAACTATTTCCAATTGCCTATTAAAACTTAATGGTTTTGATGTGAAATGTTCAGCAAGCACCTATGGGTGTGGTTTTCGGGTGTCTGTCCACTAACTTTTAGCGTCCACTAACTTTTAACGTGTAGTGTATGATTGCTTTTTTCACCTGTGGGACTACGGCACATGATCAGTGGCGTTCCGGAGTTCTGGCTTTCCACGCTGAGAGACGGACTGTACACAGATGAAGCCGTGGACGGGTGACTGCTCTACAGGACACAACACACACCAAATGACAGTCTGAGTGAACTGCAGTGGCACTGTTAATACTAGTGCAATAGCTATAGATTGTCCTAGAACTAGCTCTGGTGCAGTAATTAGGCACATTGACAGGCGTCAGGCTGAGTGGATCAATGCAAAGGGCCATTTAGAAAGTGTGCGATGGTTATCTGCAAATCAATTGTGTACTGGAAGCTTCTAGATGTGACAGAAGCGTAATTGAATTGTTTTCATAGTGAGCTTTTCTGAAGCGATTGTCCGCGGGAGCTTTGCTAGAGAAAGAAACATACAGCAAAAAGTATGTTCTTGACCATTTTGTCTCAGTTTAAAAAATATCTAAAAATCCTAGATGTGGCTGAAGCATAATGTAATTGTTTTCAGTGAGCTTATCTGAGGTAATTATCTGCTTTTGTTAGAGCCAGAATCATTTTGTTGTTTTCCCACTGTAAAAAAAAATCCTTAAAACTTTTTATTACTCAATTCATTTGATTGTACTTCCTTTAAGCATAAACCTAACAAAATTTTGTTAGACTTAGATTAAAAACAAGAAAAATATTTATTTTTAGAGGTAGATTATATATTTTATAATATATAAAACAACAAAATAAATCATATGTATCATAGTAGTATCACGAGTAGAAGTGCGATATGGCTGTATATCAGCACGGCTGTGATTCGGCCGTTGGTAATCACAGCATGGTGATATACAGCCATATCGCACGGTTACGAGTGTGATATTGCGTTTATACAACAGTTCGATGGCACATGACACAGGATTTAAGTGAAATATAGCCTAAATATAGAGTTATGAAACTTAATTTTCCTCTTAACCAACATCAATTTGTTCTGGAACAAGTAATAGATTAATAAGACCAAAGATTGCAAGTTTGATATACCCTAAATTAATTATATCTCATGTTTAACCACTATCTACATAATAGCCAGCAGCAAACTCGGCTGGACCGGCCGAGATAAAAGCTGTTCTCTGTGGGTACATGAGCGCTGAACGGCCCTGATGGCCTGGAACTCACGTCTGCGAAAGCGTCTAAACAGATTGTAAAATAGGCACTATGATTATATTAGTAACATATTTGAGGTCTAAATAACCACATTCTCGCCTAAAAAACTCTTAAAAATATATTTTGTGACACAACAACAGTAGTATTTTAAAAAATAATATGGTGGAAATTTGTTGGACCACCATGACAGTTGCCGCAAGAGGAGTGATACAAACGGTGAAACGGTTAGAGTGCTGTTACTGGGTGAATATGAACGGCTAGAAAAGGCTCTCAGCCAATCAGATTAGAGAACCAGAAAGAACTGTTGTAAATATATAATATATAATATATATATATATATATATATATATATATATATATATATATATGTAAGGGATAATCCACGGCTAGCCATGCATTAAAGGATTTTAATGCACGACGTAGAGGCGAAGAACCACCCAACGCGAAGCGGAGGTTGCCTCTACGTCGTGCATTAAAATCCTTTAATGCATGGCTAGCCGTGGATTATCCCGCTTATACCTCGGTTATTTGCCAAGTTAATAAGAAGTTAAAGCTGTAACTGATGTTTACAATGTAATTTTTTAACAGACGTGTAAAAATGACGGTTATTTTCTTAAGTTACGGCTCGTTAGTTCTAGCACTCGGTCCGCTTTAAATAAAGTAGAGCCATCGGATTGCTTTTATTTGAATGAATTATCACATTTATTTAAATTCATTATTAAGAGAGAGAGACAGAGAACTGAAAGAGAAGAAAGAGAGAGAGAGAGAGAGAGATGCGTGCGTGAGTTACCTATGAGCGTCTCTTCTTTAAAGTCTAGTCCCCTCGTTGCTTAAGCATAGGCATATAACTTAATGATTCATGGATTTATTAAAATTATTTATGAATGATAGGCAACACTGACAGTGACAAGGCAAGCTTTATTTGAACTAATCATGTCATTTATTTAAATGAATTAGCTGTATGTCAAACCAAACTTTTCTTACGCGGATGATGAACGCTGGTGTCTTTTCCATTTTTCCTGTAGCGCTTTAAAACTGATTTAAAGACGGCATTGCTTGACTTGAAGTCTTTATCCCTTATGATGATGTATTTTGTAATGTGACGGTTTATACCTGCTCTGAGACGCATCAAACTTGCAACACTGTATTCGCGTCCAGCGGTAGACTGAACAGAGGCATAAAACTCCCGAAATGTCTCATTTAAAAGAGAAGCAGAGTAACGTTAGGTCTCGAAATCACAATTGTTCTGTCTTTGGCGCAACAAGTCACTGAAAGTGTTAACTGCCCATTTAGTTGTCTTTTTCATGTTGACCTTATCTTTGTCGTCTTCGATCTTATCTAGCTCTGTCTTACGGAGCCCCCCTAGTCCCACTTTGTCAAAAAAAATTATTATAACTATCTCGTGGCCTCAAGATAGTAACTCGTGGCCTCAAGATATTAACTCGTGGCCTCAAGATAGTATCTCGTGGCCTCAAGATAGTAACTCGTGGCCTCAAGATAGTATCTCGTGGCCTCAAGATAGTAACTCATGGCCTCAAGATAGTAACTCGTGGCCTCAAGATAGTATCTCGTGGCCTCAAGATAGTATCTCGTGGCCTCAAGAAAGATAGTATCTCGTGGCCTCAAGATAGTATCTCGTGGCCTCAAGATAGTAACTCGTGGCCTCAAGATAGTATCTCGTGGCCTCAAGATAGTATCTCGTGGCCTCAAGATAGTAACTCGTGGCCTCAAGATAGTATCTCGTGGCCTCAAGATACTATCTCGTGGCCTCAAGATACTATCTCGTGGCCTCAAGATAGTATCACGTGGCCTCAAGATAGTATCTCGTGGCCTCAAGATAGAGATACTATCTTGAGGCCACGAGATAGTATCTTGAGGCCACGAGATACTATCTTTCTTGAGGCCACGAGATACTATCTTGAGGCCACGAGATACTATCTTGAGGCCACGAGATACTATCTTGAGGCCACGAGATAGTATCTTGAGGCCACGAGTTACTATCTTGAGGCCACGAGATACTATCTTGAGGCCACGAGATACTATCTTGAGGCCACGAGATACTATCTTGAGGCCACGATTTACTATCTTGAGGCCATGAGTTACTATCTTGAGGCCACGAGATACTATCTTGAGGCCACGAGATACTATCTTGAGGCCACGAGTTACTTATCTTGAGGCCACGAGATAGTTATAATAAATGTTTTTGACAAAGTGGGACTAGGGGGGCTCCGTACTGTCTTTTCCCTAAAAAAAAAAGAAAAAAAGCCTAAAACGTATCTAAGTAATATACAGTAGTAGGCTATTTCGTTGTCAACCTGCCTCTCCAAATGCATAACTGACATTAACAAAATGCAATAATGCAGTAACAGCTGAAAAAGTACTTGGGTGTGTGTTTTATTTTATATTTACCGGTCAATAATGCAATCGCTGCTGTCTGTCCCATAGAAGAACATGACAGCCCGCGTATGTTTTGGAACTATTGGGGCTTATATGAACCACGTGACAGCCATCGCGAGCGATCAAAGAGCGTCGCAACTCTTTCTCTCTATGGCTCTGAGCCTACCTAACGTTTTCATATGTGTCTCTCTCTCTCACTCTTTTGCAAGTGTAACTCTGTTACTATGGTTACCAATGTTTATAGTAGCGGATTAATTTCGAACTGTAATCAAACTGACTGGAACTACCTGTGCATTAAACGGTTTTACTGCACACCTTCCAGCCAATCAGAATCGAGTATTTAAACAGCCCGTGGTATAAATATATATATACACACACTCACCTAAAGGATTATTAGGAACACCTGTTCAATTTCTCATTAATGCAATTATCTAATCAACCAATCACATGGCAGTTGCTTCAATGCATTTAGGGGTGTGGTCCTGGTCAAGACAATCTCCTGAACTCCAAACTGAATGTCAGAATGGGAAAGAAAGGTGATTTAAGCAATTTTGAGCGTGGCATGGTTGTTGGTGCTAGACGGGCCGGTCTGAGTATTTCACAATCTGCTCAGTTACTGGGATTTTCACACACAACCATGTCTAGGGTTTGTGAAAAGGGAAAAACATCCAGTATGCGGCAGTCCTGTGGGCGAAAATGCCTTGTTGATGCTAGAGGTCAGAGGAGAATGGGCCGACTGATTCAAGCTGATAGAAGAGCAACTTTGACTGAAATAACCACTCGTTACAACCGAGGTATGCAGCAAAGCATTTGTGAAGCCACAACACGCACAACCTTGAGGCGGATGGGCTACAACAGCAGAAGACCCCGCCGGGTACCACTCATCTCCACTACAAATAGGAAAAAGAGGCTACAATTTGCAAAAGCTCACCAAAATTGGACAGTTAAAGACTGGAAAAATGTTGCCTGGTCTGATGAGTCTCGATTTCTGTTGAGACATTCAGATGGTAGAGTCAGAATTTGGCGTAAACAGAATGAGAACATGGATCCATCATGCCTTGTTACCACTGTGCAGGCTGGTGGTGGTGGTGTAATGGTGTGGGGGATGTTTTCTTGGCACACTTTAGGCCCCTTAGTGCAGTGGGCATCGTTTAAATGCCACGGCCTACCTGAGCATTGTTTCTGACCATGTCCATCCCTTTATGGCCACCATGTACCCATCCTCTGATGGCTACTTCCAGCAGGATAATGAACCATGTCACAAAGCTCGAATCATTTCAAATTGGTTTCTTGAACATGACAATGAGTTCACTGTACTAAAATGGCCCCCACAGTCACCAGATCTCAACCCAATAGCGCATCTTTGGGATGTGGTGGAACGGGAGCTTCGTGCCCTGGATGTGCATCCCACAAATCTCCATCAACTGCAAGATGCTATCCTATCAATATGGGCCAACATTGCTAAAGAATGCTTTGAGCACCTTGTTGAATCAATGCCACGTAGAATTAAGGCAGTTCTGAAGCGAAAGGGGTCAAACACAGTATTAGTATGGTGTTCCTAATAATCCTTTAGGTGAGTGTATGTGTGTGTGAGTGTGTGTGCATCTTTTGAATCTCCTGAAAGGTCAACAGAACTGTTTTTGTCTGTGTCTGTGTGTGTGTGTGTGTGTGTGTGTGTGTGTCACCATTTCCAGCTCCTCCAGTCCGTCTCCATCCCCCGCTGTGCTGCTAAAGCTGCTGGTGCTGGAGGAGGATCGGGAGATATTAGCTCTGCCGCTACACTCTTTCAGCTTCACGAATGGCCTGCAGGACCAAACCAGCAGGACAGAGATCACACAACAGAAATCCAAAATTCTTTTTTTGCTGAAGAACTATGAAATAAACAGGACTTTGCTAAAGAAAATGTGCTGGAAAAGCATTTAAAACAGCATTTCGGTGTCATCAAAGGCCAAAACATCCCAACATTGCATTTAAATCAGCTGTGGCTACATGAGGAACTGGAACTTAGAAACAGCACAAAGACCCACCTTTCTTTGTTTGGGCAGATCTCTGGTGAACTCGGATTGGACAACGTCTCTGACCTCACTTCCTGTGAGTGAGGGAATACTTCTGTTTTTTGGTCACTATGAAAACAGAGAAAACAGTTTATGTAGTGTTTTTCTGAAATACTAATGTACAAATGTAGCATACACAGACACACAAGTGTAACATTGTGAGCTACATTTGCTAAGTCCCAATTTACATACCATCCATCCTAGATAGTATTCAAAATTGTAGGCTACCTAGTATCCCAAAGGTACCCAGATGTTCTACTATTTGTGTACAGAGTACGGATCCGTGAACACTCTAACAGCTAATATTACCCACAACCCATCACACCTGGCCGAAGATTCGATTAGAACTACAAACACGGAAAAAGTGTTAAAACCCAAAACACACGAGAAGAGTTCTCCGCATGAAAGTCCCACGACTGGCAAATCAACATGCTACTACATTTCTCCTCAATATAAAATGAAAAAAAAATGTGGAGGATGTTAACTGTGACAATATGACACACTCAAAAGTATGTACTTTTTCTCCACAAAAACAGTACTTACTTTTAGGGCATAGTATAAGTAGGCGTATTGGGACGCAGTCGCAGTGATCATCTTTGTATATAGAATCAGATTTTTGCACATCAGCGTGAGTATTATATATAAAATTATGTGTTTGTTGAGTACCCGCGAGTTGGATGTTTCTCAGTTGGACTTTCTGTGCTGGAGTGCAGTCTGGGGAACAAACCAGAGCGCCGCTTTACAGGACTCTTTAACGGAGACTTTGCAGAGAGCACTGGAGGCTGACAAACACAAACACACAAATAAAGCATCAAGCTCATGCACTGCTGCACCCCAATAATAATAAGTGACTTATCAGAATACACTTGATAAGATAAGAATTTCCTGTGAATAAATGAATGTAGGAGAATATGCGTACAGTGAAGGTGCTCTTGGTGCACTCCATGCTGTTCTGCTGGAGTCCTCCACCGCTGACGCTGGACGGGACCCCCGCCACGGCTCCTGGACTCTTGTGTTTATGAGTCACCATCGTCTCCATGGAGTGGCTCCTCACACGCATGGCCCTCTGACAGAGAGAAAGAAACAGGAGAAGAGGGTAAGAGAAGGACAGAGAACGAACCTGAACGTAGAAACTGTATTAAGTACAATACTTTTTTTAAAGGAAAATGATGAGAAAACATGAAGTTGTCAAAGATTATCTCGTCACAGAATATTCTTAAGGCTTATATGTGCATTGTTTATATTAATTGGCTAATAATGCATTTAATTTAAATGATTTATTTGTTTATATCAGCCCTAATAATGATGAAGTAAGGAAAACTGAATTGTATTTCCATGAAAAGCCAGTAGGTGGAGCTAAACACTAACTTATACTAATGCCAAAAGTTAAATGGTAGAAAACACAGTCTACTCCAATCTTTAGCGTTTCATTTATATATGTATTTTTTATATTACATTTATATACTTTTTTGTGATTTAATAAACTTTCCACAAAAAACATCTCTAAGAATATATTTTGTTTATATATTATATTTGTATATTTTATTTCGTGACATACAATTATATTATACATACAAAATATATAATTTACTTAATATTATAATATATTATAATATATATATATATATATATATATATATATTATATAACATTTATAACATAAATATATTATAATATAATATTATAAAATTGTATATTATAATATATATATGTTATATATGTTATGATATATATTATATATATTAAAACTACTAAAATAAAATATTAATAAAAAATCTCATAAAAATGTATACAAACAATTAATATTTTTAGTATGTAAATTAACCAAACCAATAAAAACTTGCACAAAAGTACAAACAACCTACAGAGAAATCTAAGAGTCTTGTGTTGTTATATACATGTTTAATGTATTATTTAATGTGAACTGGTCATCTACACCAGTTCGGCTTGGTAATGATACACAGTCACAGCTGCTACGCAGATCAGACCTGCTGGATATGCGTGTGTCTGCAAACTGCCCCACACACACCTCCACCCTGCCTGTAAACACCCACACACGGCAAAATCGTGCATATGGTCACTAACACACAATTAGGACTTATAATGAGAGCGTAGAAGTTCAAAACAGCTGAGTTTCATGCATTTTAATATCTAGACAGACAGAATGACATGCAGACAAGACCGATCAAGACAGACAAGCACATTGTCTTACATAAAAATTACATTCAGTGGGAGACATCAACTGTGGGTATACATATACTACCATTCGAAAGTTTAGGGTCGGTAATGTTTTGGGGAAAAAAATTATGTTCACCAAGGCTGCATTTATTTGATCAACAATACAGTAAAACAATAATAATGTGAAATATATTACAACAACTTAATTTATTTAAAATTTTAATTTCTTCCTGTGATGACAAAGCTGAATTTTCAGCATCATTAATTCAGTTTTCAGTGTCACATGATCCTTCAGAAATAATGCTAATGTGCTAATTTGGTGCGCAAGGAACATTTCTTTTTATCATAAATGATGAAAACAGTTGCTGTTTAATATTTTTGTGGTAACCGTGCTACTTAAGGATTATTTAATGAATGGAGAGTAAAACACAAACAACATTTATACATATAAATATTTTGTAACATTATAAACGTCTTTGCTGAGTTTAATGCATCCTTGCTGAATAAAAGTCAAATCTTACTGACCCCCAAATTTGAAATGGTAATATTTGAGAATATATTATATATATATATATTTCTTTTTTAAAGGAATTGAGAATATTTCTCCATACAGAAAAAAATTCAACGTGCAACATCATTCTGTAAAACGAATCTTAAGGTTCTCTGAGACTTCAAGGGGTCAAGTGGAATTCGGGATAAGACATCTCACCTTAAAAGACTCCAGCAGCCCACCATGGCCTCCATTTTCTAGCTTTTCTTCATCTGAAGCTGAGCCCAGTCCTACTGTGGCCTGTGTCTGTCTGTGCAATTCATCGTGAAGGTTATCTAACAGTGCTGCCCGTGTCCTCTCCTGTCAAACACACACAAATAGACAATGAACCAGATCAACTAATTAAAGAGATAGTTCTCCTGGAAATGGTAACTCAATGACAGCATTAGTAAATAATGACAGAATGTCAGGGAAAACAAATCTGAACTGTGAAATATAAACTCGCTAAAAAGTTGAGATTTTATTCCGTGGTGGAAACAAGCGTCCATAGGCGGGTGATATGTTGATCTCTGGATTTTCTTTCCTCACCTCTAGCTTGGCGAACTTGTCTGACTTGTAGCATGCATTTTCTGCATTGATCAATTTTGCCAGGAGAAATTCCCGGAACTCGGGACCCTGGGGAAGAATTGATCTCCATCATCATATGATACAAATCATCATCTCTTTATGCAATATTTAATTGAAGCAACCTTCTATATTACCTTCTTAAAGACTGAAGGGTTTGGAAGAGGGGGGCCGAACGGAGGGACATCCTCTCGCGCAGTGACGGACACCTGTGAACACAGATCAATATCTCAGATCAGTGTTGGTTCAGGGATTGATGGCTATCTGGAGTAATTCAGTGAGGTGTTTGGCAAACCTTGTACACGGTATGATCCGTACAGGGGTTTTCTGCCTGCACTAACACGTAGGCATGAAGGAAGTTGGAAGCGATCATATCAGGTACGAATGGCGTGGGCCCTTCCTGGAAGACGGCTGCGACAATGTCATTGCCAATATGTCTCTTCCTCTGGAGCTGAGAGAATATGACCCAAGAGAAAAATATTTAGAAAAAAGACAAAACAACAACAACAAACTAAAATCTGGATTTGTGTAGCCTACCTGCTGAATGTCTCCTTCTGTGAAGGGAAGCTTTGTGGAAACGTGAAACATGATTTCTCTCTGACGGAACGTAGTATAGACGGACTCAGATCCCGTCTGTCCATGAGACACATCCAGACCGCCTCTGAAGCTAAGCGGCACAATATCACCAGACAAATTAGCTCTGCGGATGCTTAGGCAGATCAGTCAGATTACTCTGCCCAGATTTACAGTCAAAATCACACACAATGGGTGAACTAAATTATTCACAAATGAACTCTATGATTATTGTTTAATATTAAAACGGGCCTTTTGTGCGTGTAGGTGAATGATTATTGTTTAATATTAAAACGGGCCTTTTGTGCGTGTAGGTGACCCCTGGCGGCAGTTTTCAGAGTCTAATCTCCGTCTCTCACCCTTTAAAATCCTGCAGTTCAATATTGTCTCCTAAAACACTGAGGAATTCAGCAAAGGCAGGCGTCTCCTCATTGTTGCCGAACAGCTCTTCCTCTGATGTCTGATGTGAAAAGACAAAAGCAATGAAAAAACCGGAAAACATTCAGTGGAAATAGGCCTAAATAAAATGAAGAAACCTACTCAAGACGACTCTCACCTGACCAAACTTCTGATAGATGACTCCAAACTTGAAAGTGTTGTTCAATTCGTGCTCATCAAAACTGACGATCAGTTGCGAGGCCTTGGGAGGGAGAAAACAAAAAGTGAGCAAAAGCGCCCGCAGGGGTAAATATGTGTGTCAGTGCCTTTCCATAATTCAGGCGTTTGTGTTTTGCCATGCAAAGCCTTGAGATGGCCTCTCTCAAGCCTTCTCTCAAACACTCTATGTGGTTCAGGCACGCCAGGCAGTGTAAAGCAGATGGATTTGTGAGTCCCCTGGAGCATGGGAACATTTTAATTCAGATGACTTGGGTACTAGGGTGAGACGGAGCAAAGCGCAGCCCTATTTCACCCTGACGCCTGGAGTAGGTAAGTCACAGATGGAGTGAGAAACAGAGAGATGCTCACCCTAGGGTAGAGGACGGGGTTGAACTTTAGACCCGTGACATCATCGCAGAGCAGCTGAAACACACAGGACACATCTGATGTGAGCATCTCGCATCTTTTGAGTGGATTGAGGGAAGTTCAAAGGAGGTCTGCTAAGTATGTGGTCTTGAGAAACTTTTTTGAGAAGTTGTGTCCTCATGCACTTTAAAAGTTTGATTACAGTTGGACTAGAACAATAACTCTAAAATATTTTTTGATTGGTTGGTTGAAATAATTAAAATATACACTGTAAAAAAATTATATGATCAATAAGTTATGACAACATAAGTTTTTACATTGCTTTAACTCATCAAAATAAGTAAAGCAATTTTCAGCTTTTTTCATAAGTTATACAAGATTACATTTTTTAAGTCGGTTGAATGTAATTTAAGTTGGAATGACTTAAACATCCAAGTTGATTACTTAAATTTTTTAATTAAGATTAGGGTTTGCCATCACAGACATGAATTACATTTTAAAATATATTAACATGAAAAATGTTCTACTGTTCAAAAGTTTGCGGTCAGTAAGATTGTAATATAAATGTTTTTGAAACCAGTCTCTTATTTTCAACAAGGCTGCATTTGTTTGATCAAAAATACACAAAACAAGCAATATTGTGAAATATTATTACAATTGAAAAATGTTTCTCAAGATGCTAAACGACTATTCCATTGAAATCTCACGCTCTAATGCTCAAAATGAGTTTTTGTAGAAAAATATATTGCGTGCCTTTTTATTAAATATAGAATAATTCCTTTATTTTGTTTTTAAATGGCCAGATTGTGAAGCAAAAACAGCCATCAAGCATTCAGGGTGCATGGGAACTTCTTCAAAGAATTCCAGGTGGCACCTCATACAATTATTTAGAGGATGCCAAAGCTGTTATGAAGGCAATGGAACAATCTAAAAGACAGTTTTAATTTGTTTGGTCACTGCATATTTTCATTTATGTTATATATGATGAATTTTGACTGGTATGGGACGTCTTGCCAATACACACCTTTGCTATCTGTGGTACACTTGGTAACTGAAGGAGTCCTTCAAGTGGGATCCGCTCATGAAGGGTCTTTGTTTTTGACCTAGAAAACGACACAGCTCAGCTAATTACTATGACAATACAGGCCTACCTAGCTATGACTATACCAGAGTTTCAATATGTGTTGGGGTGTGTGATGTTTATGGTGGATGTGGCACCTGAGCATGATGCGGAGTGACTCCTGTCCGTCTACTTCCTCATACTTCAGAGACATGATGAGGTGTCCCATACTACTGGCTGTGCAGTAATAGTTCATGTGCTCCTGAGAAAGGTGTTTACACAGGAGTCATTACACAGGTTGCTTGCTTCCTCACAAATTTTAATATGGTTCATTTTCCAATAGACTGATTTTTCATTTCAAGCGTGGCTTGTTCAAGTCAAGGTCTCTGTGAAACAGAACTGATACCAAAATGTAGAGCACAAAATGTTCGCGCCATCACACCTCATGTCCAGTGTTAGGAAAAACTGTGAGTGAATAAGCTATGGGCACATGAAATATCACCTCAGACGGGACACTTACTTTTAGCTGAAAGGGCATATATTGAAATTGTGTGGCCGTGGTAAGAACAACCCATTGTAAAATAGTATGTACATAGGTGTTTCTTTAACTATGGGTACTTTTGGCTCTGTGGACTTACAGTATAGAAAATAAACATACTGTCGGCAATAACAAATGAATCCTGACCTTGCCCAGAAAGTGTTTACGGTAAGCGCGTGAGGTGTTGTTACACTCCAGCCTGTAGCTGGAGCCTCCTCCTCCACCAGGACTAAGACCATCATCCTCCTCCTCACAGAAGCTGCTGTCTGAGGACGTGGGCGTCCCGACTGGAGCCTCGGGATCCTCAATCCAGTATCCGCCAAACTGAGGTAAAATGACCTGAGGGTAGGGACCACCCTTCTCCAGGACCTACACAGCCAATATGAAGAAAAATAAAGGGTCGGCAAAGTCATTTTGATTTCAGTTACAGTATATAACTTAATAACTTATAATAACCTTTATTAATTAAATAATTAGCAATTCAGGTAATTATAATGATTATATAAATATATCTTACTATTATATAAATAAACAGACACTACCATTCAAATGTTTGGGGTCTCTTATGCTCACGAAGGCTGTATTTATTTGATCAACAATACAGTAAAAACAGCCATATTGTGAAATTTTAGGTACTTTATTTTACTATAAGTAACTTTGCAAGTACATGTCAATAACTGTCATTAGAGTATTAGTAGACTGTCTGCTTATCTGCTAACACTTTATTTTAATGGTCCGCCAACAGACACTCTACTGACTAAAAGTAACTTTGCAACTGCGTATCTATCAACTTATTCTACCCACCCGAACCCTAACCTTACAGTCTACAACAGTCTACTAATACTCTAATGAGAGTAGGGTAAACAAATTTTGTATTATTTTAAACTGTAATTTATGCCTGTGCTGGGCATAGCTAAATTTTCAGCATCATTACTACAGTCTTCAGTGTCACATGATCCTTCAGAAATCATTATAATATGCTGATTTGGTGCTCAAGAAACTTTTGATTATTATGAATGTAAAAAAAAAAAGAAAAGTTGTGCTGCTTTTTTTGAATTTTCAGAATTCTTTGATGAGTAGAAAGTTCAAAAGAACAGCATTTTTTAAAGAAATATTTTGTAACAAATGTTTTTACTGTCACTTTTGATCACTATTATCATAGTGTAAGACAAACCGAACTTTGATCGCCTGAGATATGGACAACACCCTCACATTTGTTACTTCTCCCCACTTCCTTCCCTTTACACATTCTTCTCTTCACTCAGTTCACTTAGAAAGGTTATTCAAAAATTATAATGTTCTATGTCAATAAAAGTGAATTAACAGTAATGTTTGGTATAATTTAAAATGTTTCAGTGCGACTGGTACAATGATCCCGTCTCCACTGAAGTAAACCAAATGGTAATCAGGGTTTAGAGATACTTTGCTTACTGGGTGTGCACTTTTTCCCAGGGTCCTTCATCCAAACTACCTCCTGAGTCCTGTTCCTCGACAAGGTGTGAACTCCCTATGTCTATAACTCTAGTCTCGTACTCCTAAGCCCGTAATCCTGAATGTCCTCGGATGCTCAGGATTATGTATTTTTTCTAATGTCAGGTATGCATCTTTTACTCTTTATCTATGAGCATTTGATGTTATTGTATTAATTATCTTTGAATTGATTATGTAATTGGCATGATACCTTTACCTGGCTAATAATAAATTGTTACATTTGGATTTATTCTGACTTACTCTGAAATGATTAATTCTAGTAGATTACGTTAAATCCATAACATCACAATTCTACGCTCAGGTTAGTAAACTGACTGGAATCCAGCTTAGGTGGAGCAGAGAAGCACACCGACTGAAGTTTTAGAGATCCAACTAACACATCGGCATTAGTCATGTACTTAGACTGTAGAGTCTAATAATGGGTTTTCCGTTTAGAACAACAGAGTGTTGTTAGACCAATCTAAATAGGGGTGAGCCTCAACTTCTGATTATTGTTTAGTATTATTCTAACTAAGTATACGTGGGAAACCACGGCATGATTATACAAAGTTACCATTAGAAGTAGTTAAGTTGGTCAGCTTGGTTCTATGGTAATGGTCAAGACCTTTGGTTAGATCTAGTCTTACCTTAATTGTGTTCAGTTCTATGGGGACTAAATAATATATTCTAGAATGAGCAAGTAGAGTACAGCCATCTAGGATATTAGTCAATCGCCTCTGTCTAATGACCGAGACTGACTGTGATTATGTATACCCGGCCGGTGTGTGTTATAATGTCATAGGAATCCGGATGAACGAGTGTAATTTCAACAAAGAGTTCACCTAAATTTAATGATTAACAAACATCAATTAAACCTTTTTCATTTTTGGAGTCAGATGAAACAAAGAGGTTATTAAATTACTTTGCCACACTGAAAAGAAATTAACACGCATAAACCTTCACCCGCTTATCGGAAACTGTCGATTGGGTGGCCCTTACAATAGCTACCTATGAATACTATGGGAAAAATAAAAACACTGTAAAAAGTGGTAACCTGCAATTGTTAACTTAAAGAGAGATTTCTACCTGCTTTAAAAAAAAAAACCTTAAAAAAACTATAACTTTATTGGAATAAATTAATGTACTTAAGTTGATTCAGAAATATTAAATACAATTTTTGACTTCAATAAAACCAGTTAATTTAGATTATATCATTTAAGGTTACCATATTTTTCTGTGTAGCAGAGTATATGAGATTTGTTGTCAGGGACAACAGCTTGAGCTTAGCAATCATTTTGCAAACCTATCTAAATGCAGAACACAGTGATTGACCAATCAGAATCAAGTATTCCAGAGAGCTGTATAATAAATAGAGACAATCTGTTCCTTTCGGTCCTAAAACACTTGAGCATAATGAAAACTCTGTTGTGCTAATTTGCTAATACAGGAACATAATAATATACAGCACATATAGGCTTGCTTTTTAATGTGTGTGTGTGTGCGCGCAAGGACTCACATCCTCAATCCGTGGGTAAGGGATGTAGTCATCCTGTAGGAGAGAGAAATAAATATGATCTTAGGATAACACCGTAGAGCCAACTGCACAAATTACAGTCTGTTTATTGCAATAAAAGCATCCCAAGAGCAGGATAGAGAAATATGACACAATATGACTGATAAAAAAAAAAAAAAATAACAGCAGCTGCAATAAAAAAAAGCATCTGATTATTCTCTGCTTGCATTCCTATAATCATATATGAGATATAAAGGTTTTAAGTCTGCATTTGGACTCTTTGGTAACGTCTGATGGCCATCAACAATGACCTTTGAATCCCTAAATGTACAAAAACACTTCAAAATGATTGATGTGTATTGATGTTGTAAAACTCCAGACTGTGGCTGATGTTTATCAGAATATTTATACAGAAGAAAAGACTGAAGAAGAAGATATTATACATGCACAACTCTCCCACTCACACGCATGCACTTACAGACACAAAATACACAAACACATTCAGAATACCAGCCCAACCTTGATTCTCTTAGTCTCCTCAGTTTTGGGAATCTGCCGTGTCCAGGTAAGCAGAAGAGATTGGAAGAGGAAGAATGCATGACACACTAAAACATGTATCCCTGGTTGTCAAATAAGCTCCACAAATAAAGGTCTTCCAAACCTTTTTATCCTTTTTCCCCCCATTTTAAATTGTTTTAATAACACTATGGTGGCTAATATCAAGATATTTGGTCAACAACTCTGGTTACCATGGTAAACTGTTTCCTGTTAGTCTAGGGAAAACAGTTGCCTAGAGATCAATAAAGGCAGAATCTCTCGTTCAGTTTGAAACCTTTATAATGTTTGGCTATGTAAGATAAAGCTTTATCTAATTTTGCTTCTTAGTTCCTTGTTGCGAATCTGAATATTGGGACATTGATGACACAATTATTTTGATGATTACAAGGTGACTCATTAAACGTAACTGATATATTCCCAATGGGGCTGTATAACACACCATTGACAATCTTCATTTTAGCTGTTACACAGTTAAAGGGGTACTTCAGTGCTGGCAAAATGGGCTTTCAATAAAACTTGGCTGCCTATATAGTAGAAAGGTAGCCTGGATGCCAGCCCGAACCCCGCCCACAACATTTTTTGGACGGGAAGTTCGGTCTGGACTCGATCCATTGAGGAGTAATTATGATCGGTTCAGAATTAGTCGGGCCAATCAAATTGCCAGGGCGGGCTTTATACGATGATGGACAGATGATCTGCAGTTACGTAATCATCACGTTATCAAAGAGCGCTTGGGTTGAACTGGTTTCCCTCAGAGATGACTGCAGCTGGAGAATTGAGATGTATAGATTCCGCTACCGCGTCTGTTGTAAAAGAAATCGACAGCGCATTAATTTTAAAAGACTAACAGAACTGCAAAAGTTTATTTTATCAGCTGGCTCCGATGGTCGCTAAGAAGATGGGACGCAATGAAAACTCTGTGGTCGTTGTGGTTTCTCCTTTGGTCGCACACTCGCACTCATGGAGGACCAAGTAAAATAATCAACACTCATTATTTTACTACCTCTTCCAGCGTGCATGCAGTTGAGTTCTGTTGACAACTATGCGTAGCTCATAAAAAAACACTTACTGCGTTGCTCTGATTGGTTGTAGGTCTATCCAATTGAGTGCAGAGTTTTTTTTTTCCTGGTTCGGTTAAGACACGCCTCATAATCAAAGCCCTATGGAGCAGTATCAGACTCACATTCTGACTAGAATATGAGTATGACGAAGTCAGGCTAGTAGAAAGGTACAAATGTTTTGAAATCGGTGCTACCTGAAAACAGAGGAAAAAAGGCTGCTGTTTTGCCTTTTGACAAATAGGTAGGAAAACTTCAACACCCATAATGCACTGGGCATGTTGCTGTCCAAGGCCACTCCCACCAGTCTGCTACAGATACGCTTACGTAATAATACGTAATAATACGTAATAATACGTAAAATACCGCCTTGCTTTAGTAGGAAATACTTCTTAGCAAACATTTAGTTATAATGGTGTTGACTTGTATTGTTCCCGGTGCAAGAATTCAAAGAGTACATTTTAAAGAGTTACTTTCAGTTTCCAGTGAATGATCCAGCGTGTGTAGGAAAAAATTTTTATTTATTAAAATTACATAATATTTATTTTGATTAATTTTAAATATACATTAATTAATTACCTTTATTTAGAAATTAAAATATTAAAATTAAACAAAAATAATTGACAAAAAAAATTTATCTTCCAATTTTACTCCTGTACAGTTCTTAAAAGTTTGTGGCATTGTTTCCATTTCATAGACATTAGGGGCCAGATTTACTAACAGCTTGCTCCAATGCAAACCCTCTTTTGGCGATAAAAAACTACTGTCAGGATTTACTAAAGACACGCAGTGAAAAAAATTAGCTAAAAAGGCTTGGACAGGGTTATTTTTGCGGCTGACCTTATTGCATATGCAATTGTAGGAGTAGGCTATCCCTTTCGGACACAACATTTATGGGAGGAGAGTATTTAAATGAATCATGCAGGGTGTCATGAACAACCAGAGACAGGTAGATCCAGACGCAGCGTTAGTTTATTTACAGGGTAGTCAGACAGGCAATGGTCACAGACAGCAGACACAGCATAGGAGACAAGGCAATACTCAGAGTCTGATAACCAGACGGGAAGACAGAGGCAGGCGGCAGACGAAACGGAATCCAGGAAACAGGCGATGGGTCAGAAACACAGACAGGACTAGACTCGGAAAGGCTTGGTGATGTCCACAACAGTAAAACAAGACTTAACCATGAGTGATAGTGAGAGTGGGGTATAAATGAGTGTGGAGCTGCGTGTGGAACTAGATGCAGGTGTGAGAGTGATCAGTGGAAACAGGTGTGCGCAATCAGTTCAGGGTGTGTGCGAAAACAGTCCAAGGGAAGCCAGTGCAGAAGTGGAGCGCCTTCTCGTGACACTAGAGGGCAATCCAGCCAAACATCGTCACACAGGGGGATTTACTAAGGTTTGTGCACGTCAATTTACTGGTATTTGCGACATTATTTACCGCCCCAAAAAAAGCATGTCTTAAACCAGACTCTAATTTGCGCCGCTCTTGGTAGATTGCGTTGGTCATTATGGAAATGATCCGACAGCGTCTGTGTTCTTTCATTTGAGCGTCGTCAGTAGATCACGCGAAGAACTTTCCACTCCCATCAGCACTTTATTGGGATTGCGCTCTCACGCTAATGTGCCCTGTTTAGTAAATCTGGCCCTAGGAATGTAATTATAAACAAAATCTCTTTTAGAAAAAGAAAGTAGGAAAAGGCCAATTACTTGGCCTCTGTACATGCTACAGGATGGAGCTGACTAAGACACACCTAAACACCTTCGTATTTGATTGAGAACATCACAAGTGCATGTGATCCATTTGAGAGAGACATCAGCCCTTCAGACAAACCATCGATCTGTTACTCATACAGAGATCTGTTCAAGAAGACTGAGGGCTTTAATAACACCCGACTCAGATACCACGCTTCTGCCTCAGCATATTGATCGGCTGGATCTTTAGCTACCTGCTGCCCATCATCTACACACTCTCACAAACATGCACACAATGACAGCACAACTGTTATATAACAGGTCAGTGCATCCTGTTCCCAGTCTCTCACCCTGTGGGGCTCCTACAAAACCCCCACCCAAAGACTGACCACAGAGAAAAGGTTTGGCCAAATCACTGCATTTTCAAATGAGCCGAAATGTGTAAGAATTCATTCAGAATAACTGATGATTGGTGGTCCACTGGAGAGAGAACACTTAGCCAGCACTCAAGGTCAAAAACATGCTGTGATTATTATATTATTATACAGTAAAATGCTCTTCAGCTTAATTACAAGTTACTGGAGGAATACTGTTATTACAGGAATCTTAAAGAGCGACGTGCACTTATAAGATCATCTGAGTAATGGAGTCTTACCTGCATCCTTTCCAGCATGTCGAAGAACTCCGCCGACTGGGAAAGAAATATAAATTGAGATAAGTCAGTATTTGAATGTCTAAATTTACATAGTTTTCCATTTGTTATTTTTATTTATTCATTTATTTTCTCCTTTTGAGTTTTTTTATCTGGAAAGAAATTGTAGAAGCAAGACAGAAATATTCCTAGGAACAGGTTAATTTTGACACCACTTATTATTTATTATTACTTTTTCCATTTGAGCAGTAAAGACAATAAAACTTGGGATGCACCATTATTAAAATTCTGTCCAATAAAATACCGATAATTGTTTTCATGTTATGGATGATAAAAGATAAATGTCTGATATTAAATTTCTAGACACTTTTTTTCTAGATTAAACAATCAATAAAACACTAAAAACCAATATCAATCGTTTTAGATTCTACAGATTAATGTGAGCATCAAAACATACATTGACAATATGAACATTTTAAATAATACATTTAACAGTATTAAAAATGAT
This sequence comes from Rhinichthys klamathensis goyatoka, assembly GCF_029890125.1. NCBI lineage: Eukaryota > Metazoa > Chordata > Actinopteri > Cypriniformes > Leuciscidae > Rhinichthys > Rhinichthys klamathensis. The sequence goes on from NW_026606829.1 coordinate 876,796, forward strand.
TAGTGCTTTTAAAGATTAAAGTTAAGTCATCATTAAATTATGGCAAAGACAATCTACATGTAAATAAATAGGTAAAATGAGCATTCTTAATTAAATATAAGATAAAATAAAATAAACCTATAATATGGAACTGATTTATTCTGCATCCCTAATCAAAAAGAAAAAAAAATACTGTGAAAAAATAATTTCTTACAGTTATTTAAAAAAAAAAAAAAAAAAAAATACCTTTAAAATACTCAATAAACAAAAAATATGTTTTCCATTTTATAAGTAAGATAATTAAATAAAACAAAAAACATTTTACATGTTAAAAAGTAACATGTAATGGTCACAAAATAATTTCTGGACAGCTATGCTCACTTTGGATATTCTCTCAATTAACATGAGGTGCATCCTATGATGGTTTTTAAATCATACAAAAAAGTTCCCATGTATTCTGGGCTCTCAATCTTACACACCCATCTCACACAGGCTGGAGGCAAAATATACAAGCCTGATCATATCTAAAATCAAATCAACAACTACAGTCTGGAATCCACTGCACATTGTTAGTGCTATATCATAAACACTGGAATGTGATATGGGTTGAGATATGTTTAATGCATGTTGATTGAATGACAGTAAATGACTCTTTCTCCACAAAGACTTAAACCATAATACAGCTTCAATCTAAATCAAACTTACTGAACCTTCACAGACTCATTTAATAAATGGGCTGTGCAACCATTAGGGCTTAAATATTAGAAATACACCAGATAGCCTATTTAAAGTATAATTTTTAGTCTAGACCTGAAGGCCTTATAATAAAACAACCTCAATTATTCTTGATAAACTTGCACAATACTTCAGCTGAACCCAGAGTCTCTTACCTCAACAGAGCACCCCTGCTAGTTAAGAGGCAGACCACCCCCCAAAAATCGGATTTTTGTTCAAAAAGAAATCCCTTTGGTTTAAGGATATCCGTATGATCAGACAGAGTAGCAGATGTGGGTGGGTGGGACAGAGCAAATGTAGATCGGTTAATGTTCAACCTGCCATGGATCCAAGGGCAACTCGGCTTCACAAAGTCAACAAAGTTCAGCCCAGCTGAGGCATATTTGCCTAAATAACCTTGAGGAATGGAGACCACAACATCAATAGGACACATAAGGGCAAACCTTTATTCTAAGGCAGAACGCAAGGCCAAAGAAGGAAACCAGTGAAAGATGTGTAGATTTTTGGAAAGGCTTTGAACGTTTTGTAATGCAATGGCCTGTTGATCTTTTTGATTATATATTGAATATTGAGATTTTTGAGTGAGAAATTCACTTGAGTCAGCAGTCCAATGCAGTAGCAGCTCATGACAGATTCTAGGTCTTGTGTTAAACATTTTGTAAGCTTTATAATCTATTATCCTTGCGTTATTCAGCCTGAGGTTGGCGCTCAAATGTTGATTGACAGGCACACAGAAAGCTAGTATTGCCTTAATATAGTATTTATTGCCTCAGATTGTTTTTTAGAATATTAAGTTGAGGAATTCCAATAAGGAAAAGAAAGTCATGTCTGTTCTCAGAACATAAAAAAAAAACAGAACTATATAAAGGCTATCCACAAGAGCACTTCATTAATTTCATTAATTAGGAAGAACAGACATTCCAACTAGTTGATAGCACACGTACATCACATAGAGACGTCTATTTGATGTGCGTGTTTACATCTGGAAGACGTATTTTTTAGTGTGTTTTGCGCATCTGCAATACGTTTCCTGTCAGATGTCAAATAGACGTTTAGAAAATGTCTTTAATATGTCTATGATTTAGAATGTATGTAAAACTGACATATTAAAGACTTCTATCAGATGTTAGTAAACAGCAGATGCTTTCCAGATGAAGTGATCTTTAACAGACCGTCTTTAACGATCTTGCAGACGTACGTGTGCTATCTTACTGACCTGAAGCAGACTAATGTACACTGAAGCGGATTCATATCGTCTTGATTTGGATTGAGATTTTAACGCGAAAAGCGGGGCAGTTTGAAATCTACCCAAATGGCTCTAAATTAGAGCGTGCTGCAGTTTTACATTGGAAACCTGTGGGGCGCTGTAGAGCTAGGGAGGACACAGGCACCATCTTCCCCGATTAGTGTCATGATAAATGCCTGCCGTAGCCACACGCTAAATTTTGAAATATCCCGCTCAATTTACGACTTAAAATAATCAAGAAAATGATCATCATAATGCTGAACACACTTACAATTTATTATTCATTCAGTTTCTATAGAGGTCTATGTTTTGGATGAATATTTTGGTGGGACACTGCCCCACCTGCCCTTACAGACGACGAGTACATCAAATTAAATATAAGCACATCAGAGCTACATGATAAAAAATTCACATGGTCTTAAATTATGCCTGTGGTGTCATAGTAAGGAATAAAGAGACAAAGCTTATCTGCCATGACAACCTGCTGTTTCACTGTTGTCTCAAGATTAACAGGATCTTTGAAGCTTCACCCAAAATACAATGAACTGAGGGACAAAAGTATTCTCTTGATAGTTGATAAAACACATTTAAACCTGGGTTTGGTAACACTTTACAGTGAGGTAATACATTACTTTTATCTATGAATACATTTTTAACATTTCAGGTTGTTTGAGTTAACATTACACCATGATATATGTGTGTGTGTGTATATGCGTATGTGTATATATATATATTGACTTTTAAAAGACCCCTTAAAGCATGCAGTGGGTTTGGTGGGGGGTAATTTCAAATGAATGGGGGAAAGTCACGTGAGAGGAGGCAATGTCTCCACCGCGCTATGATGGGATTGATGGGATTGGTTTGAGCTATAAATCCCGCCTTTTCATACATGTTCCGTGTTTGCGAATCAGTCTGAATGAACAAAATGGAGTTAATGGGAAGACTAATGAAAAAGTAAACAACTCCACCACTTTAGATATCACAGCTTTAAGTCACGTCAAAATCAAACTTCAAATGGCCTGAAAACATGATAACTGTGTTTTTTTTAGTGAGCAATTAGCTTGGTTAAATTAAAGATAAATCTTTGTTTCTGTGATATATTATATTATTTAAATTGTTATTGTTTAAATATAATGTTTAAACTGTTAGTGCCTTTAGTTATTATTTTGGAATAAATGTAAAAATGCTTAAGAAATGTTGATGAGGTTTATACTTGGTTTTAATAAATAGAACATTAATTACATAGTATATGTAAAAATACAATACAGAATTGTATTTTCTTTCTTTCTTTCTTTCTCTTTCTTTCTTTCTTTCTTTCTTTCTTTCTTTCTTTCTTTCTTTCTTTCTTTCTTTCTTTCTTTCTTTCTTTCTTTCTTTCTTTCTTTCTTTTTTTTTAATGTAATGTTTAACCAGTAAATGTGACAACATTAAGTGTAACTGGGACATGAATTTACATTTGGTTTATTTAAATAAAAATAAAAAAACTGTGAGGACTTTGCTTCCTTGTTTCAGAACACTACTGCAGGCCACTGATATTAATATGTAACATTTCAGCAGGGGCGTCAGTTTGTGTTGAAAAGTGGTGGGGACAAAAGATCAGATAAAAAAACATACAACAATATAAAAAAAAAACAATATCGGCGCGCGTTATTCGTCAGCGTTTTTCAACGCGTTTTTTTGTGTTCACACCCAAGCGATTTTCGCTGACGATGAGCCGAGTGAACATGCAAATTCATTCCCTGACATTAGATGGCGCCCATTTGCTCTGCAATACCACTCCATAACATTCTCTTTTATCAAGATTTTTGTAGTCGCTGTCGCGTTTGTCATATAGTTCTTTATGTTCGACACCAACGAGACCAGCAGCTCCACATTCATCTTGCCTTGCATCTTCCTCGTCTTATTTCTTCCCGGCAGTGTAGACGCTACTTGGCGTATATCTTCTTCGCCGTTACGTATGTGTGCTCGGCAAGACCGTTTTGTGTTTGAGCGCCCCCAAGTTGTGTTTTACTGTAACTTCAGAAGCTCCAGACACGTGAGCAAAAGCGCCAATCTCATTGGTCGGATAGTTTTTGACGCGGCGCGTCAAACTAAAAAAACGAACCCGATGCGTTTTTAAAAAAAATGACGCTTTTACCTGTGGCGTTTTTCGTGTCGGTGTGCACACTCACATTGGCGCCCTTTGTTTAGTCACGAGGCGTTAAACGTCGGCGAATATCGCGCGCGAAATTCGTCCCGGTGTGAACAGGCCTTAAAACCCTCAACAATGTCGACTGCACATGTAACAGTCCCTGCAACACCAGCTCAACCGAACAGTGCCAAAGCACCATACTACAGGGCTCGACATTAACGCTTGTCCGCTTGTCCGGGACAAGTGGATTTTTTGAAGGGACAAGTAAAAGAGAATTTTACTTGCCCAACCGGACAAGTAGCCTCCACAGGCTGCGTGCTCGTTTGTCCCCGGGGGACATCACACACGAGGAGAAATGGGGCCAAAAAAATCCAACATGTTGGATATCCCCGATTAGAGATCTGAGCGGTCCCGGCGTCCTTCCGAGCAGACGAGAGGAGTCTTAACACACCACACACGGCAGGAATATCTAATCAGATTATTTTACGATAATCGGAGGATCCTTAAGATTGTCGGAAGGGGTAAATCGGGGCTAAAATCGGCCTAATTATCCTGCCGTTTGAACCAGGCTTTACTGATCGGCGCATGCATGTTTTTGGGTCATTTTAGAATCAGTAATAGTTTATTTTGTTTAAGTTACTTTTTTGGACAGTGTACATTGTTTCTTTCTGTATCTAAACTGCATTGCATGTTTTATTTTGTGCAAATAAAACTTTAACTTTTCTTGGTTTGCTTGATTTTTCAGAACATTTTAACCAAATGCTTTCAAAAAGTGGTGGGGACAAAATCAGCCATTTCAAAAAGTGGTGGGGACATGTCCCCAGTGTAAATGACACCTATGCATTTCAGGTTGTATGAGTTAACATTAGATAAATCCTCCATTTATTGGTCCCATTCATTTTCATTGTAAGTGCCTAACTGCAACCTAGATTTTTGCAGGACAAGCCAGATCTATTTTTTGAGGTAACCAATATAACGCAACAAAGGCTGTCAAATGATCTTAACTTAATCCTGGAATATTCTTTTAACATGCCTTAGATTAATAAATGCAAAGAAAAATGATAATTATACCAAATGTATTAGCAAATGTTAACAAATTGAACCTTACTGTAAAATGTAACCTTTTTTTATATATATACATATAAACACTATATTTACTTGAATATGCCATATATTTTGACCAAGTAGCTATAGGTATAAATAGACGCACAAATAGAGACAGTGAGGTAATATGTGCATCTGACACTCTTGTCCAGTACTGGCTAATAAACAGATATTACATAAAGATCTTCACAAAGACGCACTAGAATGAATGAATAAAGCTTCATCAATAATACACACATCCAGGCTAATACCTCTCACATTCTGTTTCTCCCGTCACAGTGTGTTATACTGTAAAACAAAGTAGCCAAAGCCAAGTTTGTTACAATACAGCGATCATACCTCTCTCCTCAGATTAGCTGTGTTCCTCTTTGCAAACACTTTCAGTAGCACAGAACAGGAAGAAGATGGCCAAGTCCGCACCCTAGAACTGGTCCTACCAGTGTGTCTGTAGGCCTACTTATGAGTTAAGTTCTCTCATTCTCTCTGCGTTTTTTGGTCTTTTGTAGTTCTGCTTTGAATATGACCAACAGCTGAGCCGCAGTTCAAGAGAGCTTATCACATCCACACACTCGCTGTCCTCCCTTTCCTCTTTTCTTCTTTAGGCTCTGGGTTTACATTGGGAGTGGCCACTAACTGTGTGAACAAAACATAATTATAGATCTTAAAAAGACACGTACACATACAGATTAATATGTCCTTACTAACTGTATTGTGTTTACACCCAAACACAGGTGTTAATGGAGTCTTTGCACATTGTGGGAGTGTTTTTAGTGTGTGTGTGTGTGTCAGGTGGTTTTGGCTATATTGTGTGGACCAAATGTCCCTACAAGGATAGCTAAACCTAAAAAGAGGTAGAGTACATTGTGTTGTGTTAACGTGTGTTCTGCAAACATTTCCCTGTAATGTGTAAAGTGACTCAGTAGTCTAAGGACAAGGTTAGAACGGGGAAAAAACTGGCTATGTGAGTTTTATATGACAAATATACTTATTAGTGCAGTACAAACTAAAACTAGATTTCGGGAAGGGTCGGTACGATTTTTTTAATGATTTTGAAATCCCTTATGCTCACCAAGGCATATTTCATTTATATGATCAAACGTACAGTAAAATAGTAATATTGTGAAATATTATTTCAATTTATAAAAACTGTTTTCTATTTTAATATATTTTACAATGTAAGTTATTCCTGTGATGGCAAAAGCTGAATTTTCAGCATCATTACTCCAGTCTTCAGTGTCACATGATCCTTCAGAAATCATTCTAATATGATGTTTTTGTGCTCATTTCTTATTATTTGTGCTGCTGATTTTTTTTTTGTGTGTGTGGAAACAATGACAATTCTTTCAGTATTTTTTGAGGAATAGAAATGTATAACATTTGTAACATTATAAAGGTCTTTACTGTCACTTTTGATTAATTTTATGCATCATTACAAAATAAAAGCCTTATTTCCTTTAAAAAAATAAAAATTACTGACCCCAAACTTTTAACCAGTACCTTCATGTCATTTAATATTTTCATGACTTATTTTCTTCAGTGGAACATAAAAGAAGATTGAAGAACGTTTGATTTCAACAATTTTTGTCAAAAATAGTGTCAAAATAACATTGGACCCCATTGAATGTCATAGTATAGGCTGCTAAACCATTTAAGTAAATGATGACAGAATTTACAAGATGCTCACAAGAGAGGCAAAGAAATGTAAGTTCTTTAAAAAAAAAAGAAAAAAAAAGGCAATATAATTTTTTTTTTTTTTAAAGCAGGTGATAATGAAACACCTGATGGAGACCTTAATAAATTTCAAGTATAATGTTCAACTAGTTCTGTGTGCTTCAGACATTTAATCAGTCCGTATGAGAAATTATCTACATAATTAAAGCACTGGCTAACAGGATCATGACCTCTGAGTTCGACTTCATGTCTTCTCATCTTAATATCACGCCTGACACCTCGGCCTTTCGCCCTGCCTTCCCGCATAAACACCCACCTCTCTCCCTCCTCTTCTGATTTTTCGGCAATTGCGTTTCATCTCAAGGTGACACCGACTGTGCTCCGCTCACGCCACACAATCCATCTCTGAACTCTGTACCACTTTTAAACAAGACAGAAAATCTTTCCAGACCCTCTTGAGGCTGTTGCACATATAACAGAGATGACGATACTGTGCGATCTCAATGGGACCTTAATGCTCCGAAGAAAATGGATTTCTCAGTCCAAATGAATTAGAATTACATTTAGAGGTAACCTTGAATGAAAAGCTTTACCTCAAACACACCGCATGTACCTTCACAGACAGGACCGCAGGTTAATGTGCATGTCTAAGTCAGTTAGAGACATTATGTAAGAGCATGTTGACATTTCTGTAGAGAAACGAGGGTCATTTTATATAGCATGCTACAAAGGGCATTCTCACTTTCTCATGCTATCACGCTAATAGAGGTTCATTTAGTAAAAAAGGTGTGACTGAGAGATGAATGCAGCAGATTTCAGCTAACAGCAGCTAATAGAGCGACGCTTGTGGTGTGTGTGTGTGAATGTGGGACCACAGCACTCACCTTCATGGTGGGTGGTGCAGTGCGGGGAGGTGAGGGTGGACATTCTCCCAGAGGCACACTGGAGATGGTCAGCAGCTCTTGTTTCCTGCAAAACACACACACACACACACACAGTTAGACTGAGAAACGGTCAGCACCACACTATGAAGAAGACTAATCTAAAATGCAGCAGTTTTGCACAGAAGTCAGAGGATATTTAGTTTTGCATATTTGAGTGGAAACCAGTATAAAACAGGATTTTTTTAAAGAAGGAATGAAAAAACGAAGGAAAAATATAGATTAAAACTCATGTGCAAAGGCCTTAGAAATGCACCCTTTACATCCATGTTTTTGAAAAACATTTATACCATTTTTCTTGATGTTGGTTGTACCACTTAGCTGTAATTTTGCAGGCAAAATATTTATTTGAAATATTAATGCAGTGTTAACAAATTTTTCCCATAAATGTATAAATAAATCTTCATGTTGAGATTGCTTAGACACCATCATGAAGAAAACACGCACACACACACACACAGGGTCAGTGCAGTACCCTTTGAAAGAGTTTACTGAAAAGAACATGGTTTTGCCTCCAGAGACTAAGGTGAAAGACTGCAGGATAGAAAAACCCACTAACATCAATTCTTCTGTTTGCCTTGGTATCTGCACAGAGACATAACAAGAACAACTAAGAGCAGCCAGCCCTACAGACAAACTGCTGTAGGTCAAAAAAGAAGAGGGATAAGGAGGGGGGACAAGGCGTAAGGAAAGGCGTAAGTCTCCAAGCAGGAACATGATCGCATTTTAAAAGCAGTTCTTTCAGCCAAAGACAAATGACAGAGGGTCTACTTGGAATCAGAGGTTAAAATTAGTCCGGCAGACAAACTCTGGTCTAGAAATGCAGCTCCTTGCAGACGGTCTCAAGTGAGGGTCCATTAAAATCTTCCCTTACATTACACCTCTGAGGGTCATTAAACTCCAAAAACATTGACCACATGAAGAGCTGTAGCTGGAAAATGCCACATTGATACATATACAGTATGAGGCTGTGAAAGTTTCAATGGAAGATGTGGGAGAGTCATTTCAATCAGAGAGGATGGAACCAATAACATAAACACAATTTATAAATAATATTTAGTATTTATATCATAATACCACAATAACCACAAAGGTTGCATTTGCAGAGATGTTGACTGTGGAACTATATTTAGTCCAACAAAAAAGTTGTAGGACTTAGAAAAATAAAAAAAATAAAAAAAAAGTTATGATGTAAAATGAAAACGAAATGTATAAGATTCAACACTATTAAAAATCAAATAACCAAATTTGTGACATTGATCAGAAAGAAAAAAAAAAACGTCTCGGTTACGGATGTAACCCTCGTTCCCTGAGTAGGGAACGGAGACGTTCCGTCTGATGACGACGAATGGGGGTTTCGCTTAGAAGCCAATCAACTTCAAATACTTCAAAACGAGCCAATGGCAAAGAAATGCCATGGGTCTGCGGAATTTGCATAGCGTAACTCCGCCTCACCTCGTGAGTATATAAGGAGAACGCTGGCAGCAAACCGGCATGTTTCTTCGCTGAGGAGCCAACCTGAGTTCAGGCGATCCCCGCGGTACAGCGGAAGTGGCAGGAAGACGGAACGTCTCCGTTCCCTACTCAGGGAACGAGGGTTACATCCGTAACCGAGACGTTCCCTTTCGTTGTCACTCCGAGTTCCGTCGGATGACGACGAATGGGGATACCAGTCTAATCACGCCACTTCTCGGCTGTCTTCCAGTGCCCTGCGTAAATCTGAGATCCCTGTCGTGAGACTAGCACGGACGAAGGACTCCTATTTAACACAGGAATACCAAGGTACACTGGGGAGCATATCCCAGGTCTTAGGGAAGTATGCAATTACTGCCAACCCAGAGGGGGGGACTTAGAAATACACATATGACCCGAGGGATGCATATGGGGAATCACTGGGGTATCCAGCCGCAGGTGGAATATTTCAACCCCAGGGGTGGCAAGGTGGCTTGCCAAGGGAAAGACACATGCTCAGAGAGGCTTACAGTGGGAATACACATGTGGGGGTAGCTCCGGGAGGTACCATGCACACGGGAGGCACCTAGCCGACGCGCAGGCAAGAGACACTGGCGCCGACGTCAGGAGTGCTGGAGGAACTCAGGGCTTTCGGAGAAGCTCACCTGAGGAGAATATCGCACGTATCCAGTCCGTGGAGTGGAGTGGCGAGCAAGCGAAGACACCTGAGCGGGTCCGGTACTAGCTGGTTGAAGCGAGTACATGAGAGGACACTGGCTCCACTCGGAGATTGTAGAATCTGGCGAATGTGTTAGGTGTCGCCCAGCCTGCAGCTCTGCAGATGTCTGTTAGCGAGGCGCCATGCGCTAGAGCCCAAGAGGATGCCACACTCCGGGTGGAGTGGGCAGTCACACCAAGGGGGCACGGTCGACCTTGCTGCTGGTATGCCAAAGCAATGGCGTCCACTATCCAGTGAGACAACCTTTGCTTGGAGAGAGCCTTTCCCTTCAGCTTCCCACCATAGCAGACAAAGAGCTGGTCTGAGGTCCTGAAACACTGCGTTCTGTCTACATAGATGCGGAGAGCACGTACTGGACAGAGCAGTGCCAAGGCTGGGTCTGCCTCCTCCGGGGGCAGCGCTTGCAGGTTCACCACCTGGTCCCGGAAGGGAGTGGTAGGAACCTTGGGCACATATCCAGGCCGGGGTCTCAGGATCACGTGAGAGTAAGCCGGCCCGAATTCCAGGCACGCTTCGTCAACGGAGAATGCGTGCAGGTCCCCTACCCTCTTGATGGAGGCCAATGCAGTCAGAAGCGCCGTCTTCATTGACAGGAAGTTAAGCTCGACTGACTGTAAAGGCTCAAAGGGAGCACTACGCAGGGCGGATAAGACCACTGCGAGGTCCCAAGAGGGAACGAGAGGAGAGCGAGGAGGATTCAGTCTCCTCGCTCCTCTCAGGAACCTGACGATCAGGTCATGCTTCCCCACCGACTTACCTTCTATAAGATCATGCTGTGCGGCAATAGCGGCGACATAGACCTTGAGGGTGGAGGGAGACAGCCTTCGCTCCAACCCCTCTTGAAGGAAGGAAAGCACGACGTTGATCGAACATCTCCGGGGGTCTTCTCGGTGAGAAGAGCACCAGTTGACGAAGAGGTTCCACTTCAACGCATAGAGGTGTCTCGTGGACGACGCTCTAGCGGAAGTGATGGTAGCCGCCACCGCTGGTGGCAGGGTACTCAAACCTGCCTCGTCCCGTCCAGGAGCCATACGTGGAGGTTCCAAAGATCGGGACGAGGGTGCCATAGGGTGCCCCGTCCCTGAGAAAGTAGGTCCTTCCTCAGAGGTATGGGCCAAGGAGGTGCTGTCGCGAGGAGTACAAGTTCGGAGAACCAGGTCCGGGTGGGCCAGTACGGCGCGACCAGAGTGACCTGCTCCTCGTCCTCCCTGACCTTGCGCAGGAGTTGCGCAAGAAGGCTCACTGGGGGAAACGCATATTTGCGGCCCCGCGGCCAGCTGTGTGCCAGAGCATCCGTGCCGAGCGTGCCCTCGGTCAGGGAATAATACTGGGCGCAATGGGTCGAGTCGTGAGAGGCAAACAGATCCATCTGTGCGTCCCCGAACTGGTCCCAAATCAGCTGAACCGTCTGGGGATGGAGTCGCCAATCTCCGGGGAGGGGCTGAAGCCGTGACAGCTCGTCGGCTGCACAGTTCAGGGCTCCAGGGATGAAATGGCTCGAAGCGACCTCAGATGCTTCTGACTCCATAAGAGGAGGTGGCGGGCGAGTTGTGACATACGGCGGGAGCGCAGACCACCTTGGCGGTTGATGTACGCTACGGTCGCGGTATTGTCTGATCGGACTAGTACATGCTGGCCCGAGAGCACGGCTCGGAAGCGGCGCAGGGCGAGCTGTACAGCCAGCAACTCGAGGCAATTGATGTGCCATAAGCGGTGGGGTCCTGTCCAGGAGCCCGCGGCAGCACGTCCATTGCACATGGCACCCCAGCCCGTGGTGGAGGCATCTGTCGTTACAACAACATGCCGGGAAGCTCGTTCCAGAGGCACTCCTGCCCGTAGAAAGCTGAGGTTCCCCCACGGGGTGAAGGTCTGACGGCAGGTCGGAGTAACTGGTACTCGGAGGGTGCCGTGTTGCCATGCCCACCTCGGGACTCGGTCGCGAAGCCAAAGCTGAAGCGGTCTCATATGAAGCAATCCGAGCGGCGTTGCCGCGGCTGCAGATGCCATATGCCCCAGGAGCCTCTGAAAAAGTTTCAGTGGAACCGCACTCTTGCCCTCGAACTGTCTCAGGCAAGTCAGCAGTGACTGCGCGCGCTCGCTCGTAAGCTGCGCGGACATGGCGACCGAGTCGATCTCCATACCGAGAAAAGAGATCCTCTGCGCGGGGCAAAGTTTGCTCTTCTCCCAGTTGACCCGAAGGCCCAAACGGGCTACATGGCGGAGTACCAAATCCCTGTGTTCGCAAAGCTGATCTCGAGAGTGAGCTAGAATCAGCCAGTCGTCGAGATAGTTCAGAATGCGAACCCCGTGTTCCCGGAGGGGAACAAGGGCTGCCTCGACGACCTTCGTGAAGACGCGAGGAGACAGGGCTAGCCCGAATGGGAGAACTGCGTACTGATATGCCTGTCCCTCGAAAGCAAACCGTAGGAACGGTCTGTGTCGAGGGAGAATGGAGACATGAAAGTAGGCGTCCTTCAGGTCGATCGCTGCAAACCAATCCTGGTGCCGCACACATTCGAAAACGCGTTTGGCGGTGAGCATCTTGAACGGCAGCCTGTGAAGGGAGCGGTTCAATACGCGCAGGTCCAGGATTGGCCGTAACCCACCGGTTTTCTTCGGGACAATGAAGTAGGGGCTGTAAAACCCGGACCTCATTTCGGCTGGAGGGACAGTCTCGATCGCACCCTTCGCCAGCAGGGTAGCAACCTCCGCTCTCATGATAGGGGCATTGCCACCGACCATAGTGGAGCGGACTCCCCTGAAGCGGGGAGGAGACCGCGCGAACTGAATCGCGTAGCCGAGCCTGATCGTTCGTGCGACCCAGCGGGACAGGTTGGGAAGCTCTAGCCAAGCTCCCAAGGACTGAACCAGCGGGGTCATGCGAACCACAGACTTCCCGTCGGTGGGGCAGCGAGGCGGTATGACTGACCCAGACGTGGACGGCATAGCGGCCCGGTGTGGGGGTACAGTCATAGACCGCGTCCTGACAGAGCAGACCAGGGAAGGACGAACGTTCCACGGGGGTCTGCTCTGCCAGGGGTCTGGCGACAGAGGAGGATGAGAGCGGCACGGTCCGGGGACGGCGCGCACTGTCATCCGGCTCTGGGACAGAGGAGGACGAGGGGTGCACGGCCCGGGGGCGGCGCACCGTGTCGTCCAAGAACTCTGTGTGCTCAGGGATGAACGTGTTATTTCTTTCTTTAACCACATTAGGGTACTGCCCACCCGTGGGTGAGCAGCGGGGAGTGGAGAACAAAAGATTCTCCCCCGGCCCTCCACCGGGGGAAGGAGTGGTCCTGCAACCATCTCCTGAGAAAAACACGTCATCCCTGAGCAGCCCGTCTCAGGAGCGCCGCTTGGCCCGGCGTTTAGCGGGGGGCGGGGCTGGAGAGGGCTGGGGCGCCTTCTTGCGACTTCCTCCGCGACCGGGCCCGGGTGGAGGCTGCTGCTTGGGCCGGGCGGGAGGGGCGGGAGTCGCAGGAGGGCGCCCTCGGCGGCGAACAGACTGAGTATTCTGCCCGGTCGGCTGGGTGGAGGCAGCAGCGGGCCGTCGGGGCAGAATGTGCTTGATCGCCTCAGTCTGTTTCTGAGCAGTCGAGAACTGTTGGGCAAAGTCCTCGACTGCACCGCCGAAAAGGCCATCTTGCGATATGGGGGTGTCGAGCAGCCGGGACCGCTCGGCATCCTTCATATCGGCAAGATTGAGCCATAGATGTCTCTCCTGGACCACGGCTGTGGACATCACCAAACCCAGGGAGCGTGCGGTCACCTTCGTCGCTCGGAGAGCAAGGTCGGTGGCGGCGCGCAGCTCATTGAAGAGCCCTGGGTCTGTCCTACCCTCGTGCATGTCCCTGAGCATCTGGGCCTGGTAGACCTGCAGAATGGCCATGGCATGCAAAGAGGTGGCTGCCTGTCCCGCAGCTCTGTAGGACTTCGCCACTAACGTAGACGAGTACCTACAGGCTTTGGATGGGTGCTTTGGCTCACCACGAGACGAAGCGCTCTGAGGACACAGTTGCATCGCAACAGAGCGTTCGACCGGGGGAAGCCCAGTGTACCCACGGGCAGCGGCCTCATCGAGGGGAGGAAAGGCGGATGAAATCATCGAGCGGTCGCGGGAAGACATGGGAGTCTTCCAGGACTTCGAGATTTCATCATGCACGTCCGGGAAGAAAGGTATCGGGGCCTGACGGGGACGGGGATCCGCAGCCTGACCCAAATACCAATCATCCAGCCGCGAGCGCTCGGGGCAGGGCGGAGGGTTCCACTCTAACCCGATGCTCGCGGCGGCTCGAGACAGCATGGCCGTCATCTCTGGATCTGACTCTGGCACAACTGTAGTCACACCCGAAGGCGGCAGCTGTGATGAGTCTTCACTTCCAGCAGACTCAGACCCACCTTGTGATGCTGCAATAGACATGGCATCTTCCTCTGGAGCGCCAAAGGAAACCCGCGGGACACCCGAAGATGATCTCGCCGGAATCCCCTGAACACTCACGGGTTGCAGCATTGGAGAGGGTGCGGCTGGGCACGGACTGATAGTCGGCGCTTGGTTCCAAACCGTCACCCTCAGATCACCCTGGCCACCAGCCGAAGTACTAGCTCTATTTCTAGAGTCAGTAGATCGGGGTGTGGATGAGGGGACCCTCACTCTTGCGAGATCACCGAGTCTTGACCGTAATGCTGCGATGGTCATGTTCCCACAGAGAGAACATGAGTCATCCACGAGTGCTGCTCTAGCGTGATCAATGCCCAAACACACTATGCAGCACCCGTGCCCATCAGAGTCGTCAACCAGCCTACCGCAACCAGAAGTGCACGGGCGAGGCATCTTTAAAAAGACGTGCCACGTGCAAGCTCTTTTGTGAGAAAAAGAAACCTGATTGTGTTGAAGCGCTCGGGGAGAACACACTCGCTGTCGAACCACAGACAGATAAGCAGGAAGTGCGCGCTCGCCGAAGATCGCCGTCACACCAACACCAGAGAATCTTGCTCGTTTGAAGAACTGACAATTTCAGGAATGGCTTGTGGAACGAAGGATTAACTTGGCTCCAAAGCGAAAACATGCCGGTTTGCTGCCAGCGTTCTCCTTATATACTCACGAGGTGAGGCGGAGTTACGCTATGCAAATTCCGCAGACCCATGGCATTTCTTTGCCATTGGCTCGTTTTGAAGTATTTGAAGTTGATTGGCTTCTAAGCGAAACCCCCATTCGTCGTCATCAGACGGAACTCGGAGTGACAACGAAAGGGAACTATGGTTACACTTTACAATAAGGTCCCATTAGTTAATGTTATTTATTGCACCAAGAATGATAACTATAACGATAATGATATTGTTCTAAAATAGTAATACATATAAAAAAGTATTGCAGAGTCTACACCACAACTATAAAAACGGCACAGAGAAACAATATCATTGGAACCCCTTTCAGAACGATTTCTTTCCAGGTGACGAACAATAAAAACATTGGCAGCCAATCAGAATCCATCCTGTTTGAAAGAGCTTGAGGATTTAAAGTGGCAGATACTACAAAAACTACAGCACGCGCTTAGAATAAACAGAGCGTTAGCGTTCGTTGGTGTGGACACTAATATAGTTATCGTTATTGTTATCCTTATAGTTATCATTCTTGGTGTGAACGGGCCTTAACAAATGAGCAATGCATTTGTTCCCGTATTTATAAATATTTGGTAACGTTAATAGCCTACATGACGTTAATAATACAAATATTCATTGTTAGTTCATGTCCATGAAATAATCTTAAAAGATACAACTTTTAATTTTAGTAATTTATTAGTAAATATTGAAAATAACACTAACTGAGATTAATAAATGCGTTAGAAGTATTTTTCATTGTTGTTAACTATTTAACTATTGTTAAAATGAAACCTAATTGTAAAGTCTAACCTAAATTATTAAATTAAAAAATATTTTTAATAGTGATCAAATTTATGAATGAAACATCCAGCAGTCTGATGCAGTGACAAAGCAAATTTGCTGGGGGTTTTTGTTGCCTAGAAGGTTTCAGCATGGCTAGCTGTCCTGGACATTACTAAAATATCACATTAAGTGGAGGGACACAGTCAATGTTAATGTACTTTGTTGATGCGTATATTCCCTTCTCCCCTTTCTGAAATACATCCAGCACACAGAAACCATTCACTTAGACTCAAAAGCCACATGTGAGTGTTCGTCTGGATGCCAGCCTTTCCATTGTTAACGGGAAACTGAGTCTACCCATGACTGCAGCTGCTTGAGGGGACATGCTCCAGAACACCAGGACTCTTGTTAAAAACGACCAGTTGTGCTCCAAATTCATGTCTATACAGCACTGCACCTTTTTTCCAGCTGGGTCACCAGAACAATGCCAGCTGCTGCTATGGAAGAGGACAAACAGATGGACAACAGCAGAGGCTGACGTCAAAGTTTGTGGGACCAATCCCAGTCTACTGTATTTTGACACAGTTCCCTCAAATTAGGCAGATGCCAACATGGGCTGCGCCTGCGTAGCATACAAGTTTTCTTGCAACAAGGATAAACATGGCTTGTACGGACAGACAACACTATGTGTTTTGTGAGGTGAACTGAGTAACCATAGAAATTTAAGACACATTTAGAAACCAAATACTAATACCATAAAAGTTTTTTTTTTAAAAGCAATGGGATCATATAATAGGAAATCCTCACACAAAAAAAGTTCACACACACAATGTTTTAACATGTTACAATCAGAAATACATATGCGCTGCTTTTACATGCAGTCTGAAACCGGTGTAGCTTTAGAGGCAATGTATTGCTGATCAGCATTTCGAATGTCTAATGACTCTCATTGCTGATGTAACTGCATCACTGACTAGGCCTACATCACTCTCACTTTGCATGAGGCTGTCAAGGGGGTAATCCATCGACCGGAAGTTGAAGCCGGCCGGGTGCCGCCATCTTGTAGCAGAACTTCACTTGCGTTAGCATTTCCATTGACTCCCATTCATTTTGGCGTCACTTTGACAGCGAATAACTTTACATCTGAGGCGTTTAAAGACTCCATTTGTCCATTATTTATTTCTAAAGAAACACGACAATGTATAAAGGGCTCCATTACCTTCTATGTTACATTATGGCCCCGTAGAAACAGATTTTGTAAAAATAGGCTAACTATTGCGTCATAACCACTCGACTCTCTGTCGCGCTGTACAGAAATTACCGTACAGACAGGAGGAGAAGCTCGCAGGCAATCGGGGGGACGTCCCGTCAAGAGAGAAGCCCATAGATAATGAGTTCATAAAAGCAACGGGATACTTACTCCTGCTCACTCACGTCAAAGAACTCTTTGCTCAAGTTCCTTGTCTCTGCAAGATTAACGTTGGCAATTTTCACGCATAGCTACTAGAAGATTTACGTCTGTCAGACAGGTTGCTCACGTCATCAAGCTTAGTTTGAGTCGGTTTGAGTCTGCGCGTCAGGAACGGAAGTGCTCAAAAATCGCTAAAAGTGGGCTTCAACTGTCTCAACTGAGTTCCAATGAGATCGCTCTGTCCACTTCTTATACTGTCTATGGAGGCTGTATGCAGTTAATTCACTGAATATAAGAACAAACACCTAACCGGAATGTTTGAGGTGGTTTGGGACGTCCCCAGTTATACCTTCAGCACACTGAAATTGCATTCAAAGATTCACAAATAATTAGGCCGCAAAGAAACAGCAAGGAAAACATTGAACTAAACATGAAACATGAAGGCTGAAATAGTTTTTTTTTTTTTTTTGTAAAATGTATAATCTGTTTAATGTTTTAATTACAATTTCGAAAAAGTCATTTTTACAGTGTAATAAAATTGCTGTAAAATTGCAAAACAATACACTGAAACTAGACTTAAAGGAGAACTCCGGTGCAAAATGAACCTCGGGTGTAATAACACATTGGTACAGACTAAATCGTTCCCTGAGATTTGATTTCATGATAATCGAATGTAAAGAGTTTTATCTCTAAAAACAGTTTAGCTTATAACGCTAGTATATTGGGCATAAAGTAAGCAAAAAAAGATCGCTAGTTAATACCACTAACAAGGCTCAAATTAGTCCCACACTAACACGGCAGCATAATGAGGGTCCTTACATGCAAACCGAAGCATTGAGAACTTTGTAAGTGTATAGACAGTTTAATAAGAAGATACTTTACACAGACAGTACAGTTAGCGCATACAGACAGGAGCCATCTTGGAAAACAGTCTCGACCAATCGAACCACGAAGGTGAGCGAATAGTACGTGTAGATATTGAAGATAAGATAGATTATATTTATTTTTTTATTTTCTCTGTTGCGTTCAGTGCTTCTCTTATGCGCTCAGTGCTTTCTTCCGGAAACAACGGACCATATGAGATTCCAAGTCACAGTTCAGCTCACGTATCACCGCCTTCGTGGTTTGACTGATCGAGACTGTTTTCCAAGATGGCTCCTGTCTGTATGCGCTAACTGTACTGTCTGTGTAAAGTATCTTCTTATTAAACTGTCTATACACTTACAAAGTTCTCAATGCTTCGGTTTGCATGTAAGGACACTCATTATGCTGCCGTGTTAGTGTGGGACTAATTTGAGCCTTGTGGTATTAACTAGCGATCTCTTTTTGCTTACTTTATGCCCAATATACTAGCGTTATAAGCTAAACTGTTTTTAGAGATAAAACTCTTTAAATTCGATTATCATGAAAACAAATCTCAGGGAACGATTTAGTCTGTACCAATGTGTTATTACACCCGAGGTTCATTTTGCGCCGGAGTTCTCCTTTAAAAATACTATTTCAGTCTTTCTACTTCAAAATGTTTAATTCAATGTGTTACTTGCAGTTTCTTTGTTCACTGTAAATAGTGATCAGTTGACTTGACATAAAAAAAGTGAGGAAACCCGTTGCCTTAAAATGATTAAGTAAATAAGCTTCATGCGCAATTGAATAAATTAAGTTGTGTGAACATAACACAAGTTATTTTTTTCAATTATGCATGAAGTTTATTTACTTAATCATTTTAAGTTATGTGACCATAACTTAATTTTTTTAAATTACGCATAAAGTTTATTTTGCTACAGGTTTCTTCACTTTTTTAAGTTAAGTCAACTGATCACTTCTTACAGTGTAATAATTTGTGAAATTTACTAGCAATTTCTGGGGGGAAATCCAACACAATTGTTGTGTGTGTGTGTGTGTGTGTGTGTGTGTGTGTGTGTGTGTGTGTGTGTGTTCACCGTGATAAAGATTGCAGTTGATTACGTTCATAAAATGTACATGGGGGATGAGGCTGAGAGGTTTGCTGTGCTGTGCACAATGGAAAGATGAAGACTTATAAACAGGCTTATGTGAAAGTTATATGAAACTTTTTCCTGGAACTACTGCAGAATGCGTTTATGATGCTGACTTATGAATAAAGCCTTACAGCAGCCCTGAAACACAATTAACAATCACAGTAATTCACCATTATGGCTTTATTAGAATCTTATCAGCTCATATGGGAGAACCGGGAAGTTGTGATATCTCTAATTGTCCTGCACATGCTGTCTTCCCTCATTTCCAGTCCATAGTTTCATCACCAGGCTGTATATCTGCCTCTTTAATTAGGCCTGATTCAATACTAATCACATCTGCCCAGTGATTATGATTATCTAATGTTCCGGCAACATGCCTTATGCTTTGATTACACTCCAGAGAAACATAGACAACATACACTCTGAGTAAATATATAAGCTGTCTTGATTCTGATTGGTCAAAATATTCAGAGGTATAATATTTTTGTAAAAAAGACTCCAGGCAACCAATTTTCTAAAATAAACAGGATCTTTACCGTCACTCTGTGACTTCTTCTGGCATAATAAAATAAGTTAAACGTGTTTAAACATTTAAAAAAAAGAAAAAAGAAAAAAACATGCACTAGAGGTCAAATATTTTAAGTCGGTAAGATTTTTTTAAAGTAAATTTTATGTAAACATTTATAATGTTACAGAAGATTTCTATTTCAAATAAATGCTGTTCTTTTAAACTTTCTGTTCATCAAAGAATCCTTTAAAAAAAAAATCACGGTTTCTACAAAAATATTAAGCAGCACAATTGTCTGTTTTCAAAATTGATAATAATAAGAAATGTTTCTTGAGCATCAAATCAGCATGTGAAGGATCATGTGACACTGAAGACTGGAGTAATGATGCTAAAAATTCAGCTTTGCCAGCACAGGAATTAATTACATCTTAAAATATCTTAAAATATTATTATTATTTCAAATTGTAATAATCACAAGCCGAATATTACATGAAACTAGAATAGAATAGAATAGAATAGAATAGAATAGAATAGAATAGAATAGAATAGTTTGTCCATTTATTCAATGATTTATCAGGAAAGTTCTGATACCCGTTGTTACGTCTCCCCATTACTAGGTCTAAAACTAATAGGGAAAGTAACATAGAAGTATTAAATTTAGTTAAATAAATAACAAAAAAAAGAAAATAGGTTCAGCTACTGATAACAACTTGTGTTGAGATGAATCAGACAGAGACAGATTTCGTTGAGTGCTTTTTAGTAGGTCGCAATAGTAACCCAATAGTTTTACAGTTTGAAAGTGAAGAAATAAATATTTACAGAATATACACAAATGAAGAGACAAAACATAAAACACAGGAGAAAGGGACAATGAGCGGTGCTAAAGCAAAGAAATAAACATAACAAAACCCTCTAATCTTAACCCCTTTGATATTCCTAAACTATCAAAGAAATACACGAAAATAAACAATTTTCCGGCAACGAATCACCGACTAAACTACACTAAATAACAAACATAAATACATGAGGTAGCATCCGCTCCTTACCTGATGTATATAAACAAACTCAAACTCTAACGTGTTGCATTATGTAGATCACGTGACAGACTAACTATCCCTTCTCATTGTGTCTGGGAAGATCGATGTCGTACGACAAAGTCACGCACCAAAATAAATCAAATAATACAAACTTAGAGAAATAAAAGAAAAAAACAATCGAGGAGGCTAACAGCGAACAACAACACAGTGACACGAGAAAAAAAACACGCCTCCCCCCTCTCTGCTCGTCACTTCCAGGTCTTTATATGGAGAGGGTGAGTTCGGATTGGTTCTTTAGGGGGATGACGTCACGTTGGTTAATCATGATAAATACGAACCCACCAATCATGCGACCTAAGAATAAGGACAGCAGAGAACAAAAGAAAAGGGGAGGGGGGGGAAAGAAAACACAACCAAAATACGACACAGACGTAACACCCACCTCCTTAAAAACAAACCTCTGTACAAAATACAGAGTTTGTCAAAAGAACCCAAATTATGATCAACTCACTTTATTTTAAACCCGGGATAGCGCATCTGCCACCACATTATTCACACCTTTTTTATACTTTATTTCCAGGTTATAATCCTGAATGATGAGAGACCATCTCATCAATCTCTGGTTCCGGTTGTGCATGCGTAGAAGAAAAGTCAGTGGGTTATGGTCTGTGTAGACCGTTACAGGAAGGACAGTCGAACCGACATACACGTCAAAATGTTGAAGAGCCAACAGTAAAGCTAGAGCTTCTCTTTCGATAGTGGAATAGTTACGCTGATGTTTGTTATATTTCTTTGAGAAATAACAAACAGGATGATTGATCTCATCATTACCCTCCTGCAATAATACAGCACCAGCTCCCACCTCACTTGCGTCCACTTCCAACTTAAACGGTATGGAAAAATCAGGAGCAGACAACACGGGTTCACTACACAACAACGTTTTGACGCTGTCAAAAGCATTCTGGCACTCATGTGACCAAACAAACTGATTCGAAGGGCTAAGTAAAGCAGTTAAAGGAGTTGCAACAGACGAAAAATTCCGGCAAAAACAACGGTAATAACCGGCCATACCTAAAAACCTACGCAACTCACGTCTGGTAGATGGCACAGGAAACTCGCTAATAGCCGAAACCTTTGCTGACAAAGGACGCACTTGACCCTGACCCACCCGTTTACCCAAATAGGTAACTGTTGCCTTCCCAAACTCACATTTAGCAAGATTAAGTGTTAGGGATGCCTTCGCTAGACGCTCAAACACTGTTCCTAGTAACGATACATGCTCTGACCAACTTTGTGAATAAACAACCACGTCATCAAGATATGCATTGCAGTTAGGAACATCAACAAGAACTAAATTGACCAATCTTTGAAATGTAGCTGCGGCGTTTCGCAAGCCAAAAGCCATAACATTATATTGCATAAAGCAATCTGGCGTTACGAACGCTGAAATTTCAGATGCTCTAGAGGTCAGTGGAACTTGCCAGTATCCTTTCAGTAGGTCGAGTTTACTAACAAACTTTGCTGATCCTATGCTATCCACGCAGTCCTCCATCCTCGGTAGTGGAAAGCAATCTGGTATCGTAACAGCATTAACGCGTCGATAATCAGTACAGAAACGTTTAGTGCCATCTGATTTCTGCACTAAAATACACGGGGAACTCCAGGGACTAACACTAGGACTGGCCAATCCCTTCTCCCACAAATACTGAGTCTCCTGTTTCATTATAGCTCTTTTCACAGCATTAATCCTATAAGGGTGTTGTTTAATCGGTCGTGCATTAGTTACATCAATATCGTGTTGTAGCACGTGTGTAAGTGTAGGAACGTCACCCAAAATAGAAGAAAATTTGTCAAGAAGCTCTACAACATCCTGCCTTTGACCTGCATTAAGATGAGCTAAAAAATTGGATAAGTCTTTAAGAGTTTCAGAGTTTGACAGCCTAGCTGATAATAACGGCGTATCAGACTCCAGTACACCATCCAGATCAGCATCCTGCTGCTCAACAGCTGGACTCGTCTCACAGACCACACCCACTGGAAAGACAACAGAACTTTCACTTTTCATGGTAAGAGATTCTGTATTAGAGCCAGCTCTAGCATGATAAGCTTTCAGCATATTAATATGGCATACTCGCTTCTGACGTCTCCTATCAGGAGTTCGCACCACATAATCAGTCTCACTCTTTTTCTCAAGGATCACATATGGCCCAGAAAATCGTGCAGATAAAGCAGATCCAGGAATGGGAAGCAAGACCAAAACTTGATCACCAACGGCAAAAGATCTATCCACGGCACATTTGTCATAACGCTCCTTCATTTTCCCCTGAACTTTAGACAAAGATTCTCGAGCCAGTGTACACGCTTTCTGTAGTCGTTCCCGGAACTTACTTACATAATCTAGCACATTTATTTCCCTAGCATTCTCGATGCCTAACATCCTCTCTTTCAGGACTTTCAGAGGACCTCTGACCGTATGCCCAAAGACCAACTCTGATGGACTAAATTTAAGAGATTCCTGCACAGTTTCACGAATTGAAAATAAAAGCAATGGGACTCCTTCATCCCACTCGTTTCCCGTCTCAATGCAATATTTCCTCAACATTGATTTTAAGGTCTGGTGGAACCTCTCTAACATTCCCTGACTCTGGGGATGATATGCGCTAGATATACGATGTGTGATATTTAGCGACTGGAAAACTTGGGAACACAGCTTAGATAAAAAATTGGTGCCCTGATCGGTTTGCACAATCTTTGGTAAGCCGAAAGTCGAGAAAAACTTTGTTAAAGTTTTAACAACCACTTTGGCTGTAATCTTACGAAGTGGAATGGCCTCTGGGTACCTAGTAGCGGTACACATGATTGTAAGTAGAAACTGGTTACCAGATTTTGACTTTGGTAATGGCCCCACACAGTCCACTATTACGTGTTCAAAAGGTTCGCCCAACACAGGGATTGGAATCAAAGGAGCCGGTGGAATCACCTGGTTAGGTTTTCCTGCGTATTGACAAATGTGACAGGTCTTACAATACTGAATCACATCCCGCTTAAGACCATACCAAAAAAAATGTTGAAGAACACGATTATAGGTTTTTGTTACCCCTAGATGTCCTGCCAACAGGTGATCATGCGCCAAAGACAAAACCTGCTGACGAAAAACAGTGGGAACCACCACTTGATAAACTACATTCCACTCGTTCTCTATAGTATTACTTTTGTGCCATTTTCGCATAAGTAAACCATCCTTAACCAAGAATGAAACATTGTCCAATTCATCACTCTTCACTGACTTAAAACACTTTGCTAACGATGGATCATCTTTTTGAGCTTCAATGAGCTTTTCACGAGTTACGGCTAATGACAAAGGATCACTCACTACAACCTCCCTCACCTGGTCATTGTCACAAAACCTGGTCTCCACAACCTCCTCCGTCGTCCCATCTGTACACAAGAAAGAGTCAGATAAAGAAATGTCATTCCCCTTCTTAGATTGGGCCCTTGTAACAACGCACGCAGGAAATGCACTTGGGTATTTCTGAAACAACTCATCGGTCTTAAGATGAGTCAATGGAGTGTCTACCACTTCCAGCAAAGGTGTTACCTGCCCCCCGGCTAAATCATTACCTAAGATGAAAGACACACCCTTCACTGGTAATACTGGACGTACTCCTACCTCCACAAAATCGGTCACCAAGTCAGACTGAAGATGGATCCGATGAATGGGTACCCTAATCACCTCCATACTGAAACTCTGCACTAACCTACTAGATCCTACTGATGATTCATCTGAAAAAGACAACACATCAGCGCATACAAACGACTGCGCAGCTCCCGTGTCACGTAACATCTGGACTTCAACCTGGTCCTCCTTTTTACCGGTTAATGAAACAAACCCTTTAAGTAAAAAGGGCAAGTACGAAGGGTCTGGTATTTCAGCTCCATTTTCAGAAAGCAAACACGAATTCACCGAGTTCACAAATGCAATTTCTTTCTTCGGAAAGTTCTGCTTGCGCTTCAAAGAAAAACAGTCGGCTATAACATGTCCTTTCTTGTGACAATAAAAACAGTCACGAGTCTCTTTAGACTTCTCACTACTCTGTTTAGGCATCTGAACATTCATTGAAGCCCTCGGTAAAGAATTCTTCTCAGGACCTGCTATTTGAAAAACGTTTTTATGCGTAAGCACAAATTCGTCCGCTAGTACTGCAGCTTGTGAAAGTGTCGCTACCTTCTGCTCATTTAAATACAGCACCACTCTCTCAGGGAGACACTGCTTAAAATCCTCCAGTAAAAGAAGCTCCCTAAGTGAAACAAAATCATCAGCCTTACTAGAAAAACACCATTTGTCGAAAAGCATTCCCTTATCTCGTGCAAATTCTACAAAGGTTTGAGTTGCGTTTTTCTTACAATTTCGAAAATGTTGCCTGTAAGCCTCTGGTACTAACTCATATGACCGGAGTATGGCGGACTTCACCATGTCATACTTAAGACCATCTTCCAAAGATAAAGTGGAGTACACTTCTAATGCCTTGCCGACCAATTTGCATTGCAATAACAACGACCAAACCTCCTTTGGCCAACCTAAAGACGTTGCTATTCTCTCAAAAGCGTTAAAATAACTATCCACTTCTGATTCTCTAAAATTCGGCACCAAAGCAATGTGTTTTCCCACATCAAATGTGGTTGAACCCAAATTCGTCGAATTATTACTCACCGATGAGAAGTTCTGCTGCCCAGAGGAGACTGGAGTAACCCTAGCCGCTTCAATCTCCAACTTACGAAGGTTCACCTCTTTCTCGGCTTGAATTTCGAGCCTGCGGACTTCCAGCTTAAGATCCAGCTCTGCTTGGCGGGCTTGTGCTCGTTCTTCCACCTCCATACGGAGTCGTGCAATTCGCACTTTCGTTTGTATCTCCCCTCTTGAACTGGGAGTACTCGGGGAAAAGGGTTCAAAAGGGGGCAAAACAGCCCCGACATCGGCCTCAACCTCCGTCACGGCCGTCTCTACCTCCTCTTTACCCACTTCAATAACATCCTGCCCTTCGCCAAAAGGATCGGTCTTTTTGTCTACGTCAGGCAAAATGTTTAATTCAACCAGCCGATCTATCACTTCGGCTTTAATTTTTCGTTTTAGGGATTGCTTTGGAATAGAAATCTGGAAGTGGTTAGCTATTGTCAACAACTCATCTTTCCTACACTTTTCGATAGCATCTAATGAGGGATAATCAAGGAAACCCTGCAAATTAAACGCCATGAGCACGCCTAGTATTAACAACTCGAACTAACATGCCTCACAAAAAGGAAAGATATACTCCACAAGTTCACTACCATTCACACTGAATCTCTGCCATGTTCAAAACAACACAATTATTTAATAAACAGTAACAAACGACGAGCCCCCAATTATGTTACGTCTCCCCATTACTAGGTCTAAAACTAATAGGGAAAGTAACATAGAAGTATTAAATTTAGTTAAATAAATAACAAAAAAAAGAAAATAGGTTCAGCTACTGATAACAACTTGTGTTGAGATGAATCAGACAGAGACAGATTTCGTTGAGTGCTTTTTAGTAGGTCGCAATAGTAACCCAATAGTTTTACAGTTTGAAAGTGAAGAAATAAATATTTACAGAATATACACAAATGAAGAGACAAAACATAAAACACAGGAGAAAGGGACAATGAGCGGTGCTAAAGCAAAGAAATAAACATAACAAAACCCTCTAATCTTAACCCCTTTGATATTCCTAAACTATCAAAGAAATACACGAAAATAAACAATTTTCCGGCAACGAATCACCGACTAAACTACACTAAATAACAAACATAAATACATGAGGTAGCATCCGCTCCTTACCTGATGTATATAAACAAACTCAAACTCTAACGTGTTGCATTATGTAGATCACGTGACAGACTAACTATCCCTTCTCATTGTGTCTGGGAAGATCGATGTCGTACGACAAAGTCACGCACCAAAATAAATCAAATAATACAAACTTAGAGAAATAAAAGAAAAAACAATCGAGGAGGCTAACAGCGAACAACAACACAGTGACACGAGAAAAAAAACACGCCTCCCCCCTCTCTGCTCGTCACTTCCAGGTCTTTATATGGAGAGGGTGAGTTCGGATTGGTTCTTTAGGGGGATGACGTCACGTTGGTTAATCATGATAAATACGAACCCACCAATCATGCGACCTAAGAATAAGGACAGCAGAGAACAAAAGAAAAGGGGAGGGGGGGAAAGAAAACACAACCAAAATACGACACAGACGTAACACCCGTGTTAGGTTTTTGTGTGTGCGTGATTCTCACATACTGACTATACATTATCGCTTACAAATTAAATAGGACAAGGCAGTAGACCAGACTAGAGGAAAGGAGATATTGCCTGAGGGCTGACAATTAAATCCTAATTATAAATGTTATTTTTGACCTTGATAAATACTTATGAAAACTGAAAATGAACTTGATCAGTCCCCCTTTGATGATTGCAAATGACAAATCACTGCAGTAATGGACGTAATATTCAGAAAAAAAAACAATGACAAGCAGAAGCAATTTTATTGTTACCTACCAAAGGCACTGTGTATTTGTTCTACTCACATAAACTAATTTAATATGATCCCGTCAGGTTCATTCTTTTACATACAGTCCGCGGCCTAAACATTATCTACAAGCTATACGATTATGCAATTACTATGACAGTGTCAAAGCTCTGCTCATCAACGGACCTGACAGTTCACATGCTGAGGTACTCTTTTATCATTCTTCTCCCAGCAAGGGATTATGGGAAGCAATACCAGTGTTGTTTAAAAGGATAATGTTTTTCCTTAGATAACTCTCAGAGTGGTCAGAGTGCGGCTTCCTGTTGTACGTTGATATGTTGAGGCTATTTATAGAAAGTGTTAAATGTGGACTACAGCCAGTGTCCCAAACATGGTGTACCACATAGACATTCAGTCTCGCACACACACTGACAACACAAAATGAAAATGCCTTGTAATACAAATGTAATTTTGACAAACTCCGTATGGAAATTTAATTAAGAAATAATTGGTGCTGAAACAACGTTTTAACACATAAAAGGCACAATCGATACTGAGTGCTGTTAAAACCCTCTCTGCTTTTAGACCCTGCTGTGCTAGCAAGAATTAGAAAGTCGCTCAATAGGGCTCAATTAAGGCATTCAGGCTTTTTTCTTTTCTTTTTTTCTTGTTTAACTTTTGTAAACAAAGTATTAAAGCGCTAGAGGAATATGGCATTGTGCCATGAGGACAAAGTGTTACAACTTTTATTTGATCAAATTCAATGTTATTCCTTCTTAACAGACCACACGAAAATGAACATTCAAAAATAACATTCAAAAAAGAGCCGAAAAAGGTCATTCAAGTTCACTGACTAGTTCCTACAACTCCAACAACTAGCAGTTGCCAACCTTGTTAGGATCAATATACACAGCAGGCTAAATTATGAACCTCTAAATCACCTTTTTTTAATAGGAAGCTGGCTAGCCCCTGACTCTTTGCACCTGTTCTCCATTTTACTCTACTTGCCCACCACCTGTAGACAATCAATAACTCACTTAATAAAGCCATTCAGTCACCATTACACATTAGCAAGACTAGCCTCGCTACTATGGCAACTGCACAGAGGTTGACATCCTATATGGCTAGTAACTCTCAGCAGGATGAGAGTAACAATAAAGAGCTCAGGAGAAAATGTTATACATTTACACGTTATTTCATTCCTTTTCCAACAGAACAATGGCAAAATAAAACAAACAATCTAGATGCCACAGTCCGTGGATCAAAATCAAACTCTCTTTACACGTTCATTTTTAAGTTGCACTCTCTACATTCTCTAAGTTCATAAAAACTGGTAAAAAAAAACTGTGCTGGTTCCATTTCATTCCATACCATAATAAATAAAATAAATATATTAAAAAAAATAAGTATGCTGTAAAAAAATAATAATTCAAAGTTGTAAATAGAACAGATTATTTGAGTAGGCTATGTTTTAATGGGGTCATGAATTGAAAAAATCAAATTTTCCTTGATCTTTTGACATATAAGAGGTCATTGAACTATAAAAAATCCTGTAAGTTGCAGACCCCAAACTTCCTCATTATTCCAAAAACAGCTTTTATTTAAAACCAAACTCAGAATTTCGTCATAGTGTGACGAAAGACCGCCTCTACAGAAGAAGATTACGCCTACTTCTACATCATTGACTCTTTAGCCCCGCCCACTGATTCACACATGTCATGTAGTAGTAAACATGAGACAGGCGCAACTGCAGTGTCAAATACATTGGATCCGACAGTAATGTTGCAACACACAAGTGTGAGTAACAGTGTTTTTACTATGTGTCACTATTGCTTTGTCTGCTGCAAATCGCTTGATATTTACTGAGTATTAATACTGTAGCGCCGCAGTCAAACTGAATAGTTGTGATATTCTGTTCTCTCCTTTGCTTCGGCATTTATGGGGTTAATGCGTTGGATTATTGTCGGATACGGAAGAAAGCACATAGAGAATGCTGATTTAGTTGTTTTTATCTAAGCCATTCACTGTAATCCTGAATAAAACTACTTCAAAATTGTTTAATTCAATGTTACGTGACGTTTCTTTGTATGTTATTTGAGTGAAATGTGTTTCAAAGTAAATCCTACACCATCCCCCCTCCCCCTCCCTGTAGCTGTTGTATATTTCAGAAAGTGGGACCCACGCAAGAGGATTATCATGTTTGGTGGTGCGTCGGCGTATTAAAAGTAGTATTACAATTACTATAGTATTGCAATGGTACTTCTTGCAAGTCCATCTTGTTTCTACAGATTGATTTTACAAATCAGATTATAAAAAAAAGCTAAATAAGAAAACAAGTAGGCTACTGGCAAGGGAACAGACACAAACCTGTTGATATATATCCCTCTTTCCAACTGTCTGAATAAATCAAATTCATTCTCACATCAACAATATCTTCCCTACCCTGTTTGACAGTATTCAGTCTGATGTATGTTTTTGCCTCCAGCGTGACTCCAGGAGCAGCTCCTGTTTATTTGCCTTTAGACAAATTGGACAGTTGTTCGTTTTTGGAGGCTTTCCACGTTCAAAAAGTCGAAAAGGGTCCCATCAGACCAGCACTGGGGCCTTAAGGGGGGCTGGTGAGATGCCGCCATTGAGCAGGGCTTTTGATATCACTCCCTCTATTAAAGCAACCTGTGCTCCTCTGGGGTTTTTAAATGCATTAACCCTTTGTCCATATCCCTAAATCAACAGTCTAACAGGAGACAAAGAGGACGCCACAGGGTTTTGAGAGAGCGAGAATGGGAGATAGAAAGGGGAAAAGAAAAGTGACTTCTAAAAATACACTCCTCAGTTCAACTGCTCTGTAAATAGGCTCTATACCAGCCTTTCTCAAAGTGGGTGCCGCGGCACACTGGGGTGCCCCCTGACTTTGTCAGGGGTGCCGCCAAAAAATTACGTAGGCTAAAAAAAAATATATATATATATTTGAATTTACATAAATACATTCTTCTTCTTTTTAAACATATGAACGTATTATTAAAATTGTAAATTCATTTTAGATAAATATATATATATATAAAATTAACCATAAAAATCCGTCTCACAAGACCGAAGCAAGACACACACACAACTTGACGCAAGTGACGCAACCCATAGCACCGCGTTATAGCAACAACACCGACCGCGCGAACGCGCGTCACACAGCAACTGCAGGCTCTGACAAACACACATACAAACTATACTATACTTCTGCATAACGTGTCTCTTTTTACAACAAAAATGTGAATTCTGCCGGTATTCAGACAGTCCCATGCATACAGATACAGATCCGGCCTACAATCGCCTACGTAGGCGAAATTTGTTTGACATTTCTAATCGTAAACACAGCCATGTTGAAGCCTGCAGTAATGTTTTTCATTGATGTTATGGCAGTCCACTCTGCTTATTGATTTTCGAGAATCTTGCACTCCTGTTTGTCATTGTGCACGAAACTTCATGCCAATAAATCATCAGAAATATTGCTGACTTGTGCGCGTCTCAAGCGCACTCTTTACGCTCGTGCTAATGCCTGTTAGTTGTCCGTGGATTTGCCTATATTTGGCGCTGAAAATGGAAACGTCTTTAGACATGGAAAATCGATTTTACAATCGATTCAATGAACGTTTATGTCTCAAAAATCGATCAGGATTTTTTCACAAAAGTGATAGTCCTGTAAAGTTGTCATTATTATTGTTATTGTTATTGTTATTTACAGTTCGTATTATGCTCTGTTCATTACTGTTCTGTCTAAATAAACAGGACATTTGCATTTACATTTGGGTTATACAGTGTTTTTAATTTATATTTTACACTGGGGTGCCTTGAGATTTTATGCACTTTTGAAAGGTGCCCCGACTGAAAAAAGTTTGAGAAAGGCTGCTCTATACAACCTGTCAGTGAAACCGTTTCGGAAGCACTTGTTAAGAGAGACATGGTCACCTCATCTATTCCATTTATACAGATACAGTTCAATGGACTACTATATACACACACACACACACACCAGAAGAGACACTTTTATTTTGATAATGAGTGGCAGCTATACTATCGCCCTATAAAAGATAAAATGCAGAAACTATGGCAACAGTAAAGCTGGGGAAAATGGCTTCAATGTCTTTTGATTGAATTTTGATTGATTTGATATCACTTTTCACACTCCGCCTTCTCTGAATCTGAGCTTAGTTGAGCTAAATGAATCTGTCACAGAACAGATCATATTCTAAAAGATCTGATTTTGTTCACAAATCGATTTTGAGGCTTATTTTTTGTCCATATCTATTTTTTTTATTTAAAAAAAAGACAGTGACTTGAATACACAACTTACAGCATCTGGTCAACATGTATTTATATTTCTATGTACATTTATGTATTTAAACTGGAGGTATAATGTCTGAAATATCTCAAATATCTAGGTGATACAGAGAAAAAGAAAAAAAGCCCCATTAAAAGGAAGGATGAAAGAGAAAACCATATTGAGTAGTTTGGCATAATTGAGCAGACATTCAGAATGTGCAGGCGGAAAAAAAACAGGAAATTACATCACAGAAAGGAAGACTGAAGACCATCATAATAACGGTCAAGGTCAGTAAGTCTCTTAAAATATTAGTTAATTTGACTTTTTTATGACATGGTAAGGATATTTAGGTTGTGGTACAAAAAGTATAATGATATTTATTCATGAATTAATCATAAATACTCAGAATAATTCATGATATTTCTAATAATGATCAATATGTGGATGCATAGATTTTTTTTATTACTTTTTACTTAATACAACACATGACCTGCTTAGAGTCATTAAAATGAAATGTTGATACAAAAATGTATTTTCAAGTTGAACTAGATTATTAAAAGATCACTTTATCACTTATTTGTTAGTGACTCTGACAAAATTACAGTGTTTTGTTTTCACACGGCAGTATAAACAAACAAAAAGTTCAGGGACATTCAGAAGGAATATTCCATCCCCTCTCATTTAATGTTTACCTTTAGTAGGGACTGATAAGGAACATTAGAACATAATCCATCACTTTCCCAATATGCTTTGTTGCCATTTGACCCCTTTGAGATTGAGTTTTTACTGTGTGTATTTTACTGAGTGATCTTCGCCATTGTGCTGGCAGCCAGAGGACTGTTTTACAGCCTCTTCTGGATGAATGAGCTGCATGGTTTTTTTCCAGGTACTCAAAGATGACTCGCTCTTACAGTTACAGACGATGATGCATCTGTGATACTGAATGAGGAACTGAACTGGAATCTTATGCTGGGAATCTTATCCTCGGACCTAGGACATTGAGTCTGTGTATGTTTATATGCAAGGCAGAGGGCAAAAGGTGACCTAGTTTAGTTTAATTTCATGCAGCTGCTAATCAAAAACGCTTTCTCAACAACAGAGAGAGAGAGAGAGAGAGAGAGAGAGAGGGGCAAAACAACTGAGCGAAGAGGAAGTAAAGGTGGGAGGAGGGCACAGCGGAGGTACATGAGGGAAAAAAATTACACCCGGAGAAAAGTGAAAAAAGCTGAAGGAAAATAAAGTGTGATGGAAACAGAATGAGTCAAGGAGGTAAAGGCAGTTGATGTGAACTGCAGGAGACAGGATCACGGGAGAAATGAGTGATGAAGGTGGAGAAAATTAGATTTCAGTGAATGAAACAGGAAACCAGAAAAAACATTTGCTTTGGTGCTTAATGAGCTTATGAAGAAATGCTTTCGCTGCTGCTCTCATCTTACAGCACTTGCCAAGATAAATGGAAGAGGAGCATCATGTAAAATAAAGAATCATTAACCAAAATAAAACATGAAACTAAGGTGGTAGAGAGACCGAAAACAAAACAAAAATTCGAAATAAAAAAAATCTAAAAAAGCATTTGTCTTGTTTTCCATTGAAAAAAATATCAAAAGTTTTTTAAAAGAAATAAATTTACTTGAGGAGCAAAATTGCATTAGATATCAATACTTTTTTTCTTTTGAGAATATATAGCATAATTTAACCCACTGGGAAAATAGTATGAAGCATTAAATTTGTTTTTAGATGTATGCTACAAAAAAAATATTCTTAAATGCTTAAAATAAAATCTTCCAATGTATTATATTATATTATACAGCTAAGATGCAGAATTTATTATTATTAATTTAATACATTCAAGATATTTTTTGTAAATAGGTCTTAATTAAATTCAATATGGATAATATTTTTAAGCTTTGTTTTATGGATTTTTTTCATGTTTTACTGGAAATCAAGACAAAAGCACTGGTAAAGGCGGCTCTTTTTTAAAGAGCTTTTTACCAACTCAAAGAGCGTCATTAACTCATAATTAAATTACACTCTCAAACCTTGTTTTACCAAACCTTTCATTTTAAGATAAAACAATGCAATTACTACAGCATTCAACCCTTTGATTAAAACAAGAGGGAGCAATAACTTTCCTGACAGCCCAAACTTGAAACAACCAGCCTTCAAGGTGATTCACATAATAATGTTGACAAATATAGCCTGCTTATCACTCATTCAAACACAGCAGACCTGTAAAGCCTGTCAGATATACACTTTCTTCTCACGGAGTGCCCATCTGAGCTGAAGAACGGGACAGAACGGATCTAGAGGGAATAAACAGGGCGACTCCAGCTGGGCCGTCTCGCAGTGATGTCAGTAACCATGCCAGTTATCGACGAGATCTATGCAAATGGAGCCGCACACACGGCGCCTCCGAACACAAATCGCATTGTGTGCATGGTTCAGAGCGGCACGACACCTGCGTAAAAGAGTGTGTTTGGATGGGTGTTGGTACGTGCCTATGCGGTCAAATCGGTTTTAATTAATGATTAGACAAAGTATACACTAGGGTCACTGTTAGTGATATAGAGCAACACGGCTACTGACCAGACAGCCACTGAAGAAGCCTTTAGTAAATGACAGCTGAGAAATACTTTTGTGGTTTCTTCCTCAGAGATTTACTTCAACAAACGATCAGACCCGGATGGCCCTGACAAGGGGAGTTTGGTGAAATCTATCTGCCCCTCTGTTTACTCTCTGTAAGTTTAACAGAGCTGTATTTGCTTTTGAACTCTTTGTACGTGGACTGTTACACAGGAAAGAGAAAATAACACGTGTGATCTTCTTAATATCTTAACTGTTTCTCCTAGACAGCAATGGGATCTGATAAGAGAGCAAAGGAGCTTTTGCTTCTCCTGAAAAAAAGACCCCCAACAACATCACAGCGTTTCAGAAGACTAGAATTATTATGGTTAACTCAAATTATTTATAAAGTATTCATTCATTAAAATATAAATATTAGATTAAACTTAAACTAAATGAAAATTAGAAATGTTGACTTGGCAGCTAAAATTGAAGCACTAAAATGACTGGGAAAAAACTAAAACTGAAATAAAAACTTAATTTAACCTAAATTACAAACATAAAAAAATATATGACAAATAAAATCTAATTTAAAATAATACAAATTACAATATAAAAAAATACTCTCAACGATGTCTCAAACTGTGCTCAGATTTGTACCAAATTTACACCAAAGTCTGTGATTAAAAGTCTCAAACATTTATCATCATAATTCTTGCAAGACCAAAAATGTAATCCATGGTAATTCTATAACCATACATTGACTGTAGTATATCAGCAATTGACTCATTTATGAGTTATGTCATTTCTCTATGAGAAACAGTTGAGATACTTTAATGGCACATAATTGAGAACTACGTCAAGTGTCCTGAGTTATGAATGAGCAATATCTAAGAAATGAAATTTTGCTTTGGGGCATATGAGGAGGGAAGCTGGCAAGTTGCAAACGAGAACATCCACAAAAGAGCCACAAAAAAAGGGTCCTTTACTATACTGACCCAATTACAACACACTCTGGGACGACAATAAATGTATGAAGTGTACATAAAGACCTACATAGCCATAAACGCATGCAGGTCAACTAGAGCACGGCGGCCAATAACAACACCAGAACCGAGCCAGATCTGAAATCACAGGTCAAACTAGTGGGTGGGAAAAAAGAAAGTTCACCCACCGCTCCTCTCTCTCTTTCTCCTTCTGCCGTCTGGACTTGTGCAATAGTCCGATCAGAATAACAGCAGCCCGAATGCCGGCTTTTTTTGAGTTCACTCTGGCTTCAGGATCCGACATGCTGTCCGGCCCACACTCCGAAACACACTTTGGACCAGGACCGTCCTGTGCTATTCTAGTATGACCAAGCTCTCTGCCTCTGGCTGAGGGACTGAGAATATACATCTCCGTCTACCTCTCTCCTTCTCATGCTCTCTCTCTTTCTCTCTCTCTCTCTTTCCTTCTCTCACTCGCTCCTACACCAGTTGTCATTGCCTGCCCCAGTCTGGATCTGATAGGCTGAGCAGAACGCAGGCCCCACCCCCTTCTCACCAGTCCCTCCCTCTCAATCCCTCTCTCTGCTGTGTTCCTGGACTGCTTGCCTTTCTGTTGCCAGACCTTTCCGCACTCGTTCAGTCTAGAAAAAAATCTGTTCTCTTCTGCCCTCTTCACGCAACTACGAAACACGGTCAGACTTAATTGCATCTTGCATCTTTCTGAATCTCAATGTGACCTTTTGTTTAGTATTGAAAGAAACTATCACTCTATCACAACATCCTTGACCCCTTTTCTTATGTTCTATGGCATTTCTTTCCATCACAAATAGGCTTTCAGAACATTCAGGTATATGACAATAAGGTGGTCAATATTTGTGACCTTCCTCCTCTGCCAAAACAAGAATTTCCATTATGTCTCAGTATATTTGCATCTGCATGTTTGTGCGTTCCACAGTCCATCTAAAGGTGCGTATTGCGGTATGCTCCCTCCTGCATCTTGTCTGACCTGTTCTTCGTTTTCCTCTGCTGTCTCTGTTTGTCTTTCATCTTCTCTTTCTGTTTGCCTTTTCCCACTGCAGGAAGTTACTCCCTCTTCTGCTTTCTGCCTAGTGTGCTGGGTCGGACTCTTTCCATGCATATCTCGCTCATTGACGGATTAATGCATGGGCCTGCTGAGCAATTGCCCCAAGGAGGTCTATAATACCTGGAGAAGGCTATCCGTTAGCATTTCCATTCATCTCAGTGGCAGTTGCTCAGCTGGTGCAGAAACCCCCAGAGGTACTGGTTAGAAATCTACCCTTTTTTGCTCATGCCACACTAAATAAAAATTAAATATATTATTATAAATATTATAAAATAATATATATATATATATGGGGGAAAATGAATCTTGGAAAAAAAAATATATAAATTGTGATACTGGTTGGTCTTTAACACCCAATATCAACACTGAAAGTGTGCAGTGTGTGTCATGGCACAAATTCACAATCGGGACCCATAGTCTCACTGGTTGCCCAAAGCTTGTAGTCAGATGTACTCTTTGTGTCTAATAATGGCAATAACCCATCCAGGTTTTTTGTTCTGTTTGCAAAAGATTAACTACCCATGTCTGCAAAAACAGATGGTTCTCTGACAACTAAAATGAAAGCTAAAATGGAAACATTGGCCAGCTGGTCCTTAATCAATAAGGATTAAAGTCGACAAAAAATCAAAATTGGTTTTCCTTTTTACTTTCTTAAAAGGCATTCCTTGGTCTTGGTCGCACACTGCTCAAATTAAAATATTTATATTCATATTCTTTCATTATAGAATTGCTACACCTCTAAAACATCTGTATGTATCGACTGACGTCACCAAACTAACTTATTTTCAACTTGGCTCCTTTAACCGTCATGGTCCAATCAGTTCCACAAAAATACAATTAAGATCCGCCCTAACTTTTTCTCATTGAATATCACGTTTCTCTCAGAAATTCAGTTCAAAAGTTCTTCAAACTTTCTTTTCTTTATAGAAATACTTCTATGCAATCGTGCATTAAATTGATCAAAAGGTACAGTAAAGACATTTATAATGTTACTAAAGATTTTAAATAAATGCTGTTCTTCTAAAATTTCTTTTCATCCTCAAAAAATGTATCAGTTTCCACAAGAATGTTAAGCTGCACAACTGTTTTCAACATTGATAATAAGAATAAATGTTTCTTGAGCAGCAAATCAGCATATTAGAACGATTCTGAAGGATCATGTGACTCTGAAGACTGAAGTAATGATGCTGAAAATTCAGCTTTGCCATCCAATTTTTGAACGAATTAACCCTTTAAGTAAACTGGGTTGTTAAAATTAGACGTGAACCTGGTTCCTTAACACATATTGAAAAAACTGAACTTCAAACCTTACCAGACCTGTTTCAGTTCAAATGTGCTGCCTGCTTACAGTAAAAAGTATACTGTAAGTCTATTATGGTAAAATGTTGAAGTATCTGTTACTTTGTTATATGTAGTGCTCTCTCGTAAGTGCAAAATATGAATAAGTTAAGAATGAGACAAAAAACAAGCAGGAAGCTGCAACAACAAGTGCTTCAAAAAGCCCATGTGCCCCTTCCTCTGCCATGGTAACGTTGCTTCAGATTCTCCAAATCTGCCACCAGGATCCTCATCCCCACGGCAACCCTGAGCTTCCTCTGGGGAAGGGGAAGGTTGACAAGCAAACCGAGTCATGTGATCATTGGAAGAGATGTGGTATCTTGTATCTGGGGAGGGATACTTGGAAATGAATATGTGAGGTGTCTTGTAGGGAAGCTGGGAAGGTGAACCCTTTCCTCTCGGCTGAGCTGTTAAGAGAGATGGAGAGCGAGAGATTCAGAATGGACACAAAGTGAGCAGTCTTTCAACAAAGATCCACGAAGCTCCAGCCTGAACCCCTCAGAGAGACACAAACACAAATGCATGAGCAAACACACCCCCCTCTCCCACTCCCTCATCTCCTTACACACAAACATTAGTCCCACTGTCCCTCAGTACATCACACAAACACACACACACATGGTGTAAATACCTTATAGGAAATATTACACAAATTCTTGTCTCCAAACATCTGTAGTAGCTCACAGCAACACACATCCCTCACACATTTCACTGCACTTCACATCCCAGTGGTCTTCTTCATTCAGGTGCAAAAACACACTTTGGCCACTCATGAGGGGATGCATGGCCCGAGAAACACCTCCAGTGACAATAGAATTGTGGCAAGTTACATCACATAAACATAAAGCGTCGGTCATATGAAAACTAGACACACGCAAGGCTAGACACACGTATGCTAACACGAAGGTCAAACACGAAATCAAGACTACAACTCAGAGTTGAAATCATCACTGTTTCTGAAGTAAAAGCTTCTGTTAGTGCTAAGGTGAGAAAACTCAAAGTAAGATCATATTGCTCAGGTTAGTTACATAGCTATATGTAACATTATTTCACCTGTTTGCTTAGCAATGTTAGTTTATTTAATACTGAAACTTTTTTCCAGACAAAACTTGTCTGCTCGGCTGAAGTAAACAAGACCATAAAGGCGGAGAAAAACAATGTTACAAATAGGCTTATATTAGACAATAAAATCCTAGCATAAAGAATGTTAAACAGAATTAACTTATCCTAAATAATATTAGACAAGAATACATAAATAATATTAGCCGATGACATCCTAGCATAATTAGCATTAGCTAGTAATATTGTAGCATGAATAAAAATAGCCAATAATATTCTAGCTTTACTATTAGCCAATAATTTCCTAGCATAAACAATGTTAGCCAATAATATCTTAGCATACGTAATTAGCCAATATCCTAGCAAAAACAACATTATCCAATATTGTAGCATAAATAACATTAGCCTATAACATCTTTGCGTACAAGATATTAGTCAATCGTCGCATAAATAGTATTAGTCAATATCCCAGCATAAAAAATGTTAGCAAATAATATCCTAGCACATAACATTTGCAAACATGGGTTATCCAACCAAATCCCAAAGGATAAAAGTAAGTCTCGTCTACACTATTTCCTACTCAACATTGTTTCATTCAGAATTATTATTATTATATGTGTTATTATGTTATTATTAAAAACAGCTGTGTTATAGAGAAAATGACTAACACTGAACCAGACTACTGGAACACAAGGTTTTAAGGTTGCCATCAATCCAGTTTCTGTCTCAAACTCACACACACTAAATTCATCAAAATGAGAGTACAGTAGATAGGTCTATTAGCCAGTCAAGATAGAAATGCGTTGACGTTGTGTGAAGAATGAGACAAGACCAGACAAGGTGACTGAGAGAGCAGCTGAGTATAAATCCAAGCCAAACACTACAGACAGAAATAACCGAGCACCGCACAGGAGAAACATGTGGCCCTGGAGCCAAGCCCAGCCAAGCCAAGCCAGAGCTCCTTAATGACCACTGTATCAGTGTGTGTTTATACACTTTCACACTAACACAGGCTCTCATACAAAAAGATAGGGTCATTCACAATCTCTGAAACACACACACTGGCAGCCACTTACACACACAATCTTGGACCACAGGATCTTACTACTATAATTAGCTTGATGGGAACAAAAACATCTGTGTGACACTAATGTAGAGTTAGAGCCCACCAATAAAAAATAAATAAATAAATTAAATGCTGAAATTAAATGCTTAATGCAAAGGCGACAGGTAAGAGTGAGCTGGTAATTGGATAGGTACTGAGAACTCTTTTATCATGGTGTCTTGTCTTTAAAGGGGTCATCTGAACCTTATGTTGCTCCAGGGAGACACTTGCACATAGTACATAGTACATAGTAAATTGCTTTGGAAAGGACCAATTAGCCCTGTTAAATACCAAATAAGCAATATTTAAACTGTGGAAGACATAATAAAGTGAAAAAATTGTTGAATTATTTTTATTTTAGCTTGCATAAAGACCATTATCGCAAAATAAACCTGGGCAGGTTGACAGGTCTTGTGAAGGGGTTTATTTTTGTGATAATGGCCTGCTGACTGTACAATATCCAGATTATTTCATGGCTACTTATTAAATAAATACTAAGGGACATGAAATATCGATTTGAACAGAAATAATTTTATTTTACGCAAGATGAAAGCGTCTGTGGCAGTGTTGTTATTGTCATCTAAAACTAAAACTATTAAAAATTATTTTCGTTAATTGAAATAAAGCTTAAATTAAATAAAAAATAATATATTCCCCCAAAAAAAACTTAAACAAAAATTAGAAATGGTGCCTTGGAAAGTAACCAACCCAGTTACTCACTGGAAATATGTGCCTTTGGCGGCATTTCTGCAAAATGACATTCTGTTGATATTATATTTCACGACCAATTGAAGTGAAATGTCCAGTGAATGGTGCTAAAAGCACGTTTAATTTTACCCGAAACATAAACATGAATATGAATCTGGTAACGTTTTATATATAATGGTTGTTGTACAGTTGTAATCGAAATTATTCAACCCCATTGCAAATCAGGTTTATTGGCAAAATTTACAGACTTTCAGCTGTTTGCAATGAACAAATCAAACAAAAGTAATTGTAATAGCTCAACAAATGTTTCGAGTAAGAAAACTAGAGGGGTAGAGGAGCAGCCCCCCCTAAGTAACGGTTAATTTGACCAAGCCATAAGAATAAAGGCTATTTAACTTTTTCAATTGAGCTTGGAGTTCCCTTTTTTGATTTTTTTTAATGTTTCGAGTGGTTTTCCCAAATTTAACTAAGATGCAACTTTTAATGACTTCTGCAGTCTCAAAATTATTCAACCCCTTCATGGCAAGCATCTTTAGTACATAAAGACTTCTTCTGCAACCAAGTCTTGGTGAAATTTGAGGTATGCTTGGGATCATTCCTTTGACTCCTAGACGTTTTCTCCTAGGATTTCCTGGTACTTCAATGAATCCATCTTGCCTTCCACACACTGCAGGTTTCCAAGGCCAGAGGATGCAAATCAGCCCCAGAGCATCACCGAGTCACCACCATGCTTAACTGTAGGCAGAGTTTTCTTTTCAGCTTTCTTCATCTTCATTCTTCATCCTCCAGATATACCGCTGATCCATAGGGCCAAAAAGTTTTGTTTCATCGCTCCACAGAACAGAATCCCAAAACTTCTGTGGCTTATTTATGATTTTAAAGACATTTCTTGTGCTTTTGGGTCAGTAGTGGTGTAGTTGGAGTTCTGGCATGCGTTTAGTACGTGCCTTACTGTTCTAGCTGAAACCTCAGTGCCTGTGTCACCAAGTCTTGCTGCAGGTCTTTTGCAGTCACTCGAGGGTTTTTCTGAACCTGCCTTCTCAGAAATCTGGTTGCAGCCGTTGATAGCTTCCTTTTTCTGCCCCGTCCAGGTAGTGTAACCACTGTTCCTTTAACTTTGAACTTGCAAACTATGCTTCCAACGGTGCCTCTTGGAATATTTAGTGCTGTGTTTTTGTATCCTGTTACTTGTTTGTGAAGGGCGATGATATCTTCTCTTAACTTTTTTGACCATTCTTTTGACTTAGCCATATTTCTAACATGCAGTCAAACATGACACTCAACAAATCTAGCTAGTTCAGATATTTCATGTGTTCTAGCTCAAGCACACCTGCTGTAACTAATTAAGCCCTTGATTAGTTGCATCAGGTGTGCTTGAGACAACACTTGTTTTGCAGATTTGTGCTGCTGTGAGGGATTCTATTCAGGGGGTTGAATACTTTTGAGAAAGCAGAAGTCATTAAAAGTTGTTTCAGTTAAAAAGCATTTTCAGTTAAAATTTGGGAAACCACTTGAAACAATTGTTGTGTTGAGCTATTTCAATTACTTTTGTTTGATTTGTTCATTGCAAACAGCTGAAAGTCTGTACATTTTGCCAATAAACCTGATTTGCAACAGGGATTGAATAATTTCGATTACAACTCTATATATCACAGCAGTTCAAAAATTAAATGTTTGGTTAATGGCATTAAAAGGTTAAACTATCGCATTTGAATAACATACCACCTACACTAAATCCTACTCTAAGCCTAACCGAGTGTTAACAAAAGCAAATGTGAGATAAAACACATTGGCTTCAGCAACCATGCCATTTTAGCTTGCTTCTCCAAATCTTTAAGCTTGTCCATCGTGACTTGTGTTTCACGGGACTCATACCCGAGCGCTCCGCATCACAAGTGCACTACTACCAGGTGATCTACTAAGCAAGTTTACTAAGTTAGAAAAGCCAAACATATGGAGCTGGTTATG
This sequence comes from Rhinichthys klamathensis goyatoka, assembly GCF_029890125.1. Lineage (NCBI taxonomy): Eukaryota > Metazoa > Chordata > Actinopteri > Cypriniformes > Leuciscidae > Rhinichthys > Rhinichthys klamathensis. Next base: position 919,303 of record NW_026606829.1, read on the forward strand.
TGATGCAAATTTCAAAATGTATTAGTTTACAAATATGGTAAAAACTATTTGAGGTCATAACATAGCTTTGTGCAAGGAACCGTGTGAAAATAAGTCCTTATTAATAAACAATCTGCCTCCATAATCAAAATTTGGGTGAAAAGGTTGTTGGCACTGTACTGCCTCTGTTCATTTCAGCTGGAAACAAACTTATGGAAAGATAGTAACATGTTTCTTATTTGCCAAGGTGAGGCATGTCATTATGCGATGATGACAACCCTCTAGCGGAATGTGTTTCAAAGGCCAGGCACTCAATTTACAACTGTGGGGGTTTTTTTCAAACATGATTTAGGATCAAGCTGTCATCACCTAAATCTTCTTGGATCATCTCCCAATGAATGAATGTATTTTAAGACTGATTTTAATAAAACAGACTACAGAGCACTCATAATCACATACATTAAAGAGATTAATGTTTTCACTGTACATGTTTGTGTTAAAAGATTGTAATGCTATTATTAAAGGGGTCATAAAATGGTACATGCACTTTTTCAAGTTGATTGTACTGAAATGTGTGTTGGCAGTGCCTGTACACAACCATCATATAATGATAAAAATCCATCCAGTGTTTTTGTTTTAATCTCCTTATATGTTTTCCCCTGCCTCAAATCGAGCCGTCTGACGTCACATGGTCGGACACCCCTCCCACGAGTGTTGATTGACAGCAGTGTTTCAACACATCCTCGCCCTGAGCGAGCTGTCATGATCATAGTCCGTCATTGTTGATACGCTGGAGCAGAATGGCGTCTAAGCGATTGTGGTGTTCTGTTCTTGGCTGTAATAACGAACACAGTCATTTTGATGTTCCTAAATCCGAACCACTGAAGACGCAGTGGCTGGGTTTTGTTTTTGAAGTGAATATTCCCCACGATTAATGTCAATGCTTTCATGTTTGCACGAATCATTTCTCACCAGACTGCTTTATAAACCAGGGTCAGTGTAAAGTTGGTTTTGCTAAGAAGCTGCTCCTGAAAAAAGAATCGGTACCAACTATTCGTGTTTCTGCTGCACCTCCAGAAGAAGTGAGTGTAAAATGTTATTAACCTTATATTAATCTTTGCAAATCGCGAAAAAAAGTTGTTCATGACCATTAACTGTAACATCAATCTGTCAACGAACTAACCTATACATCAGTAAACACACAGCGTTCGTATCTCACTACTCTACCCGGCCAGTACATACACAGATAGATCAAAGTGACATTACGTTAACCAACCATTCAGAAACGTCCTGTTCGAGCCTTAATTGTCGAACTTCTTCGGGCCGTCATCTTGTTCCGGGTCCGACTCCGGTTCAAACTGATACGGTTGCACAGATGTGTCCTCAGCATGGTCCTCAGAGACTCCTGCTGCCATTCTCTCTCCAAAATATACCCTCAACTGTTGTCAAGGCAACACTCCACGTGCGTTGTTACAAAACGCCAGCAGAACAGAGGGTGGAGTCAGCGAAGCTCATTATCATTTAAAGGCATATGCACTGAAACGGCGTGCTGAAAACAGAGCTGTTTTTGACCACGTAAAATTAGTGTTTTCTTACAATACTAATGAGAATTTTTTATTAAAGTATATTACAAACTTTTCATTTAGACCCTAAAGAATCAAATCAACTTGTATGAAAATGGCATTATATGACCCCATTAACAGTCAAGGTTATTTCAAAGTGTATGTGCTCTTGGCATTACATATAACAATGTGCAGACAAGTCTGAATGAAATGAGACAGTAATGTACATGTACTCAAATTCACTGTAATGAGATTTGAAAGACAAAAAAACAAATAAAGTGAATATGAATATTAATTTTTAAGTTAACTTGAGTATATAAACTGGTCTATTATGTCTATAATGCATCATATGTTAGGTTGGGTTGCCCTAGAGAACTGTTATGGCACTGCACTTGTGTTTCAGTTATTACTTTGAAGGTTAATAAAGGTAATTTTCCTCTGTTCTAAGAACAGCGGGTCCAAAGGTAATATCCGAATGAAGGTCTTCTTCATTCTCTACGGCTTTGCCTCAATATGCTTTCTGTGATTGTACTTGTTACACCAGTTGACTGTTTGCACAGTCACTTTGGTCCAAAAGCATCTGCAAATTGAGAAAATGCTAATTTTATGGAAATTAAAGCTTGGTTTGAGGGTGACCTTTGCAAATGTCATTGATATGTGACACGATAACTTCTACGGAGAAATTTCGAGACAGAATTAATGTCATTAATGTCTTTATTTACTAATATCTAGGTAATTGGTCGCCTATTTTAAGTCTCAATCTACAGTATCAGATGTCAAAAACATCTCAAAACATTGCTGCAAGCCAACGTTGGTAAGCAGAATAGTAACTGTGATAACAAAGAGCTCTTTTACTGTTTCTTGATCTCTTACAAACACATTTATAACAACTTCCTTGCACTTTACTGAATAACTGAAGTCCCACTGGGCCGAGTGAAGGATTGGTCACCTGAGGTACACTGAGTAACATCATGAAACCGATCCCTCCTGGCTCATGCCACAACGACACAAAGATTAAAACCTGAGGAATAAAAACTCTCATCTGACGTCTATTAGCTTCCAGGCAAACCCCTGAGGAGCTGTGTTTTTCCCACACCGCTATGCTCTGAACTCAGGGGCGCAAGAATCTCATCGTCACACCTAATCATTTTATGGCAGTTTCTAACTTCATCTCTGAAAAAGAAATCGTCACTATAATTATTAAGACCTCTCTGCTCCGACACAGGGCATCCGGGACACTGGCCGACAGATCATCTATCATTTGCAAATGTCTGCACCCTGTAAATAGGCAATTTGACAGGTTGCCTGGAGGTTAACGTGACAAATCTTTCACTTATAGAAGTACTGAATCCCTGAGAAGAGATAGATATGTGACAGGGAACTTGGTTAATGAGTATTATCCCATAAATGAGCATCCAATTGAGGATTATGACAGGTATATGATGATGAAGGTGGAATCAAGTTATTAGAAACCTTTTTCGGTGCTCTTTTTTTCCAAGCTCGTTTTTTTTTACCTCTGGATGACCTGTCATCATCAAACACTTTAGTAGCACTAATATTTTAATAATATAAGCAATATTTAGCAGATTTCAAAGGGAAAATCCATCTTTCATGTTTTCAATTTCATTTTCAATTTCAATACGTTCAAAAGTTTGAGTCAGCAAGGATGTACTAAATTTAATCAATTGTGACAGTAAGGACTTTTACACAGTTACAAAAGATTTATATTCCAAATAAATGCTGTCCTTTTGAAGTTTCTATTAATCAAAGCAATCTGAAAAAAATTATCACAGCTTCCGCAAAACAATTTGGGCAGTACAATTGTGTTCTTTGATAATAATAATAAATAAAAAAAAGTTTCTTGACCACCAAATTCAGTATAATTTCTGAAGGATCGTGTGACACCATCAGAGGAATAAATCAAATTTTAAAAGGAAATAATATTTCACATTATTGCTGTTTTTTTTTACGGTATTTTTTATCAAATAAATGCAGCTTTTGTGAGCACAAGACTTCAAAAACATTAACAAAAATCGTACCGGCCCCAAACTTTAGAACGGTATACTATGTCTAAATTGAAAACTATTCATTTTATATTTGTGTATTCCACTTTTTTTTATACAAACTATAATATAAACATAATTACCATTAATATATATATATATATATAAAAAAAAACATAATTATCGGTACATCCATAGACAGTAAAAGAAATGGACACAGCGACCCAATAGACTTAAACGGAGAAAAGTGAAGTAAATTAGAAGCACTCACTTCCTGATCGCCAAGCGCAATGCGCAGGCTCACACTGAGCTTGATGAAGTAGATGTGACGTGAGCAACCTGTCTCACAGTTGTACGTCTTCTAGTAGCTGTGCCAAGAGGAATCTGAATCATTCCCTTCTGAATCTTGCAGAGCCGGAGATCGTGAGTATTAGCTGTCCATGAGCTAGCAGCAGGAGCAACTTTACAACTCTCTATGGGCTTTCTCAAAATTGACGTTATGCCTCCACGTCCCCCCGATTGTGCGTGAGCTTCTACTTCTGTCTATACGGTAATTTCTCTACTGTGCGACAGAGAGTCGCGTGTTATGACGCAATCGTTAGCCTATTTTTACAAAAACTGCTTCTACGGGGCCATAACTTAAGATACAAGGTAATGGAGCCTTTTATACATTGTTGTGTTTCTTTAGAAATAAACAATGGACAAATGGAGTCTTTAAACGCCTCAAATGTAAAGTTATTCGCTGTCAATACTAGAATGCTAACAGCAGGTGAAGGCTTGCTAGTCAATGGCAGCCCCCGGGGAGACTTCAGTTTCCGGCTGGTGGATTACCCCCTTGGGTACATCCCTATAGTTAACATCATCCGTTATTAGTGACATCTACGGTGGCCGAGAGAGCTCAACTCGCTGCAACTGAAGAAAATGCATGCAAATAGAAAAAACACCCACAAATTAAGAAATCATCTTCATCAATTGTACAACACATGTGTGCTCCAAATACTCACAACACAACCAAATACAGAAACGCGCTGCAAACGTTCACAACACAACCAGATACAGAAACGCGCTGCAAATAGCACAGAACACAACGGAAATGTTGTCAGGGGACCCCAATAAGTGACGAACCCGGCTGGGAAATGTTTAGAGCTCAAAGTCTACTTTTTTATTTAATTTTTTTGCAAAACATACAGAGATGACATGTTTATGACTTATAACTTTGTATACAGTATACAAAATGTATTAACATGTTCAATGTCATCAGAATACAAATGAGAAAAGAAGCATTAACAATGAGCTGAAAACAAACAAAAAAAAAGATAGAGAAAAGGAACATGAGGGTAAGATATTAATCTATACATCAGTTACATTGTACACATTTTGTCATGTTATGTTTAAATGAGTTTCATAATAAATGTTAGGTAATGCAGGGTACAAAGATGGGAAGGCAAGTTTTAAAGTTACACTCACACACAGATATATAACGCATAAGAACAGCTATATATATAACGCGTAAGAACAGCTATTCCGCTGATGGACACCGAGCTGCGTTGTCATGGGAACATCCCAGGTGAAAATAATGAGGAAATTTCGTTGTCTTTCGTTGCTCCCTTCATCAAGTGCTTTCCAAACGGCTACATAATCATGGCACACGCGTCTCTGCTCACTCCAACGTTCCCACTTCAAGGGCTCTGCCGTCTGCCCTTCGAAGGGAGTAGGGCATAGGGAGGGATGCTCACGAGCAATAAGCATGTCCCAACCGGGTTCGTCACTTATTGGGATCCCCTGAAAACATTTCCGTTGTGTTCTGTGCTATTTGCAGCGCGTTTCTGTATTTGGTTGTGTTGTGAACGTTTGCAGTGCGTTTCTGTATTTGGTTGTGTTGTGAGTATTTGGAGCACACGTGTTGTGAAATTGATGTTTTCTTAATTGCGGGTGTTTTTCTATTTGCATGTGTTTTCTTCAGTTGCAGCGCGTTGAGCTCTTTCGGCCACCGTAGACATCAGTGGAAAGAGAGAGACATTTCAGAGGACGTGTTACCACTTATAGAAAGACTAAACCCGTTTGGTTTAACGATGTTATTTGTTGAACGATTTTCAATACTTTTTCTCAAAGGCAAATAGCACAGTCTGGCATTGAAATCAATGTGCTGTGTGAATTCATTAATAAAAATTTGGAGCAGATATAAAAGATGGTCTCTGAAATGCGCTACGACTGACGTTTTCTCATCTTTATGCAGCTACTAATTGCTTAGCTGCCCTTCCGTGCTGGAAAAGCAGGTTATCATCTCCAATTAATTTGGCTCAAGAGACACGGAGTGCACCATTGTTCCACGGCAGCTCTATCAAAATAAGATTCTTTGAGTGAATGCACAGCTTTGCCTGCGTATTAAAAAGACTTCTGCATCTAATCTCAGTCCGATATTTCTCCCTTCTCTTTTCTTGTCTGTTTTTCTCTTGGCCAGACAGACAGAACGTTCCTCTTTTTTTTTTTTTGCTCTGCCGTGATGCGTCCAGTCAACCAGACCCAGACTGATCTCCCCCTCTCCTCCTCCTCCTTCCAAACCCTTTCTTCCTCTTCTGCTGCAAATGTCATTTATTTAATTTGAGTCATAAATCAATTTGGTCCCATCCTTCTGTTTGTGGAAAGGGTTGACAAAGCTAGGTCTAACAATTGTTTAGCCCCTGCTTCGATTCCCCTCAGAGAAGGGCGGATACTTGCTGAAAGAGAGGAAGAACAACAGGATAGACCGATAGGAGATGAGTAAATACCGGGCGATCGATGTGATATACAGCGCAATATACCAATTCCACAGCCGTGAGGTTCCTATGTTGAAGAGTAACAGGTAAAATGGCAATAATAGCTACAAACGAGAAATTCACAAGCAAGCCAACTGATTTTCTATCTCTCTGATCTGTGACGCAGACAGAAAGCAGTCACCGGCCTTAGTTTTAATAGATTTTTCTCAAGTCATTTAGGATTGCAGATAGGAGGCACACTGAATCCAGCTGCAGGTCTTCTTTCATGCATATCTTATGTAAAAAGACAGAGTGAGAGAGATCGAAAAAGCAGGAACAAAGAGAAAAGGAAGAAGAGGACAACAGAGGTCAAAGTCAATTTAGCGAATATGATAGAAATTTTGGGCATATCCTGTGTGGCTTGTGTCTCATTGAAAGGAGGCACGTTTTAGCTTTATGCAACCTGGTCTTGCCTTCCCATCCTTCTGCTGTTAATGGCACCTTGCTTGTGCTTCTGATCCCGATGTTTGGTATCAGCTCCGATAGTGCAAATTTTACTGGATCGTAGGACTGTGCTATTAATAGTAATTGATTTTTCGATTTTGATTTTGGCTTCCAACGATTATGAAAACAAGATAATCGACGTGAAACAATTATTTTGTGGCTGCCGCATACTGTCCCGTGCACCTTCCTTTCCTTTACAGCGGTACGCTTTCGTTTCTCCCTAAAAGCCCAAACTTGACAAATGGACTGCAATTCTCCATTTACCAAAAGCCCAAAATTGACAAATGACAAATCAGCCAAATAAGTGAGTGTTGTCAAATGCAGTCTACGGTTTCTAAACTGCGGGACGTGCTTGATATTAAACGGTGTTATTAAAAGCGTATTAACCCACAAAAGAGATCCTGTGCGAGCGCTCCGAGACAGGGTGGAACGTGCATAACCAAAGTATATTGTGGACTTCAGATACACGCAAACAGTCAAATAGCCTACACACAAATATGTCAAAAAGTGTTTTGGTAAGTATCCTTGTAAACACAGTCAGTTATGTCTCAAGTGAATGTAAACACTGAGAAAGAACGCATGTGTAATAGTATATTGGATCCGTGCATTAGCTCTTAAAGTGACAGCAGCCTAATAAATCTGATGCAGTCATTATTGTTGATCAAACAACAAAAGACAAAGATAAAATCACTCACTGCTCTTGAATGAATAAACTGTAGTTTTAATGAGCATTAGTCTATATTTAAAGGTGCAATAGGTGATCTGGAAAATGTTAACGTTAGCCTGCTAGCATTGAAAGCATATGATCCCTTCTCCCTGCAAATCGCCATCCAAAGCCACGCCTCTTCCGAAACACATGAACACAACACGTACAGACCAGAAGCGAGACGAACAGGGACAGCGTTATTGGATTATATCATGTGTCATTCACTAGTGAGAAAATTTCACAGTACAGTGAGTAACAGTTCAACAAAAACGAACAAACAACTGTTTGCCTGCCATTCTCGCTCTGTCTCGCTTAGACCACTTAACATAGTTATTGCAATCAGGATATGAGACTTTCAACCAGGATAACAAAAAAAATGTCTGTGGAGAATCACCTATCGCACCTTTAATTTATATAGGAGTGTTATTTTACATTTGATTACTTTATTCAGTTTCAATTGTAGGGTATTACTTATCTGAATACCACTGTTAGTTAGTACAGCTTCCTGAAAAACCTAAAGCACTATTTATTTAATTTGTATTTTTCTTCTGTTGTAGCCTATTTTTTGTCGGTTTTGTTTGTAATTTAGTTTCTTTGTTCTTATTGTATTGCTGACTGTTTACTTGTCTTCTGTTACTATTTTGAGGACTTTTACTTACATTAATTAACCTATTCGTTTTTGCTGAAGTATTGATAATTGTAAAATTTCACTGACATTTAAAATTACTCATATCATGAAAGATGACTTATGAAATATTACTCAAATCAATATTGAGCAAAATAATCGTGATTATGATTTTTGCCATAATCGAGCAGCCCTACAGATCGGGTATCGGTCAGCGGTCAGAGGGGACCAACCCAAGAGTGATACTGTGCGCTCACGGTTGTTACTGTTAAAGGTACACTGTTCAGTTTTTTATTAGCTAACATCAATGTCTTTATTCATAAATATGTCCTCATTGGTGTAAAATTACCTCTGCCAATGATCTGACTTATCCTCGTAAGCGAAGAATTTCTTATCTGTAATTACATGTGACGGGTAAGTCCATGGAGGCTTCCATGTCGTTCCGCCATCTTGAAAAACTATAATAGCAGAGAGGGACAAAAAGCACTAGCCTACCTAAACGCGTTTCCACAACGCGTTTTCATTCAAAACCAGCGTCACGTGACTGAAACCAGCAGAAATGGACAAGGAGATCAGTGAGAGGCGCTTGTCACTGATTATGATTTTTGCTTGTCACTGCCCCGGCAAATTTGAAAGGCTGCACTGCACGTTACTTCATAATGCAGGATCATTTATGCCGAGCCACAGGAGAAGGAATCCTCGTCGCCAAAAAAAGCAAAACATTTTATTTAAAAGGAAACGTGACCGGCGAATTAAAAAAACGAGGGTAAATATCGGGATAGCTTTTCCCAGGTGGAAAGAGCTAATGAAGGAGAAAGACTTTGAAAGGGACGCTGAAGTTGCCTGCTTTCTCAAAATGCAAAATACAATTTCACCGCTAGAAGGGAGAAATTCCTACACAGTGTAGCCTAGCCTACTTTTAAGATCCACAAAAGGCAAAAATGCATTACAAAGCGCCATAAATATTTTGTGCACTATATTCCTAGTCTTCCGAACCCATTCAATAGCTTAATGTGAACTAAGGACAGATGAATATTAAAGTTCATGGAAAATCTTCCTTCGCTGTGGCTGTCAGTCACTCTCCGTATTCAAACAGCGTGTTGCGTTCAGTTACGACAGTCAGCACGGTAAAAATCTCTCCGAGATGATTCAATATTCCCATTATTATACTTGATCTTTAAGTAAAGGTCTGTGGATTTGCATAAAATTACTTTATCTGGCTAGAGTTTATTGCTGTTTTTAAATGATGTGGTACTTGCTACCAGTCTGTTTGATCACAACGCTGGAGTAGAGAGGATTATGAATTGGCATTGTGCGCACTGTGACTGGAATTTAATACTATGAAGAAACAAATGCTCAATAAACTGCTGCATGGATATAATATATAATATACTAGGATATCTCTTCTCTTTGTGCGCTGAACTTTTGAATATGGAGAACAAAGCGTTGTGAATCCATGTTGCTTTAAACACATTATTCTGCACCCAAGAGGCGCATAATCATAAGTGGTTTGTGCAGCTCTGTATTGGAGTCTTTAATATTATTAGCCTATGGTTTTGTGCACTGAAAGATTATTGAAAGCCTATATCTTGTTCTGTTGCATCTATAATATCTTGTTTCTGCATTAGCTGCACAATACAATTGAAATAACCTTATTTTAATTTTATATTAGGCTATTTATTTTCTTAAATATAATATTTAATATTTGTATATTTATATATACATCTTTTGAATTGTTTAGATGTATATAAATATAAATCTAATAAATTGTTTTTCACGAATGTATTTTATAAGGATACAAGTAGTAATTTGTCATTTATTTTTTAGTTACATTTTACCATATTTAGCTAGTTTTATTTTCCCCCTCTAAATTATGTTTCACTAAATGCTTAGATTTCATAAAATGTTTTTCTAGAAGTACTATTGCTGCTGAATTATTCACTCACCTACTTGATAATATATATATTTGTGTTGTAGATAGATTTTTTATTTGTTTGTTGTTTTTCTCTATAATAAAGTAGTGTGTATTTAGAGGAATGTGTTTAACACATAAACGATTGATCATCAGTTCCACACACACAGAGGTAGATATATTCTACAATGATCAAGGAAATACAGCACTGGTATCGAATCGGTATCGGAAGATCAGAATCAGAACGGTTATGAAAAAATAGTATCGGTGTATAAGCTCCAATAGAAATGCATAAATGTGTTTCAACTTTCAAGTAGATGCACAATATAACGGTTATCATATCCCGACGGTTATCTGTCAATATTACATATTTTTCTCATTTGTCAGCAGGGACGGACTTTATCGACGAGCGAGGTAAGCGGCCGCTTAGGGCCCCAGGGAATCAGGGGGCCTTGACAAATAACCAGAAGTCTATATAAATAATATATATCGTATTAATTTTCTGTCACATTTTGTATATTCAGGATATCACCATCCAAGTTTTAACATTATTATTATATCTGCAAGAATGATCACAGGCCATTAATTCCTAGAGAAATCAATAGATTTCCTGCATTCTCCAAAGCAGAATGATCTCTAGGGGCTCCTAGATGCAGATCAGACTTGGTGAAGGGCATCAAACCTGCTGTGGAAGGGACACCGCAGTTCTCATTTGATGAAAAAAAAAAACATCTTTTCATGAGAAGAAAGCTGGTGGTCTTAAGTAAAAGTTGTTATAGTATTTACATTATATATACTGTTACTATACATTATATATATATATATATATATATATATATATATATATATTATATGTTTATCATTATATAAAGTTGGATATATAACCTAAACCTCTGGGTAGGAGAGGATCCCTCTTGTCCTTTGTGTTCATCACCTGCCACATTAAGGCACATTTTGACAGGATGTAAGGTGGCTCTTAGCCAAGGTCGGTTTACTTGGCGCCATGACCAAGTACTGCGATGTTCGGCTTTAGCATTAGAAGGCAAGCGTAACATGACCAATAAGTTGCCACCTGTTCTAGCAAAACATTACACGCAGAAGACAATATTCCTCCGCCCAGGCGAGCAACCACCAAGAAAAGGTGCTAACACCAATTCTCGCCCAGGACAACTGGAAGCTGCTAGGGACTGGAAAATGCTGGCTGATCTTGACCAACGGCTTATTTTTCCACCTGAGATTGCCACCACTAACCTACGACCAGATATTGTTTTGTGGTCTGGATCAGCATGCATTGTTCAACTGATAGAGTTAACAGTGCCATGGGAGGATGCGGTAGATGAGGCATATGAGAGGAAGAAACTGCGGTATGCTCATCTGGCCACTGAAGCAGAACAGCGAGGATGGAGAGTCCAGGTTTATCCAGTGGAAGTGGGTTGTCGAGGTTTTGTGGCACACTCTACAACCCGGTTCCTCAGAGACATCGGATTCAGCGGCCAAGAGTTGCGTCGCACAGTAAAGAACTTATCTGAAGCAGCAGAAAGGAGCAGCAACTGGCTGTGGTTGAGATGGAAAGATTCTAGCTGGCTGTGTACAGGCCGCCATGCTACGGTTTCGTAGAATTCTAGATTCTTGAGTCTGTTGGTTTGTTTGTATACGTTCCTGTGGATATTGCGTGAATGACGGGTGGTTGGACAGATATTGTGTTTTGCGGTAGGTGGTATGCCATACGGAACCGTTGTCCACTGAAATTGCATATTAACGCACCAGTGGGGCTCGACAGCCTTAGTCAAACGGGTTGGCGTGTATGGTTGGGTTGCGGAGAGATTGTGAGATTGTGGTTAGGTCTCAGCAGCAGGAGAGAGGTCAGTAAGCTGGGCTGAGTTGAGTGGGGGACGGAGGGGGGTGACTCTGGGACGCCAGAGTCACTGTCGAGCCCTCTTGAGGTGTCGTGGGCTAGTCGACGAAACACTGAGGACGGAAGGTGCCCACTTGAAGACCCTAGAGATGTCCCCTACTCGGTTCAATCCAGACGGTTGTCGTGCTGGTCCTGTAGTTGCAGTCGTCGCGTGTGCTGACGCGCCAAGTACACTGCTGCCGTTAACGCCGGACAGAAGGGGAGTCACACCACCTTATGGAAAGAAGCGTAAATGGATGGAGAAGCATAGGTTACTGTAAAGCTACGTCTTAGTTTTGCTTATCTTGGCGAAAGCCGAGTACAAATCAGCATGAAGTTTTAACATCTACTCTCGTGTAATGGAAATCAATTTTTTTTATGTCAAACTTTATCTGCATACATATAGTATACTCATGTATGGTAAATTGTAATTTATAGCAAATCTCTTTATTGCTTATGTTTACAAAATAAAAATGTATGTCCAGCTCTAATCTGCTAAATGTGACTACAAGATATGAAGATATTAAGATTTTATAAACATTAACATCACGATTTGAAGCTGCTTTGATACAAAACGCGATATACAAAATAATTTGACTTGACTTTGTATATAAAACATTTATACAGATATTTATCTATTGCAGATATTTCTATCATATTCTGTACAAATCGATATTTGAGATGTAATAATGTATACATATAATTTAAGTAACTATACACTCACCTAAAGGATTATTAGGAACACCTGTTCAATTTCTCATTAATGCAATTATCTAATCAACCAATCACATGGCAGTTGCTTCAATGGATTTAGGGGTGTGGTCCTGGTCAAGACAATCTCCTGAACTCCAAACTGAATGTCAGAATGGGAAATAAAGGTGATTTAAGCAATTTTGAGCGTGGCATGGTTGTTGGTGCCAGACGGGCCGGTCTGAGTATTTCACAATCTGCTCAGTTACTGGGATTTTCACGCACAACCATTTCTAGGGTTTACAAAGAATGGTGTGAAAAGGGAAAAACATCCAGTATGCGGCAGTCCTGTGGGCGAAAATGCCTTGTTGATGCTAGAGGCCAGAGGAGAATGGGCCGACTGATTCAAGCTGATAGAAGAGCAACTTTGACTGAAATAACCACTCGTTACAACCGGGGTATGCAGCAAAGCATTTGTGAAGCCACAACACGCACAACCTTGAGGCGGATGGGCTACAACAGCAGAAGACCCCACCGGGTACCACTCATCTCCACTACAAATAGGAAAAAGAGGCTACAATTCGCAAGCGCTCACCAAAATTGGACAGTTGAAGACTGGAAAAATGTTGCCTGGTCTGATGAGTCTCGATTTCTGTTGAGACATTCAGATGGTAGAGTCAGTATTTGGCATAAACAGAATGAGAACATGGATCCATCATGCCTTGTTACCACTGTGCAGGCTGGTGGTGGTGGTGTAATGGTGTGGGGGATGTTTTCTTGGCACACTTTAGGCCCCTTAGTGCCAATTGGGTGTCGTTTGAATGCCACGGCCTACCTGAGCATTGTTTCTGACCATGTCCATCCCTTTATGGCCACCATGTACCCATCCTCTGATGGCTTCTTCCAGCAGGATAATGCACCATGTCACAAAGCTTGAATCTTTGCAAATTGGTTTCTTGAACATGACAATGAGTTCACTGTACTAAAATGGCCCCCACAGTCACCAGATCTCAACCCAATAGAGCATCTTTGGGATGTGGTGGAACGGAAGCTTCGTGCCCTGGATGTGCATCCCACAAATCTCCATCAACTGCAAGATGCTATCCTATCAATATGGGCCAACATTTCTAAACAATGCTTTCAGCACCTTGTTGAATCAATGCCACGTAGAATTAAGGCAGTTCTGAAGGCGAAAGGGGGTCAAACACAGTATTAGTATGGTGTTCCTAATAATCCTTTAGGTGAGTGTATATACAGTATATTAGCTCATACCAATGAATAAAAATCTCCAAAATTGACCAACAACCAATTTGGTAGTGATTTATCATGCATCTTTAATATGCATCACAAATATTCATTACATTATATATTATCTTTGCATGGGAACAACTAAAGATGTGAGCTCCATTGAGATAAATTGAAATGCTAACAGATAGCCATCTCTCTCTCTAGGTATCATGGACCTCCTTGGTTGGTCACATGACCGGCATACACCTTGTGGGGCTTTAAGTGTGAATCCAGAGCAAAGACAAATGAAGCGAAAACAACCTTACTACACCATCCTCCACCTTCCCTTCTCCGTGTCTTTATCCTTCTTTCTCACCCTGATCCCTTTCGGAAACTCTGTCCAGCACACGCTCATCAAAATTCATTTTTCCAAGCTGCCTGACACCACTTCAATCACTAAAAGGAGTCCTTGACACTCTTATCTTTCATGTCACTGAGGTAGTTTTTAATTTTCTACACACTGTACATGCACTAAGTCTCCAGGCTTTGGGACGTCAGTGGATTTTCGACGGATACGTGGAAAGGAAAGACTTGGGGCTATGAGATGAATTCAAAACAAAAGCTGACTGACAGTTCACCTCGTGAGTGTCACATCCCAGAAGGGTTATGTTGGATTTATTCATCCAATATCGCAGTAACCCCCCACATCTCAAGGACGTTCGGCCCTTAAGTGAAATCAATCAAGGCAAAAAAAAAAAAAAAAAACATAAAAGGACTAAATCTAAACGCTCCTTTAAGATCTCCGCTCAGGCCAGCCGGAGGTCTCTGTTAGCCCTCCTATTCAGACAGGAGAGAACCATGAGCTATCCTCCCAGTGGGCTCTAGGCTTCTTTATGGCCCTTAAAAGCCCCATTAAAATCAAGCTGCCAGATGGTGCCCTTATCAGAGCCGTCAGAACGTTGCAATGGGGGCAGAGTAGTAAATATTTGTCAGGAGAGGAGGGCAGCTGCTTTTGAAGACAGATTTGTGGAGGAGTCATCGTTGTACACAAGTCCGCAACGCCGCACGCCTTCTCGGACAGATTTTGGCCCTCGGCGTGTGTTTGTGTGAACGAGAGAAAGCGAGAAATGGAAAGGTATAGGAGGTGAAGAGAAATAATAATTCTACAGTTGGTGATAATCATTAAGCATCTGTAGCTGTGGGTCTAATAACAATAACACAAGCTGTCTCGGCCGAAGCGATGCCAAATGCCGCTGTCAACCAAAACAGCTGAGCAGGGAATAGCCAAAATATTCCACACAGTCAAATTTCAGCGCTGTCAATCAGCACCAGATGTCCTCAAAGCTAATGATGAACACTGTAGCTTTCATTATGTTTGTCTTTCTCATGGCAACAAGGCCTCTCGTAGCCTGGAATGTTCTACTGTCTGTCTCTGATGTATTGCTACTCCATTGTCATGACCGTAGCCCACGAGAGACTGTTTCACATTGTCAACATGCTGAGCCCTATTCTTCACCGCCTACAAATGATGCGACCCTCTTTCATTAAGTCACTCATTCAAAAATAAAGACATTGAGATGATACTATTACGTTATATTATGTAAATAACCACATTTTGAATGCGTCAGCTGCGGTCTAACTTCAGTTTCTAATGAAAGCCTTCACACCAAACACCTGTTAAATGAGTTTAGTTTCATAGTTTAATTTGAAATTTAACATAAAATCTATTACTGCATCTATTAAAATGGGTTGCAAACAACAAGTCAAACCACAGTAATTCACTTTGTAAATTGAAATGCCATTATTTTTGAACCGAAACGAGTTGCAAACAGCAATTCAAACAGCATGTGATTTACTTTGTAAGTTTATAAGACAATAAAAGTAATGATATTATTGTATTTAAATTTAAATATTATTAGGCCTACTAATTATCGTATAATTATTATTATATTTAATATTATATTATTAATTAAAATATTGCATAATAGTAATAATAAATAAAAGCATATTAAAAATGACAATATAATTATTGCACCGGAAATATTTTTCAATATTAATAGTAGTAGTAGTATAATCATTATTATATTTTAATATTATATTATTAATGAATATATTATATAATAATAAATCATATTAAATGTTGCATTATTATTATTATATGCTTGCATTAACAGGTAGTGCAGAGTGCTAGCAATGTTAAATTCATGGCATGGGTTCAATTCCCAGGGAACACACATAATGATAAAATACAGACCTTGAAAACTGAATGTAGCTTTTGAAGGGTAGTGTATGAATAAATATAAACAATGTCCTCTTGAAAGAAGCAAACATTCATGAACACTGCCCTCTGGAGGACAATTACTGAAAAAAAAACTGATTGTGTATGCGTTATACATTCATCTCTGCTGCCCTCTAGAGCCAAACGAGTGTGAGAGCTCACTGAAACGTACAAAGATATCATATTATGCAAGTGTATGCAAATTATTCTCATAAATCCTTACAAAAAAAGGTCTAAATTGGCCCCAAGGCACAAAGCAGGATATTTTAATGAATAAACAGATTTTTAGTGTATAGAAACTGCAAAAAGTTTTGGGAGAAACAAGTGAGATTCATGTATCCGTGAATGAATGACTGGTGGATTGATTCATTAATTAACATGTTACATTAAAAGTGCAAAGAAAAATATTGCAGAAGGTCAGAGCCGAGATGAATTTATGCTCCTTGACATTTAACATTTTGGTAAGAAAGCAAACTCATCTCCATATACCGTCATGAGTCATGTGTGTTGTTGCTCTCAGTCTCTGTTCAGTGTATTGGTTTATTGTGGGTTTATGCCTCTAATTGTCTCCTGTAGGACTACAGGCATAATCGAGACAGCTGCAGATGTGGCTGGAGACACAGCGCCGTCCCAGAAGACACTGCATTGAGCAGTCATACTGCTCTCAGATCAGCCCAAACAGCAGGTCAGCACTATACTCCCCCGATACATGCACATACATGACTCAGTCTGAGCGCTCTCAGTGGTCTTTTCAGTCTAAACAGCCCATTTCAAGTCTCACACAGCAGAAGGTTTCAGGGGCAGATTGCTGACCCAGGACCAAATTAGTTTATAGATAAAGGACAACAGTCTTTCAGAGTCGCTTAATGTCACCGCCGTCAGCCATTCACAGCACCCCTGTAGAACAGGCTGTTGGGTCCAATATTAGATCGTTATGGGGGGGATAATTAAATCACAGTACTGGGGGTGGGATCAATTGTGACAGCTGAAACAGCTCTTCAGGCGTTGTCTCATTTAGGTGTCAGATGTTTTACCTCCAGTCCTGCATCAAGACAGCAATCAAACTTAATTCCCTGTTAAACTGGGCATTTGTGGTTTATGTAAACACGTGTTTTACGCATTTTTTGTAAGAAAGAAAGGAAGACCCAAATTGAAATTGGAAATATACCATCCCACATAAGAAAAAACACAATCGAGAACCCTTGCTTTGTTAAATTGTTTCTAGGTAGAAGATTAAATAGAGATCAGTTGGAGACTATTACTTGAAGTTAGATATTTCACAAGAGTCTGCTCTAGAGTTTCAGAAGAGATATCAAGAACGTCACATGCTGTGCTTGGATCACTTGCAAGATAATCAGCAAAAGATCTCACTATGACCTCAAAACATTTCTCATTAAATTCTTAAACTAGCCTATCTATCCTATGCAATCCACATTCATTTTATAGCTCTTACTGTGTCAATAGCCTATAGCCTCAAATGGTATTTCTGAGAAGCACCTGAAATAAAACTGACACGTTAGGTCTCCCAAAGGCATCAAAATGCAACCTATTAAAAAATGTTAAATCTCTTAAATCAGAAATGGATGGACGCATTCACATCTTTTATAATTTACTATATAATAACGTTTTTATAATATAAATATAAAGCATTTATATTCATTAAAATAATATAGAATTATTATAAAATTGTTATACAGATTACACTACCATGCACTTTGGGATCAGTAAAATGTTTTTAATGTTATTGGAAAATGTCTCTAATGCTCAACAAGGCACCATTTTGGAAAAAAAATACAGTGAAAAATGTATATTGTGAAGTATTATTACAATTTAAAATAACTGTTTTCTATTTTAATACATTTTAAAATGTAATTTATTCCTGTGACGCAAAGCTGAGATTTCAGCATCATTACTCCAGTCTTCAGTGTCACATGATCCTTCAGAAATCATTTGCTGCTCAAGAAACATTTCACTGAGAATGACACAAGTGCGAAACAAAATATGCAAACGCAACATAAAATACTCCAATCTTAAGCAGAAACCAGAAAAACTCACCAGATTTTGCGAGGCATCTTACACGTTGAGAGGTGAACCCAAAATACACGGCTCTCTCCTCTCAGGCTCTCTATTTCAGTCTCTCCCTCTCTGTCCTTCCATTTCTAAAGCATATTCACGTAACACTAAGCTTTATTGAATAAACAAAAGCACCTGCATAAACAGGCAGACACACAGGCCCTGATTATGCTGTTCCTCTAATGTGGCCCTGTCCTTCAGGTGGAGAGAGCCGACCATTCACTTTGTAGTTGCAGATGCGATGGGGGGAAATCATTGGTTAGATTCTGCCCGGCAAAGCACAGCCCTACATAGACAACGCGCCCAGACACACCAACTTGTTCTAGTACACACACACACACATTTTTTGATGGTCCTTGCATTGTTAACTCATTTCCATGGAGACCAATATAAATAGTAAGCAGCGACATCAGGAATTGTTATTCGTGACAGAAACACACACACAGAGACACACAAGAACAAATGTGACATGACCAAATCTGAAGGTATATAGTATACTGATACAATTGAGCATGCTGTCCTTCTCACACACGCATACAAGCGCAAAGACCACCTGTGCTAATCCACAGCAGGGGGCTTTGATGTCGGTCCGTTTCTGTCTATACCGAGCTCATGATTATTGCCTCCACTCCTCCACTCGCCTCTCTTTCATCCCCGTCTCTTAACGCCAGACAGGCGGATAGACACTTGAAGGTTGAGACGTTCATACAGAACAGGCATGTGTGAAGATCTCACACCAAAGACTTCAAAGTAGGATTAGCGAAATGATTGCTGGATCAATGGTAGATGTATTGACTGAAAATTCAGGCATGTCATTAAAGAGCATATTGCAGGTAGAAAAAAAATCTAAATGAATATATAACCTTGTATGAAAATAGCATATGAAAAGTTAATGCAGGATTTAAAATGTTTTAAAACGACATAAGGGCACTAATTTAGTAGATAAAGTGAGCGTTTCTTGGACTGCTCGTAAAAACGGCTTTTTTTTTTTTCAAAATCGCGTCATTTTACGTCACGCTAGGGAGCCTCAGCCTCGGCTCAGTGCAGAGTAGGCTGGTGTTCAGTGAGAGCGGCCGTGAGTCAGTGTGTTTTCGGTAGTTTTTGTATTTTAATTTATCATCGTCATGGTAAATTATTGTTTGTGGAGGTTGCAAAAACTCCGGCCTGTCAGGAAATCGAGTCCACAGGTTTCCATAACAAGAAAAGGCACGGTGTTGTATATCTTTCGTGCCTGTGTGGTTTGTGCAGGTGAAGAGACGGGATTTCTCTTCCGCATCGGCTTCGAGAAACGCGGTCGTGTGTAGCGTTCACTTCAGATCGGAGGATTATCATCCCGGCGATATGATGGAGTTTAATATGGGATGCCGAAGCAAGAATATTGATCGTCGTATACTGTACCAATGGCGTGAAATAGTGTGATATAGGTAGTCATGCCCTAAATAGAGGCAACTTGTAATTGAAAAACAAAATTACTCAGGTTGTTTAAATATTCAAATCTTTAATTTTCTGTTTATGTTATAACCCAGGTGAAAAATATGTATTAAAAATGTACTTGGGTATGTTTTTAGTACAATAGAAACATACTCAAGTATAGTTTTTATACATTTAATAGTATAAATCTACCCTAAAAATACTAATGTCTGCTGGCCTGATATACGATGGTAATAATCTGTACAATATTGTGAGCACAGTGTATATCGTTAGCGAACGTGTATCTATAAGCACGTCTCTCACCAAGACACCTGTCCTGTTCTCCACTGGTTCTCACACCACAACTCATGTTGTCTCTGACCGTTCTGTCTAACATTAGTCCTGGCCTGTCCTGCTCTCTTGGCAGCATAGCAGGCTCATAATTGTATGGCTGTGGTCCGTCATACGAGTAAGTACTTCCTCAGCGTCCGAAATGTCATTGCGATCCATTGTTTTACTGTTGTTTGAATCGACCGCTCTCCCGCCCGTTACGTCACGCCCGCCACGCCCATTTTCAAACGTGGAAGTAAAATTTTCTCACAAAAACGACTCCAGAATCTTCTGTAGCATATTTATAAGAATATTTTAAAGAAAATCTAGTTCCTACATTATTTTTCTATACATTGACTCGTTGGGTCCTCTAACCTGCAATATGCCCTTTAAGACAGAGAATTTAGATGGATCGAGTTTATTCCACACACACACACACACACACACACACACACACACACAGAGAGAGACTCACCGGGTTCTCAGGGCGGCAATGCCGGACTTGTCAATCCTGTAGAGTAGGAGAGGAAGAGAAAAAAATGACTCAACTAAAAAAATAAAAGTCCAAAATCATCAATACACCCTTTGAGACAATAATATACACCTGCTTTTTAACCTAAAAATACATTGTATATTCCCGACAAATAGGAATGCACTCATTATTTATAATTAATAAGCCATAAATGCTGTCAATATGTAAATTGTCATATTCGTCCAACACAAACTTTTAATGCTAATTCTAATAATGAAAAAAGTCACAACATTTATTTTTGATAATTTGGCCCTAATTCTGTCATTTTTTTATACAACTACATGTCATTTCAAACCTGTGTGATGCTCCAAAAAGGACAAAAACACCATAAGATTAGAGTATCATAAAAGCGGTCTGTACAACTTCCCTTAAACAAAAAAAAAAATTCAAGTGTGATATTAGTATACTTCTTTTAAATTTAAAAAACAAGAAAGTATACTTTCAGTACACTGTTTATGTATTTCTCGTACTTCACAGAAATATACTTAAAATTGCACTTAAGTATACTTGACTTATACTGACAGAAAAGTATATTTGGCTTATACTGTACTCAGTCTTTTGATCAAGATAAACTTAAGTATTCTAAGTTGTAGCCTATTCAATATTTGTTCACAGAGATTTACATACTATTTTATAAACTTACATGTTCAAGTTTATATAACAAGTCAGCTTTGGGTTGCAAAGTGCAAAAATAACACATAAATAGTCAACTATAAGTATGATGTTAAGTTCACTTAAAGAGAACTTACAAATATACTTGCAGTATAAAACTACTAAACTAGTAGTTTAATGAGAGTATAAACTAAATATATATATATATACGTTCATAAACTAAATAATATGTTTTAAGTATTTATAAATATGTTCACTTGTAGTATAGTTGCAGAACAAATGAAAAACGTAGTTGTAAACTAGTATCTCAAAGTTTACTACTGTCACACTTAAAGTATACTTAAATGTATACTTTTATACACTAAAAAGTGGGCAAATTTAGTCCAAAGCACACTAAAAAAAAAGTTCCTGCCATAAATTAAGTACAAAAAACTTGGATGTTTAAGCCATTTCAACTTAAATTACATAAACTGGAAAAAAGTTCCAAAACTTATTTAAAAAGTTTAACTTATTTTGATGAGTTACAGCAATGTAAAAACATGTTGTCATAACTTATTGATCATAGAATTGTGTACAGTGTAGTATTGAAATAGTACACTTACAAGTATACTACTAGTACATTGATACTAGAATGTTACTACATAAAGTACACTTAAAATATACTAGAACTTTACCTAAGTATACTTAATAAAATTACAAAAATTTTACTCATATTTTACTAAATATCTTGCCCTTTGGTGCAGCAGAATAAACATCCTTCAAAATCGGTTTTGTGTTTCACAAAAGACAGACAGTCATATGAGTTATGATGACTAATGATTTAGCAAACATCCTCTAAACAAGCTGTTGTGCTAGGTGGGAGATGCAGGTTTGAATCAGGCTTCTCCATGTCAACTGGTACAGTAAATAAATTGATAATTGCTAAATCGGATGAAATGGTCTGTCTATGATCTTGGATGAGTATTTACTCCTATTTAATTTGTTTCTCTGTTCAAATACATTTTTTGTGTAATTCTACTGAGGCCGAATTACTGCCATTAGGCCTGATGTGGAGAACAGCATGAGGTTTATCATTTCAGCTAAATGAGTGATGAGCCAAACACATGGTAATTTGCCGGCACGGAGAAAGTTTATATTTCTTTTTCACATGCAAAAAAAAAAAACTTGCAGACATACATCAACATTTTCCTAAGGAGTTTCGGCGAACCGTTTAAGGACATTTCAAACATTTTGTCCATTTGAATGTGTGAACATTTACAGCCCAATGACGAAAGAGAGATGTTCCATTCCATTCAGAGAGTCAACCGTCAATCATTCACCTTTACCTGCACACAACTGGATACATTAGAATACAAAAGAAGAGTTGACTTATTAATTTTCTCTAAGAAACAAGTCCACTGTGCCTTACATTAGCTTCGCTATTTATCAACCCGAAACTGAAGCGACTAAATGTAGATAAATGTGTATATTTATAAAGAAAGTCAGCGACCTTCACAGCAGCAGGTAAAAAGAAACCAGTTTTGCAAGTCAGATTTTTTATTTGATTGTATTTTGATTATCCGTCTCACTGAAACATGCTGTCTACAATGAAATTCATATTACTCAGAGCAGCCAGTGACACTCATGTAAGCAAAGGTGTGAGATATGAAAGCTGATATCGTCACGGTCCCCAGTTGTGACGCAGTCATCTAATCAGTGTGTATTGTTGTCAGACACGACAAGCTTTGTCACTGTGCGTCACTATCATTACATCAGCACTGGCCCACCACAAAGCACAGAGGAAGACCACCATTAAAACTGCAACAGTCTGCATGCTCATTGTGCACTGCATAACATGTAAAGAGGTGACGCTAAAAGGCTGGTATCACTTTTGTTCTCTTAGCTTTAAAGGTGCTATATGTATTTTTTAGCGGCCTCTATCGGTGACGTTTCAGATTGCAACCAATTTTTACAAGAGCGCCCGTGCTCTTGCGCGTGCTCGAACACAAGAGCGCGCACTCATGGTACACAGCCACACTGACTTTCAACACACCGGAGAAAGCATCACACAACATGCTGGAAACTCATGTAAACTCCCACTGCAACGTTACAATAATAGGCTACCTTTATCAGCTTGACGTTGAACTAATGCTCCATGCTCGTACCATGATAACGTTACATTGACTGCATTTAGCCGGCATGTGGTGTTAGCATAAGGCATTTCACTAACTATCCGTGTCTTTCACAATCAGGCAGCAATGTCAACATAGATGAATGTATAATATAATAACGAAAACGGTTAGTGACTAGACTGAACAATTTCAGTGTAACATTACATTACGTAGGAAGTAACATTACTGTACTGAACGTGTCTGGAAATCTGTATTATAAAAAATATGATAGTAGTGGGATGAGTGACGTTAGACAGTAGATCTACATAAAATAAAAGTTACATCCTAAAGCACCTACTTTTTGTTATCCTGGAACAGTCTTTTGTATTCATTTCATATCTCATGTATGTTGTAGTTTACCTTGCTATTTCATTACAGTTTACCATTATTTATTTCAGCATATCTGAAAACTTGTAATTTATCACAATAAAAATAGCGGAGGTCTCTCCATAATTCAAAAGCTCTGCCGATGTTGATCCGTGTTTTCGTCATAAGTCGATCCGATTCACGTTTGGCCTGACGAGCTTCAGCAGATACATTTTTGTTTTGTTTTTTATATTTATGTGGAGTTTGTGTTGGAGTCTGTGTTGTGCTGGAGGCAGGTCGTGTTTGGTGTTATCAGACTCCATGTCGTCAGCTGCAGTGCCGTCGCATAGACTGTATATAAAAAGAAGAGAGGCTCGGGAGCGCGCATGCACGTCACATCCGATGGATTTCGCAGAAAATCCGACCCGGAGACTTCACATAGAAATAGGAATACTGGCCTTCAGAGGTAATAGCAAAACCCGACAAGTGGATCATTGTAATGTGTGATTACAACCCCTTCACACACAGGCAATAAAAAAAGGATTCATTTTAGAAGAAAAGTTCCATATAGCACCTTTAAGATACACCACAGAGTTCTTGAATGGCATGGAAAACTCATTCTCCTACGAATTACATTTGGTCACATACAATCATCTCTAGACGTGCCGAAATATTTATCACGATAATGTACATGCACAATATTGTTATCGTGGGCACATCAACGCACCGTGAATAACTATTCATTATGAATTATTCCGATTTTTAGAATACTTTTCACACCAACTGGTTAAAATGCACAACACCGCTGTATGCTGCGTCAAAGAGGAATGTGCACACACTGATGTAAATAAGCCCAACATGGATAAGAAGCGCATGGCAGAACAAGTGTTACGCCCTGAATGGAAATGCACATTCACTCTCTGACAGCAGGTGGCGCTTATGGAACAGTAGAAATGCAGCCATTACCCTGGTAACCCCGTAAACAAAAGTTTCTGTTTCTGAACAATATTTAAATGTTTTAAACAGCCATTCAGATTTTTGTATTCGCAATGGTGTTCACTACAGCACCGAATACTTAAATACTTAGACTTAATAGGCTATTTATTTTCAAATGTTAACATTTTTTACATTTTAATCTGGAGTCTAGATGACTAAAACATGCCATATATTGTTTGAAAATGTTCAGATTCTTTATTGTTTGGTCACACTTTACAATAAGGCTCCATTAGTTAACATTAGAAGTATTTTTAATTGTCCGTTTGTTAACTAAAGCATTTATTAATCGCAGTTAATGTTATTTTCAACATTTAATTACACATTATTAAAATTTAAAGTTGTAACTATTATTTAATGGACCTGAGCTAACATGAACTAACAGCTGTGTTTTTTTTTACAAACTTTAACAAAGAATAATAACTTCTGTAACAAATGTAGCTATTGCTCATCATTAGTGTTAATGCATTAACTAATGTTAACTAATGAGACATTATTGTAAAGTGTTACCTATTATTCTTTTTAATTCTTTTGCACTTTAATCTGTTTGAAACATTTGTTTACTTTATTATTTTTTTGTATTGCTTCATTGTTGTAATGATTTATAATGAACACATTATAAATCATTGCAATTGTATTTAAATGTTCAGTACTTTTTGTATAAGAAAAAAAGTTATTAAACCTGTATAGTATGACAACACTTTTTTTGCAACTTATTTCAATATCGTATACCGTGAGAAAAGCTTGAAAATTTTATATCGTCACACGCCTAATCATCTCCTTCATCAAAACATTTTTTCACTTGCGTCGAATTTCAGATGCCGAAACAGTCATCCATGAATTTGTTTCATGGCGCCTTGAATACTGTAATGCCCTTTTCATTGGCTTACCAGCTAGCCATTACCAGATTACCATTACCATTACCAGATTGCAATATATTCAAAACTCCACTGCAAAGATTCTCACCCACACTAACTGTTCTGCCCACATCACATTCTGTTTGAACTCCACTGGTTACGGGTGTCCATATCGTATCAAGCAATTACTGCTCACTTTTCAATCTTTACATGACTTGGCTCCCCGCTATCTTTGAAATCTGAAATCTCCTACACTCCAAGCCGATAATTTCGGTTTTCTGAATGTGGCCTTCTCTCTGTCCCTATAACCTCTCTTCCTGGGTAGATCATTTAGCGTTGTCACACCCTAACTATGAAATTCTCTCCTCCGGTCACTGCATTAAAAATCATAATATTTCTAATTTCAAATCGCAACTCAAAACCTATTTGTTTTCTGAATGTTATCAATTTCTTAAGTAATATTTATTTGTGCTTGATTCTGTGTTGCTGTGCACTACCTTGTCTATGCAATGCCCCTTTTACTGTCTTTGTATTATCTTTGCTCAATTCTGTTTGTAATATTCTACTCCACTGCTTGTGCTATTGTCTGTTATTATTGTCTATCATATTGCTGTTATCTTTTCTTTATTGTATCTACATTATAAAGCATCCTTGAGCAATGGAAATGCGCTCCATAAATACAACTTATTATTATTCCTTCTTCACCTCGCCCTTCTCATTTTTATTTCCTTACACTCAAAGACAATTTCTGTGAACTATTTAGCTCCAAGCATACAGATTTTTTCCTCGGATTCTGTGTTCAACAGAGTTAGTTCCTCAAAGTGTCAGGGGTGCGTGTAGAAAATCCAATCCTTCTCCATCCTTTAATCACATAACCTTAATGCTTAACTGAACTAAAGAAACAGAAGGCTCAAATACACAGACAGGCGTCAAAGAAACAAGGAACAGGTGATACAACGAATCAGAAACCATGGTAACAAATGAATGAATGAGAACATGCAAAACAGGGTCAAAGAAACAATTATGAAACTGTGAAACTATAAACTTAACAAGACATAAACGTGACACAAAGACGATGTAAATATCTCATACTACACCCGTTTGAAGAGCCAAAGCAGAAAGCACTTTGATTCGTTAAAATAATATTACATATAATAATAATTAGCTTGTTAGGAGAGAGAGTTTGCTATTTCCTAGATAGACTGTGAAAAAAATGACATAATAGATGATAAACTGTTTACAACATTAATAACAATAAGAAATATTTCTTTAGCACCAAATCAGTATATTATATTAAAATATGTGACGATGATTCCTATCAAGCTGTAATTCCGATCTCTATGAGGATGTGAATGCTTTTTGCAAGTTGAAATCTCGTAATTACGGTAATTACAACATGACGTGAACGCACCTTAAATTGCAGCTTTGCCATCACAGGAATAAATTACATTTCAAAACATATTAAAATAGAACAGTTATTTTAAAATGTGTAATCATTTTTCACAATATTAGTGTTTACTGTGTTTTTGATCAAATAACTGCAGCCTTGGTGAACATAAAAGATTTCTTTCAAAAACACTAACCAGTATTTGAACTGTAGTGTATGTATATGCACACGTCTATCATTTTTACAATCATACAGTCTTTTTTTATAAGAATAAATGTAAGTACACACAAAAAAAAAAGCTCGGCAGGAACTGAAATCAATTGCAATTTCCTGTCTTTTTGGGGGTTTGCCCTTGTAAAGAAAGCATGAGCCTTAAGGTCAATACCAGTTGATTTTCACATTTTATAAGGCTGTTAAAAATTACTTTTCTTTGCAACATTTTCTTGTCTAAGTGTCTAAAAGATACTTTAAAAAATCTATTAAAAACAAAGAAAACAAATCTAAAACACATAATTATTTACTAGATGGACAGTTTTACATAGATTGATGATGTACTCTCCCAAAATAACGTATATAAATTATAAAAAATATCTAAATGGAACTCTATTATGAAAAACTAAATTTAGCTATGGTCTATACAATTTGCCATCTTTCTCACTAAAAACAAGTGATTATATGCAGGGATTTTATTAGCAAATAAAAAAGCAGATTTATCTTATTCTACCATAAACTCAAATGCACTGAGCTCAACTGTACTTTACTGAAGCGCAACTTTTGAATCACAGTTTGAGGCTAGAGAGAAACAAAAAAGTATCCTACCATCCAAAGCCCCCAAACGACACACTTCTTTTCCTCCTGTACATGCTGACCACGGTGATTTCTCTCTCTGTCTTACTCTATCTGCTGTGACAGACAGAAGACTTCACCTCTTTCCACCCTTTTAAGGGAGGCCACCAGGGGGAAGAGTAAGGGACAAGAGGGAAGGGAAGCTGACGCCTCCTCCTACCTGTTTCCCACCCCTAACCCCCCTTTCTTCACTTCACCTCCCTCTATACTTTATAAATGTGTCTGTGTGGCTTTTTAGGTCACACCAGCAACTCATTATATCCAGCACAGGAAGTACAGCACCATTTATGTAATGACTTTTAATCAATAGATCCCAATGTGATTTTTAGTGGATGCCTGATACCATTTCCCCTCAAGTTTTAACTCACAATACCAGACTTATGTGTGAAATTTCTTAAATAAAATCAGTGTCATTTGTTTTGATCTTTTGTAATGTGATGCACTGATATTTAGACAAAATAATTTAATATTTTAATTTCTAAATGTGTGGCCGAAACATTATTCAAAGACAAAACAATAACGGACCATGACTGAAAGGAACAGAGGAACTTAAATACACAAGGTGACAAACTCAAATACAAACAGATGCGCTCTAATTAGGAACATAATGTATCTCCATGACAACTGATTAATCCAGACAAGAACATAGGCAGATGGCAACAAAGAGGAACATAATAAGAGTCCATGAAAACAAAACTAAATCTAAACTGAACATAATGGTGACATAACGCCCCCTCCGGAAAGGCCGTAACACATCGACAGGGGGATAGGGAGGGTGGGGACTCTGGAGGTGGACGAGGGGCTGGTGAAGAACCAGAACAAGGCAGGAGGAACCAGGGCGGAGCAGACGGCGGAAGGACCCCTGGAGGAGCTGATGGTAGACACAGCCATGGAGGATCTGAAGCTGGAAGGAACCAGGGAGGAGGCGATGACAGGATGGAAAAAGTGGACGTCCAGAGCACAGGTGGTACGAATGCCCAAGGCGGAATCGATGGTGGGAGGGGCCAAGGCAGAGTAAGCGGTCCGACAACCAACGGTGTAGCCGAGAGGTCTGTAGACCCTGGTGGAGCCGAGAGACTGAAGGGACCGGGTCACAACGGAGGTCCGTGCGGAGCCGCAACCACAAGCTGCCGAGGCATAACCTGGGTGCCGGAGGAACGAGGCGGAGGCGGTGTGACCGAGGACCCTGGTGAAGCCGCAGGGAAGGCAGAGCCAGACAGAGCTGAAGGGGTGGAAAGCAGAAGTGCAGCAGAAGGATCGAAAGTACACGGCGCAGGCAGGGTGATGTCCGACCAAGGTGGACCAGGTGGGATGAGGAAGCATGGTGGAGCAGAGGGGACGACGGTCCCGGGTGGAGCTGAGGGAGGGAGGAGCCAAGGCGGAGTCGACTGCTCGACGGTCTGAGTTGGAGCTACGGGCCTGGAGGTCTGAGGTAGAACACAGGAGTCGACACACCTTGGCTAAGCTGGTGAACTAGAAGTCCATGGCGGATCAGACCAGGTAAGAGCCCATAGAGGAGCCGAGGAACTGAAGGGTGCCAGCGAAGGCGGTGCAGAGTGACTGACTAGCCTGGGCAGAGGACGTGGGAGAGGGAGGTAGGGTGGGTGTATTATATTAGTAATGAAGTTACTATAGTAATGATAGTAATGAAGAATTTAAGATGGGCAAGACAAGCAGTGAAAAAGTCTCTAAGCTGAGTTTAATAAACTGGGCTGCAATATCCATTTTCTTCCTCAATTTGAGGGTCGGTTATTCTGTCACGTTTTAGTCCAATGATGATAAAGAAGATTCAGGTAGACATGCGTATTAAAAAAAAAAAGTAAACTCAGTTAATCCACATAAATGC
Source organism: Rhinichthys klamathensis goyatoka (assembly GCF_029890125.1). Lineage (NCBI taxonomy): Eukaryota > Metazoa > Chordata > Actinopteri > Cypriniformes > Leuciscidae > Rhinichthys > Rhinichthys klamathensis. Next base: position 948,760 of record NW_026606829.1, read on the forward strand.
GAGACAGCGTGCCATGCACAAACGATAACGGACCATGACTGAAAGGAACAGAGGAACTTAAATACACAAGGTGACAAACTCAAATACAAACAGGTGTGCTCTAATTAGGAACACAATGAATCACCATGACAACTGATTAATCCAGACAGGAACCTAGGCAGACAGCAACAAAGAGGAACATAAGAGTCCATATATATCTGTGATGTTTATTGAGCACAGTATATTATGTTCAGGTACAGTAGTGATGCACTTTGATAATGAACGTAGATGTAGCGGCTTGAAATGATCACAAATAATTATTTTTCATTTCCTCATTCTCAGAAAGCTAGAGAGCTTTTTAAAATGAAGAGAGGACAATTCATGATCACTGTGGACATGTACTTCTCTCCCGCACCCTTGCATTAACATCCGCTTCGATAATGATTAACGCTGGCCATGGCGGAACATCAATATATGTGGTAATTAGATGAGTATCACTTGAACTTTTCTCACCGGCTTTGTGATTCATAACGAATAGAAAGAGTTGAGATGTTTTATGACTGGTCACAGGCATTGATTAAAAAGGATTTTATCACATACACACACATACAGGCACCCACACACACACACAAATATGACAGACATCATCTATCTAAGTGCATTGGACTTGGCAGACAGAATGCAGTCTGTCAAATAGGGCGCTCCCCACGGCGTAAAGTCAGAAGCTCATAAAGAGATGACTCAGCGTTGGTTGAAATAGCCTGATGCCTGGTCTACCGAACCCCTCCCTGACTGTCTCTTGTTATTTACACCTTTATGTAACAGAGAGCAACAAAAGAGTTTGTGCATGAAAGTAAATAAATACTAAAGTTGATATTAAAATTCTATATTATTTTGTCTAAATTACAAAATAAAACACTAGAAACTCAAATCAGTTGTTTAATATTTTCACAACATTATATGAAAAGTAAACATATGATTTGCTAAAGTTTACATTTCACCATGTTATTAAATGAGTGTTTTTAAAGATTAATTTTAAGTGAGCATTAGATGAAAAAATAAAGGGAAAAGAGCATGTACAATTAAAAATACTAAAAAAATCTCGGATATCAGCCCATAACCAATATGGTACGAATATATAGTGCATCCCTTATCAGAATAACATATTTTGCACTGTATTTTAACGGACACAGATAAATTAGCGTGAATTCAGGTTAATGGGCCATTTTGCCTCAATTTCCCTTACGTCTGCATTTATAGATCATGTATGGCTGATAAAAAATTAACTATGTACTGTATCTACTAGCTGTATCCTGAACAATGACACCCTATTGGACAGTTTGCCTTTTCCTCTCTAGTTACACAGCAGTATTAGCCTGGGAAAACCCAGACAACTTCCGGCAAATTTAGATTTGCTCTGAAAGTTAGTCTGGCAAAGAGCTCATTCAAGCCCATTTCCAATCCGTCGAAATCGCGGCACCAATCAGAAACGTTGGGGCGGGCTTTACACGATGACGACAGCGCTGGGATTTTGAAGCAGATTTTGTAGCCTACATTACAAAGATGGATGCCGCTGTCGATAGCTTCAAATCAGCTATCGCGTCTGTTTTAAGCGATTTGAACGTTTCCTTTTAGTTAAAAACCGAGCAAAGAACAACACTCAGAGATGTTTCTCCCCCCGCTCTGCATACGTCATCTCCTTCATCGCTCTGATTGGTTTTAGGTCTATCCGCGACGTCTGTTGGTGACGCCCCTCTGGAAATGATTTGTCTATGACGCTTTGCCAGACCATAACTCAGTTACAACTGAGAATGGTCTGGTTTTAACCAGGCTACAGCAGTATTCCTTCTCTGATAAAAGAAGAGTGAAGGGCGTACATGTTGTGAATGAGTTATGAGAGAGAGAGAGAAAAGGAAAGAGTGAAAGCTGCATAGGCTTAGAATCAGTGCTGCAACAAACTTAAGGTTAATCATACCTTATAAAAAGAGTGAAAGAGGGAGGCAGGAAGTGGAAAGGGCCCCTCTCTTACACATTTATCTGACTTGGAAACCACTTGTTTCCCCGAATCTCAATTTCAAATGTCCTTTGAACTTCTTTTGGCATACATGCAATTAAACTCAGTCCAATAAGAGTAAATGTAAAACTCAATGCAAAATACAATGGTGCTAAATTTTACATGTTGGAATAGCACTCTTTGGTTTTAAATGCTTTATTTAACAACTGACATAACAAATGGAATATACTCAGTCAGATACACAAATGATTACATTTTGACGTCACTGCCAGGAAAAAATCGGACTTTTTATTAAAATCTTAGGAGGGTTATTGGTTTGCATGTAAACAATGGGTTATTTCAATATGCTTCTTTTTGGGAGTTTTCAGCGTAACGTTGTGCAAGTAAACAGTTATTGGTTATTAGGAATATTGTTAGGTATAAGGTTAGGTATAAGGTAAGAAATGCAGTTAACCTTAAAATGTGATTGGTTGAAAAGAATTGTGCTCCAGGACCAAAAAGTACAAGTCCTACTTGGGCAGGACATAAAGCATGACAACTCATGATTCATACGTTTCCAACTTGTTAATCATGATTTTGCTGATGGTCCAGGAAACACAAGTCCCAAATTTAACTCTAACCTTAACCCATTAACCATTGCTCCACCCACTCTGAAATCTCATTGGTCTTTAGTCCTGTTTCTGATTAGCTGTTATAGTGTCAAGTTATGAAGCAGATTTGGATTCAATTTGAAAACTTGTTGCATCACACCTGGTTGGGACTCCAGGCCTAACTCTATGCCAAACATCGAAATACTTCAAGGGGCACAAGGATGGTGATCCAGCCCAGATCTTTGACCATTTCACCTTAGACTCGCATTAAACAGTCATTGGAGTGTGCAGCATATGTTCCATATGTTAGAAAAGTCTAAGCAATGCGCTTGGCATGATTGTGCTCTACCTAATGGACTGAAGACAGTGTTTTGTGGGCTCCAGCAGCCCTGAGCCAAAACTGACTGATGGGGCTGTTTTCCAGCGCTCCCACTAAATGAACGCCATGCTCTCTCATTAGATTAGTAGGCAGAGAGGGGGTTGTATCACTCGCACACAGCGCTCACACGATCTGGCTCATTAGATCTACTGTCTGGGCTTCCCCTTATCTGTCGCTGGAATCAAGCCGACAAAACCTGAAAACAGGATGACAATTCTGCATTGCTTTTATTTCACCTCATTATTTTTTCTCCTTTATTTCTCTGCAAAACCTTCGGGGTTCTACTTTACAATTCTACTTTATACTCTCACCTTCCTCATTCATTGGATATGCTGTCCTCTCATCGACCTCATCCTTAACTTCTCTCTCTCATAAGGCCTTCTCACATTTTGACTTCCCGTGCTTGACTTCGTCTCTGATCCACTCATTAGTGATGAACGCCGCTCTCTCTCACCCGTCTCTGTGCTGCGCGTATGGATTTCGATAGCCGTGACAAAGAGCTCAGCTAGTACACCCACTCGCAGCCTGAAACCCGTTTACACCCACCCAACCTGCAAATCAAACACATCCACATGTGTGCGCGCATACACCGACACTCAGAAACAAATGCTGGTCTCTGCAGTGCTTCTAGCTCATCTGCAGTCCTTTATGTTTTTGAGTTTACAAAGAGAGATGGACAGCACAGCTCTGTGGTTTATGAGCCTCGTTCATGCTGTCATTAGTCAACATTAGACAATTGATGATTCGTCTGATGTTCTTCTCTTTTCATTTAACACCTTGGCATTTCCGTATAATACTGTCCTGAGGGGAGGGGAGGGAAGGGAAGGGAAGGGAAGGGAAGGGAAGGGAAGGGAAGGGAAGGGAAGGGAAGGGAAGGGAAGGGAAGGGAAGGGAAGGGAAGGGAAGGGAAGGGAAGGGAAGAGAAGAGAAGAGAAGAGAAGAGAAGAGAAGAGAAGAGAAGAGAAGAGAAGAGAAGAGAAGAGAAGAGAAGAGAAAAGAAGAGAAGAGAAGAGAAGAGAAGACACCCTTCACTCATTACAGTGACTTATTCATTCTCCATTTAAGTTTCTGCTCATCACTCATTCCCTTCAGCGAATCAAGAGAGGGCAGGAACAGAACAGAGGTACGGAGGGGGAGGAAAGATAGAAAATGAGCTGTGGAGCAACTACGCCGCAAACTAATGAGAGACCGCAGGGGGGTAAAGAGGGAAAGACACTTGAGAGAAAGTGAGAAAATGAGCAATGGGGAAATGACCGGATGAGTATCATAACAATGGAAGGATGAAGATAGAATGAAGGACAATAGAGAGAGCAGATGAGGCTGATGCACATGGCAGGACCCACAATAGAATTTAAGAGACATAATTATGCCGTAATGGTGAACTGTGCACACGCTTGCACTGGAGAGGACGGCAACATACAGTTCACTTATCACTCAATATACATGCATACAAGTAATCGCACTAGCTCAGCAGAAGCTCAAGCTACAGGTTGCAATAATAACCGCAGTTGTTCGACATAATGTTCTGTAATATTAAACCTAAGATCATATATCATTTCCTCCTACAACCACAAGGAAATGTGGTCGTGTATACATCTAAACTGTGTAAATTTCATGTAAAAACTGTTTTGCATCTTTGATGCTTAAAGTCTCTTTCATTTTATCATTATGCAAGGCTCTTTATGATAGCTCTGTTTGCCAAATCCCGCACAGCCCGTGCAGAATGACTCATATGCATCATCCACATACTTTATTTTTTTCTAAAAATTGAGCCATCGTGCTGAACACGTCCCCTGGCAGCCACAAACAATGGCATACACTGAGGGAATGAGTCATTAACGCAACACACACACAAGCCAAAAACAAGCTATAACTATTAATTGAAATAGTCACGTAGGTTTTAATGACACGCGGTTGCGTTTTAAGACTTTTTTGTAAGAAAATATGCAAGTTTAAAACTCCATATTAGTTTAGAGACCCTGATGCAACTCATGGGCATGACGTAAGAAAACAGACACAAATACAAACACACCCTATACAGTAGCAGTTTAGTCAGGTGCAGGTCCCACTCAAACCCAAATGCTGCAGTCCATTAGTCTGACAAAATCCCCAGGAAATAAGCTCTTGAATTCATCATGCACTTAAATAACCATTAAATCATCACCTTACCTTGAATCTGCCATCAGAGGCTCTCAGAACTGAGTAAACACAGCAGTGCTGCATGAAACGACTGGTTCAACACGAGTGAGGAGAGAGAACCGCTCAGAGAAACAGAGGGAGAGAGAGAGAGAGAGAGAGAGAGAGAGAGAGAGAGGGAGGGAGAACAAAACAGTGGAGGGAGGGAAAAGGATGAGAGAATGTGAACGAATCATGAGGAGAGAGAGGTGTATAAGAATGCAGGTAGTAGTTGTAGTAGTTGCTATGGCATTTAATACACTCTGTGATGGGCTTGTGAGAGAGTGCGGATTATTCCTCAGATGTAAAATTAAACAGAGCCACAAAAGCCAACCTTACAGAAGATTTATGGCACAGGCGTACTCACAAGGCTATAGAAAGGCATACGCTTAATAGCTCGGGGGCAGAAAGCACCTCTATTGAATTTTTCGATTTAAACGCATTTAAAATTCAACAGATTTATGGCAGCTTATAAGGCCCTTCTATCTGATGCTACTACTTTGGTTCTGTGTTAATTAGGGACGCACTGGTATTAGGTAATAATTATTTTAGTCATGCTATGGCCAATGGTAAATGCCTGATATTCAAATTCTGCATTATTTTGTCTTATTAAATTAAAGCTACAATTTGTAAGATTTTTGTAATAAAATATCCAAAAATCATTTGCACAGTGTGATATATTTCCTGTAGAGAAATTACTATTTTAAATAATGGCTCGTCCATGTTCACTTGTCGCCTGTCAATGACGTAATATCCGCGTTATCCCTAAACAGCGCTGCGTTACCTCACAAGTTTCATTCGTCTAATAAACTGACCTGCATGAGTAGTAATTCTGCACTTGCGTGTAGTTCGGAAATGTTTTCCTTTATATCCGCGGGACTCGCTGATATTTTCTCTCATTAGCAATCGCGTCCTGCTTCATACCACAGTCATGTTAAAAACATCAATGTATTTACTCATCCATAAACATTAATAGATAAGTCATGCGTCATCAACCTACGCCTAGAGGTTAGCGACCCCTAGCGGCGGAAAAAAAACATAGTAGCTTTAAAACACTCAACATTTAAATCAATCATTTTAAATGCTACCTACAAGTGAATTTAGGTATCACAAAATTATAATGTACAGTATGTAAATGGTTAATCATTTTGAGATTGGCTAAAGATTTTATTTAATAGTGTTAGCAAATAAGTGTTTTTAAAGATTAACTTTAAATGAGTGTGCACAATGAAATATCCAATGTCGGTCGATATTAGATATCGATGAATTAAAAGAAAAAATTCAAATATCAGCTAATGGTGCCATTATATTATGCATTCCAAGAGTTAATAACATGCAGCATCATAGCAGCCAGTCATGGCAGAATATGCTATACATTTATATTTGCCATTTTTATTTATAATTTCATATTTAAAAAATTAATTTTATAACATTATTTTGGCAATTGCAATTTCTGTATTAATGCATTTTCTTTTTTTAAATGTATTTATGTAGTGTTTTTTTACAATACATATTGTTTCAATTATGATGTTGTTTATAATGTTTATAATATCTTAATAGTCGCATTTAGCAGATTACAGCTGGATAATATAGTTTACATCCTGTGACAAGCACACTGTAAAAAAAATTTAAGTACAATCAACTTGATGTTTAAGTCATTTTAACTTAAATTACATTAAACTTGAAATGAGTTAAAATTAGTTGACTATAAAAAGTTGAAAATTGCTTAAATAGATTTTTTTACATTGCAATCGAGCGAATTAAATATGAAATATAGTATATATCACGCATATATATACTGTATGAGTACTTATATCCAAGTAAGTATATACATAAGTATATATCCAACTTTCTATAAAGAGTTGGGCGATATTAGTTACACTTAGAAAATAGAAAAAATGATGTCGCCTCTCTGCAGCATCAAACAGTCTGTGTAAATGCATCTTCTGCAAAAGAAACAAACAATTCAGAGCTCAAGTTCTCACAGTAAGCCATGCAATACAATGAGAACATGGATCTGTTCAAAGAGGGAGATTCCACTCAGATGTTCCACAGTAGTTTCTTCACATGCAGACACATGTGCCTCACTGGCCAGCATTATAACAGCATGTGGTCAATGCAGTCAGCCACCGCTGGGGTCCAGTCAGATCAATGTCCACACACACACACACACACATACACACACACATCTGCACGTACTGGAGGAACATCAATAATCTGGATTCACGAGCAGTGCGTCATAAATATGAACCATAACTAATGAGTTTTCTAAAAACATTACAACCTAGGCAAGAAAATCGAATCAACCCCGATCCTCGCTCACCCTGCAATCTTCCACTAAAAGAGCCTGTTGATCATTACCTGGTTCTTTCATTTGTCAGTTTGTTTAGAGCTCTTGTCTCCATCTCCTTCAATCTCTTGGCAGTTTAGTGTTTGAGAGCCATTGCGCCTTCTAATTGGTTCACTTTCTGGGGTTGCCTTGGTAACCCTCTTTGGAAATGTTCTTTGGACTTCTGCCATAAGGTTTGGTTGGATGAACATATGTATATATAGCATAAACCCGAAAATGACAGCAATTTCACACAAGGTTTCACATTTTATCAACCTGTTCTTTTCCCTGCAATGATATGACCAGATTTTATAGGATTTAAAAATTAGCATATGGCACTGCAATGTTTGACAGCCAGCTAGAGGTGTGACTTCCCTCTGAAAAGAAATCCATCAGCTTGTAGTTTAATTCAAGTGTATATGCCAACAAACCCAATGTAAGATGGGCTGTAGACATGTTAGCAAAGAAAAGAAAGTGTTAGTTTAATCAATAAAATATATATTTTACAATATTGTATGCTATCTATTATACCATTAGTATATTATACCATATATTTAATATACTATAATAATTACATTACAATATACAAAATATTTTTAAAAGAAAGCATATTTTTTTACTCTAGCTTTTAACTCGCAAGTGATGTTATGAAGTATTTGTATTATGTTTTCTTATTTTAAATTGACATCTTGTGTTGTGTATTTTATGGTTACTAATTGTATTCATATTATATACAAATAATGTTTTTTTGTTTATTCATGTTTATTTGCATTAATGTGAATACAAATATATTAATAAATTGTTTAAATTATAAATGTAAATAATTTATATTTGTTTATGAATATTTAATATGTAAATATATATCATTCAATATAATATTTATTTAATATATTATTAATTAAAAAGTAAATATTAATTTTTAAATAAAAAAATGCATTATTTTGATGCATATTATAAATAAATAAATAATAAATAGGTTACTTTAATTATATAATATAAATTAAAATGTATAAATTATAACAGTAAATGACTACAATTAAATTAATGTGCTTATTGTAATGGATTTATTTTGTTAATTAACTGAATTTCTTGTATGAAAGGTGCTATACAAATAAAGTTTATTATTATCATTATTATTATTATTATTAAAATAGGATAAATGAAAGGTGATAAAGGTGCATAAAATGCATCTTAATAACCATCACCAAATATCTTAGTAAACAATCCCAAGGTCACTTTATTGTGAAATTGTTGTGACACTGGTCTGCGATGCATTAAAACAATATTTAGTTTCATGCATTCTTTTTTGGACTCTGAGATCAGATGTCCCCGATCTGCTCATAAAAGCAATCTGATCTAGAGCAGTGATCAGAAACTGATAATATAAATCACCAAGGAAAAGAGAGCTTACCTATGTAAGACCAGAACACCAGAACTCTCTGAATTGATGAGTGTAAATGTTGAATTGATGCTAAAACAACCCTGTTATTTGCTTTGAACTGTGCTGCTGGTCTGACTGGTGCAGCAAGGACTTGTGAACTTTAATATTATATAAGCGCGCACACACACACACAAACATACAAGAAAAACAGGCCTGCAGCATACAATCCTACCCTAAAAATAATTTGCTTGTTTATGTAAAGCAACATCGGGCCAGATTACCCTGGTGGCACCTCTAATGTTGATCACAATTCTGATCAGACATTGCAGGCGACAGCTGACCCACTCAGGCGGAATTAGGGAATGAACCAGTCTGTGTTAAGTCTTCTGTCCACACCCATCTGTGGTGATAGTGAAAACGCGAAACTCAATACCGTAATTACTGTGATTCCCCTGGCGTGACACAGCTGTCCGCTCCTGTGCTGTTTCTGCTGACAAACATCCATTAGCTGCTGATGTCTGATGTCTCCGAGGCCTTGATACAAAAGCCTTGTTCAATTATTTTGAGAACATTTTTTTAAAACTAACAGCTCAATAAAATCTTGAACTACAGAGTCAACATAAGTGATCTGCTAATGGGGCCAACAAGGGACATCCATCCAGCAGTCTGTCAGACTCCTAATGTTTCACTAAAGTGACAGTATACGTGAGTTGAGCAATAATCATCCAGAGAAGATACAAAGCTGAACACCATGAACTGATCCATATTAATGCACATTGTAAATGAGTAAACTATACTTCACTCGGGAGGGTAACATCTATTGCTTGGATGCAGGCAAATAGAAGTCTGAAGTTTTCCTTTCTCATAGAAACAGGCTGGCTAAAAACAACAAAGGTTAAAATGTGAAATCATTTATGTGTATTTTGGGTGCATTACAAAATCGTATTAACTGACCACAAAACAACGCATTCAAATATCTTGTTCAGGGATAGCCATATATGAAACATACCCCTCTATATACAGTTGTAATCGAAATTATACAACCCCTGTTGAAAATCATGTTTAATGGCAAACTTTACAGACTTTCAGCTGTTTGCAATGAACAAATCAAACAAAAGTAATTGAAATAGCTCAACACAACAAGTATTTCTACAAATTCAACTGAAAATGCAACTTTTAATGACTTCGGAAGTCTCAAAATTATTCAACCCCTGAATAAAATCCTTCACAACAGCACAAATCTGCAAAACAGGTGTTGTCTCAAGCACGCCTGATGCAACTAATCAAGGGCTTAATTAGTTGCACCAGGTGTGCTTGAGCCAGAACACATTAAAGGGATAGTTGCACCCAAAAATGAAAATTACCCCATGATTTACTCACCCTCAAGCCATAGGTGTATGACATTCTTCTTTCAGAAGAATACAATCAGAGTTATTTTAAAAAATGTCCTGGCTCTTCCAAGCTTTATAATGGCAGTGAATGGCCGTTTCTGTTTTGAAGTCCATCAACGTGCATCCATCCATGATAAAAGTGCTACACACGGCTCTGGGGGGTTAATAAAGGCCTTCTGAAGAAAGTGTAAGGCCGTTCGTGTAAGAAAAATATCCATATTTAAAACTTTATCGACTAAAATAACTAGCTTCTGGCAGACAGTACGCATTGATTTACGGCGAAAGAGTAACCCTTGAGCTGACGCACAATGTAATGACGAACGCGGAATTGCAGAGGATAGAGCAAAACAAAACACCAGTCACGAATTAGAAGTCTAAAACGTCAATTCTAAGAGAAATGTTGGAGGAGCTTGAGTTTGTTGCCCAGCCCTGTTTGTTTGAAACACGAGAGGCATCTAAACTTACGATACTCCTACATCCTACATGGGCTAAGATTCCTCAGAAACGCTGCCAGAAGCTGGTGTCTGGTTATACATCTTGTTTGCAGCAGGTCATAACAGCAAAAGGGTGTTCTACTAAGTACTAAAGATGCTTGCCATGAAGGGATTGAAAAATTTTGAGACTGGTCATTAAAAGTTGCATTTTCAATTGAATTTGGGGAAACCTCTTAAAACATTTGTTCTGGTGAGCTATTTAAGGCCTTGTCCACACGGACACGGGTATTTTTATAACCAGAGTTTTTCCTACAGCGTTTTTAAAAAAAATCCCATCCACACATGCTCGGTCTCCGTCTACATGAAAACGCAAAAACACGTATCAAGCGCAGTCAAGAGCATGCCACGCCAGCAGGCGGCGATATAAACCTTAACCGTAAAGCCACGTTGGCCAATCAGAAGCGCAAATCTGACGTCAAACACAGCGGATAACGGCGCACGCTCTGACGTCGCAAGGCAAAAACCCCGGTTTCACTGTCTACACGACAACACTGTAACCGGCGTTTCTCACCCTGGCAGGGGTTTTCAAAAATGTTCGGTTTCAGTGCGTTTTCGTGTGGACGAACGGCCGAACCGCGTAAAAAAAAAGTCACGGTTATAAAAATACCCGTGTCCGTGTGGACAGGGCGCCAGGTTTATATCGCCGCCTGCTGGCGTGGCATGCTCTTGACCGCGCTTGATTGCGTGTTTTTGCGTTTTCATGTAGACGGAGACCGAGCATGTGTGGACGGGATTTTTTTTTAAAACGCTGTAGGAAAAACTCTGGTTATAAAAATACCCGTGTCCGTGTGGACAAGGCCTAAATTACTTTTGTTTGATTTGTTCATTGCAAACAGCTGAAAGTCTGTACATTTTGCCATTAAACCTGATTTGCAATGGGGGCTGAATAATTTCGATTACAACTGTATATAAACTACTGTTCAAAAGTTTAGATCTGTACGTTTTTTAAATGTTTTTGAAAGTCTCTCATGCTCACCAAGGTTGCAAGGTTTCATTTGATCAAAAATAAAATTAAAAGTAATATTGTGCAATATTATTACAATTTAAAATAACTGTTTTCTATTTTAATACATTTTAAAATTTAGTTTATTCCTGTGTTGGCAAAGCTGAATTTTCAGCATCATTACTCCAGTCTGATCCTTCAGAAATCATTCTAATATGCCGATTTATTATAAATGTTGGAAACAGTTGAGATGCTTAATTTTGGGGGGGAATTTGTGATACTTTTTTCAGGATTCATGAATACAATTTTTAAAAGAACAGCATTTATTCAGAATAGAAATCTTTTCTAACAATAGAAATCTTTTAATCTATTAATTACCTTTAAAAAAAGACAGAAAAAAATGACTGATCCCAAACTTTTAAACGGTAGTATTATTACAAAAGATTTCAATTTTAAATAAATGCTGTTCTTTTTTAACTTTTTATTCATCAAAGAATCTTGAAAAAAATTACAAGTTATAAAAAATTATTAAGCAGTAAAACTGTTTCCAACATTGATAATAAATCAGCATATTATAATTATTTCTGAAGGATCATTTTTTTACTGACAATTATTGCATTTGTTTTTACATTTTACTAATTTACAGAAATATGGTTACAATACAATGAGCCATCCTTTAATACATGTGGTTATCTAATGCAACAATCACAGTGACTGTGCAGGAGTTATGGCTACAAGATGAGACGTATGTTGCTGCAACTAGATGCCATTGTCAAGTGAAGTGTTGACTGTTTTTCACCACAACAACACAAGGCAATATGAATGTTGTACTGTTAGAAAACAAGAGCATTTTAGCGAGAAGATTTATTTACGACACCTGTTAAGTTTCGGTTCTACTTTCGGTTCAGAGTAAGTGAAATCGACAACCCCAACACAGTAACCCAGTCATCTCTCTCTAGTAGCCTATAGTCTAACTATGGACACTGAAGAACTGATTCTGTGTACTCACTGGTGAGTGTTTTACAATGTATTGTAAACATAATATCGCATAGAGATTTAAGATCGTCTAGTTATGTTCATTGCCAATGCAAACAAATCGTGTTCGTCGAGTTTTAGACGATCCTATTATCATGACAAATTTCTCTCTGTCAACAGTAGCAACAGCATTAAAAAAAAAAAAAAACATTCTACTTTAGTACACAACAATAATGACTTTTTCTTTATGGTGTTGATATTATAACTGCGGCCTATATAATTTTAACAAAGTGAAACTATTTCCATGGGGGCCAGCTATGGCTGACAGGACAGTTTACGTTCTATAAAATTGTGAATTTTAAAACTATAGAGTAGACGCATTTCATTTGCTTTGGTGATTTGCTGAATCATTCATTTTGAACAGGATTGATTATAGTGAATAATTGTAGGCTAACACTAGGCTACTTGTGACCTAAACACTTAATTTAGGCTGTTAGCTATTAACTTGATTTAGCCTAGTTCACCCAAACATTCTGGCATCATACTCACCCTCATGTCCTTCTAAAACCGTAGGACGTTCTTTCTTCCGTGGATCACAACATGTGGATTTGGAAAGGTATCCAACGTGTCTGGACGTGAAGCTTCTATGAAAAAAATAACACAAACGCATAATAGCCTATGCTACTTATCATATAAGTAGGCTATGACTCATGCTCCATTCAAATCTCATAAAGCTATATGATAGCTTTATGTGAGAAATGAGCCGTTTTAAGTTATTTACAACTCTAAACCTAGTGAGCTGTGACTGGTTCATTGCGTCAGTGAGTGTTGAACTAAAGAATCGGATCATTCTGATTCGCGAACAAATCATTCAGATCCGTTCTCTTTTTATTTAAATAACAAGAAGGGAATACAAAGTGATACAGAAACACTTTAATCTAAAACATTAAAACAATTTAAAAAAAATCTGCATTTTATTTCAAAAATCAATCATACATCACATCAATTATCCTTTCCCATTCAGTCCCGTTCAGACCTGGTTCAGACATCTATTATGATTCAGACCTTCTTTCTTTTTTTAACTCGATCAACCGATTCATTCATCTGACTCAAAAGAATGATTCATTCACGAAATGAAGGCCCCCCATGCATAGTTTTTGACACCCCAAGTCGCCATTCACTTTCATTATTATATATATATTTTTTTTTTAAGTGCTTAGGAGTGTTTTTGTGTTCCTCAGAAGAAAGTCATACAGGTTTGGAACAACATGCTGGTGTGTAAATAATGGCAGCATTTTTGGGTAAACTGTTCCTTTAACTCTAGAATGCATAAAGAGGGTCAAATTGACCCACCATGCTTCAGTTGATTAAATATTTTATCAATGAAAACATTTGTTTGTTTGATATTCCATGAATTCTTCTAAAACTTGTTTCTGACCCTCATCAATGTAATTTTCCTATATCTTGGTCATATGGGGAACTTTGACTCAACACAGTATTTTTGGATACATTTTTGTCAATAATAATATACTCAAACAGTATGCGATTTAAGATGCAGTAGACGAGTAGAGAAAAGCTACAGGAAAGGACAGCTGTCCAAACAAATGAAGATGTACAAACTCTGCCTAAAAGTTATGCTTAGAAAGGTGCCAATCTTATGTGAAATGTTCTGCCTTTGTCAGCTAATTTAATTTCCACATGCTCTGTGAGAAATGTGGCGATATATACTTTACAGTAGATCTATATGAGTTTGTTTTAAAAAATAGTACAACTGCATTTTTTCTAATCATCTTTTGTAATATATTTACAAAGAACAAAGTGGACAAATAAGCATGTTTGATATATTAAAACATTTGAGTATCATCAATTATTTTTAATTCATTCATTAATAAGACTTATTTTTGAAGAAAACCCTTCATTCCAATATGGGTCATTTTGACCCACTTTATCCATTTGTTGTTGGTTTTTTTGGTTCATGCATTCTAGGGTTAAGAAAACATGTACAATCCCAACGTTTCCATCCTCCAGTCTCTGTAAAGAGTCTCTTTTAATGTTTTTATGCAGCAATAAAGAGGTGGCAAAGGCAAACTATGACCTCCATGAACCACACTGTAAGAGGTTTCTGTGTAAATGCCCTGACTGCAATGACACTATCCCTCGAGATCAGCTGGAGGAGCATAAAACCGAACAGCACGCACAGGTCATAACCACACCACTCAACACCGCTTAACATTCTGATCTATGCTCCTCTTTACAAGCTCTTAGCCCTGTTTGTCACACACACACAAAACAAGATTTTTGATGCATTTTCCTACTGAACGTTTTCCACTTGTGTTGCTTTTTACTCATCATTGCAATCTCCCACCTCTAAAATACTGTTGGTGGTCTCATTTTCATCATGTCTCACAGGTAAAATGTAAGATGTGCAATAAAAAGATGGAGCGAAGGCATTTGTTGGACCACGAGGTGAATATTTCATCTTACATCTATTTAAGCTGATGAGCTCCGGGTGTTTTTTTTTTCACGTATTCCTTTGTTGTTTCTGTCTTTCAGAAAGACGAGTGCCCTGAAAGGCCTCAGATCTGTGAGTTTTGTCAGCTCGAGCTTCCTCTGAGCAACCTGAAAGAGCACAGAGTGTCCTGTGGGAGTCGGACCGAGCTCTGCTCCGACTGTGGCCGGTATGTCAAACTGATGGACCAGCTTGATCACGCTCAGATCTGCTCAACTACCACTCCAACAACATCAAAGGACCTTGTCCCTGAAGATGATGCATCTGAGACTGACGGTTTGTTCATCATGACACAATCAGTTTTAAACATTATGGATATGTTATAGATATAGTATTGCCAAGTTCTGGGTATTTTCATTGTAAAATACTGATTTAGCATATCTGTTATCTCCAGAGCCGACCATGTTGCAATGTCAGAATTGTCTGAGATACATTTCCTCAGACAAACTGAAGGATCACCGGGTAAAATAAGGAAATAAATAAGATATTACAGAAATATATTTCATATATTTATGTACAGTAATTATGAAAATCTCTTTTTTAACGCAGCAAATCTTTTATTATTCCCTTTGACTAGCTGGGTTGCAACCAGATTTTACAGAATGCAGACTACGAGGATGATGACTCGGATGAAAATTTCGAAGCTGGAAATGCCAGTGCTCCAGGCGCTGCAGATTTCTCCTTTTCAACATTGCAAAAGACAAAGAGAGACAAACACATTGACATGGACCTGGATAAGATAAGCAGCTGTCCGCTCTGTCATCTGGCTCTTCCTGTAAAGACACTCGAGTGGCATGAGGTACTAGTCACTGTGTGGTACATAATGATATTTTAAACTTGTGCGGCCTGAACAACAGTCAACAATCTGAACAGTCATTTTGTTGTTGATTTGATAAATACTTTGGATTAGTACATTATACCAAAATGAATACACTACCGTTGATAAGTTTGGGTCATTTAAGATTTTTTGAAAGAAGTCTCTTGCTCACTAAGGCTGCATTTATTTGATTAAAATACAGTAAAAAACAGTAATATCATGAAATATTATTACAATTTAAAATAACTGTTTTCTATTTTATTATATTTCAAAATGTGTAATCCTCCGCTGGCAAAGCTGAATTTTCAGCATCATTACTCCAGTATTCAGTGTCACACGATACATTTTATATACATCTTTTTTTTTTAGAAAAGGGACCCCAAACTTTTCAACAATACTGTAAATGATGTACATTTGAGCCTCTACTGTTATTCTACTCTAATATAATATACAATATTTACTGATGATTAATTATATATTTATATAGGTATTTATATATATAATGTTTTTTTTAAAGAAAAAATGTGAATTATACAAACATCTAAACCTGGCATGATGGCTGGAGAAAGCTAAGCTAAATGTGTAAGTATACAAATAATACATTATGTATCACCAGTATAACTTTGCAATGCAACTGATGCCATCCATGAATTGTAATAAATGTATGATTTATCTTACAGGGTTGCTGGAAACTGCAAACTCATCAGTCATCACAAATAATAATAAAGAAAATTTAGTTGTGGAAATAACATACTGAAGTATTTTGAAGATACAGTAACTAAAAAAAAAAGTTTACAATGCTTCTGTTGTCTGATTTTAATTTGATAATGACACTTTAAAAAGTGACTTATTCGGCCCAGTAAAGCCAAAATAATGCAAAAAAATTTGCGTTGAGTGCAGGTACTTTATGTTTATACTTTATTTTCTGACTACTGACTTTTAACCCTTTTTATGATTATTATTTGTTTAAAACGTCCTGCATGTTAAATCTGGATTAACCTTGTGTAGTAAAAACTAAAGATAACATAAGGCAACCAAACTATTTGTATGAAGTGCATGAAAAGAATAGATTTTGTGCACAATTCTAGACTAAGTTATTTCTCTATATGCTACCATCCGCATACCTTTGTATGAAATGCCTTGAGGATCCAGCTCTACCAGATGAAGTTTATGAAAATCAGGAGAAATGGGAAAGACCACGAGATGGCAGTTTCAGTCAGGAGGGCCTTTTCTTAATATTCCTATCATATCTTACTATATCTTTTAATAATTATTACTTAATTGATGTATTTAACTGATGTTAAATATATTTATAAAAATGTCTTTTAATGGTCTATTTGTCCATTTGTAAATTGATTTCTCCCCCCCCCCACTTGGCAATAAAAGTGCAACAGTGACATCTAGTGGGCATTTTCGTATTCCTTCGTGAGAAACCAGTGTTGTTGAGAGTGTAGATTCAAGAGTAGGCATAATCGTTGTTTAGTCAAAATCTCATAAGCAACTTCAACTGTTTTTTCCCCTTCATCTGTTAACAAAACAGATTATACAAAGTAGATTATATAAATAACTTTAAGCTTTATAAAGCTTCCACTGTTTAATTTAACAGGTTAAATTAAAAAATGTTAATGGACTATATGAACCCTTTTCACAGACCGCGAGGACACTTTCCCAGTTATCAACATCGCAAATCAATTCGTATTCAAATGTTTCATATTCAGACATCCCACTCAGTGCTGGGTAACTTGACTACATGTAATCTGGATTACATAATCAGATTCCAAAAAGTAATATTACGCATTCATATATGAATATATAATCTATTCATATAACAGATGCTCTCTATTATATGAATATATAAGAATATGCATAATCAGACTACAGTTACTTTTTTATTGATTACATATTATTCACAGAATGGCAGTAAATCAATCACAATTTATTGATTCTCCCTTTCATGTTTTACATTTTCCTTTCTAAAAAAGAAAATCATTCAGAAAGTCCTCTAGTTTTAGGAAATTGCATGTATTGCTGTCTTTGGAAGGCATTTTTATTATAATTTTCCATTTTTATGATTTATTTAATTATTAGCTTTTCATTTAACTCACGAACCCCCTGCAGTTCAACGTTATGAATGAGGTAGGTCAAAAGTAATCAAAAAGTAATCAGATTACATTAAATGTGCAATTAGATTACGTCGCTAACTACAATTTCTGTCATGTAATTTGGAATAAGTAACAGATTACAATCAGTGGCGGTTTAAGACTCTTTGGTGCCCCTGCACTGACACCTAGAGTAAAACATTACTCTATTAAAGGGATAGTTCACCCAAAAATGAAAATTCTGTCAGTAATTACTCACCCTCATGTTGTTCCAACCTCGTAAGACTTTCGTTCATCTTCGGAACACAAATTAAGATATTTTTGATGAGATCTGAGAGCTGTCTCGCTCCTTCATAGGATGCTAGGTAATTGATATCTGCCAGCCCAGAAAAGTTAGTAGAGACATTGTTACAGTAGTCCAAGTGACTACAGTGGCTCAACCTTAAGTTTATCAAGCGACAAGAATACTTTTTGTGTATAGCACAAATAAAATTACATATGGTAGCCAAAACCAATTTTCCCACTTTTCCTGATTACCTGTCACACTTAATCGGAAGGAGCAAAACACAATACTGATTTTTAAAGTAATTTCAAATTATACATTTTATTTTCATCTTTGACATTGGGTTTTAAAGTAGGAGACATCTTTTGACAGTGTGCTGACTTTTCATTTCTGGGAGATCAAACACAGGTCCATAGGAGCTACATCTAAGATAATGTGCCTTCAATCACTATTCAAAATCGCATCTGGAGAACAAAAAAAAACACACTAACGAGTCTTTGGAAAGTCAAGTGAAGAGAAACTACTAATAACAGATAATGCACATTGGCTAAAAGATTAAAACATTTACAGCAGGTCTGTCAAGCAATGCTTGAGCCAGAAACTGATTTAAAAGAATTTCAGAAAAACAAACCCAAATAAAGAAGACTGTAAAATCAGATTAGATAAATTAAAACCACCCAACTTCATGGCCACTTCGCAATATGTTAAAAAGCACCACAAGTATAATTATCTTAAATTACCAGTCAATTTAAATACATTTTGCCTATTATATTACCTGTATAACAGCACATAATTGGTCCAAACAGTCTATGAGACCCAGTCATCTACTGAAAATATCATTCAGTACATATGAGGAACTCTACAAAGAACCTATTTCAGCTCCCAATGCTTCTCATTTTGGTTATTAGGTTATAAACAGGGAAAACTTTTTAGTCCTGTCAGCTCTGTAACTCAATATATAAGATATTTAAAGATTGCCATATACTCTAGTGTCACAATATCCTCAGCTTATTGTATTTTCTGTGCTATTAGCATTCACCGCTTATGTAACTTGCTCCCAGTTGTAGCAGTCGATAGCGTTGCGGTGTTCAGAAGCTATGGATGTCCGTTGAACTTGTCCTGCAGGAGTGTCAAGGCGTTGGAGGAGAAGTCACGTAGGACGTGGAGTGTTTCACGCTGCAGTTGTAAGGTGTCACGTGAATACTGCTGCTGGGTGTGGACTAATTTCTGCACTGACTCCGCAAGCGACTCCAGCGAGCGAGACAGCGACCCTATCAGCAGTGTGGTGCCCTGCTGTTCCTGCAGGCTGAGTGAGGCACTCTGGGATAGACGTTCCTGCAGACTGCGGGGTTCCACGGAAGCAGGTTGGGGAGGGATTCGAACAGGAGCTGAACGTGATGATGAGGCGGCCCCAGAAGGTGCAATAAATGTTGAGGTCCTGGCAGCTGAAGGCCCGTTAAATGTGTTGTGATTAGGTTTTTCTCGAACTTGGTTCTTCTCAGCAATGGGACGGCTGAGGAATCCAGGGATAACAACAGGATTCTGATTTGGTTGGTTTCCTGTTTCAATAAACTGCATGTTACCACCTGGAAGGAACAGAAATATGTTCATGCTAATATAAGCATTAAAATAGAAACCGTTTTTTATTTGGATATGCAAAACATCAAGTACCAAAAAGAGTGTACAGGATAATGCTGTTCACAATGCACCATTTTCACAAAAAAAGTTTATGTTATGTGGTGTGACCAATTTATTTATTTATTAACAATAATATTCATTTTTCCCCTTATACATGAAAAACATATAAGATGACCAAGACCTGACATTATTTATCTACAATAAACATGAACATTATTATTTTTTACATTCATTTTTTAATGCAATACATTTTTCCCCCCAAAAAGGAAAAACAAATATTTCAATTGTCTTTCTTTTTTTCTTCAAATATAATATATATATAAATAAAAAATCATCATGTTTTTAGCGAATTGTGAATAAAATGTGTCCATGTGAATTCACCATGTGAATTTTATTCACATGGTGAATAAAAGTGTTTCAATTAAAAACCTGCTCATCGTAGAAGAGATGTATTTCACTTTATGTACGAACTGCATTTTTTATGGATTTTTAAAACATATGGCAAGTAGCTCTGCATTATTACTTACCTTCCTTTTCTGACGCGCCAGTCTGGAGGTCTATAAGAGGCACTGCTGAATCTATCAATACAAAAACAAAATTACCAACTTATTATTTAAACATTTAGTAATGAATAACCTTCAAATTACTCACTAAAGAAGGAACTCACCGCTAAACATCATGTGTGTGGGAAGCACCATATCTCCTTTGCTTGGGATACTAGTGAGGAAAGGAGGTGGCATTGGTAAACTAAACGAATGAGGCCCGCCATTTGCCATGTGTGACGAGCTATGTGGGATCTCAGAGAGACCTGGAATGTCTTCGTCTTCGTCATCCATTTGGTCATCAATTGCCAAACTGCTCACATTTTTGTTAAGGTTAGACATCTGAAGGATCTGGTGCACCATGGTTTCTATGGGTGACAGCTCTTGTGCGATGTGGGTAGCCGTGGCTCCCGATGCCCTCATGGCCGCCACCCTCCGTTTGGTGTCGCATTTGAGGTCTGCCCATTTCTTGATGACTTCAATAATTTCTCTGTGACACTCACTGACCTCATTGATACGTGCTGTCAGATCCGCCCAAGTGCGGTTTTTCAGTTCCTTCGAAATGCCCCTGTTGAACTTTCCTGTTGAAGACATGAGTTCATTTAACTAGAATCCTTCATGTATGCAAAGCATCATTTACATACTTTCAAATCGCTGTCAGGTCCTATTGCACTGTGTGATATAAAAATAAAAAGGTATGACTTACCAACTAGAATATGCCGTTTTTTCTGCACCTCGCTGAGCAGAAGTTCAACCTCTTGGAACGTGAACCGTGACTTCCTTTTCTTAAAGCGCATCAAAGCACCTCCGGGCCCTCTGTAAGGGTATGGCAGAAATTCCGACATCCCTCCTCCTTCGAAAACTTTCGCTGTTACCAATCACAAACTAAATCAAACAGGGCTTCTAGACAGCATCCATCAGAAGGTTTCCATGAATTATATGGCTGAAATAATAAATAAAATAATCAAATTATTATTATTATTCATCCAAAAGCAGCATCATTTAACTCATTCATCCTCTTCAACCTGCCTTAAATACAACTAACCTGTTCTTATTTCATTGCACTGTGTGTGTGTGTGTGTATATATATATATATATATATTGTGAAATATCATTACAATTTAAAATAATGATTTTCTATTTAAATTTACTTTAAAATATCATTTATTTCTGTGATGCAAAACTGAATTTTCAGCGTCATTACTCCAGTCTTCAGTGTCACATGATCCTTCAGAAATCATTGTAATATGCTGACTTGATGCTAAAAAGAACAGCATTTACTCAAAATAGAAACTGTTTCTAACAATATAAATCTTTACTATCACTTTTTATAAATGTAACACATCCTTGCAGAGTAAAAGTATTCATTTCTTTCAAAAAAAGAAAGGACAAAAAAATGACGACCCCAAACTTTTGAAAGGTAGAGTATATTGTTACAAAAGATTCCTATTTTGAATAAATGCTGTTTTTTCGGTCTTTTTATTCATCAAAGAATCCTGAAAAACAGTCTCACAGGTTATAAAAAAAATTTAACCAGCACAACTGTTTCCAACGTTGATAAATCATTAGAATTGTTTCACTGAAGACTGGAGTAATGGCTGATGAAAATGCAGCTTTGCATCACAGAAATATATATATATAATATATATATATATATATATATGTGTGTGTGTGTGTGTGTGTGTGTGTGTGTGTGTGTGTGTGTGTCAATTTACTCTGATTAATAATGTGATGACTGCTGCTTGTGTTCTGCTCTTTAAAAGGACAGAACAGCCACAGACAGAGATTATTTGGGAAAAGCACAGATCCACATTTTTCTAGGATCCTTTTACTTTAAATTAACTGTTACGACTAATTGCGGCGTGATCTCACACCGCCTCGCCGGTGTGCCCATATGCTTCCTGCTTCTTTGTTGTTGTCCTGCCTAATCGTCAGAGAGCAATAGGAACAGAGAGAATCGAGCGAACGCCATCACGGAAACACGGCGTGTATCTCAAGCGTTCAAATCTGCCATATCTGAAATATCTCGCGTACAGTATTCGCTCATACACGTAAAGATACAATCCATTTTCGTAAAAAGCAAACATTCGTCCAGGAAACGCAAACGGATTTGTATTTTGTTTGTCGCTAGCCTGCCGAGTAGGAAAATGGAGTACGCACGCATTTCGTAGACGTATTTACGAACGAATTTAGCGTCAAATCTAAACTGCGTACATCGGAACGGCGATAAACTCCCTTGCTATTGATATTAGTGATAGATTGGGTGGTAATTACCTACAGTGTGGTCGAATGTGTCCTAGGATTTGTCGGTGTAGTCTTGCCCGATAAACTTCGTAGGCAGTGATCCCCTGCGTCGCGCAGACTCAGCTCTACGTGTTTTTCCCCCTCCACAACGATAGTTCGCCAACATTCTATAGTAATCCTGCCCTGTGCCTGACTGTGTGGAAACATTCCCAACTACACACGAACACCCTGTGGCCCAGTCTAAGCATGTGAATGTGCAACTCACAATTAAATAAACGTAAATTTAAGTTGCATTTTATATATACACATACAAGTTTAATATATCGCGTAAAATATTTGTGGATTTTGTACGCTTCCCCCACCCCATTCTGATAGGCTGTTTAGTAACTTTCGAGGCTATATACGGCGCTCCAACAGTTACTAAAAAACTGAAATATAAAAAAAATTTGATTTCCTTGTCTGATATTAATCAAATATTTAAAGACATAGGTTTGACATAATTTAAAGGCATATAATTTGATAAATGCAAATCATAAGGGGCTATTCTTCCTAGTAAGAAATACTGGGATTAATTTAGGCCTTACATCTGAAGAGATTAAATTAGAAACATTAAATTGTGTTGCAATCCTATTGTCTTTCTTCTGTGGTCCTCAGGTCGTAATCAATGTACTCATTGAGTATTATGCATATCTAGCAGAAGTTTGGAAGGCAACCAAATGAAAATCAATATTTGAGTGTTTGTTTTTAAAAACAAACTAACAAAAAAAACATTATTTAAACAGTTCACTGATGATGTGGCCATGCAATAACACGCCACCATCTTGAGGTTCTTTCTCAGACATGGGGAGTGGCATTGTAATTGCCTGCAGCAACCGGTGGGTGGGAGTAGCGAGAGTTCCTCAAATATGCCTGCATGAGTCTGGAAAAAACTTAAAGGGATAGTTAACTTCAAAATGAAAATTCTGTCATATACTCACCCTCAAGTTGTTTAAATCAATGGGTCCAGTTAACTGTTTGGTTACTGACATTCTTCAAAATATCTTCCTTTGTGTTCAGTAGAACAAAGAAATTCATACAGGTTTGAAACAACTTGAGGGTGAGTAGGCCTATGTGATGACAGAATTTTCATTTTGAAGTGAACATCCCTTTAAGATACGTTGAGATTTGTCTAACGGCTTAAAGGGATAGTTCGCCCCAAAATGAAAATTTGGTAATTTATTCACCTCATGTTTTCCGAACCAAAATTACTTTCTTTCTTCCGTGGATCATAGAAGGAGATTAGTTAGGATAATGTTAGAGACCAAGTAACCATTTTATAAAAGGATAGAATCTCAGTGAATGGTGACTGAGTCTGGCAGTCCCAGAAAAAGAAAAAAAAACTAATTGGAAATAGTGTACATTTTGTTATATTTTTAGTATTATTTTTAATTTAATAAGAATGCAGATAATAAAAAAAAATTAAGGCTATATAAGCTATTTGAGGAACCGCAAGTGGCCCATATTTAGCAGAAAAAAAATGTTTGTCAATCTGGAAAAGCACCCTATTAATTTGGATTTATTTTTTAAAAAAGTTACTCAAAGTAAACAAAGACATGTACCAATACAACTTAAAGACAGTCTGAATAGTGAGCTGTTATCACCCATGACAAGTGTTTTGGAGGCTTAAAAACCAAGTTAGCAGTCTAAAACATTTTATATACAATACATGTTTAAATCACAAGACTACAGTATATTAACATTCATTCCATTTTTCTATAAAATAGAGCTATGTTGTCGGAACATAATAATATGAATAATTTACTATCATATCAGTAGGCAGTTATCCAAATTCCACAAATAGTCATTTAAAAGAAGGATAGCCTATTCATTTGTGTCATTTTGCACATTTTCCCACAGAAGACTGTAAACATGTTTAACAAAGGAAAATCCCATGTTTTTATCTTGATATTAGCTTTGTGGTCCTCTGATTGGCCTCATTGATGCGGGATTCATTGACCATGGCCTGCAAAAAACAGAATCAAAGAACAAAGAATGGTTAATATAAATAGGTTCAGCTGCTCTTTGTATAACAGTGTCTCTGAACCCTTTCCAAACACTGACCTTGCTCTGTATGCGTTCAATCTGGACATTCTGAGTGTCGATTTCATTGCCCATGTCAAGTGCCATGTTTCTGAGGTTGCCAAGGATACTGCCGACCTGGGCCAAGTTTTCCTCCATTTCATCCTCCCTTACATCGTTTGTCACTCTGTCAAGATCGCACACAAATAGTCAGACACACTGTCAACTGACTGTTGATCACTATACTATCCCTCCCCTTGTGGCGACTGTCATGGCAGTCGAGCAAATCCGCACTATTTTTTAAAAATACTACTGTTGTTGTATCACACAATGTAGTTTTAAGAGATTTTTAGACCTCAAATATGTGACTCATAAACACAGCACCTATTTCACAGAAGCGAGCTCCAGGCCATCATCGGCCGTTAAACGCTCATGTGACAACAGCTATATCTCGGCCAGTCCTTCAGGAATTTGCCGCTGGCTCTTATGTAGATAGTGGTTAAACATGAGATATAATTCATTTAGTCTAGAAGAACCACAATAAGCATCATGTTTACCAGAGGTGGACAATAACAAAGTACATTTACTTGAGTACTGTACTTTTAAGTACACTTTTTGAGTATCTGTACTTTACTTGATTATTATTTTTTCTGGAAACTTTTTACTTTAACTTTACTACATTTGAAAGACAAATATCATACTTTTTAATCCACTAAATTTCTGTCAAGGTCCTTTGTAGTACTAACGTCAGTCAGGGGATGATTTTGGTTGCAGGGGTTGCATTCTGGTTGGAAATGAAAGTCGGGTTGACGTCAGAAATTCGACTTCCATTCACATAAATTAGCCTTGTTGACAAGTTTGGGTGAGTAAGGTCAAAATGTATTGGAGTAAAGAGTTCATACTTATTAAAAAATGTAGTCAAGAGTAAAAGTTGCAAATATCTTTGATACTCAGTCAAAATACAATGTAACCAAAAAGATACTTAAGTACAGTAACAAATTACATAGGCCTAGCTACTCTAATCAATAAATGGGAAAACAAAGTAACTTGCGTTATTTGCTCAAAAAAGTAATTCAGATATTTTTTGTAATGCGTTACTTTACTCATATATATATATATAGCCTATATATATATATATATATATACACTGAACAAAATTATAAACACAACACTTTTGTTTTTGCCCCCATTTTTCATGAGCTGAACTCAAAGATCTAATGTTAAGACTTTTTCTATGTACACAAAAGGCCTATTTCTCTCAAATATTGTTCACAAATCGGTCTAAACCTGTGTTAATGAGCACTTCTCCTTGGGTGAATCATGGATTTCTGGGAATGGGTCTGGGAAGAGCATGATTCCATGCCCCCGCTGATACCCGACTCTGAGTGCCTTGTGGGAAGAAGGAGGCGGGAACCGGCGAACGTTCACATACTTTAATAATAAAATAAACAAATACAAAACGAAAGTAAAAGACAGCAGCCCCTCACGGACGACTGCTGTCACATATAATAAAACAAACAAAACACAACATAAGTTCAGGCCTGTTCCTCTCTCTCTCTTCACTGTCGTCGCTCCTCCTTTATGCTTCCGCTCCTCCGTGAGAGATACGAGACAGGTGCGTCGCGCAAGTATCGCTCACCATTAATCACGTCACCGGCCTCGCACCTCGCGGCCTTGTTGCTGCAGCTACGTCACGGCCGTTAAGGCTTTCGGGGTTGCTTAGGTCCATCTACTTTCTGTATGCGCCAAGGGCTCCACCACTATTGACTCTGTCATCATTAGTCATCCCCATGGCCTCGTCAAGGAGATCCCCACCATGTCTTCTCCCTCCTTCGACTTCTTCAAGGCTAGCCTTTCCCGGAGGGGGCGTAGTGTCACAGTTACGTTCTGTTTGTTTTCTTTGCCTGTCTTCTTGCCAGCCTCGTTATTAGTTGCCATTGTTACTCATTTGATTAGTCATTCTGTTCAGCTGGTCGTGTTTAATTACCTTTGTTTGTCTCCTGTATTTAAGGGGCTGTTTACACGACACCGTTTTCAACTAAAAAAGGTACAACTTTTAATGCGTTTTGGCCGTTCGTTTACACAACAGTGTTTTGGGTGCCTGAAAACACTACGTGTAAACAACAAAAACGCGAATCTCAGAAGACGATGGCATCATGCACATATGTATTACGTGTTCAGTCTATATTGTTTCATCGCCATCTAATGGCCTGGCAGCAGAATACAGCGGTTTTAGTTGTTTGCGTGGATCATTTTGAAAATGGTCTTGTATGTACGCGTAAAATTCAAAGGAAAAACTTCTCAGTTTTAAGTATATCCAGTATATCAATTATAAATGTATCCACCAAACCGCTTATTTATATTGAGAAAGAAATGGTAATGTCAAAAGTCCTGGCACCTTCTAATATATCCACCGCTCATGGTCATCTTCTCTCTCTCATCCACCACTCGAGAGGAGGGCTGGCTAGACACCACCCCATCTTGATTATTACCCCACACCTTCTTATACGCCCCACTTGCTTCAAAGTCCTTTAATCTGAGAGAAACCATGAGAAAGACACAAAGTTACCTAAATTAGTCATTTCTGTTGTCAAGAACCTATACCTTGAGAAATGATCTGTGAAATTTAGGCAGTAATTGCACTGTAAAAAACAATTAGTTCAGTTTACTTAATTTAATTATGCAAACTTGTTGCCTTAATTTCATCAAGTAAGCATAACTTAATTGCATCAAGTTATTCTTACTTAATCCATTTAAGTTTTGTCAACTTAATTCTATCTGTGATCTGAGGAAGCGTACTCCCAGAGTGCATTGCGGCATGAATAAATGAATTGCTTTGTTTTACTATTTTTGGCTTTGTTTTACCATTACAATTTTATTTGCTATCGTTATTGGGGTTATAGTGACAAGAGACAGCAAATAAAATTATAATGGTCTAACTAATTAAATTATTTTAAAAAACAATTGTTACCACTGTTGTGGTTTGCATGCTGAATGTTGAAGTCTGTGTGTGACTCAAGCAAAATTGCAAGATATCGTCACAAATATAGAGGGATAATATCAACCCAATGAAAGATTTATGCCATAAGCGTTAGCAATAATAAAATGTTAAAAGATCATTATTATACATGAAATATAGCTATGTTATAATTAATACATTCATTCATAACATGGAAATAATTTAAGTATAAATATATATAATATTTATTACTTCACTTCCTTTGAAATCAAATATTTGTGATTTCATGTTGCATCACTGCATCAATTGGAAGATAATTACAATAATATATATTAAGTTCCAAGTGCCCAACCAAAGGGAACATTAATCACAATAATGGTGATCACAATAAATCAACATGAATGTATGAAGTCAACTAAAGAATTTTGATGTTCTCTTAAAATTTGTAGGTGTATTGACAATAATATTCAAGATGACTGCAATGAGCGAATGCAAATAAGAATGATGACCGCAGAAGTGGAAGAAATGAGTGAAAGGTCTATTAAGGCCACATAAACCATTTGCCCCGCCTGTTTTTTTGTTTGTTTGTTTTTTTGCTTTGGCAAAATGGTACCCAAACCAGTCAAGTAATGTTTAATAGGTTTTTCTGAGTAACAAAGGCATAGCATGCAAACAGTACAGATTACTAAGAAATTTTAAGTAAGTTCAACAAATTATTAGACATTAAGTAAAGTTAACTTAAAAATTCTTAGTAAGAACAATGTTAGATTTTGCAGTGTGGCTAAATTCTTTGAGTAGGATTCAAAGCTGTCTCTTACGACACAGTTACTTGGTGTTGCATCTGTTTTGAATGAACCACACAAAAATCACAGTACATATTATTTGGTTGGAGTTGGTCATACTTCTGTAGTTTAAGTCATGAGTTTCATGAGTTCAATGGTAAAGACCAGTGAGGGTACATTTTTTTATGTTATTGTTCCTTTCACAACGTTACTTATTAGGGCAATATACTATACACACACAAAGGTGTATGTATCCAACCAGTTTACTGTGATTTCTTGAGTTCACACAAGCAACCACTGGCACAAAATGACACAAATGAGGTATGCAAAGTTTTCATGCAAGCATACTAGAAGCCGAGCCCCTCCAAACATCACATACTTATCACAGGAGCACAGACCGCAGCATTTGCCCAGATCTGTAAGGTTTTTCTCAGCTTCCCTCATGTCCTGGTTGATCTGGTCCAGCCCTTCCTCAATCCGTTCCAGTTGCTCTGGATGACGGAAGGTAGGATCACAGAGTATGGGAGTTTCAGTGGTTAAAGTATGGAGACGAGATAAAAAACACAACAACAGATGTCTCAGCAAGAAGCGCCACACACCCACAAGGAACTAAACAACTACGGCAGCTCTAGCTCAAAACGACAAGAAAAACAGACATATGGACTTAAACATGACTGAAAGACATTAGGATTGTGACTAAAAACCACTGTGTTTGTTGTGTGAGCACGGGTGGCACACGTTTTAGGTTCATTTTGAAAGTTCGCATGGGGAATTGCATTCACATCTGCTCACAAAACAGCCAAAAAAAGACAAATAGGAAGCAATGTCAAAGCAGGATAGGTTAACCAATGGGACAGAGGCATGGGCAGAGAGGTGACATCCAGCCATGGCTCAGGTGTCTGGGAGGAGACCTACTTTGTACATGGCCAGATGCACAGACCACAACACCTGGCCATGTCATTGAGATTTTTCTCAGCCTCCTTCATGTCCTTGTTGATCTGATCCAAGCCCTCTTCTATGCGGTCCAGTTGTTCTGCCCATGCGGGGGAGATAGGGAAGGGCATGGGTGGCAGCAGGAAGGGCAATTGAAAGGGGTAGAAATATGTGAGCATGCACACACAAACACATGCAGGGTACGTACTTTTATATGCACATATATGGCTATATATATATATATATATATATATGTGTCACAAAGGACGAGTAAATAACAAAAGATGAAGAACACATTGTCTATACACCCACATCTTGCACATATTATCATTAGCATACAGATAATAGCTACCTGTCATAAAGATGCAACAGGACTAATGAACAATTATGCATTTGCTAGTAATTAGTTCATTGTTTAGCTGCTGTACATTTGATCTCTATTTAATTACAGCGTGTATGAAGATAACTCATTATACCTCCCTGCTCGTCCAGCATTACAAGCGTCCTGATCCCTGCATCTTTACTCTGTTGAACAATTACACAAATAATTCAGAACGAGTGCACATTTACATAGATAATTCATCAATATTCTCTCAAAATAAATCAGCTTTATACACACTTTTGATTTTTTTCTATATATATATATATATATATAGCCTACTGTATATATATATATCGACATACACTCAAACTGAAAATCATTCAACAAAGCCCCCATGTATACTGTATATATCACATGACTTCTTAAAGTTATATTTTACATTAGTGTTTTATGAAAGAGATTTTAAGATGGGGTACTAAGCTTTGAGAACATGAATATTAAAAAACAACAACTTGATGGATAGATTAGATAGATAGATAGAATTCTGCAATATTGCTGATAATATATTTTTGAAATAGTTGATTAATAATAATCACTCACCCCCTCCAACAGTAGCTTCAAGTTTCTGGTGATCTCAAGGGACTGTCGGAGGTAAAGATTCAAAATACAATGTTGACTAAAAAGAACATATTAAGTTTATTAAGTTGTGTGATTCTATGGAGTTCTCAATTCTGATTAGACTGAATAGTCAGTCAGATTGTAGTGAAAATTATCGATTGTAGTGAAAATGACTTGAGGAACTTAGTATTTTAATATCACTGTAATATTGTTGCAGTGTTCGACTTGTTGCTAGGCAGATTGTTTTTTATATTGTATTAGACTTTTTTATTAGTGGCAAGACAATAATATAGGCGTGTAATAAGCACTCTGAATCTGGGTCCGAACCCTTCCTTAAAGACCGGCGAACTGTACATTATCCATTATATAACACCCAGTGGAAAATCTGGTGATGAATAATGGCTTCATTTATGTTTTCCTCGCTACGTCACAATGGGAATCATAATCATTCTGCAGGTGCATATAAAACATGTTTAGCATCATCATCCTGTTTGCTATATACCATGGGAATAATTGAGACCGGTAGTAACCCTAACAAGGCAACACGGAAAATGTTTGATGTCATCACTGTAGGCCTGTTGATAGTTGTGCAGCCTCACCAAAACAGGACAGCAAAAAACACACACCATCAGCTAAAGATCCACACAAATCAATGTAGAAGTTTCTAATCATTGTTGTTCGAATTACCTCATCTGTCACCTGATTGGCCCTCCTCTGCATCTCCTCCACTTCAGATGTCATGGTGGAGTCGGCAGCCAGCTGAGTACTGCAGCAGGGGGGAGGACAGGTCGAGGGATGTGGTTATTCTTAGAGCAAAGGCTTTATAAACTCAGCATGCCTCAGATTGACAGCAATAATTGGTCTGGTACAACAGAGAAGAAACAGCACAGCATAAAATCAGACCCCCTCGTGCAACACCAAAACCATCATTTATTAATTGCTAGGTGCATCTCAGAATCAGCACGCATCCCAAGCATTAGGATGGAAAATTATATATCTCGACCAACCTTAAACAACTGGAGCTTACACTGTTTAGAGGGTGTGTTTAAATTGTCACCAAGTCTTTCACACCTTTATTTTGTGACTAAAGAAAATCAGCGGTATAGGCATTTGAAACAATGCAACAAGGCTTATTTGCAGCATACGTTACTTTGAGACATCTTCAATGTCTCTATATACGTGCAATAATTTGACATATGAACATGAACCAAAGATGGAAATATATGAAGAAAAGGTCAAGATGTTCCACATCAAAACAAACACTTTCCATTTAATCCCATACAGATCTTGAAATGTTTAATGAAAACCCATCACAAACAGCTTCTTTCATACACAGCATATAACACACATTTCCTCAGAGGAAACTGATATTCTACCTCTGTGGGTAGTTTTAATTAGTACATCATACACTTAATTAATTGGGGAAAATCATTTATAAAATCACCCTGTACATCAATCAACACAAATAATTCGGAATTATACAATATGAACATGCAGATGTATGGCTTGTAAGAAACCTTTGATCATTTGTGGACTAATAGAGCATGTGCATCTGTGAAATAGGAAAAGAAGCCTGCTATAATAGCAAGAAACTAATTTTATGGTATCAGAAAACCACTGAAATGGTTAATGCACACAAACTGTAAATGAAGATTGTTAGATTAGATTCAAGTTAGATGCATTAGCCTAAACTGAGTGGAATTTATTGCAACTTTAAAATTATTAGAACATTCTTATTATTGCAACTTTAATTTTTTTTATTCTATTGACTTTGTTATTTTGATGTTTTTAATTATTAATCATAATTTGTCTACAAACAATTTACTGTTATTTGATACGATTTGTATTATGCCAAGAAGGCAGAACAAACTAATATTGATTTAGCAATAAACATATAAGACCTAAATATTATCAAATATAATTTACTGGGCTGGTTTGGCTGTGGGTTTTAATCCGCATGTGGGCATGGATTTAATGAGGGGATTTCATCTGTTCATAGCAAGAGACCTCTGTCCAAATGCAAAGGACACTAAATCAAAGCAGGGGGGTTTTCCCAAAAAATTTGCTTGAAATTCTTATAAACTCCAGCAAGAAGAGCAAAATAGTAAAAAGCATCTTTTGGCCGAATGAGCAGTAATAACTGCTATATGTTTTTATGATGAATTTGCTTCCAGTACACATGAGACAACAATACACAGATGATATATTTCTATATACACAAATTCCTTGTGTGGGCAATAATATAGGGAATATCTAGGGATTAATCTTGAACCAAATCAAATCTGTGATAATTATGCAATTGTTTGCCTTTAGGTATATTACATTGGGGGAAAAAAACAAAAAAAACATTTATATCAGAATAAACTATAGGACCTCAAAACAAATAGCATCCCAAATGCAACATTAAAGCCTAACATTAACAGATGCCTTTTTCATGATAAACTAGATTACCAAAATTATCTAAAAGTTTATTTGTCAACTAGATGTAAAAAAAAAAAAAAAAAATGCAACTCACCGTATATGACAGCAGATACACGCTTAATTTTTATTTCCCCTGAAGATGACGCAAAGATAAAGCCCGTTTTGTTCACCTATACTCGCGCTCAACACCTGTTTGCTTATTGATCTGATTTCAGCATCATCTACTCAGCGCGAGCAGCAGTTGTCTTCATCCCAGGTAACTCTGGAGGCCACGCCCTCATTATGAAGACGATTGGCTGTTGTTCTATTCATATCTGGTGCTGGGCTGTTTAATTGGCTATTGTAACTGTCAGTCATTTTCTATTTCAGCCCACTGATGCGGTTAGATTGCGTTGCTCAGAGCAACCGGTGTTTGCACACGTAATGAGTGGAGATCTGCTTTGCTTTTGTTTTCAGAACAAATAACGTTTATTTGTACATCAGTTTTAATAAGTCTGCAAAAATGACAGCTGATTCACATCCTCAGTGATTAAATAATATGGCTCTGGAATGTTGTTAAAAGCTATTATCTAAAACATAAGAACATTGTTTTTAATCTTTGGTTGAATGCACTTTGTAAAACTATAAAGCCAGTCATGGATTAATGTAAAGGACACAATTGGCATGGAATAAACTATGGAAATGTGGCAAAAACTTGACCTTTAGAGACCACAATGCAAACACTATCTAGCGTCGCAACAAAGCTGCCATCTAGTGTAGAGGCACAGTATATGATCATGCTGTCATGCTAACAATTAAACTAATAATTATGTCAGTTAATAAAACACAAAGACAGGCCACAAAGAAGAACTGACAAATTAATATAACCATTGTGCAGTATATTCGTCTTCATTCAGGAGTACATAGTCAGCTGCAACCACTGTGAACAAGAAACAAAAGAGAGTTATATAGAAGCTAATTTAGCAGACTCATCATGGTACAAGTCATAAAATGTTGGTTTCTTGTCGTCTTCAATTATGGTTCATGTACAGTACCTCTTGAATGTCGACTTTAATGGTGCCATTGTTGTCTTTATCAAGTGTCTTGAAGGCACCTGAAAATAAGAAAATATTAGCAACAGAATCTAAAAATATACTGAGCCTGTGATGAAAGAATAAAGAAAGACTGCAAAATATTCTGACAACGTACGACACATAGCATCCAGGCGCACAAGACACCCAATGAAATTATCAAAATCCATGTTGCCCTGTTCATCACTATATCGCCGAACGATCAATTGGAAAAGCTGGTCATTAAGCGGGAACCCTAAAGGATGGAAAGAATTACAAATTAAACCCAATTAGGACTGGTAGATATACTAGTATTTTCCACAATATATATATAAAAAAAGCACATAGAGGACTTCAGCATGCCTTTCAAAACTGCAACCTAAATTTTAATAATGTCAGCACTGACAACACTGCTCACCTGCTGCATTGAAAGCTCCAGGTAGCTCAGCGGACCCAATCATACCAGATTGATCGGCATCGAACGTCTTGTAATTGCCCTGGATTTAACAAAAAATAGTTTGCTCTGAAACATTTATGACAGGAAAGGGAAATCTGTTGGATGTACAAGAAAGCTAATTAATATCCTAAGTGGCAAACTTGTTGTTAAAGCAATTAGAAAGAAAAATCATACATTAACACAATAAGTACATTCATTGTACCTATCAATCTATGCAACTACATAGTTAAAGAAGACACCTAATATGCAGGGGTGCCCAATCCTGCTCCTGCCGATTGACTGTCCTGCACAGTTCATCTCCAACCCTAATCAAAAACACCTGCCTTTAATTTTCAAGTGATCCTAAAGACCTTAATTGGTTGCTTCAGGTGTTTGATTAGGGTTGGAGATGAACTGTGCAGGCCTGCGTTCCAGTCCAAAAATGTCATGCCCTTCACCTGCTAACTACCCTCCATCTAGTCACTCGGATGTACGTCATTGCTCACTACTGGCGGAAACTAGCCTGACTTCGTCATACTCATATTCTAGTCAGAATGTGAGTCTGATACTGCTCCATAGGGCTTGAATTATGAGGCGTGTCTTAACCGAACCAGAAAAAAAAAAACCTCTGCACTCAATTGGATAGACCTACAACCAATCAGAGCAACACAGTAATGCCGAGTTCAGACTGCACGATTTTCAACATAATCGGGTCACTGTTGTTTTCACACTGCATGACTATCTGGGGTAACGTTCAGTTGCTGCTGTGTTCACACTGCATGATGGATCGGCGACAGGAGGTTTCACACTGCATGACTACACAAAAGAAAGAATCGCCGACAACTTCTGCCTGGTCCGCAAACTACGTTTCACAACCAAACAAACGCGAGAAGTGATAGGAAATAACGGAAGATCACGCGTGCGTGAGACCGGAGTTCTCGCGCGACACTGAATTTGTTATTAAAAATGATAGCCTACAAATTGTCTGTGCACTGATTTGTAGCGAAAATGAAAAATAAATAAATAAACAGTTTATGCAGGAAATGGTTGGGAAGACGAGGGGAGCAAGGACTGTGTTTTGCAAAGAGAGTTGGGGGTAAATAAATAATTTTGCAAATGTCCTGCTGTTGCTGCTGGTCATGCAAATGTTTGTGCTTTGTTTCTGTTTGATATAATTGTAAATATAGGCCTATCTATTAAAATACTGATATTCTGGTCTATAACTCCTCCTCCTCCCTGTATCTTGCCCTCTCATTGGCTGTCGGTCATCGCCGATGTAGTTTTCAGTCAGAACACATTCACACAGCAGGATTGTGAATCGCCGACAGGTCCAGATATTTAGCATGCCAAATATCTCACGGGCGTCGGCGACTCGTCGGCGATTCTCTCAGATCGCGTCTTTGCTCATTCACACTGCGTGATTGTCACTCGCGTGAACGAGCACCGATTTGCCTGTGATTTCGGGCATTTGTCGGCGATTTCTCAAAACCTGTCAGCGAGCCAAAATCAGGGCTAAAATCGTGCAGTCTGAACTCGGCATAAGTCAGCTACATAGTTGCATAGCATAGTTTCAACTGCACGCACGCTGGAAGAAGTAGTAAAATAAACATTGGTCCTCCATGAGTGCGAGTGTGCGACCAAAGGAGAAACCACAACAACCACAGGGTTTTCATTGCGTCCCATCTTCTTAGTGACCATCGGAGCCAGCTGATAAATTAAACTTTTGCTGAATCCCGTAGTAAGGACGGCAAACACATCATTCCGATCGACAAATGCATTGATTGCAGTTCTCTGTTCGTCTTTTAAAATGAATGTGCTGCCGATTTCTTACAACAGACGCGATAGCGAAATCTATACATCTCAATTCTCCAGCTGCAGTCACCTTTGAGGGAAACCAGTTCAACCCAAGCGCTCTTTGATAACGCGATGATTACGTAACTGCAGATCATCTGTCCATCATCGTATAAAGCCCGCCCTGGCAATTTGATTGGCCCGACTAATTCTAAACCGATCATAATTACTCCTCAATGGATCGAGTCCAGACCGAACTTCCCGACCAAAAAATGTTGTGGGCGGGGTTCGGGCTGGCATCCAGGCTAGGCGGAAACTGCAATGGGCTGAATTGGAATGTCCTAAGCCCTTGATCACTTGAAATCAGCTATGGAGTTTATTTATTATTTACATTTGTTTTCCCTTTAAGAATTTGTTTAATGCAGCATCCAAATGTAAATAGGTGTGTTTGGGCTGTTTAAAATAAAAAATATATATAATTAATATATAAAGCTGTTTGTGGTGGTGGTGATTAGACGAGATCTGCGGTGACGTAACCATCGTGTTGCATTGTGGTATATGGAGCTGCCTGAAGTGTACATATGAAGTAGACTCGGGAGGGAGCGAGGGTCTGTCCATATAAACTTCCCTCGTCCACTTCACGAAGTGGAACGCACTTCAAAATGGCGGCAGGGATTCCCCCGAGGGGAAGTGCTTAGGGAAGTTCGCAAGTGCGTGTCTAAAAGTGGACTGGAACGGAGCCCAGGACAGTCGATCGGCAGGAGCAGGATTGGGCACCCCTGATGTAGTGTGACCCTATAAGGTCAAGTACAAAAAGTGTAAAATTAACAGTTATTGTACCTGCCACCTCTTGATATTATTCCAAAGATACTTGAATTCCTCAAATCCAAGTTTTCCAGTACTGTCAGACTGAGAGCAGATAGTTAAGGCAAAATTGATGTACCATTTCAACACTTATTCACAAAATGTAATACTTCTGTTAACATTCTGTTAATGATTGATTGTATTGAAGGATACGTCCATTACTGCAACCATGCTTCTGCAGGACTCAATAGAGAAACCATCCGTCTTCAGATTGCCATCTAGAATGAAAATAAGGGATCGTCTTATTAGCATCTTTTACATAATGCCTCATTTGTGTCATATGTATATGTTAAAGGAACTTACGTTTGGAAATAATCTTGTTAAGGATGTTCATCAGTTCATTAGGGCTCACCTCCATGTCCTATGATGAGAGGAAACAGCCGCACTCTTCTTTCAATACAAGCTTAAAACAATCTCACTTTTTTTTAAGAGACTAGTAATATCCTAAACAAAGAACTTGTATATAAAATATATTTAAATCAGCAGTTCTCAACCAGGGAGCCACAGTAAACTGAATGACTTTAATTAATTTGATTAATTATTTAAATATTATTGAATTATTTTAAGTGTAATAAAAATGCTAAAACACATCAAAAATCAAGTTGTAACCTGAAAACGTATTTTCCCAATTTCAGTAATTGTTGTTTTTACAGAATCAAATCTAGAATATTACAAAAATCACAAAATAATTCATGAAATGTATTTAACATATATATACACTCCCAGTTTCTGGCTGTCTTGTCGTAGTTAATTTGATTATGCTGTTTGCAATGCTTCATGGGAGTGTAGTTCTTTTCCTTAGTAAAGCCATCATGTACACAGTCTTGTACCTTTGTCTTTTTGCCTGACTTTCAAAAACTATTTAGCTTCAAATTAAAGTTTGTAATGTTGTGATTCACCTTGTAGCTGATTGGCTTGGTTCAAGGCTTATTAGTCTTTAACAAAGACTCTTTAAAAAAAAAACCCTATGGGAAAAATGAACGGAAAAAATACTTCTGAAACCAGTGCTGCTGAATAAGCGGGCAGCCACTGTTGCACTATTGTTATAGGAAAAAGTAACTTCAGTGATTTTCTCTAATATTCCCCCAGTTTCACAGACAAGGTTAAGCTAGTCCCAGACTAAAATGCATGTTTGAGCCGTTTTAACTAAAAACAAATTGAACTGAAACATCCTAAAACATGTCAGTGCCATTGTTTTGTCTCAAACTGCACACCTGTAATGTTTTTTTCTAAGGGAGTGCACATTTATAAAAAGCTACTTAAAGAGCATATTGCAGGTAAAAAAAAAATCTAAATTAATATATAACCTTGTATGAAAATACCATATGAAAAGGTAATGCAGGATTTAAAATGTTTTAAAACGACATAAGGGCACAAATTTAGTAGATAAAGTGAGCATTTCTTTGACTGCTCGTAAAAACCGTTTTTTTTTCAACATCGCGTCATATTACGTCACCAGAGGGAGGGAGCCTCAGCAGCGCAGATGGGTTTGTATGTACGAGCGGGTAAATTAGCTTTTTTATACTCAGAATGACAATTTGGAATGTAAAGAACAACATATTATACAGTTATTTGTTTTATTAGGAAAATACCATACACTGATTCATAAAAAGAATTGGGCTTTTTTCACATTTTATAAATGACTTCACATTATATGTAGGCTACATCTCTTGGAACAAACTAAAAACAAAAAAGCAATGAAAACATGTAATGCTTTGAAAGCACTGGATTTTATGTAAAACTTTTTTTGTATTTTTTATTTCCTGGCAGCTAATGTTAATGTGATATTGTGAATATGTAAAACCTCTTGTTCTTGTGGCATCAAATAAAAAAAAAAGTCAGTGAGAGTGGTCGTGAATCAGTGTTTTCGGTATAGTTTTTGTATTTTAATTTATCATCGTCATGGTAAATTATTGTGTTTGTGGAGGTTGCAAAAACTCCAGCCTGTCAGGACATCGAGTCCACAGGTCTCCTAAGAAAAGGGACGGTGCTGTATATCTTTCGTGCCTGTGTGCGGTTTGTGCAGCTGCGAGACAGGATTTCTCTTCTGCATCGGCTTCGAAAAACGCGGTCGTGTGTAGCGTACACCAGATCGGAGAAACAAAAACGTGTAGGCTATATCAGGAATAAAAATATCTATCTGTCTCTCGATGAGAAAACGCTAAGTTATATCATGTAAGTTACGTTAGTCTGGATGGATATTAATGAGCATGACATGCGCCTGATCAAAGCTTAGTTTATTCTGTTATTGGTAAATTCCAATACTCCTAGTCCTAGATGACCAATAATAGCTTTGCTATTAACTGATATACGATGGTAATAATCTGTACAATATTGTGAGCACAATGTATATCGTTAGCGAACGTGTATATAGGCTATATATCTATGGCTATATATCTATAAGTTAGCGGTGGTCTCTCACCACGACACCTGCCGTGGCGGCGTTTTAAATAGGCCTGCATTCCCCTCTGTGCATGTAAAACAACGACATTATCGAACGATATACACCACATTTTACCAAACAGAATGAACGATGCACTATTAACTCTATTACACTATTAATTAAAACTCACAGTGAACAGCATTAAATATAAAAACACATATGCCTTACCTTTTTGTTGCAGTGCAGTTTTTATTGCAGTGGTATAATGTTTTGCCGACAGCACTACAGTCCTCATTTTTTTATTCCTGCTTCCATTCTCCTGATTGCTATTATTTAATTTCTTCGTTAAAAAAACATCCAGGGAAGATTGAATAGGCCTGTTCTTTTAATGTTTACTCAGTATCTGACAGCTAGGCTAATCAAAAATAGCGTGATTAAGTGATGCAATAAACTGCGGCTGCGCACACTCACTCCACGCAAGTTTTTTTTATAATAATAGGCCTACTTTTGCAATAATGTCTCCTCTGACCGTTGTTCTGTCTAACATTAATCCTGGCCTGTCCCTGCTCTCTCAGCAGCATAGCAGGCTCATAATTGTAAGGCTGTCGTCCGTGGTCTGTCATACGAGTAAGTCCGAAATGTCATTGCGATCCATTGTTTTCCTGTTGTTTGAATGGTTTGAATCGACCGCTCTCCCGCCCGTTACGTCACGCCCGTCACGCCCATTTTCAGATGCGGAAGTAAAATTCTCTCACAAAAACGACTCCAGAAGCCAATGTAACGGTTTTTTAAGTATATTTTAAAGAAAATCTAATTACTACATTGTTTTTCTATACATTGACTCGTTGGGTCCTCTAACCTGCAATATGCCCTTTAAATGCCCTAATTGAACAAAGGCCTAATCCTGGTCTGTCTGTGCTGTCTGTGAAACCGCGCCATTATGTTTTGATAGTAATTTTCCACTAGCATAACAAGAAAGTATCCCTTTAACTTTAAAGAGAGCTCCTGGATCTAATGAATCCAGTAAAGCAAGGCTTCCACGCCCCTCTATGATTCAACACAAACCAAACCAATTGGGTCACAATGGCAGGAATGTGAAAAAGAGGAACAGCCAGCCATACTTCTTGCCCCCGGACTAGTTAAGCATGTTATAACCACACCCATGTTTTCATTTTGAAGTTAAGTAACTCTGAATGAGATGTACAAGCCTACACGGAAACAAACCTAACTGAAAACAGGGAAAGTCATGCTGGGTGGAGCAAAGTGATGGAATCTGGACAATGCCTTGATGTGGAATTTTCTGGGTTGAAACGGAACGTCTGATGAATGTGTTCTAATGTGTCTGATTTGTAAAACTGTAGTCAGACTTTAATGAATCTTTATATGCAGGTGTAGGGATCATTTGAGAAGCATAGGAGGATACATTAGGATGCAGGTCATAGGGGATGATACATTTTCCACTAAGTGAATGAAGCTGATTGTGCTGATCTTATTAGAAACTGCACCACAGAATAAACATTTGAACACTCCAATAAAATGGAAATTAAAAACAACATTGGAAAGAACAGATAAAAAGTATGAGTCAGGACAGGTCTACTTACTTCCCCTGCAAGTTGTTGAAATACTTTGCGAAACTGCCTCTCCTCATCAGTTTCATTCTGGTTTGCATATGCGAGCGGTCTTCTGGGAGGAGGCTGGAAGAGCAGACAAGTACAGTGAGAAGTGCATTCAACTTTTTCATGCGCCAAGATAAGAAATCAATGGACCACTATGTTTGACTTCCAGGATTCGCCAAAGTGCTTAATGACATGGCAAAACCTCAAACATCACTATGAAATATTATAAATAAATAAATAAATAAAATATGCAAACTTACAGGGTCAGAAGGAACAAACTGGTCGACGTTGCTGTGATGCATGGAAAAAGCAAACCGATACCATGAATTTGTTGAAAATGTATTATTTGAACAAGCAGTACAGTAGTAAGAGTACAGGCTTACCTGACAGCATCTACGAGCCCTTTAAGTAATCTTTGGGCCAAAAACATCTTGAGACTGAACAAGACAGGAAAAGACAATATAAAGATGTGATTAGACAAAAATAAATATACTAAATAAACTGCAATAGATAGACACAGACCAATATCCATGACAGTCAGCTGACTACAAAACTCATTTATCGTCATCTATCAGTAAAAAATATCTTTTCATATATGGTACGTATTTACCTGTGGTATATTTATTTTGAAAAGGTAAATCACTGAATAAACAAACCATGTCAGTACTCTACAGGCCTAAGGGAATTTAACTTATATGAACACATGAATTGGTAACGCATTAGCTTTATGCTACTGTCTTGGTTTAACTACTGTAGAAATCAACTTTAAAGTTACAGTTTAGCAGGCCGCTGTGCTTTAATCCTGACGCACATCCGAAATTAGTAATGCTAACCATTTTAACTACTATTAAATAAGACCTTACCAGAACAAAGACGCTGAATGGGTCCAGCGAAAAGGTACAGAGAAGAAGAAAGACGCGCAGCTCAGGTAAACAGATAAAAGCAGCTGTTTGCAAAAGGCGATCAGTTCTTGATGAATAGAGCAGTTCTCCACACCCAGTCCACTGATTTGTCAAACTCCAGGTCCTAAAACCAGCCTGGTTTCAGAACAAATGCAGAGGTGATGCGTCATGACGTCAAATTGTAGGCCAGAAGTCTGTATTCTCAAATAGATATTAAGCGCTCCCTAGTGTACAAATCCTGTACAACAGACTTGATGTTTGTGACTTTTGTTCAAGGAATTTCAATGAAATAAAACATTTCTAACAATATTCTGTTATTATTGCTGTCTTTATTTCTTACAAATGTTACCAACTAGCCAATGACTGCAATTGTTTATTAGCACTAAAAAAATGCAGTTTGACGACAAAAATCAAGCAATACACATACCAAAAATATATTTATTATAAATTAATTAATTAATTAACCAAAAAGCACAAAAATCAAGTGTTTTCAAGCTTCCTCTTTTTTTACACAGATAGCATTTTAAGGTACTGTTTAATTTAGTTAAATGTGGTTTGTAATTAACTTACTTTTAAACTGACTGTAGTCATCAAACTTTCCCGTTTACAATGACCTGACCAAATATGTGCAGAGAATTTAGAATAGAATATTCTAAAGACGTTGAAAGCACTTTTATTTAATTTATTCAGTTATATTTTGACCAAATTTCAAATTCAAGTTAAAAGCCAACTTTATTACAACTTGTCTCACAGTAAAGCTGTCTATAGACCGCATATGAGACTCATTGACTACTCAGTGCTGTCAAATCGATTCATCGTGATTAATTGCATCTAACATAAAAGTTTTTGTTTACATTACATTATATATATATATATATATATATATATATATATATATATATATATCACTTTGTGAGCTCATGCATATATTTGATATTTTTATACCTGATTGTGCCCCCTTTTTATTTTTATATCATTACTTTTATATTGTTTTTGT
This sequence comes from Rhinichthys klamathensis goyatoka, assembly GCF_029890125.1. NCBI lineage: Eukaryota > Metazoa > Chordata > Actinopteri > Cypriniformes > Leuciscidae > Rhinichthys > Rhinichthys klamathensis. The sequence goes on from NW_026606829.1 coordinate 991,673, forward strand.
AGTTGGTTTCTTTTTGTGGGGTTTTTAATGCATAATTGTATAATGTGTAATATTTCATTATTTTATTTTATGCATGTATAAATTCAATGCTTATTTAATTACAAAAATGACCAGAAACGTCACCACCCACCAAGTGACGTCGAACAGGATGTAGATTTACACAAGGAAGTGTTGCTCGCGCTGAAGTTGTAACGTCAACTGCTTCCTTATAACAATGGCGACTGTCACGACCGATTCTTTGGTATCGGTGAGAATTAGAGGAGTACTGATTGTTGTCATTCTTCATTTCTTATTTATACCACCGCTGACAGCTATATCAGAGCCGGGGAAATGGATCGTGAATGTGGATAATGTAAGTGCATCACCAACTGCGGTATTCAGGCTAGGTGAAATCTTGACCCTCGCGTAGTGTCTCCTAGACTCGTGATATTGACAGTCCATTGTCTTTGCACACACAACACCAGTTAACACTTACCATATATATATATGAATGTATAAAAACATCGATAATATGATGTTATGTGCCTAGTGGTAGGCCTATAATACATGTAAGTTATCTTAAGTGTTTAGGCTAAGCTATTTTACAGGATTTTTTTAACCTGGTCTTGCCTGAATATAGCCGACTACATGCTAATCTTTATATAAGAGTTACAAATATATTTCTTCTATAATAAATGTCCATGAAGGATTTCATTTTTGTGTAACTAGTAAGATGGTGAGAATTCTCCTTTTTGTGTATTTCAGACAGTTAAAAGGAACTACTTCTATTTTCCAAAAACAATGTTCAATGGTACTGACATTTCAATAATCTGTGAGTATGCTCTTTACTTTGTCATTTTTCCCCAATTTAACTTCATCTCATGCATCAGTGAGTCGGTTATGCTTTGGCTGCTCTGTGCATTATTTGTATTAATCGACTGAACATATTTCAGGGCACAAAGGAGAATGCAGTGGTCCTGTAAACTTTAGTATATCATGGTATTTGCGGAGTTCTTCTTGCCACGATGAAGTGTTTGGACTTAATGTGAGTGGATGTTTATCAAAAAGTGCTGTTTTTGACTACATTTACAGCCTTTTAATATGCAAAATTCTCTTTTCTCCAAAAAGGCTGAATTAGAAATGCAATATTTTAACAGCACGAATGTACTGCGGCCAGGAGGCAATGGATTCTACATTAGTCACTTGTATGAGCCTATAGAGTACACATCTCGTATTGATGGAAATAAGGTACATGACAGTTTATCTTTTTAATACATTCACTGTCGAGTGAATGTACATTTTGTTACTGTTTTAGTTTATTTAGGTCAGACTTAAATTAACATGAATTTCAAAGGCTCTGTCAATAAGCATCTCTTTTTCTTGATTGAACACCCAGCTTGCTGTAGAAAACTCTGATCAGCCTAAAAAGCTGGAGCCAATATATGAGGTAAGTTGAAATATTACAATTATATATGGGGATAATGTACTGTAGTCTGACCATTATTTGCAAAATAAAACCCAGCTGTGTGATCAGGACTTCACTTTATCCCATGGCTGCTCAAATAAATGAATAAATAGATATGAAATATTGATTTGAGAAGATTGTATGAGATGAAAGAGGCCATGGAGTGATATATGAAACTAGCACAGCTATGTAGGAAATCTGTTGCCTAATAGTCAATTATTCAATGGTGCAGAGCGCTGTGATTGACCAATCAGAATCCATTATTCCAAATAGCTTTGCATTAAGTATTTTATTTGTAGGTCTGATGATCTGACACAGATTCTGTCTGAAAAACTGACCGTTTTTTAGAGCTAACCTAAATAGCCGAAGCTTAAACAACTAGAAGACTTTGCTGTTCATATAAATATCTTGTCTAACCAGTTGTGTCGTTAGTTATTTTTAGTGTGTGCCCATATTCAGAAATTCCTTAACATATTTCTAGTATAGATTTTGTCCAAATAGGAGAGATCCTGACAAATTTCTAAAACTGCAAAATGGGAGAGGACAACACAATTATTAAAACATTTTGCATAAAATATATTTTTTTAATTGCTAGCTACAGCCCAAAATGTAATTTAAGCTGCAGCCAGAAAATGCAGGAAACAGCTTGGGAATATTGTCTGCTCTCTTTTGTGTTTCAGCCAACCACAGTTAAACCAAAGAGACGAAGGAGGGATGTGGAGAAGGAGGAAGTAAAGGCGAAAGATGTTTGTTCATTTTCTGTTCAATATTTTTTACCCTCACTGAAAATCAGAATTGAAACCTTAAAGGGATACTCCACTTTTTTTGGAAATAGGCTCATTTTACAACTCCCCCAGAGTTAAACTGTTCAGTTCTACCGTTTTTGAATCCATTCAGCCGATCTCCGGTTCTGGCGGTACCACTTTTAGCATAGCTTAGCATACATCATTGGAGTGGACAAGACCATTAGCATTTCTAAAAAAAAATATGACCAAAGAGTTTAGATATTTTTCCTATTTAAAACTTGACTCTTCTGTAGTTACATCGTGCACTAAGACCGACGGAAAATGTAAGGTTGCGATTTTCTAGGCTGATATGGCTAGGAACTATACTCTCATTCCTGCGTAATAATCAAGAAACTTCACTGCCGTACCATGAGAGCAGCAGGCGTAATGATATGACGCAGCGCCTGAAAATAGGCCACCTTCCGTCAACACAACGGAACTATTTTCAGGCGCTGCGTCATATCATTACGCCTGCTGCTCTCATGGTACGGCAGTGAAGTTTCTTGATTATTACGCAGGAATGAGAGTATAGTTTCTAGCCATATCAGCCTAGAAAATCGCAACTTTACATTTTCCGTCGGTCTTAGTGCACGATGTAACTACAGAAGAGTCAAGTTTTAAATAGGAAAAATATCATAACTCTTTGGTCATTTTTTTTTTAGAAATGCTAATGGTCTTGTCCACTCCAATGATGTATGCTAAGCTATGCTAAAAGTGGTACCGCCAGAACCGGAGATCGGCTGAATGGATTCAAAACCGGTAAAACTCAACAGTTTAACTCTGGGGGAGTTGTAAAATGAGCCTATTTCCAAAAAAAGTGGAGTATCCCTTTAAGAATTCACTCAGAATGAAAAGTCTGTCATCATTTACTCGCCCTCCAAACCGGTGTGACTTTTTTTCTCTTTTAGAACACAAAAGGAAATGTTTAGCAGAATGTCTGAGCTCCTCTCTGCCATACATACAAAATGAATGGAGACTCTGGGCTTTCAGGCTCCAAAACTAGCAACATAAAGGGCTGCACGATTTGGGGAAAATGTCATATTGCGATTATTGAGGTCAATATTGCGATATGCGATTGCGATATAATAAACAAATGGTTTCATGAGTCAACTTGCTTGGTTTTAAAGCAAAAGGCACACACAGATTAGTGATAATTCTGAAATGTGTATTTCTCAACTCAAACTAGCAACAACAACTAAATGATTGATAACACCTATAATGATCAATAAGCCATTGATGTCTGGATACAAATTTATTTAATTTTAATTGAAGTGAACTTCAAACAATCCTCACATAAACCCATAATAAATGTCATATTTACCTGTGCTCTTCCTGTCTAACAGGTAGGACATATACAGAAATTGAATAAAGTTATCAAACAGTCTGCGCTGCATAAATTATATGGACTAAAATCCTATTTAAAGCTACACAAGTTCTTTGGTCAAGAGCAGTGAGTGTTTTTCTCTGTTCCCTTTGTTCTTTGATTAACTACTGACAAAGCATTATTGGATGCTGGCCCTTTAAGAGTTTCTGACAGAGACGCGGATCTCACACGCGCCTTATTCTCTCACAACTCTTTACGACCATCATAAGACTGCTCTTATGTTATGAAGACACTCGACAAATGATATTTTGGCATAATTGTGTGTGTTGTTCGTTCACTTCAAGCGGAAAGACTGTATTCTGGCGCGCGGTCTGTGCATGCGCATGATACTGGCGCGCGTCTTTCAGTCAGGACAGAATTTCACAGGCAGCGCGCTCTCTTTTGACTTGTCTCGCTGAATGGTTTAAAGCATTCGCATGAATAAGAGCGGGATCATGTAACACTAGCCAAAGGATGACAAAAAATAACAGATGCTGCGTTAACAGCACTAATTTGTTTATTTCATATAAAATCGCAGTATTCTGCATCATATAATCGCACAGGTTTGACATCGCGATTGCGATATGATTCATCGTGCAGCACTGTGTGAGGAACAAACTTTAAAATGACAAATTTTAGTAATTTTTCAAATTTCTTTGCAATTGTGGTCACCATTTACTATAACTGTATGGAAAAGAGCAACTTTATACGTTCATGTGAACAACACGAGAGTGAGTAAATAATGTCAAAATGTTGATTTTTTTTTTTTTGAAAGAATTACTCTATTTAATGCCTTGTTATGATTATTAAGTGATGGTAATTTTTATTGTAAAGGAAGCAAAGATGCAATATGATGTTCAATGCCAACAAGGTTAAGACTTGAATGAGGATTTGTAAAATTACACTTTTTCAAATGTTTGTATGATCAGGCTGCTGCAACAAATCCATCGAGTGCTCCGAAAAGCAAAGACTCTTTATCTGTAAAAACCTCAGTGAGTATTATTGCACAGAATCACAATTCAAAAATCGTTCTTTATTGTGGCTCTTTCTTTACATGCATTTTGTTGTGGCAAAAACAGTCTAAATCGCACACCGCAGCGGTACAGACCTGGGAAGACAGCCCTTACATGTTCATCATCAGAACTGACGCGTTTCCAGCTACCAAAGAAACGATATGGAACTTTCAACGTAAGATTATAATTAGGCTTACCTCAATGGTAATAATGAGGTTCATGTAGTTATAAACTACTTATGGAACTCACAAAGCCAGATCTTTGATTATCAGCATAATGTCTTGTGAACAAGAACAGCCCAGTTTGACAGCAAGGGTCCTTTTGAATGACATGTACAATTGCTAACAAATTTTATAAATAAACACATTTTAATGTTAATAATTTTAAGAATGTTAACTTAATATATATTTCTTCAAACTACAGTGGAGGTCAGGATGCACGGCCCTTATGACTACATCTCAGCATCTGAATGGCCTTTGATGATTGTGAGTGTCTGTCTTTTTATTTTTTATTGTCTAACTGCAGTTATTTAAGGCTCTGATTCCTATGTTATTGTAGGATTTACTGTAGCAACATATCAGTGTTTTGTGTAGTATTTTGTGCAAAGGCTTCCACTTTCACTTTTTGCCCGTTGTCCTCAGTTCTACATGGTGATGTGCATCATCTACGTAATTATGGGCGTGCTGTGGTTGGCTCTCTCGGCTTGTTACTGGAGAGACCTGCTGCGTATTCAGTTCTGGATTGGGGGAGTGATCCTTCTGGGCATGCTTGAGAAGGCGGTCTTCTATGCAGAGTTCCAAAGCATCCGTTACGATGGCCAATCAGGTAACACTAGTTAAAAATGTGTCCTAAAAACGGATTCATTATTTATTCATGTCACATTTCAGCTGCAGACACACAGTATGGTCTCACTTCAAGCTGTTTCTTATATTTTATGTGAAGTACAACATAAGTGCACTCAAATTAGGTCAGTTTTTAAATGGTCACTGTGAAGAGAAATGAAGGCTGTTTAATATTTAGTTTGTAATGTTTTAATACGCATTTGTAATAATCTAGTACATTTAAAAATAACGCTGCTTTTTTATGTTCAACACAAAGGCAAACTGTTTATATGTACAGTATAGTATTGTGGCCCATTATATCGCTAAATCCTTAGGCTTATGTTTGATGTGACTGATTCTGTAATGGTGCTGTAAAGCTTTGATAAGGTTACTATAGTGAATGTAGTCATCACGGTGCATTATTTTGTGTGTGCAGTTCAAGGTGCAGTGGTGTTTGCAGAGGTACTTTCGGCTGTGAAAAGAACCCTGGCTCGAGTGTTGGTCATTATTGCTAGCCTGGGATATGGCATAGTCAAGTAAGTTGTTTTTAAACTGTGATAAATGGAGGCATAATAGACTAGAATCTGGTCTAATCTTTTATTCAGTGAGGATGCATTAAATTGATCAAAAGTATAGACTTTGTTACATTGTAAGTTTTGTAACAAACATTTCTATTTCAAATAAATGCTGTTCTTTTGAACTTTTATATTCATTAAAAAAATTCCTGCAAAAAATGTATCAAGGTTTCCAGAAAAATATTAAGCAGAACAACTGTTTTCAATAATGATAATAATCATAATACCGGTAAATGTTTTTTAACACCAAATCAGCATATTGGAATGTTTTCCGAAGGATCTGAAGTTATTTTAAACTGTAATAATATATAAAAAAAAGATTACTGTGTTTTTGATCAAATAAATTTAGCTCTGGTGAGCATAAAAAAACGTTTAAAAAAAAAAGTGACAGACCCCAAACTTTTGAACACTAGGATAAGTGTAATTAGGGATGCACAGATATGAACATTCTGGCCGATACCGATAATTCTTTATATTTGAAAGCCGATAACCGATATATTAGCCGATAAATCTACATCCAAATTTCTATATAATTTTTGAGAGCCTGATTACAAAAACAAAAGTCTCACCATTAGAACCCATGTCAACCTATGTTTTCATTATAATTTGATGTAGCCTATATGACAGCACATGTTGCACTTAACTGTATTTTCCTTTTTTGAAGTGATTCCAATCATATTTCTAGCTATTCAAAACCATTATGGAGAGCAGTGCGCATCTGAACTGTCTCAGCTGAAGGAAATAATTTATCGACTTTAATATATCAGCCAAATCTTCTTATCGGACCGATAACGGTAACATTAAAAATGAACATATATCGGTCGATACCGAAATGGTAGCCGATATATCGTGCATTCCTAAGTGCAATGCTATTTGCAGTTAATCCTGGAAGTGGAGTTCAATTGCAACAAAGCATTTACTATAAGAGTAATCTTCTATACATTTCCCCATTCAACAACTCTGCCTTTTTGCTGCAGGCCAAGACTAGGAGCATTGCTGCACAGGGTAGTGGGAGTAGGACTGCTCTACCTTATCTTCTCCATCATAGAGGGCGTCCTGAGAGTCAACACGGTAAGGAGAGTCTCACCGCTGAATCCAAACACACTTGCCAATTACTCATTGCCAATAATAAATAGTGACTAGTGGAGAAATGTCTCCTCCTTTGTGGCAAACCTTCTAATTTAACATGATGCTGTTGCACCACATGTCATGTGAAGCTTAATGTTTCTCTCTCGCAGGAGCACGGTGGTTCAAGCAGGCTGCTTTGTGACATTGTTATGGCCCTCATTGATTCTTGTGTTGTGTGGTGGATATCCTTTCACAAGTCAGTCATCTGTTAAGATTGTGTCATAGTAGTGTTCATTTTGTGGTGTTATTACAGTGACTTCTGCATGGTGTAGTTCAGGACAGATAAATGGAAATGACAGCAGATTCAACAGGGTTGAACTTATAAATGTTTTTTTTCTACTTCAGTGACAATGCAGACAGTACTCTGTGCAATTCTTTTTGGGATGCTAATGGACATAGATTCTTTAGGCACTTGTGTTGGTGGTGGCGGCGTACAGTTGAGATAATGCCTTGTGGAATATCTTTTTTCCCCATTTTCAGTCTTGCTCCAGAGCTAGTAGCATGACATAAACCTGCCTTTGTTGGACTGAATGATGGTTGCAAAGTTAGCATTTATAACTAGGGCTGGGCGCTGTATTAAATATGAAGATCATTGCAATATAAAATGAAACCACATAGGAATTTAACGCTACTCGATTACTGAAATGCTATTTATTTCATAGGTATATTTTCACAGATGCCTCATTAGTGTCTGTTTCTATGGGCTGCTACGTAATCCGTCCGCCATATTGGAACGGTCAAATCCGGTCCGTGACCACTTGAAAGAGCAAGTTTACTGTTCATCTACATCTGCAATAGACCTTAGCAGATGAGTTTCACAGCATTTAGTTTATTATTAATGTAACAATTCTGTATATGGATATTGCATTTGTTATACATAAACCAGCACATTCTGAACGGTTATCCCATTTCATTGAATTAAAATTCATTGAATTGTTAGTGTGACTAATGAACGGCATCATGTTAACCGTTCCCAGATGGCGGACGTGTCGACATTTCTTTATCGGTCGATGTGGCATCTGCATATACATATCTATGATTATTTGGCCATAAAGTTTCCTGAGAACATGTAGTTACACTATTTGGTAAGTTCAATTTACTTCTGTTAAAGGGATAGTTCACCCAAAAATGACATTTCTGTCATCATTTACTCACCCTCAAGTTGTTCCAAACCTGTAAAAATGTATTTGTTCTGCTGAACACAAAAGAAGATATTTCGAAGAATGATTGTAACCAAACAGTTGTGGGGCACTATTGACTTCCATAATATGAAAAAAAAAAAATACTATGGATGTCAATGGTGCCCCACAACTGTTTGGTTACAAACATTCTTCAAAATATATTCTTTTGTTAAACTCTGCATTTCAGAAACTAAATCTAATTCAACAAATTCGCTCAAAAATATTCAAGAATGCACCTATGTGATATTAAAATGTTTTAGTAATAAACAATAATATTCACATTACCGTTCAAAAGTTTATGGCAAGTGAGTTTTTTTAATTATTTATGCAAGGACGCAACAGAAAAATTCTATTTAAAATAAATGCTGGTCTTTTGAACTTTTTATTCATCAAAGAACCCTGAAAAAAAATGCATCCTGATTTTCACAAAAATAATAAGCAACACAACTGTTTTTAACTGATTCTGAAGGATCATGTGACACTAAAGACAGGAGTAATGGCTACTGAAAATTCACAGACATAAACTACATTTTAAAACATTGAAATAGAAAACAGTTGATAAAGTAAATACAGCATTAGTGAGAATGCTTTATGCTTTAATTTATGCTAAGAACATTTAAAAAATATATATTTTGATCACAAACCGTTTGGATGAAAGTATACTGTAGTTTCATGGAAATTATTAAATCTCTTTTGTGTATGTTCATTACTGTACTTCTTGCATTAATCATTTTGGAAAATATTTGGTTGAATTAAATTGACAGTTCCTTTTGAAAAAAGTCAGCCTTTCAAGCCATCTCTGAGCAAATAAAGAAATATTGAGGTTCTGAATATCTTAAAAAGGCAGTCGTCCAGCCCTATGTAGGACCCTCTGATGGTGGTGTGTGTGACGGTGCTACTCTTCTCTCTCTTTCTCTGGCTCTCTCTGTCTTTCCCTCTCTCTTCCCCTGTATTGTTCTGCCAGGCTGAAGATGACCTGGTGTTGCTGGCTGCCATCCCCTTGGCTGTTCTCGACTCTACCCTCTGCTGGTGGATATCCTACGTTTCTCCAATGCTGCTTGTGTGTGTCCCTCTTTCTCTCTTGCTGGGTTGTGCTGTTAATCGCCCTTTTTTGTCCTCCTTCCCTTTGTGATTCCCTATATTTTCTCCATTCATAAAGCTTGACTCACCTAAAGGACAAACTCATCCATGTTACAGCCAGTGGGTCAGGAAGACTCTACAGTTCTGTCATTTCTGTTCTGGTTTAACTGCATAGTAAGCTGTGTCTGATTTAGATTGTGAACATTAGGAAGTTGCTGAGCTCTAGTGATCAGATATATAGTCCTTGACACCCAGTCACATCTTCATTAGCCTGGCCCAGACGATGAAGCTCCTTCGGCTGAGGAGAAACTTGGTCAAGCTGTCCCTGTACCGACACTTCACCAACACACTCATATTCGCTATCATCGGTGAGCACACACTGCACACTACTACACTATTGTGTGAAGTGTCTTTGACATTAATCACTGGTTTTTAGGCATTTCAATACAGTACTGTAATCCTTTCAATGCAGACTGAATTATGATTGGTCTGTCAAACATCTGGGTTACATGATTTATTAATGGAAAGTGAGCCGTAATTGGGGACATTCAATCTATGTCTCTCTCTCTTGCTATATTTACATTGGCAACTCTTCAAACTATAATTTTACTAAAAATTCTATCACTTGCATGCACTGATATTCCCTTCACGATGCACTACCATTCAAAAGTTTGGGGTCAGTATGTTTAAAAAAAAAAAAAAAAAACTTTTATTCAGTAAGGACGCTCAATTTATTAAAATGTGACAGTAAAGATGTTTTTCAAAGGATTTTCTATTTTGTAATAAACTCACCAGCCACCAGTCACATTAGGTACACCAGGGATAGGCAATGTCAGTCCTGGAGTGCTGCTGTCCTGCTGAGTCTAGCTTTAACTCTAATCAAACACATCTGAACAAGCTAATCATTGTCTTCAGGATAACTAAGGTTCACAAGCAGGTGAGTTTTTTTTTTTTCAGGATTGGAGCTAAACTCTGCAGGACAGCAGCACTCCAGGACTGACCTTGCCCTATCCCTAAGGTACACCTTGCTAGTACTGGGTTGGACCTCCTTTTGCCTTAGGGATTGTCTTAATTCTACATGGCATAGATACATTTTTTTTAAAGGTTTTGGTCCATATTGACATGATAGCATCACACAATAGCTTTTCGGATGACGCATCCATCATGCGAATCTCCTGTTCCACCACATCCCAAAGGTACCCTATTGGATTGAGATCAGGCCATTTGAGAATAGTAACCTTTGTGACATGTGCGTTATCCTGAAGTAGCCATCAGAAGATGGAAACATTGTGGTCATAAAGGGATGGACATGGTCGGCAACAACACTCAGGTGGGCTGTAGCGTTTAAATGATGCTCAGTTGGTACTATGAGCCCCAAAGTGTAACAAGAAAATATCCCCCTCACCACCTGAACCGTTGATGTTTACTCCAAATTCTGACCCTACCATCTGAATTTCACAGCAGAAATCAAGACTCATCAGACCAGGCAACCAATTTTGGTAGCCTCAGTTTCCTGTTCTTAGAGGACAGGAGTGGCACCCGGTGGTCTTCTGCTACTGTAGCCCATCTGCTTCAAGGTTTGACATGTTGTAACAAGTGGTTAGTTGAGTCTGGCCATTCTCAAGTTATTTTCGCCCACAGAACTGCCGTTCACTGGATATTTTCTCTTTTTCGGACCATTCTCTGTAAACCCTAGAGATGGTTGTGTAAGAAAATCCCAGTATATCAGCAGTTTCTGAAATACTCAGACCAGCCTGTCTGGCACCAACCATACCATGTTCAGTCACTCAAATCACCTTTCCTCCCCCATTCTGATGCTCAGTTTGAACTCCAGCAGACCATGTCTACATGCCTAAATGCATTGAGTTGGTGTCATGTGATTGGCTGAACGGGTGTATCTAATAAAGTGGTCGGTGAGTCCTGAAAAGGAAGAATCCTGAAAAAAAATATCACGGTTTCCACAACATTGATATTTGACATTGATAATAATAAGAAATGTTTCTTGAGCATCAAATCTCAGCATATTATAATGATTTCTAATTCTATTATATTTTACTGTATTTTTGATCAAATAAATGCAGCCTTTGAGTGTAAGAGACTTTAAAAAAAAAAAACATTTTAAAAAATCATGCCAACTCCAAATTTTTGAATGGAAGTCTATGCAAATAGAATTATTTTGCTGCTTTTTTTTTTTTTTTTTGGCCACATGTTCTCATAATAAAATTCTGATTCTCTTTCAGCATCTGTTATATTCATTGTGTGGACAACAAAGACCTTCAAGTTAACCAAGTGCCAATCTGTGAGCATTCTCTTGTTACATGTAACAAGTATCTCTTCTGTCTTTTTAGTTAAATATATTTGTTTGACACCTATTTGCCATGAACTGTAGGACTGGAGAGAGCTGTGGATAGATGATGCCTTCTGGCGCTTCCTGTTCTCCAGTATCCTGCTCGTCATTATTTTCTTATGGAGGCCTTCAGCGAACAACCAGAGGTAAAGCACTTCACCTCTATCCATGTGTCAACCCTGTTTGTAAACTCAGCTTATAGTGGAGACAAGATCATCAGTCTCTCATTCTGAACCCTTCAGGTATGCCTTCAGTCCACTGGTGGATGAAGTTAGCGAGGAAGAGGAGGAGCAGCTAATGAATGAAGCCTTCGGTAAGAGTTTTAATTAACAAATTAGAAGGTGTGAGACACAAGATGTGGCCTGTATTTAAAGATGGTGGAGAAATTATTCTGCATGTGGGATCTTTCAATATATGATGTATTTGATTTAAAGTCGCAATGAAATAGCGACAGATCTTTTCGTCTGTATTGTGATATACATCCGAGTGTAACAGATTATCAAAAAAGAAAAAATGTAGGGAGGGACCTGATTATATTAATTGGTTGATGATTTGATTTTGGAATGTGGGTGTTATGCTCAAAAGTGGAGGCAGATGAACTTCAGGTCTGTCATTTTCACAGGAATATTCAGTTGACATTTTTCACAAATTTTCTTAAAATTGAAACGTATTCATGGGTGAATCATTCACAATGAGATCCATTTGCATTTCATGCCGACATTAAAACAACAGTTTAAATTTCATCAGCACACTTGAATGCTGCATATCATGTCTGCATGTTTGGTTATCAGCCTTTGTTTGCTTGACTGTGTTTAGCCGGTTCTAACCAGTTATTCTTGAATCTACAGAGGGTGTGAAAATGAGAGGGATGAAACCAGAAACCAACGGAAGTGCAAAACTCAGCAAAGTGGTAATGCACAACAATGCTTGGCATAGAAAATGAATAGTTTTACTGACAATAAGCATGTTGTATTGCCATATATAAGAATGCCTTAAGAAAGATATAAAACACCACGTTGTGAGAAAACAATCGCTCATTATTGTGTATTCCCAGATGTGCTGCATGTTTTTTGTCATGGTAAGGCCTTCCCCCAATGGTAAATTTGTAAATTTTGTGGTCACTACAGGATGAAGATCTCAAATGGGTTGAGGAGAACATTCCCTCATCGATGGCTGATGTGTAAGTCCAGGGATCATATAAAAGTCATATTTTTACAGAAATTATGGTTAGAATGAGAAATAACTGGTTATTTTTAAAAGGAATTCCCTTTTTAGTCAGATTATTTGTACATCCAAAGACACTATCAATTTGCCTGTAAATCTACTAGCAATTACTGCCGTGTCATTGATGTGTCCTTTTCTTTGTTTTGCAGCGCACTGCCGCCTCTGCTAGACTCAGACGAGGTAAGTGTCTCGTATTCTGATAGGCCAGCAGTGGGCGCCATTTGAGCTTCCAAAGTAGAACACAGAGAGCGATCAGCCTGTCACGTCACAGTGTTTACCCTCGCTCCCTCTCCGTCGGTTGTTTTCTTTCTGCTTGGAACAAAAGGAGCGCTGAGGCTTTGGAGGTTTTGTCTGACTAATAAGACCTCACCAAAGCTAACATTGGACGTGTTCATTTCGAACCGCCGCCAATACAGACAAATCTCTTAAAGAGGAGATCAGAGATTACATGCTACAATACATGCAGGCGTTTATGTAACCGTGTTGATTATTTCGAGAATTTTATTGTATTGCACAGCCTTTTTAAATGTCTCATTAGCCCCATTGTTTAAACGATTTCCTCTCATGATTTTGTCTTTCTTTCCTCCCCCAGGAGATCATGACTACGAAATTTGAGATGTCCAAAATGGAGTAAATCTATGAAGATGTATGTATTGTGTATATAATGTGTATGACAATGCACAACTGCTTTATCCTAAAATGAGCTTTTCATAAGCAACGTCTGTAAATATGTGGGGCGTTGAGGGTAATGCACTAAAGGACTTTTTGTTTTATTTTTAATTGCCTGTTTGTATTTATATTTTCTCAGATAATATGGTGTAAGAGTTTCTTAAAACATAACTGTAAATTGCCTTTGACTGTTGTTTACATATCTACAGCACAAACTGTGATTAAAACACATTAGTTTGTGCATTGTGCTCTTTTACTAAGAGGCTTTTGCACAGCAATCCTCTTAATCACATAAAGATGGGAAAACATGTCAGATGAAAGCACTCTTTTCTGGTTTTCTTTAATTCGTCAATATGCTTTCATAGATTAAGAGTACCTCTGTGACCTGCTGGTATTTTCAGTAAAAGTGGCCATTAAGTGTCATCTTACTGGCCTGTGGACCATTAAGCAGATTGCCTTTCAATGGATTTATCTAACGTGGAGTTTTTAATGCTCTGTGTCATAGTTAATAAAACCTCCTCTGCCTTTGGGTACAGTTAGATGACGATGGAAAATGAGGTTACTAGATTTGTCTGTCTAAAACAAAGGGCAAAGGTTCTTTTTTTCCCCAATTTATCCAAGCTCATCTCTCTCTTTTTGTAAAATCTCTTTTCCACCCTAGAACCAGTTAAACTACTGCCCACATGATGTCTAGCAGCATGTGCAGATGCTCATTGGAAAGTAAAGTATTTTTTTATGGCAAAAACAGTATAAAAAAAGGTATTACCATTGACCTGTTTTGACATGTAAGATGAGACTTACTGCTTTGACAACATATGCTAAGTCTGTAAAGTCCACCCGAGTTGTGTTGTCAATAGGTATTGATTTCATCTCAAAGCCACATTCAAGTCTGTCATGCAGAGTGTCAGTTTCACCCGCTTGCCAATACAGTCTCAATATCTCTGTCCTGTTTTGTCCCTGTTAAGTCAGCTCATTATCTGTTAATACTTCCACACAGTTCTTCATTAACCCTGACCCTGCGGTGAGCTATAGGGAAATGCTGCACCAAAACCTGTTGCTAGGCATTCTGTTAATCTGCAGTTAACGTGCTAATAGCATGATCTTGGCGAATTAGTGTAAATAGTTGACAACATTATGGTGGTCAAAGATGGGACAGTCATAATCATCTGAGCTTAATAGAAATATGTTGGGGATGAAGTGAGATATTAAATCCCAGTTAAAGCATCCAATATAAATAAAGCTTTGTCATCACAGGAATAAATTACATTTTTAAATTTATTCAAATATAAAACAATATTGTAAAAATTATTTCTCAGTATTGCTGTTTTTACTTTCTTTTTGATTAAATAAACGCAGCCTTGGTGACAAAAGAGACTTTTCAAAAACATTCAAAATTGTAATGTTTCCAAACTTTTGACAGGTAATGTAAATAAATTCTGTTGGTTTGCATGCTAATTAGTCAGCATTTCTTTTCTAAAATCTGTAACCTGCAAGAAAACCCAGAGAATTACTTAATGTTTAATGGTGGTTTATTCATGTACACAAGATAACAGTCTAAAAACAAAAACACAGATTAGAGCACATTTCGTATTGAATTCACAATTCGGGGAGCAGTTTGGCGGGCTGTTATTTTAAATGTGTCTGTATCACATATATCTAGTCAAAGGAAAACTACAAACATAATGGCAATTAATATAAAACTAACAGTCTTTATGATCACGGTACTTTTTGATCACTGAGATTAACATTTCAAAGGAATGTCGTTTATGACAATATAAAATCTCACTAGTAGACAGGCAAAACATTTACAATGATGGAATGGTAGCAAGAACTGCACTGATTGATGATTCTGAATTATTGCTTTTCAAGATTTTTTTAACTATGTGGATTGCATCTCTCACCATGGTGAATCGTGGCGTAAACATGTGATTACTCCATATTTTGGGGGGAGGGGGGCAAAGCTCCTCGCTGAACGAATCCCATGCAGATCTAATCCTCTTTGTGTGGCGTCACACGTTTCCCGCCTTTTTTTCTGGTAAATAATAACAGAAGAGATTTCAGAATATATTACAATATATGTCTACATTTAAAACTTTCATTTTAATATTTAATTATTCACACATTTTTGTCACAGAGAAGAGGTCATTTAGGTTCACCAAAAACACATTTTGTGAACTTTATAATACAGAAAAGCAAACACTACACAACTGCATGTGAAAATCCTCGACCTCAAGAACAATGAATTATTATTGGCTCCACATTAACATTGAGACATGCTATAATTTTTCATTTAATAAATTATTATAGGTAGAGAATACTTCCTGAAAATACACAAACTGGTACTTTGGGTAACTTCACAACAGCTCAATTAAAGCACCTATATCTTCCTTTGAATTCACTGACCCTGAAATTCACAACTTTTTAAAGGGGTGATGGAATATAACAATAACTTTTTGACATGTGTCCACAACACCAGAACATGTTCCCCACAAACACAGATGCTGAGGATCAATACAGGGATCTCTGATTTAAAGTAACTTCTCTGTGACAGTAACTGACATCAATATCTGTATAACTGCTATTATTTTCAGGCTGGAAACACTGCAAACTACTGTCCGGAGGCTCCTTCTCCTTGGCTAACTGTTCAGTGGCTGAGGATACAACTGCACGCACGATGGAAGCTGCAACCTCATAGAACATCCTCTTCAAGGCCTCCTCTTGTTCATCTGCATTGGTCTTCGCTGACCCAGAAAGGGACCCTCCACATTGAGGGGCCCCATCCCCCCTGGTCTCTACCTCAACACTAGTGCCTAGTCCTACTTTAGACTCTGCTTTGTCATTTCCATTTTGCTGTAGATCTCTCGAGTCAATTGGGGCTTGACACTCACCGCTTTGGACAACTGCATTGACAGTATCGCACTTCCCGTCTTGATTTAGGATTTTCCCATCCTTCGGACAAGTTTTGCCACTAGAGTTTATGGTCTCCTGGTTGGTCTCCTCATCCTTCACATCATTCTGGGTTGTTGCTTCATGATTGTGTGCTGCGGTGTCCTCTGATGTAGCATCCGAACATCCATTCTCACCATTGGCTTTTGGCTCGGCCTGGCCTCCACCCTCTGGTGCTGGATCTGCTGCATGAGGCTTGTCTGATGGCTGACCAGATGGTGCGCTAGTGTGGGACCTCTCCTCTCCATCAGAACTCTTGTGCTCGCCTGCCACCTGAGCTTCATTATTGCTCTCACTCTGAGCCACAGTCTGCTCCTCTGATCCAGTCTGTGGGACATCGGTTGACCCAGCTGCATCATCAAGGCCATCCATGTCTTTAGCCTCACTCTCAGCAGTTTCATCGCCATCTTTCTGGGCTGTTGTACCCTCCCCCATGTCCATGCTGGTACTCTTCCCCTTTCGCAGTATGAAGTTCTTTAGTGACACAGCACGGTTGAAGTGTGTCCTTTTTGCCTTGGCTGTCTTGCCTGAGTCTTTACCCGCCTGTGGTTCATCAGTCTGCTCTTGCTCACCCGCTGCTTCCTCCTCTACTCCACCAGTGTCAGCTGCCTTCTTTGATTTGGGAATAACTCGTTTTTTGAAAGAGGTCCAGATCTCATTTGCATGCTGGTCCACAGATTTTGCATGCTGTGTAGTAGCAGTTGCTCCTTTCTCCTCATCAACGTCAGCATTAGTCTTCTCCTGTGTTTCTACGTCACTGGCTACCTTTACATCTTCCATCCCCTGTTCTGCCTCTGGGTCATTTTCATCTTTTACATCTGAAGAGTCTTTGTCCTTTGGTTTGTGGATTCCAACAACTGATGAATCTCTCTTCAGACCTTGGAATGTCCAAGATCTCTTCAATTTCCACCTTTTTTGCCCAGATTGCTCTGACTTTGTTGTGGAATCCAATGTCCCAGTGTCTCCTGCTCCATCTGCACTTGTTCCATCTCCCCCCTCAGCATCCTTGGACTCATCTGTGCTTTTCTTGTGACTTTTTTGAGCCATAAGTTTCTTAAAAGAGTGCCAGCGTTTCATGTTTTTTGTTGTTTGAGGGTTAGACTTGTCTGGCTCGTCTGTGGTCGGAGGCTCCTCTGTTTGGTCAGCCACAGTTGTGCTGACGTCAGCATCCTCTAGTCTGTCTAGTGATTTCGACCGAACCTTGTCATGTTTTTGGAGCCCCCCTGTACCATCCTTTTTGTCTGTGCTTTTGTGTGAGAAGATTTTAGCGACAGGATTGCGGATGAAGTCTCTGACACTGGACTTCTCTCCTTGCTTTGGCTTGGCACCAGATGCCTTTTGCTCTTGGGAAGCCTCCTCATTTTCTGGGGCTTTTTCAATAGTCTGCCCATCAGCTGCAGCCTCGTTAGCTTCTGCTGGCTGACTAGATTCCTGTTCTTTAGGGCCTGCAGTATCCCCTTGATCATTCTGATTGGAGATCTTATCCTGCTCCTCGCCTGTAGTATCCTCAGCTCCTGTATGCTGCTCCTTCTTCTTCTTCCCTCCCATTACTTTTCCAAGCCCACTTTTATTTAAAAAAGAGTCCCATATTTTTTCAGAGGCTGGTTTGGATTTGCTATCAGCTGGCTGCTCTGTGCTTGACGGTGCCTCAGTAGTATGCTGCGTTTCCTCTGTTGATGCTGGGGCTTCCTCTGTTGAAGCTGGGTCTGGCTTTGTGGTTTCCACCTCAGCTTTATTCTCAACAATGTCTACTTGGACAGGCTCTGCAGTAGCCTCAGTTGCCGCCATATCCGAAAACAAAATCTCCAACTTTCAGGAATTTCTCACTGAAAAAAATACTTATTTCCTTCTGTTCTTTTTGGAACTGAGTTCATTGATGATCAGCCAACAGCTCTGAGAGTGTTCCTATCCAACGTATTTCCATAAGAATAAGGAAATTCTGCATCATATTCCGTGTGGAGAAGATGGACCTCAAAGCTAGAAGGAGAGGAGACAACAATCAGTTTTAAATTGGCTGTATGTATCAGCATATGAGAAATGTTTTTTTACAATGCTTGAAACTTATGTATCTTAGTTCTACAATTTAGCTTATTAAGACCATATAAAAAAATTAATGATCTTATAAACCTCTAAACTCTTCACCCTGAGTCAACTCATGTCGCTTAACACTGGGGCTGGTTTTGTTTCTACACAGAGGATTCTTTTGTGATTACAAAAATGATCTTGCGTCAAGCCATCTTGATGCTTAAAGCAATTTAATGCTTCCTCTGAATGACCCACTTGAGAATTTGAAATTATTTTACATTGTATATTTGGTCTAAGATGCTAGAGGTGAAACCACATGTGACATAGTTACATAATTGATTTATTCAAAGAACCATATGACTATGCACCGTAAAATGAGTACAGTAGCATAAAAAACAGAAGCAATATTCTTTGCCTTGTGAAAAGCCTGATGGAAAGAACATGGCTTAATTGGATTTTGCCGTGACTTAGACTGTTTACTGATGGGACACAAGACCCTGCTTGCCCATCCGACTGACACTGGGACAATTGAGGCTTGACGGTTTTGTCCCCTCTTTTCATGAACAAAACCCTTCCCCTTTGTTATGCAAACGCAAGAGAAGAGAGTTGGAGAAGCTCCCTTGATAAAGCCCTAAGTGTGGGCTCAAACCTTGCTTTGCAGAAGTAGAACCTAATTCTAATGAGAAACGAGGGAAAAGCCGATGCAAATGCCTGAGACAGCAGGTGCCAGTGCTCTTCAAAACCTCATTTGCATTGCTAATGCGTCCCTAACCATCTCCTCCATTTTGTAAAAATACGTTGATATCAACATCACCCAAGTTATTTTAATTGAAGGCGTTGCGCGAGTAGTACGTTATTTGCCAAAAAATGAATCGAAAAGACTCAAGGAGACATCCTACTTCTGTTGTGTCTGGAAAACATGCTGAACAATACTCATTCATGCCACTTGACTCGGATCACCAATTTATAGGACCTTACAATAGTTCGTGAATAATTACAAATATTTAGATTCGCGAAGCTTCCAGTAATCAGCAACATGTCTGTCACCGTGTAAATGTGTGATGTGGGAATTATGAAATCATCATGCAGCGGGAAAACAACAACCTGCGCGCCATACACACATACACACACAAGCGCGCGCGCATTCCGTCTATTGTGGTAAAGCCATGCTTCTTTTATTCTCGAAATCTCTTTGGTATCCAATTCAGCGACTAAAATGTTTTTGTTTCATAAAAGGGCATTTAATTGATACATTCACCACCGACTGAGCGCAGTTTAGAGCAAATTCACACTTGAGTGCGTCTGATAATAATATGCGAGAGGACAGTCTGGCACGTTCGGCGAAGTTGATCGCATGAATGAATGAACTCGTAACAGTTGCTTGAGCAAACACGCAATTGTGAAGCAGATGTCCTTATTCAGAAACATAAACACAAAGCAAGACAAGCTGGAAACGGATTCGTTGAACCAAATGCTCAATTTCACCAAGCCAACGAATTCAAATCTAGGGCGCAGTCATTGCGCGCCTATTGTCCTTTCCATCTAAATCTCTGCACTTCCTTAATGTCCATTGTAAATGCATTGCACAGGCGAAGCGTTTAAAACAATACGTTTGTATTTTGACACAATAAAGAAAGGTAGTCAGATCTAGCATACAAAATGAAGTTGTGCACGACAGATAATAGCCTACTACTTAAAATTATACCCCGTAACCCCCCCAAAAAGTATAACTAAGATAAGAGTCTCCAAACCTTGTTTCTCGTGTGTAAATCCGTCCGGTGTGCTGGAGGAAAGGTAATAATCTGCTCCAGACTGGAAAAGACACTGAAACTAAATCCCCGCTCGCATCCTCATGCCTTGACTGAAGAGAGATCAGTGTGCGTGTGAGAGTGTGTGTGGAGAATTGCGCGCGGGGACGTGGAGGGTCGAGCGCTGGTATTAACAGACGCGCAGCTGCGGCTCCATCTATCTCACCCTGTTGCCCTTAGCAACCAGGGAGACCACCCCCACCCTGACACCACCACCACACACACCCGCCCCCAACACTAAGAGGGTTACAGTACGGGGTTGAGATGGTAACTTTAATTTCAGCCACCACTTCCCCTGATTTGCTTGAAATGTGGTGATGTTGCATCACGACCATTCAGATTGGCTGCGGCAGGTCCGCAGATTGTTTCTGTACCCCATGATGCAGGGCAACAGATCGAGCGCTCGGGGACACTGGAGAGAGCGTTGTAACATTCAGTTTTAACGTCTGTAACACACTGCGTTTGCTATTTGTCTTACACTTTGATGTAGTAATATTTCATATTTTTCTGCTCAATTCAAGTAGTTTGAAAATCTTATAGGGTGGGATCTGAAACCAATAAAAAAAACATGGGCATTTAAAAATTTAGTGCATAAGTTACTTGGGTTAAAAATAGAGAGAATAGCCTATTCAAATGAATAAAAATGGAGACATAGATGTTTCTGCTGTCATCTGATGAGGCTGGTGGATGATAGTGATGTCACCCATAGCTAATTTCGAATTGGTTAAACTGATGGTGTTACATCTCACCCTGTGTTACACACTCCCCTACAACTCTGTTCAAATGAAAAAGCTCCACAAATAGAAATGTGAACAAACTGACCTCATTATCTGAAGCTAATTGTTGGGGAATCAGAACAAAGGCCCGTGTGCACATTGGGTTGATGCAACTGGACAGTAAGAAAGATAAATGCAAGTGTCTGCATTCCAGAATGCTCTTGAGACCCCAAAGCATAGCTAAGGGATAAAATGGAATATTTAGGACTGTGCCAAGGCCAAAATGGTGTTTTATTGTGTCCCTGTTCAAAATATCGGACACAGTTTGCCCCAAGGCCAGAATAATATACGCGTTCCACTGGAAATGCATTGCTCTGTGATGAATATTTCATACGATTGAGCATCTGCAAGAGAATTCTGTTCTCCTTCATTGAGCTTTAATTTCCTCATGGAGGATGCCACATCTGTCTGGAGGCATCATGGAGTCAGACATTCAGTCTCGGTCGGGTTCACGGCGCAACTGATCGGCACTGGAGGATTAACATGCGGCCAAAGAGTCATAGTAAAATCATCCTCGTTCAAGCGAAGGGGTGGAGCATAAGGGATTGGTCAATTTGAAAGGAGCGACCTATAAATAGCAGAATAACAGGGGATTATTTTGACAGGACATAAAGTAACGCTGTTATGACTGTGTATGTGGCGATGCAGATGCTAGGAGGTCTACATGTGGATGTTTAAAAGGCCTTGTTTGTCTGACTTTCACTGCACTTCAGAGATGGTAGATCACTGGCTGATCAGGCTAAATGGTCAGGATGTGTTTGACTGAGCAATGTTTCGCACTTAGTTGTGCTATAGGCTATATTTTTATAATGTTATTTTTTTCTTTTTATTAATTTTAACCCATTTTTTATTATTTTTTCTTTTTATTATGTGTGTGATAAATAAATAAATAAATAAATACATAGTTTTTAACACAATGCAATGCCTTGCCACTGTGTATGAAAAGTGATAGATAAATAAATAGTAAATCGTTTTAACACAATGCAATGCCTTGCCATTGTGTATGAAAAGTGATGAATAATTTTTGATAGAGCCTATGGAGGAGTAGCCTGACTTCGTCATACTCATATTCTAGTCAGAATGTGAGTCTGATACTGCTCCATAGGGCTTTGATTATGAGGCGTGTCTTAACCGAACCAGGAAAAAACAACAACTCTGCAGTCAATTGGATAGACAGTAGACCTACAACCAATCAGAGCAACGCAGTAAGTGTTTTTTTTTATGAGCTACGCAAAGTTGTCAACAACAGAACTCAACTACACGCACGCTGGAAGAAGTAGTCAAATAATGAGTGTTGATTTATTTACTTGGTCCTCCATGAGTGCGAGTGTGCGACCAAAGGAGAAACCACAACGACCACAGAGTTTTCATTAGCGACCATCGGAGCCAGCTGATAAAATAATCGTTTGCCGAATCCAGGAAGGACGCCAAACACATCTTTCCGATCGACAAATGCCTTGATTGCAGTTCTCTGTTCGTCTTTTAAAATGAATGGGCTGTCGATTTCTTTTACAACAGACGCAATAGCGAAATCTATACATCTCAATAGGCTTTATGCCGAGCGTCACGTGACCAAACCGGAAAACGGGTCTCATTGCATCCGCTTGTCAGAGAAAGTGTTAACGGCATAAGAACTAACTACGATATCTATGGATTTTTAAGGTAATCAGCTAAGAACACTTTGTTATTGGTGTTTTATGCTATTTAAATATCTAAACGTTAGTGTGAAGAAGAAAAATAAAAAACTTTTAAATATCAATCTGCACATGCGAGGGACATTGGTTATGCTCATTTTGCTTGCTCCTTTTAAGTTATCTTGAGTAAAACCGCAAAAAAATTCATGAAGCACATACAAAAGACCTGAATCGGAAGCGATGTAATCTGTTTTCCGGCTTGGCCACGTGATGCTCGGCATAAAGCCTATTCTCCAGCTGCAGTCACCTTTGAGGGAAACCAGTTCAATCCAAGCGCTCTTTGATAACATGATGATTACGTAACTGCAGATCATCTGTCCATCATCGTATAAAGCCCGCCCTGGCAATTTGATTGGCCCGACTAATTCTGAACCGATCATAATTACTCCTCAATGGATTGAGTCCAGACCGAACTTCCCGACCAAAAAATGTTGTGGGCGTGGTTCGGGCTGGCATCCAGGCTAATGGAGGAGTGGTCCAGCTCTCAGATTTAATAAAAAAATATCTTAATTTGTGTTCCGAAGATGAACGAAAGTCTTACGGGGTTGGAACATGAGGGTGAGTAATTACTGACAGAATTTTCATTTTGGGGTGAACTCCCTTTAATGTCAGGAACACAAATACATAGTTCCCACAGGCCAATTAATGTCACGTGACCTCCCCGGAGACGCCATCTTTGAGGGCATAAGCTGCTGTGTTTACAAAGTTTTACAAGCAAATTTCGAATATTTCTTTCTGTTTATAATGTTACGAAAATCATGAAGAGACAAAGTGACAGAGATTATAAAGAGACTCTATTAACACAAGACAGAGAGAAGTACAATGCGAAAATTTCAGTCATAAATGGTGTGGATCCGCACTAACGAAGGAAGCACTGAGCACTGATTATGCAGCTTTGCCTCATACAGTATTATCATGTGTAACGTTACCATTATCTGGTATTTTTTACATGTGAGCAATTCAGAGCTTGGAAATCACTGAAGGCGTACAATCAGTTTGTCGAGGGGTTGGGTTGGTGACGTTTGCTCAAGTGCAATCAATGGAAAAGTAGTCATCATAGCGAATGTATGTAGCATGATGCTGGACTATCTGTCTATTAAAAAGCCATAGCCTGGACAACTTAATTCCTGTTCCCCTTAAAACAGTCATCGGTGCTTTCTGTAATATGCATGTACTTATTTGTACAGTGTAGAATAGGGTTGGAATGGTACATGTATTCGTATTGAACCGAAACTGTACGGGCGTCACGGTTCAGTGCATGAATATACACGATATAAAAATAAATAAAACTCGCGTGCAAATTAATTAATGTTATGCGGAACTACTTTATACGCGGGTTCTTTAGGGACATAATCTGAGATTGCAATGCTGGAATGTCCTTGTGTGTGTGTGTGTGTGTGTGTGTGTGTGTGTGAGTGTGAGTGAGAGAGGCGCGGACGCGATCGAACAGTGGAAACAATGTTGTTTTTAATACCTCGTCATTATTTTCATACAGGACATCATTCAAACTGCAAAGTGTTAACTTGTTTATCCTCGCCAGCCATAACCTCTGTCGTTGTTCTGACAAAAGCTTAGTCTTCTCACATTCATGAAGTCTAAAGACGGGTATACTGTAAAATCCAAATTTAACTGAACCTCCGGCACGATTTGAACATGCATTGACCCAGCAGGAGATGACCATTGTCACTTTTTATCACGAAATTAACTCGTTTCAGCATCTTCTTCTAATATTCTGCCCACAGAAATGGCGCCGGCTCTGCAAATGCCTGTATGTTGTGACGTCATGTAGGAACTATACCAGAAATGTCTGAAAGTCAACTCTTGTGAGCAAAAACAACAGGAATTCCTCTGGGGAAAAAAATTATTCCCACATTATGGCATGTTTCGGTCATAACTGTGGAAACAGATGCGTCATACACAAGCTTCTCTCAACACCCCACAAAAACCTGCAACTAGGCTGTAAATGCACATCTGACGTAGGCTCAAGCGTGGGGATGGGAAGATGTTGCAACGCGGTCGAGAAATGCCCAGGCTTCAGGTGGGGTGGAAGGAGCAAGTGTGTGTATTTCTGCCACGCTAATGACTCGCGACAGCATGTGCTTGTGTGTGAGCAGAGGGGTGAAGATGGGGGTGGGGTGCTTCTGCTCTGACAGATTCAACTGAAGGCCGCGTCAAGCTCACGGCTCTGACTGTCAACTCCATTTCCCGCTCTCTCATCCACCACAACCGAGGTCTTATTTTAAGAAGCCGGTGTCGTGGCGGGACTGACCAGCACGTGCTTCCGCACGCAGCTGTAAACACCGGGATCAGAAGTGATAAGTAGCCTCGCGGCCGCAACGCTGGGTCCTATAAAGGTTAGCCTGGGAAGTAAAAGCAGTTTAATCAATCCAGGCTTTGCACACTAAACAGGTGAGATGTGCAAGGGAACGAAATCAGTATTAAGTGATAAGTTTAGCCTTTTGCTGTGCTACTGGCAGCCCTGGTTAAATATTTCAAGTTGGAGAAGGCAGGGCGAGGACTTATGCAGGCTTACTGTCATTGTCAAGTGAAGTGCCTGTAGAGGGGGAATTAAAGGCTGCACTTGAAATCTTACTCCAGCAGCAGACTGAAGAAAGTCAGGACACGTGCATATTCAAATCTAGATTTGAAGGATCCATCAGCATTTAAACCGCATATTTGGGCTGAAGCAAAGTCTCCTCCTTTTTAAGGAGGCTATTTAGGTAATGGCACCTTCCATGGGACATTAATCTGAGTAATTAGGTTTCAGCTTCAGCATGTGAAATAGATTGCTCTGGCATACTTCACTTCTCTGCAACCTGTACCTACATGAGAACTTTGGAGGAATGAGCATTTTTTTGGCTGTCCACCTCCCTATTTATTTCCTCACCAGCACAAAACATCCATCAACTCCTGTAAGGGGAGATTTAGATCAAGCATGATCTAGTCCAAAAGAAGACCTGGCCTTGCTAGGGCTGCTGCTGTTCGGATGATGATGATGATGATGATGATGATGAAGCAATATCATAGCATTTACTGAAAAACTGAAAGGTGGTTTTGTGCTTAAAGTCAGCATGAAATAAAAATTCACCCTCTGGATATTATAGATCTTATTGTAAACAATTAATCCATGCAGGTTTCATTTTTTTAAAAACATTTTCACCCCGTAATGTTTAAGCAAAATGTCATACTGTAACTGGATCTTCAAGTTAAATCTCTCTGGTGACGTATGCAGGACTTTTCCAATAAAACCCGCCCCTGCAAGCTCATTTTCATCTGCAACACCCTCATCCTCAGCTATTAGGGAACGTTGATGACCTACTTCTGGCGAGATTCTGAAGTGTGCATACAATGGACACTTTACTATCCCATGAGGCTACGGGAAAGGGTTTGTGAATAGCAGTGACGTGACAACCGACGCTGGTGGTTCACATGATAAGGGCAACATTGCGAATTTAGTACGTCCAGATTACATTCATACTATATACAACATACTTTTTTTTTTGCTGTTGTGAAGTAATTACTTATTCAAAATAAGTACCTACTCAAGAGGGTATTCGATTTCAGACGCAGCCCCCAACTAACTGACCTACTTTTTTTTTTTCGATAATCCTTTACATTCACATGTATGTCACAATACAGAAGAAATTATCTGATACTACTTTCATTTCAATGCAACTTTAAAGGGATTGATCACCTCAAAATGAAAATTTGATAATTTGCTCACCCTCACACAATTTCAGACCTGTATAAAAAAAATTATTTTAAGTAACACAAATGTTGAAAAATGTGAACAAATGTTTACCCCATTGACTTTCAATGTATGGACAAATATAAATAGGCTATCTTTTTTTGTTCCACTGAAGAAAGTAATTTTACAAGTTTGGAACAACATGAGGGTGAGTAAATGACTTGACTTACATTTTTGGGTGAACTATCTCTTTAAATTGCAATTTTTTGAGAGTATAAGGTGCAATGCAAACTTCACAAGCAGTTTGTGTGCATGACAGCTATTAATTTGAGAGACATTTGTCGATTAAGCAAGTTTAGATCTTTCATCCCACTGCCCCACTGGACAGCTCCGACAAGCTGGACTATTCAGTGACCTTTTATAGTATAGTGCTGATTGGGTAATGTGTCCCTTACGGCCTAAACGTAACGTTAACTTCACGCATGGACAACATTTGAGGTGCAGCTGTTCTAGATATCCAAACGAGCGCTGTCCTGAAGTGTTGGCTTCAGAGGGATTTCCATGTAATCTCTTTATTAGCAGACAGCCTGTCGATCTCAATCACTGGTGTTGCTGTGTGGGAGGGGGGTGGTGGTGGGAGCCGAGGTCCCAGCCAATGGTGCCCTATCCTGTCGATTATCTCTATGCTATCTCATTAAGTTACTTGAATACCTTTGCCCACTTGTGTTGGCAGGACACAGAAATGGTATTTGAAAACAACTGATCATAATTGTGAAATGCTACTTTTAGTATTGATCAAAAAAGCTTTGGTGCAAGCAAGGTGGGATTGAAACTTCTGTCCATCAAACTGAGCATGAAATGTGTGGCAGACATATAGTTCTGATGTCTGAATAACCAACGAATCATGCAATGAACAAATGAGCCACACAGATGTTGTATGAGATTATGCGTACATTAAACTGGACATTTCTAAATATATACAGTTAGAAAATGCATATTTAGTAAGGGTGACCAGTGACCAAAATATAGCATTGAAAAAAATATAAACAAATAGGTTTAATTTATTTAAAAGCTCTCTATTAGTTAATAAAATAAATATTTATAATATTTTAATATTTATCATCAGCTTTTTCTGAAGGAGCATGTGACACTGAAGAATGGAGTAATGATGCTGAAAATTCAGCTCTGACTTCATAGAAATACATTATGAAATATATTCAAATAGAAAAAGTTATTTTAATTTGTAATACTATTTCACAATATTGCCATTTTTACTTAAATGCTAGCCTGGTTAAAACCAGACCATTCTCAGTTGTAACTGAGTTATGGTCTGGCAAAGCGTCATAGACAAATCATTTCCAGAGGGGCGTCACCAACGGACGTCGCGGATAGACCTAAAACCAATCCGAGCGATGAAGGAGATGACGTATGCAGAGCGGCGGAGAATCTCAGAGTGTTGTTCTTTGCTCGGTTTTTAACTAAAAGGAAACGTTCAAATCGCTTAAAACAGACGCGATAGCTGATTCGAACGAGTGATGTTCGACGCCGGCATCCATCTTTGTAATGTAGGCTACAAAACCTGCTTCAAAATCCCAGCGCTGTCGTCATCGTATAAAGCCCGCCCCAACGTTTCTGATTGGTGCCGCGATTTCGACGGATTGGAAATGGGCTTGAATGAGCTCTTTGCCAGGCCCTGTCCCAAATGGCGCACTTCATGTGGACTTTCGGTCTCGTGGACTTAAATTGCGCGTGCTCGCCGAGTCTACGAGTCCGTAGGCCGTCCCATTTAGCATTTTAACGCTCTGAAGTGTGCTCAGCAGCGCCCCCTTTGTTCCCTTGAAGCGGTCTTCCGCGAAGCCCGCATAGATGCAGGCTCCACGCACTTTAACTACCAGGAATCCTTGCGAAAGGCCAATCAGACAACGGATGGGAGGAGATTTCGCTCACGGACAATTATTAACATGGCTGAGAAGAAAATATTTAAGTGTAATTATCATTACGGTTTTTATGACAAGTTTATACAAACATTATGATCATCGACGATCGACCAGTGGTTGATGTCTCAAACATAGGCTAATAATAGCGAGCTGAATAATACGATCGCATTATGATTCATTAAATAAATAGAACAGAATGTCAGGGCTTTACTGAGTCATGTGTAAACACAACAACAATAGGCAGCATATTTCCCCGAACCTGAAGCTCCTGTCCATAACAACAATCAGACCGTCTTCCTGTTTCCGGCGTGACGATCGAGTCGGTCCCAAAAATACCTCTCAATGCGCCCTCGCGGACTCGTGCTAAGGGCCCTATAGGTCTGCACTACATGACGTCACCGAAGTGTGGACTCTGAGGAAGTCCACAAGTCCGGAGTGTGCCATTTGGGACAGGGCCCCAGACTAACTTTCAGAGCAAATCTAAATTTGCCGGAAGTTGTCTGGGTTTTCCCAGGCTACTTAAATGCAGCCTTGGTGAATATAAGTTATGTATATATATATATATATATAAGTTATATAAGTTGGTTATATATAAAATTGGGTAGCACTATTTTACAGTCCTGTTCCCCATGTACATACCATGCACTTTGCAATAACTGGGTAATAACTAGATACTAACCCTGAACCTATACCCCACATAGTTACCTTATATTACCTAGTACTTTCTTATAGGCAAGTAGGCCTACACTAAGAACACGTAAGTGCACGAACTGAAAAATAAAGTGCAACCAAATTTTTTTTTATATTTCCTACCTTTTGTCAGGTACTGTATGTCATGTTTACAGCGTTATAATGGTTAGTGGTGTTGTGTTACTAACATTCTGAAATACACAGGAATTCAAATGGCTGGGCCTTCAGGATTAGTTCGGCCACATTTCAGCTGAATGGTGCAAAATGCTCTCTCTGTTCTCAAGCGTGGCAATTCCCCTGACATAGGCAAGGCCTGTTGTGGTCAGTGGCATCATATTAATTCAGAGTAACCATCGCAAAACTGAGTTAGTGATGCTGCCTAATCAGAGTCAGGTTGTCCCAACTCACATTTTTTAAATTTTCTGATACACATCTGCCCTGTCAATTTGTAATGCCACATATAACGGATACTTGTGAGTTAGGAGCCAAAATTAAAATGCATTTGCATTCATTAAAAAAAAAAAAGAAAAGAAAAAAAAATTACATTTGGTTCAGGATCATGCAAGTTGTGCAGCCCAGATAAATTTATATGCATGTTTGATTAAAAAAAGCTATCTCCTGTCGTCTTTCATAGGAACTATTACCGCATAATCCCTTTTCCACCCAATCCAAACGCTCTTTATATCAGCAATTACCAAAGTTGTAACAGCAGCACTGACCTTCAGTGCTTCGGCAGAGTTCAGAAAAAGCTATTTCCTCTAAAGGTTTTATTGCTAGAGAACTCCTCCCTGTTTGTTCATGTCGTCCTCAGGTGGATACTAGAATTTATTTGCTTGGGGTTTATGGGCTCTAGGCTCGCAGAGGTATGGTTCAATTTGAGACTCCGCTTTTGCTCCTGCCAAGTAAATAAACTCATCATCAAACAAAAGACAGGCTTGCTTGCATGCACAGAACACTTGGTTTTCTGCAGTGTTGACTACAGAACTCCCAAGAGCTCTGAACGGAGAGAGATGAGTTCGAAAGGCCATCTGCAGACGTTTCCAGCTAAGATCATTTGTGTGCTAATTGAATTTGAAACATTCTTTCATAATCTTTTTTTGAGTGTTCTTCCCTGGCAGCAGCACAAAACCTTCTTTCAGCAAGTCCACCAAGCCAGATACACAGAGAAAGGCACTGACTGCTTCCCCCCAATGAGAATCACACAGCGTATCACTCATTCCAGTGTCACCATCCACAGCCAACCACTTGTTTTTTCACTCATCTCTTTTATTTTAGAAGTCATAAAAAAATGGATAACAGTGCAAAAGTGATCCTTGATATGCACAAGGATTTGCTTTAAAGCCTGGTTGAGTCTTCTTCATTGGACTGATGCAAAATATTAAATACAGTGCAGAATGCCCATTTTAAAAATGCTACAGTGATTACAGCATTCAATATAGTGGTTCTTGATCAAATAATGTGTATTGTGTTCAGTTTCATTCTCTCTGTACAAAATTGTCTTCAGCTACAACATTCAGGAATATTTTTTAAACAAAAATTCTTGAAGCAAATGCTCTCTCTCTCTCACACACACACACACACACACGTCATAATCTGCCTCTAACAAACCTATAAATAATGGTTGGCCAATAAATGCTTAATTTGTCAGTCAAAATAAATCAAGTAAACAAGGCAGTTTTAAATAGTGATGCTTCCAGAGCTGTCAAATCATTTAAATCTTATACTATTCACTTTGACATTGTGAGAAAATTAGTGTCAGAGCAGAATTAAGTGCACTTGTTACATGGGTTTGATGGCCTGAGTCCAACCATATTTAAAGCATGTGGACAGTGGTCATAGATTATACAAGACCATCTTTAGGCAATGTATAATCTATGATGTGCTGGTCATGCAGCCAAACATATAGCAAAACTTTCAGACCCACTCCATTTTCATATAACACATGCTTTCATTCTGGGAAGAAAAAAAAACAACAACATTGAAGGGAAACCCTGAAAACAATCCCATATGTGCTTATTAAACTCTTTGTCGTTCCTGTAATTATTGCAGCTTGCGTCCTCAGGTGGGAGGGGGTCCTTTATAATGTAGGGCCAGGTGAAATGAGCGGGTCAGGGTATTGGACCGATGACATGAGGTATCGTGGACTGAAATGAGGTACCAGATCATCACAGCAAGCAGGAGGGCAAATAGGATGACAAAAAAACTCAGGGGCCACAACTGCCAGGGGCCTCTTTGCCATAGGCTGCTAGTAGAGGTCTTCGGTTTAATCGGGCCACTGGAAACAGAAAAATATGATAAAAAGCCATTTTTCAGCATTAACAGAAGAAAGAGACTGCCTACAGTTCTCCGCTATGGTGATAGTTGGCATAAATCAGCTGTGCCCAATCCTGCTTCATGGAGGGCCAATTTCCCAAGAGTTTAGCTCCAACCTGACCCAATACTTGTGCCTGGAAGTTTCTAGCAATTCAAAAGACTTTGATTAGCTGGTTCAGGTGTGTTTAATTAGGACTGGAGCAAGAGAATGACCCACCAGGAGCATAAATCAATTTTAATTTAAGCTTGGTATGCATTGGTGAGGTAAAATTGCTTTAATATTTGCAAATACTGCTTACGGTAGAGTTTAAGTACAGCCTTCATTTAACAATTCCAAAATGTTTCAACGATTCATGTAAAAAATGACAACATTTAAAAATGTGTCCTTGGTTCATGTTTTAAGTGCAGGCCTCACTGGTCAGGGAAGCATATGACTTCACTTTGTCAAATGATTCTCATTGCATTTTTGCAGTCCAATAGACCTAAAACACGCCTTTTTTGGACACTGCCCAAATCACTGGCTCAAGGTTAACTAAGAATATTGGGTACAACTTTAAATATGTTGGACCACACTAACTTTGATTATAAGACTTTCTTAGTCCAGGTTTAGAAAGACAATTTTAGAATTTAGAAAGAGTAAATTATGACAGTTTTCATTTTTGAGTGAACTATCCCTTTAGATTTACATATTGAATATACAGACAGGCAAATTCACCATCATTCAAAAGTTTGGGGGTTTTCAATGTTTTTGAAAGAAATCTCTTATGCTCACCAAAGCTGCATTTATTTAAACAAAAATACAGTAATAATGTGAAATTGATATTTATGAAAAACTATTCTTTATACATTTAAAAAAAAAGCTGAATTTTCAGCATCATTACTCCAGTCTTATTAAAAACTAAATGTTTCTTGAGCACCAAATCCATGCGGAAACATTTAGTTTTTAATATCAATGTTGGATATCAATCATTAGAATGATTTCTGAAGGATCATGTGACACTGAAGACTGGAGTAATGATGTAATGGCAATATCAATGTTGTAAACAGTTGCGCTGCTTAATATTTCTGATGCCTATTTTTTCAGCTGTTCAAAAAAAAAATCAGGGTGCCGTTTATCACAACAAAATACATAATTAGTGCTAACCATATCAAATCAAACAGTTTCTCACCGACTCCACTTTGTACAGGTGTTGTCCTCCAATGAGTCGGGGAAAGAAAGTCTCTCCTGCTGCCTCTAGTGACAGAGAGGGACATGACGATAATAGCTTGAGATTAACAAAGCCCTGCAGGGACTCTATTGTTTACCAGCTCTTTGGCACTGGCACACATTACAAGTGCAATTATGTGTGGGGTGTGTCGAGGTGTAAATCACATCATAAAAATCATGCAAGGCGCCACATTCGCTACACATTAACAGGCCTGGCTTTAATTCACAAACCTTAGGTGACCACAAAAGAAGTTATGTAGTTTGTAACACATTTGAAGCTACTGTGTGATGGGTGTTTGGGGCGTAAGTGTCTGCACGAGGGAGATATACCTGTGGGTCTTCGTGACATTGGTCACATGACGGGGACGGGCAGGGGTTGTAGCACGTGTGTAGAGTTTGCTGTGGGTGGGGGCGTCTCTGGGGGAGCACGTTCTCCTGATACTCAACTCCCTCCTCCTTTCCGGAAGGCAGAGATGAAAAACTGGAGCGAGGCTATAAAGGTTCACAGAAGCAACAAACACTTTTGATTGCCAAAGAGCGGACAGCACAGTTTTCACTACATGTGACAGCTTCGCTATGCTACAAAAGGCGCTTGTAAATCGAAAGAGACGGGCTCCATTAACTAATAAGGTTCATGGCGGCTCTGTCTTTTTGTGCTCTCTTGTTTTTCTCATTTGCTCCTATTCTTTGAGTCCTTTAATGGGACCAACAGATACGCTGCCTCTACCTTTTCGTGTGACACATTACACAGGCGCTCTTGGCCCTTTGGTAGTGCCAGTTCCCCACTATGTTTGTGCCCACAATTACGGCTGCCATTAAAGAGCCAGTTAGAGCGGCTGGTCTTTTCCCCTTCCCTGTAAAGCTGCCAATTAGCCATGAGCACCGAGAAATTACAAGAGGCTCTTTGAAATGGAAATGGTCCCTCTCTCTCATCAAGGTTTTTCCAAGGCTTCGGCAGGCAAATCAGCCTTTGCATCAGTGCAGAGGATTCTCTTTCCCAGAAACCAACTTCACCCCGCCCTTCCCTCTCTAAAAGGAAAGATTGAGCTTTTTAAGTCGAGATGGTACAGATTCATTCGAGTTGGATTAATTAGCAGCACGGCTGAATAATGTGTGCCTCATATATTCCTTGTATTGATTTATTTTTATGATGCCCCTAAAATAGCCTTTTTTCTCCCACAGAAAGATTGATAAATATTATGGATTTATGATTAAAGATAATAGGCCTGCGCAATATTTGAAAAAACTGACATTACGATATTTTGTTTTTCTGTGATATATATATATATATATATATATATATATATATATATATATATATATATATATATATATATAGTGATAAACAATTTCACTAGATTTTACAACAATTTCAATAGATCACTCTATTTGGAAAGAATTAATCATTCTAGAACAATTTTGAAGGGGAGTGAATCAACCATAGGAAATAAACAAATTACAAGCATAGATAAATACAATACAACAAAAATACAAATGAAATAAACAGTGCTTTGTTTTTCAGGTTCAGAAATTGAATCAAATGTATATCAACACTGCATAGATAAATTATATTTAATTTATATTTAAGACTTTGTTAAAGTAGCAAAAGTGATTTTCTCTTTGTAAATTTTGTTGATTGATTAACATTAAAGACACAGATAGCAGCAGGAGTATTAGGCTGCTGTCACTTTAAGACATGCACAGATCCAATATAATGATACGCATTTGTTTTATTTCTCCATGGCGAATGCGTTTGCGAGGATACTCATCGAGATGGAGATTGACGGGCACAAATAGACACGGAAGAGAACGTAATTCTGTGTTCGCGTACAGTCTGTCCTGCTGTGTGTGCGCACAGAAAACAGCGCAAGAGTTCCGAATTGAGTTCTTTCACGTCTTGCGCTAGAATTGTTTAAAATCGCTTGGATGTTTAAACCGACAGGACATAAAAATGCAAATAATGAACTTTCGCAGTATGATGGTTAAACTTTGCAATTAATCCGTGAATTGCATGCATTTCGAACCGTGGTGCCTGCTCTGTACGGATCAATTACGATCCTATACTTAAAGGGTTAGTTCACCCAAAAATGAAAATTCTGTCAGTAATTACTCACCCTCATGTTGTTCCAACCCCGTAAGA
The DNA here is from genome assembly GCF_029890125.1 of Rhinichthys klamathensis goyatoka. Taxonomy (NCBI): domain Eukaryota; kingdom Metazoa; phylum Chordata; class Actinopteri; order Cypriniformes; family Leuciscidae; genus Rhinichthys; species Rhinichthys klamathensis. Next base: position 1,026,527 of record NW_026606829.1, read on the forward strand.
CTGTCGTTCATCTTCGGAACACAAATAAAGATATTTTTGATGAAATCTGAGAGCGGTTCAGATTTACTCAGCCTCATGTTGTTCACGTAGTGTAACAGCGCAGCGCTATGTCAGAACGTAGGCTCACTATTGGCCGACGCTGGTCATGAGTGTGATGCTGGCCAATAGTGAGCCTACGTTCTGACGTAGCGCTGCGCTATTACACTACGTGAACTTACTCTGAGGCCCACACAGAAGAAGATGAAAAGTTGAATAAAGTCATTATTTTGGGGGGGTTTTTGCACACAAAAAAGTATTCTCGTCACTTGATAAACTTAAGGTTGAGCCACTGTAGTCACTTGGACTATTTTAACAATGTTTTTACTAACTTTTCTGGGCCGGCAGGTTTTAATTACAATAGAAGATTTAATAAAAAATATCTTAATTTGTGTTCCGAAGATGAACAAAAGTCTTACAGGGTTGGAACAACATGAGGGAGAGTAATTACTGACAGAATTTTCATTTTTGGGTGAACTAACCCTTTAACAGCGCACAATCATATATCAATCAAATAATGTGATTATTGCGGATGCACACTTTGCGAAATCGATGCTAAAACTATATATATATATATATATATATATATATATATATATATATATATATATATATATATATATATATATATATATATATATATATATATATATATATATATATATATATATATATATATATATATATATGGTGCAGCCCTAATATGAATAGCACATTGAGGCAGTAAACAGATCTTCAGCATGTCATTGTGAGGTGGAAAAGCAGCATAATGACCATTACAGAGTCGAGACTGTTATAACGTGCACAGCCTGTGACTGCTGAGTCTTAATGAGATTTGGCAAAAACGTCTCCATTCACAATTACACCGAGCATCCATTCTGCATTTAGATGACTGCAGCACTAAATATGTAAACTAATGAAGCAGTTTAGTATTCATAACTTGCTGATTTTGTTCTGGATTTGATGCCTATGAAGTGTAGGATGAACATACAGTGGGGTCTCAGAAGTCCACTAGTGCAATTTTGTGATTTGATACCATTTATCATTTTTTATCCATAAAAAAATGGACCCCACTGGATATTCATACAGGATTATTTACCTATTAAAGATCAATAGCTACAACATGGGTGATGTGTAAAATCCATATTCAACACCATCACTTAGTGAGTCTGTCCTACCATTGATGAAAAGTTCAATGATTTTATATAATTATTTAAAGTTAATGGCTGTATAAATGACAACTAAATATATTTAAAGGCCAAAGACTGATTTTATGAGCTGCAATTCATTATAAACACATGAGCAGCAGCTGGCCATTTATTGCCTCTAAATAAGTGACACTGGTATTAACACAGTTACTTCGCATCAAAATTCAATAATATTGACATCAAGCTAATGGCAAAAGCAATCTACGAGAGCCATTAAACCATTTTTGACAGACAGTGTAATGAGTAGCATTACTCACAGAGAAGCTTAAACGTATACATACACTTCCATTCAAAAGATATTTGAATGTGTTTGTGGAAACTGTAATACAGTTCTTTTAGGTTTCTTTGATCAATAGATTCCAAGCAAAGTGTACCTGTGAAACATGCTCCGTCTGGACGGCTTTAGAACAAAGTTGATGCGTCTGGCCCAGCCAAGCGCTGATGCGGTCAGGGTCAAAGGTCACAGGCTCAGGAGACCTAGTTTCAGGTGTTGAAGTCTTAAATTGTTTGGCGTACTGAGGCTTGCCGGCTCTGATGACTATCAAATACAAACGCATGCAAAACAGATGTTAGCAAAGCATAAACAAATCATGACTATGATGTAAAAAATTCCAGAGGTTGACTGCAGATTAGACAAGACATTTATCATAAAAATGTCTAATCCCTGGCCTGGATATAAGCACCAAATATAACATTTTAAAACTAGTTGCTGCATAGAATATGATACAATGGGCCAAATCACAATACAGAGGCTCAAAAGTTGAGATCTTTGCCCATCATGAACCTTATAAATGAGGTTTTAGGTGGCTATTGGCTATTTTTCAAGGATATTAGAAAACAAGTCAAATTGAGAGCAGCTCTTCCATGATTATCAAGTGATTAAGCGGTGAGAGGGACACTGCCTTCTGTGGATGGCACCAGATACACGGACCAATCAGGAGCCACAGCTTTACCTGGCACTGGCATCTGGGGTGGGGCCGCACGCTCTAAGCTCTTCTCAACGCCCTGAAAAACACAACAAATACATTCAGCATTCACCAACATTAAAGATATACACAGATGCTTATTATTCACAGCCATTTTTACCATCAAGGTTGGCTTCTATACATTAAGATGCATTTCTATTGAAAGTAATGTACTTCAATGCACTTGAATAATAGGGTGGCTTAACGTGTTCTAAAGCCAGCTCAATAAGTAAAAACATACCATCTTACAAAAAACAGACTTGTAACCATCTATTTGCATGTTACATACCCCTGCATGCTACAACGTGCAAGCACACATGTGCTTATGTCTATGTCTACCTGTAACCATCTATTTGCATGTTACATACCCCTGCATGCTACAACGTGCAAGCACACATGTGCTTATGTCTATGCATGCACACAAAGACACCAACCACCATGTGATCATTTTAGCAGGAGGCCAAAAATGGCTATACAAAAAAAAAATCCCCTAATTTGCATTACAATTACATTTAGTTGCTAGATGGAAAATGTATGCACATACACAATGGACCAGCAATCCATGTTTAAATGTATAGTATAATGTAAATAATTATAAAACGAAGTTGGAGCTGTCAGATGGACTTACTGGCTGCTTGAAGCTGACAGATCCCCTGTCTGGATGCGAGTCCACAGGACTCTTGTAGACTCTCCTCCTCAGAGGATATTTGGCTAGTTCATCTGTGCAAGACACACAAGAGAGGGTGGAAGAAAATGTTCCTGATAGGTCAAAGTTAAATTCTGTTTTAAAGTGATAAGCTAATAGAAATGTGTAGCATTCACAAAGTATAAAGGGCTACGGAAAGTATTAAACCCTCCAGTCCTCATTTGGAGTCATGATTATTACATAATCACCTGATTGTAATTCACATGTGAAGCATAAATATCTCTGGAGCACCTGCGGTGGTTTACACCACATAATGTATAAACATAATTTGTGAATGCAAAGTGCTCCAGTTTCCCTTTATTTTAACATCCACTTAGAAATGTTGTGTGGAACGTGATCAATTTAAGACAGAAATATAGTACTATTGAATAGCTAATACTTAGAGAAAACAATACTGTACATCAGTGTTATAACTAAAACTATTAAAAATTGTTTTCAGTAACAAATAAAATATAAAAATGAAAAAACTTCAGTTAATTGCCAATGCACCATTTCAATTTTTTGTTTCTATGTTTTTTATTGACATACCGTACTAAACTACTACAGCTAAAACTTAAATAAAGCTATATAGAAATGTGTGTATATAAAAAAAATAAAAATAAAAGAGGACAAAACCACATAGCAAAATAAAACTAAAAATTTTAAAATATTACAAAAGCCAATTCAAAATATTAATAAAAATATCATAGTATATAAATAAAACTACTGTACATTTCAATGTATGATGTCAAGTGTAATGTGAATAAACACAAGCTTGATACACATACCTTTAGTTGTTATCAAGTAAATGAATTGAACAAAAACAGAAAGCTAATCACAATTATTTGCATGTCAATTAATCACCACCTAAAGTTTTATGATTGCCATAGATATCTGGACAGGCTTTAAATTGAAGCCCGGACCCGCCCCGTGCCCGAGAACGTTTGGCTCGGGTCGGGTAGCAGACCACTAGATCGCCAGGGCCTTATTGGCAGGTAATGGATATGAAGATTGGATTGTATTACAGAGGCAATCCCTACCTGCAGCAGCACTGAAGGAGGACGAGTCCGTGTCATCCCGGGAGATTGACCGACCAATGTCCACCGAAGGGTCCCACTCCAGAACCTGGTGATCTTGACTGGATTGAGGAAGGCAGGCCTGAGACTGATGCGCCATGGTGCGCTCTAAAAAACACTCATCCTCCAGCATACTCTCAGAGGGACAGCCAGAGTCAGGGGCACACAGAGCCCAATCCTCTTCGAAAACCTGGCATAACACAATTAAACATCTTAAAACACTTGCATTTTCAGAATTACATTTCAGTTTAAAGGTATTTATTTAGAAGGAAGAAGATATGTTTTTTTTTAATGTCCTTGGAGCCGCTTATGCTCACCAAGGCTGCATTTATTTGATCAAAAATACAGCAAAACAGTATTTGTTCATTTTAATAACAAAATAAAAATGAATTATTTCTGATGTCTCTCAGAAATATAATATAAAAAGGTATAAAGATTATTTTAAAAGTTTTAAAATGTGATTTTTTCCTGTGATGGCAAAGCAGAATTTTCAGCATCATTACTCAAGTCTTCAGTGTCACATGATCCCTCAGAAATCATTCTAGAATAATGATTTTGTGCTCAATACATATTTCGTATTATTTTCAATGTTGAAAAAAGTTTAAAAGAACATACATTGTTACAAAAATATATATTTCAAACAAATAAATCGTTCCTGTCACTTTTCAATCATCAATTTAATGCATCCTTGCTGAGTAAAAGTGAAAACTTATACATTAAATAATTTTGCAGTTAATTATATATTACATCTATCACAATTATTTATGCAATACAATTAATTCATTTTTAAGTGTGACAACATTCTGAAAGTTCTGAGAACATACTGAACTGGGGTGGGGGGGGGGGGGGGGGGGGGGGGGGATGCCTACACATAGACTTTGTGTGCTTTTTCTGAGCTATGGAAAATATACTGTGGCAATTCATCATATGTCTGGTGTGGGATTCTATAAACATCCTATATCTGACAACAGCATAAAGAACATAACAACGCAAGATTTTTTAGCATTTCTTAACGTGATCCACTTGGACCTAAAGAGACAAAGGCTCACACAAGGAACTTGTTCAAATGGACAGTACATGTATTGTACAGTGGCTGCTTGGCTACAAGACAACAATTCAGGCTATTCAGGGGGTGTATTCATGACTCCTCTGCCAGAACGTATGAAGTTGGATGCTTGAGTAGCTTTCCCTTGGGATCATTTTCCGAAATATGTGAACTTGAGTGAACTTGAGATGGCACAAATTAAATTATCAAATAAAAAAAATAGCTATCAGTTTTCATAGTCAATTGTGCATATGGTGTGTGATAATACTAATCTATGGAGGATTGACCAAAAACATTAGCTAAAAGCTACCATGCTACTGCAGATCTATAATCAGTCAGCTGCTTGGCTGGCCAATATTCGGGGTGGCAAATGAGTTGAAATGATTATAAGCACCTTGATTTCAGACCAATATAAATGGAGCAATTGAATTACAAGTTCAAAAGAGACTGAGATGACTTTCAGGCTTTATCTTAGTTCATTCCAGGTGTGAAGAAAGTTTAATCTCATTTGTGCACATGCAGCATGGATATTTACCAGTCTCATGCTGAGCAGGCGTGTGTGCAGGCGGCCCAGGCCCTGAAAGACACGAGTACAGTGGAGCAGGAGTTCCTGCAGATGGCTCTCGATGGCCTGGGCGTCCGCCGGCTCGCTCCTTTGGATAAGCTCTTCTCCATGCTGGAGTAAATCGTTCAGTTTACCTGCACTCTCTCCAACCGCCTCTTGAAACCCCTGAGAGATAGATATACACACATACACGTTTAATAATCATGCACATACATACAACATCTTTCCTTGACAACAAGTTCTATAAACCCCAAAATAGAACTCATTTTTTAATAGAAAGAAAATGAAGCCTGTTTAGAATCATTAAAATGTCCAAAAGCAAAAATCTCAATAACAATTAAGCACGTTTATGCTCAAATTTTATATCAGCAATGCTATTTTCTTAGTAATGAGGAATAAATAAAAAAAAGTGAGAATTAGAAATAAAAAAAATGAAAAAAACTAAATAAAATTACTCTTCATAAATTAACTATGATTAACTATTTTAAGCATTTATTTGTATTTAATTTAAACATTATTTATATATTATTAATATAACAACCGCAATAATAATTATTATACTCACTTATAATCATTATTGACTATCATTATTATTACTGTCATTAATATGACCGTTACCATTATTGTTACTATTATTATGATGATGATCCTAATCATCACTATTATATTATTATCATTATAATCATCACTATTATTGTTATCACTATTATGGTGATTATCATGATGATGGACTATATATCATTATTATTATTATTATCATCATCATCAACTATTATGATTATTTTTTATTTATTATTGATTTCTTTAAAAACATAAAATGTCTGGACTTAAAGAAAATAAGAGTACCGTGCAGAGACATATTAATTGTCCTATTAAAAGTTCTTTATTTAAAATGTATTCATTTTGATTTTGGGGTGAAGAAATTGATTCCCCCTCCTCATTTAAAAATAAAAATGATTCATTTATTTAAATAAACTCTTGAGGATTTTTGCAATACATGTAGGTCTCTTGTTTCTCATACTTTCAGTGACCTACTATTTGGTTAATAAAGCTCAGAAATGCCTTTCAGGGATTTGAACCTGTAAATTAGGTGTTAAAGATCTGCACTTGTTGTAACACAAACCACACTATCCAGACGGCAAACAAACAGAGATCAGATTTCTCTCTGCATGGACCAATCCATGTTTCCTGAGAGTACCTGAAGCTGGTGCATCTTCGAGCAGGTGTCTTTGCCTGAGAAGTGCTCCACTTCAGTCAGTCTGAGGTCCATATCAGCCAGCCACACTGCCATCTCTTCCCTCTGCCTCTCAAAATCCTCCCGCTGGCAGACCAAATGCTGTTGCGCACACACACAGACAGAGCGAGCATCATTCTGTCTGACCGTCTACACCCTGATGCCGTTTTTAGCAGAGACAGAGACTGACAGGGAGACACACCAAAATTATAACAAGGACGTCAAAGCGGCAGACAGGGAGCGGAAATGGCATAAACAAAACCGACACTGAAGCCCACAGTAAAGGGGGGGCATATGCAGTGCAGCCAAGCATAGACCTACAGTGCGCAGGGGTCACTGCGGCTGAAAGGACAGAATTATGTAAGCCGAACGCAGGCAGAGCATAGGGCTGTATGGATAAAGAGTTAATGGGATTAAAATGAGGGAAGGAAAGGGGCAAGAGAGACTTACGCGAGTACAAAGTAGCAACTAAAACGCCTTTCAAAATCATGTGCTTTTTACGTTTTTCAGCCCCAATAAACAGTGAATATTGAGAACCTAAAAATGTGTAAACAGTAAAATATTATAATGGTAAAAAACTATATAGTAAAGAAACTTACCATTCAGGTTTTTTACCATAGATTTTTACTGTTTTTCACTGTGAAAGTGCTAACAGGAGATTTCATGTATTTTTTATAGTAAATTGCTGTTAAATTTACAGTTTTGGGAAATTAAAGACCAAATCATCTTATAATTTACAGAGTTCACTGTGTGAAATTTCACATTTGATAATTCTTTCATTGAAATATCTTTCTTTTTCTGTGTGTATTACCATGATGGTGTTCTGAATGCGTGTGCATGATACTGCACACCTTATATATTAATATTTACATCAGCTTGTGGAAAAGCTACATTTTATGAGCTTTGAATCTTCATGTGGCTTTTTCATTATCACCAGTGTTTTTGATGGTAGTCACTGTATTATAAAGGTACAAAACAGATTTTAGTGAGTTGTTATATTTACATTATGTCAGTTAGTGAAATATGCAGGTAGCAACTAAAATGTTGCTACCTTTTTTTTGCGGTAGAGTTCTGGCAACCACAGCTGCCGTTTTATTTACCATGAATTTCATTGATTTTTTACAGGGTGCTTGCTTTAAAAGATGTCACCTTTGAGGAGTTTGAGGGTCTTTATATACCTTTAACCTGCGGCACACAGTTTCCACTGTGTTACTGAGCTGATCCCAGCGCCGTCCGCAGTCCTTCGTCATTTCTACGAGCCGTGCGCCCATAGTACCTCTAAACAGGCCGACCAGAGTTCGACTCTTCTGTGTCAGGCCGTCCAGCTGGTTTAAACGCATCCTGGCCTCTGCATGCAGGTTCTGGAAAGAGATAAAAAAACAGTCGGTCTTTGGTTACTGATGACATCATGCGATTAACTAGGAGGTAACCCTAGTTCCCTAGTAACCCTCTAAAGTGTAAAATTAACCACCGGAAGGTACAAAATAAATCCCACCAGTTCTCTGATTAACTAAAGCAGGTTATTTTAAGAAATTTGTGCAAGGGGTTAAGAGGGAGGGAGGCACAATGGTGCTTAGGAGGAGAGCCAAGGAGTTTGATGGCCATTTGGTGTCATTTATCTTCACTGGCACAAGTCCCGGGCTTCTAGACAGTCTGAGTAAATGCGCTGTCGGTGCGCGTGTAAGTGTGTCTGTGTCGTTGATTACACTTTCATTGTAGAAAGCATCAAATGCTGGTCGGCATCCACTCAGCAACAGACACCTGTAGTGACTAATCTGAGATGGCCTTGCACTCATCTTATACAATAATACAGCAGCTAGGAGTTTAGGGGTAAATGATTTTTGGCAACTCCATTTTTCACCCTCAGATTTAAACTGGAAAATGGTCAGACTTGTGGCTTTAGCTCTACTGTGTTTGTTAGGCCTCAACATTTTCTTTTTCTTCTCCTTAGTGTACAGGGTCCTATCGGGTTAGGAGTGGATAATAGTGTTAATGTATAAGTATATGTATGTTATTTTAGGATACGTGTAGTAGGTAATGTGAGCAAAAGTGCAAGTGTGGGCGATGACGTTTTTTGTTTGTGTCTGTGGTGTATGTATATGGTTTTGAATTTGTAACGAATAAAAAAAGAAAAAATAATTTTGTTTTTTTGTAAATTGACATTAATATATAATATGTGTATACAAACATTTTCCAATCACCCTGAATGCATGTTATTTTTACTTGGTCCCATCACATGACTTGTTTTTTTAAATGCTAGTAAGACTTCTTAAAACCATCCAAAACAAAAAGAATATAATATATATATATATATATATATATATATATATATATATATTTTTTTTTTAAAGAACTTGACACGTGTTTTTAACTAGATTTTTCCTTTTCTTTACACACTCTTACCTGTCATTGACCCTAATATTAAGCATAAAACATCACTGAAATTAGACCCAATGTCTCCTTACCTCATACTTTTGTAACTCCTCTTTTGCTGTAACATACAGCACATGGCTGGAGTTCGGGGACGCTGCTATTTTCTCAGCTGATCGAAGCCAGTCGTCCAAGCAGGAGAGTTCCTTCTTGAATTCATACCACAGCATCCACCTCCTCTCCAGCCTGATGGACCAATAAGAAACAATTAGATAGGACAGTCTGTACAGATCAGTTATACAGACAGGTTTCCAATACACATGGATGCCTACTCACTTGACACAGCCCTCAAGAGAGAAGGAAACATCTTGGCTCACGTCTCCAATGGACGACCACTCATTAGAGAACTCATTCAAATCATCATGTAGTTGAAAGCTTCTCGTGGGACAGCAGGTCTCAGAGGACTGTAGGTAGAGACCACTTTGGTGGTTCGTATCAACACATGTTAGTATCTCTCCTCTGTCTTCATCACTTCCTCTGGGGCCTACTCTAGGGTTTCCATGGTGACTGGCTTTGAGTGATGTCTCTTCTAACATCCTGGCATGACCAAGCGCCACCTGTTTACAACAACACAAAGGGTTCATTAGGATCAAACACAGCATGATACACAGATATAGTGTGACCCTGTTGTCAAAAATGAGTTCTTTCAATTACAGTATCTAGTCTTCCTTATGAGGATGTTAATGCATCGTGGGATAAATTCATTTCTATGTAACACACTGGAGTGGAAATTTTATGTATGGGTAGTTGACATTAAAGGTAGGTGATTTGTTCACAAAACATTTTTTTGTTATGCTAGTTGAAAGTCTCTTCACATAATGATAGCAATCACTAAGTCGTCTAAATGTATTTATATTTATATTAGTCTGTGGAAGGCGTAGGACCATGAAAATGTTCATCCAATCATTGCCTTCGGTCCGAAGCCCTGCTCACGCAGACATCACACATCATCATCAGCTTGTTTCATGCTATGCAGAGTTGAGACATCAGTCACCGAGCATCCCCAACCACCTTTTACAGTTCCTCCTGAACCAAAACAACGAGCTTATGCAGCGTTTACACCATAACTACTGTAATTTGGAAGAGATGGAAACTTGTAACGTTATACTCAGAACGGTTTGTGACTCAAATTATGCGTTTCAATGGCAATACTATCAACGGCGAAATGAATCTGCAGCAGTCAGGTGGTACAGGTCAGTGCTCTTTAAGTTGTTTATGTTCATTATTATTGTATGCTGCCTGCTGAACGCATTCATGTGTTTTAGAGGAGCCGTGACTTTGGAGACGCTCGGAACATGATCTAATGTTTTCAAAACTAACTCGCTATTGCTAACCTCTCCGAAAATCGCCTATACCCTAATTTTAAATTTTGGGAAGTATTTTAGGAAGAATTTAAAACCATTTTAAACAGAAAATTGCCATTTTAATGACTACGCATGCAGCTTTTAATTGAGACTAAAAATAAATCCATTTGTCAGTTTTAAAAGTTAACTAGTTATGCCAAAAGGTTATTAAAATGGTGCAAATTTAAATCAGTGGTGACCAGGATTTAAGATAATTTTTAAAACAAATAAAAATATTGAATGAATAAATAAAATAATATAAAATGAATAAACCAAATAATAAATGAATCAATTAACATGAAAATTTAAATAAATAACAAGATACAATAAAATCATTAAATAAAAATAAAACATTCTCATAAATATGAAGAATAAAATAATGAATAAAGGTAACACTTTACAATAAGGTCTCATTTGTTAATATATTAACATGAACTAACAATGAGAAGCACATTTGTTATGGTACTTATTAATCTTTGTTAATGTTAGTTAATAAAAATAGGGTCATTGTTTGTTCACAGTGCATTAACTAATGTTAAAAAACAACTGATTTTACTAATATTAGTAAATGCTGAAATTAACATTAACTAATATTAATAAATGCTTTAGAAGTATTGCTCATTGTAAGTTCATGTTAACTAAAGTAGTCAACTAATGAAACCTTATTGTAAAGTGTAAAGTTGACAAACAAACATGAAAAGTCCCGCTAAATGTCCACCATTGCATAGTTTTCTTTTAAATCTCTCATCTAAGAAGAATTTCACGTTCACTGATTACGGTGCATCTGGTTAGAAAAGCTGTGGTTTATCTGCATAACAAACAAATTAAAACTTTCAGACAGAGGAAAGTCTCCTGTGCTCTAGGGTATAATTTCAGCCATCAAAAAATAAAATAAATCAGTTTTATGCCCATTACCCAAGGAGTTACGGCGCTGCCGCCACAGCCCTGGCAGAAAAGAAAAAAAAGCCAAATAGATTTTCCTCACTCTAATACCTGCATAATGTGGCTGGCAGAACAAGGTCAGCTATGCCAGGCCATGGCTGCTGTCAGTCAAGAGTGATGGTCCCAAAAACTGCCTTGGGCTGACCTCATGAAAAACACTTTTTAAAAAATGTTCAAGAATAGCTTCAGAACCTACGTCAGTCTCATAAGTGGTCCGCATCAGTATTTATGAAGGACTTGCCTTGCGAGATCACTTGGGGAGAACAGTTCTTTCAAAACTTCAAGCCCAACCAGCTAATAACTCAAAGTAAGATGGGCATAATTTACCTGCAACCTTGCCGTCCACCTCAGCCGCCTCTACTGTAGGTACACACTGACTTCAGGCTCAGCCGAAATAATGGTCCTTTCTCAAGGTCTGCCGTGAGTTTGCCCCAGTGGAAGGCATTAAGGCACTGGACTGAGTCTCAAGGCAGTCAGGTTGAAAATCGAAGTCACCATTATTGCTTTTCACATCCTGCAGAGAATGTTGCTCTCGCCTGAGGAGTAATGGAGTGCAAACACGACTGCAATCCATACTCTGTTCCTAACCTTTTCAGAAGTGAACATACTTATGCAGGCTGCAGGCCATATCCCATCTCAACGGTGAGCTTGTGTCTTGAGGAACAGGTGTGTACGTGTGACACCCAACAGGCGTGCAATGACACAATGACTGTTAATGGGACGTTAAGAATCTGATTTCGTGCTGATTTTCACCCTGTAGGCCTACAGTACATCCCAGCCCAGCTTAAGTTACATATCATAATGCTCTAACACACAAACCAAACCAGGGAGATTGTCATACAAGCCCAAGATGTGGAATAGGGGTATAGCAAGTTCTCACAGGTGTAAATGTAAAATAAACGTGACCATTTTGATATCCAATCCAGTCATGGACAGCTTGACCATAGTAATCATATACATGTAATCCTGCAAGAAAGTCGTGGACAAGGTTCATGGTAAATTAATATAGATAGCAGGATCAAAAAGCAGCATGAGACCCCCAAGGATGTAAATGACAGGCCGGATTACAGATGCTTAGTCATCCCATTCAGCTCGTGTCGGTGGTTTGGCTAGAAACAGACGAGGCAGGTGCATCTGGGGATCTTTCCATAACACAGCCCGCATTTAAATGAGCTGGAGTTGAATAAACACGCAAACTGTCTGTGAGTGTGGAAGAGGACAAAAAGCCCTTACATTTAGGTGAAAGGTGATGCAGGATGAGTCTGCATGTGGAAGCAAATGAAAAGTAATGATGCATTCAATACATCAATGGCGTTCAAAATCACTCTCTGGCTCCTTATTCAGGTTTTATAGTCCATTTTTCCAGATCACATGACACCTCTGTACAGACACAAAACACCCTCACAGAACATGAATGTCGCTCTGGAGAGAACATCGTTTTTCTTTCTTGTCGCCGAATAAACCTCACAGCAAACTGAGGTAAAGTTACCCTTTCGGTGGCCAATGACAATTACTTCCCTTGGCTTATGATAAGCATGGGAAAGGTCATAACATTTTAAAAGCTCAGACTGTTGCTGTTTCCATCCGAAGCAGTAAACACCCAATCTCTTGCTAAGCTCAGGGCTCGGTCTGAATCTCATCCCACACGCTGCCAAGCAAAAAGTATAACCGACAATATCTGCCCACATTCTATTGATTAATTTGAGGTGGAGGACAAAAATGGGTTTAACAGCATGTCTAATGACTCTAATCAATCACATCACTGAAAAGCTAAATACTATTTAGACTCATGGACCAACATTCTAGACGTAAACTAACTTTCCTACAATAACAATTATGGACTAAGACTACAACATACAGCAAGGAATCTAAGGATATAAAAGATAACGATGCTCAGTCTAATTAATATCAGTAGATCTAAACTGGTGAACCAAAAAGAAGAGGAAAAATAACAATGCTAAAAGCAAATAATAAAACTACGAATACTCACTAAATATCCATTTATTTAAATAAACATCTATATAAAACTACTAAAATTAGAGAAATAAAAAAAAGGTACACCTATTAAAAAAAAAAAAAAACACTTCAAGTGGTGAAAATAAAAATCCCTGTGGTGAAAATCAAGTTTTTAATGTTGTTTATGTCTATGTGGTGTTTTTAATATGCTTTAAGACTGACAAACCATGCGCAAATTCAGTCAACACCATAGCTGAGTATTTTCTCCTTAAATTGGCAGTGTACCGAAGATAGGCCGCATCCGAAATCTTAAAAATACTGCCTTTGTAGGATGCATTCCAATGTAGGGAGGCATTAGGGCGCATCCGTATCAATTGTTAACTTCACTTCCTGTCTCCTGTAAAACCTTCATCTGATTGATCTTTGAAGGCAGCATAGATGTATCCTTCACTGCCTTTGATATCCCACAATTCTGTGCTTTCCATTCGGTGAAAGCGGAGCTAAATAGTAACAATGGTGTCTCAAAGTTGCGTTTGGTGGTCAGTTTGTGTGTAAAAGTACTTTTTAACCAATGCGAATCACTTTTGATGTCATTTCTTGTGAGAAATTACTATTGAAGTAATTAAATATGCTCTAGTTATCCTCAAAGCTCTCTCTATTTTACTGTGTAGAAGATTAAACCATTACACTGCCTCAGAAGTCTGTCCAAAATCAGTTTTGTGTGGTACCTTTGTGTGCAAACACTGCCTGAAAAGTCCTGATAGGCCAGCAAGGCAACAAGTCAGCTGCCTAAATTTTCGGACGCAACCAGTCTCAAAAATGTGTTTTGAAACCATGTAAACAATCCCGTCAACGTGCGGGCCGGAACTTCCTATAATTCCTATCATGCTCTGTGGGCATTTTAACATAATGAGCAAAAGACCAATTTTAACAAAGGACAGGAAAAAGAGGTACATATAGTGGGAGAATTATGCATTTGATGTATATTACGGTGTTATGATCAACTGTCTTTCTCCATTGACGTTCTATGATGTTCAAAGAGTTTCTAAGGAGGCCGATTTTTAGAAGGCAGCTGTCTGACTCGGAGATAGCCAACGAGAACAGGTTTGTGTAACATAAGCAACACATTATTAGCTGTTTGATAACATAGTCAAGGCTAATCATATTAATTACCATTATGTGTCTGACGAAGAGAGCAAAACATAAAACGCATTACCATTCCGATACATCGACTTGTAGATGCCCCTGTATAATTTGGTCTTCTTCTGAATCAGTTTCTGGTTCAAACATATATGGCTGAATTAAACCTATATTTCCATTTGCCATCGTGTAGAGTTTATTACAGTTGACCGAGGGGATCAGGTAGTTTGTGCGATTGAGTGGAGGTGCGTATACTAAATGAAGCATTGGTGTAGTTACATTCAAGCTATTTCAAGGCATTAAGAAATTTTCACAGGGAAAATGTTCACTTTTGACTATCAAAGACTATATAATTACGGTATTGACTGGAAAGGGAATTCAAATAAATACCAACAGTTTATAAAGCAACTAGGAGAAAAATAAAAACCATGTAAACATTTATAAAATAATTTAAATTATAACTAATAATAATAACTACCTTTTTTGTACTTGCAAAATTAGGAAAAATTAATTACTATTTAGCTTCATCAGGTTAATAATTTTGCATATTGAGCTTATATACTTGTATGCTAAAGTTTTTTTAATTTTAGGTTTTACAGACACCTGGAACCGTGTTGGGCCACCACTTAATGTCCAATGTAAAATCTTCAAGCAAAACCAGTGGTTTAACATGATGAACACCACAACCCTGCACAATTTTAACACCATTTGCTCAGTGGGAGTCACAAAATTACGACAATCTAAAATAGTTCTGCTTGATTGAGCCAACCTGTTCATAAAATGTATTTTTAATTGAAAACGTGTGCACACACTTCCAGTGAGGTGACAGCATTCCACCCACTCCCGTCTGTACCGTCCCATGGAGGCGGTCTGAGGAACATCTGTGTTTCCGGTAATGGGTGCTCATGAAGACGGAGGAGATAAGGACCCTGGTGCTCTGCACCGCTTGAGCTCGAACCCTCTGTTCTCCCTCCCCGTCCTCACAGAGACTGCAGAGACTGCACTCATTGTCTCTTTGGTGCCACAGGCCCAAATTGCAAACAAACAGGCCTTTCTCAGCACCCGGATAGGGAGAAGAGGCCAGTGCCAAGACACCTGATCACATCCACTACACACACACAAAGCAAGAGATGAACCAGGCCCTCCCCCCCTCCTCTCCTTGGGCCCCTCAGAGGCCGAGCTGTGTAGAGGGCAAAAGAGCATCGGTACAGCAAACTCGCTCTGGGGTCCTGTGAACTACAGTTCATTATTGTGTCTTAATTCAAGTCCGACCGTGCCCATAATTCTCTTACTAAGAGGCGAATGCTCTGAGAAATTGTTAGTTTGTGATTAAAGTAGCTAGATCAGCCTTCAAATCCAATCCAGGCTTCTTCTAATCCCATTTACAGCACTCGCAATCTGGTGAGAGTTCTTAGACAGCATCCTCCTGGAATTGTCTCCATTTCCCATGCTTAAGACAAGATGATTCCAAAAAAAAAAAAAACAGATGACAAGGAAGATCTGCTGCTTTGTGACAATATCAAAGGTATAATGAGGACATCATCCATTAATCGCAGCACATATAGCCAAAGGCAAGCTACTCCAAAAGGCACTCTTGTTAAGATAAATTTTGCTGCTCCACATGAATGCTAGAGATGGAAATGATTGCCCTCTCAGCTGTGACTCCCCAGCTAGCAGACGTCTGACAGGTGTTGTGCTCAGGGAGAATAACACAGACTCATTCACCTGACAACTGAAAATTCATTCAAGGACAGACAGCGAGTTTAACACAGCAGAATGTCTGTTTGCCATGCCTGAAGCAAGGTCATTCTCTCAGGAGAAAGAAAGAAATAATGTGCCTCTCTATTCTAATCAATTTAAAGAGAAGATTATATATATATATATTAAAAAATATATATATATATATATATATATATATATATATATATATATATATATATATATATATATATATATATATATATATATATATATATATATATATATATATATATATATATATATATATATATATATATATATATATATATATATATATACACACAATATATATTTTACAATAAGCACTCACTATCATACGCAAAATTAAATACAAGAAATTATATATTATGTACATTTTTAAGTAAAACCAAGGCTATGTATAAAGTCAAAGCTAAACTAAATCACAGATCACCTTCGTCCCTCTCTGCTTTCATTATCTGTGCATGCCAGAAAACAAAACTGTCATTCATCCTTTACAAGTGTTGGTGAAATCTGATTCCTGGTTTTCAAACAAAGCTCTGCTCAGGGGGCATCTGCAGTTTCAGCAACGAAACAGGCCAGAAGCAACAGGGAGGAGAAAGCTCTTAAAAAAATAAATAAAGTCTAACAATGAAAGCCAGTAGCAGCATTAGACTGAATGGCCAATTACTACCGATGCATGACGCCATTCATCATTAAACTCAGCATGGTGTCATTCTGGCAAAGAAGTGTGTTTTGTTGAATGCATCTATACCCTGTCCTGAACCATAATGGGTCTGGGAGGGGAAATTTAGAAAGAAAAGACAAAGCAGGAAGCTCTCTTTTGCCCTTTTAAACCAACATACATTTCTTTCAACCAACAATCTTCAAATAAACCCACTTTTGGGGTCTTAGAGCAGGAAGCCAGAACAGTCTAACAAAAGAACAGGACATGTACAAGCAGGATAAGGAGAACTTTATTCTCTGTGCTCACAGGACTTTTTCCTGACACTGCTTAAACCCTGGTTTGTTGGGCCTCATAATCAAATCATTGGGTTTAGGCCTAAATTTGAACAAATTACCTACAGTAAACATCAAATTAGAGGGTATATTGACTGCAAATCAGATAGTTGTTTTTAAAGGGCTCACTGGAAGGCCCCAGGCAGATTGAGATAAGAGTAAGACAGAAAAATAAAACACCAATTCAAGTTCATCAAGACATGCAGTCTTGGAATCCACTCAGATGGATGAAAAAAGCTAATAATTATGTAGTTGTTAGTTTCACAATCAGCTGCCTGGAAATTAATTATTTAACATTTTTCATTCTCATCATGATGCAGTAGTGTGCAGTTTTTCCCACCACAGAGGACACTGTAAATTACATTCTTATGCTAATGATGGCAACCACAACGGAGAGATCTGTAATATTAATGATAGAAACATATGGGGAAGGAGATGACGTCTGGAGGTTAAAAATCTAAATTAAATCCCTGATTTTATTTATTTTTAATTAAAATTAAATGTTTTAAACTATTTATATTAAAATACTTATTCTATCTATACATTTATTCTATTCTAAATAGAAAATAAATTAGAAAGGGCAAAAGTTAAAGAGGACACTACAGTCACAAGTTTGGACACATTTCACAATACATTTCTCATGTAAAAAAATAAATATATATATATATGCATAGGTATACAGCTTACTGTAAATTCCTCATACTTCCATTTGAGATCTTATAGTTTTACTGACTTGTTAATAACTTCTAAAATGTGGAAATACAGGATAGGTGTGTCCAATCTTGACTAATAGTAGGCCTTATGTCTTAACGCAGGTTGTAGAGGCTCTATGACTGATTATGGTTGAAAATTGTATTTAAGCCCATTAAAACTAATTAGATAAACAACAAAAGATCTCTGACCCTGAATACAGGCCCAGTTTTAACTGCAAGAGGCATCAGATGCCAATGCGGGAATAATCAATGGGCATGGAGTATCACATTCAGCAGTAGTCTTGTAACCTGATGGGCTGGTGTTGTCACCCAACTTGTGAGTCATGCATACCATTCCACAACAACAGAAACACATTTAAATACTTTGAAAACAATGGCTTGTATAGAGGCAAAACACTTAAACACGCCTTTTGCAAACTGTCACGTGCGCAATTACCATCTGGTACATCTCCCAAAAAGTTTGTCCCTGTGTTTACATACTAGAACAAGTAATATTTAAAGAGAATTCGATTAGTGATAAATATGATTTTCGTCAAAAATCTACCCATACATGTATAAATAATTATACTCTACGCTGATTAAATGCACGTGCTAAATGCACAAACGCGGTAAAGAACGTGAACAATGTTTGTAAGCGATTAAAAAAAATGCAATAAAATGGGGGGAATTGTATTTAATTCCTTTTAAGACTTACGTGCAAACCTGTCACTCCAGCTTCCAGCTTTTTCCTTCAGGGAATCCCTCGGGGTTTCAGCAATCATACATGAGCTAAAGTTTTTATCCGCAGGGAGAAAATACTTCTGATCAGCTTTGAAATGCCAGGTATGCTTTACTAACACAGATCAAACAAGAAACAACGCTAACTGTTGTGCGATAAAGAGAAACTCTGTTGCAGGTCATTTAACACAGTCACCAGTCTTTTGAGTTGTAAGCAAATTGAACTGTCACCTGACACAGGTGAGAGGAAGCCACGCCCCCGAGCAGTTCACCCGCTCCTCCTACTCACTTTTACAACTCTGCGTGACTTAAAAGCACGGGTATTTACGTAAATAAATGATATATTGTTATTTTTGTAAGAAAAGAAAATGTGGGGAAAAAAGAAGAAAATAAACTATTATAAATTAAAGTACACGACAAGAAAAAATGATAAAGTAGGCGTACATTAAAAATTATTTTATTCATACATTGCAGACACTTATCTCTGCATTTATCTCTGCTGTGATATTATCTCAGAAATTAGCTGCCATGTCATTCAGGAACATTTCATTAATACTTTTCATAACACATATATAGACCGTAAAATCAGTTGCTGTAGATTCTACAGAAGTTTGCATGTCTGATGGTGCTGTATTCAATGTCATATGCACATTCTAATGCAACCATTTTAATCAGTATTTTTTTAATCAGTATTTTTGTATTCTGAAACGTTTTATGAAACATGTAGGGCTGTAGGGAGAATATTGGGAATTTCTATTATTATTCGAAAGTGCAAATTTTGCATGTGTGATGATACAGTACTCAATATAATACAAAAACAATATAAATAAACTAAAATTTGGAGTGATCTAAAAAGAAAAGTTATCTGGCGTTACCTGGAAAGGTCAAAAAACTAATTAAAGATATGATTAAAAAAATCCTCAATATTGAACATGGTTGACTGGTCAGCATTTATTTAATAAGTTTATATAGATATATAAATCTAGATAGGTATATATATATATATATAGGCTATATATATATATATATATATATATAGATAGATAGATAGATAGATAGATAGATAGATAGATAGATAGATAGATAGATAGATAGATAGATACAAGAGGCATCAAATCATTTTATTCAGTGTGTCTCTTTCAAAATAAGCTGCTCAGTACATACTGACTAGGAAACTGCAGCATGAATGTATGTTGTATTGGAGGGATGGATTAGCTCACTGTATATTAATTGGCAGATCTCCCATAGGAGCTCCTTTGTTGATTACAAGGAAACAAAGAAAAAGGTCCCATAAGGGGCCATGCAGTCTCTGCTGTCTGACAACTGCTGGATTTGAACTTGGCAGGACACCATTTAGCCCCCTTGAAGAGCGTGTGTGAGCAGACGGTACTACTACACCAGGGTGCACCAATCCGGCGGCCAACCTTCACTCATGTACCCCGTGTTCACTCATGCAGTCACCATTTGTCTCTTTTCTCACCCAGTAAGGAGGTACAGCTCCTGCATATTATGTTCATAAGTCTGAGCGGGGAGGGGTCCAGTGATTCACCGCTCACGTCAGAATGAATCAGTCAATTTTGCTAATTATGAATAAAACACAGTGTAATTATGCAGTGGGGTGCTTTTACTTGCTTTATTTATGAAGCCGCCAAATTTGAATGAGCAGAAAACAATAGAGATGTGTGTCCATTGAGTTTGAGAGGTGAAAAGGTCACAAGCTTCATTAGTCACCAAGAGCAAGGATTTAAAGGGACAGTTCATCCCAAAATGTACTCACCATAATCTTGTAGTTCCAAATCTATATGGACACAACAGAAGATATTTTGAAGTAGCCTGTATGAAATTTTTGTCCATATAATCAGTGTGGTCCAAAACAACATTGGCTTATTTTTATTTTATTTTTTTTAAATAATATCTTTGTTTGTGTTTTACAGAAGAGTGAATAAATGAAGACAGATAAGCTCAATGATAAGATATGCATATTGGCTAATACAATTAGTTTAAGACTACGCCCTTTGATCTCATAGCCTTTCTGCAATTACATAGCCTATTAATATTCACCTTTGACTGTGTTCAGATGTTTTCTGTTTTTCTGCAGCCTACAAACAGAAAGCAAGACATAATTATGTTCTCATAAATTAACTCCATTCTTCCAATGAATCGTTCAATGTAATTGTAATTATGTAATGCCGTCATCCAGATGCAGGTCTTCTAATAGAATGTCTCCCTCTTCTGGTTGTTCCGTGAACTGTTTTACACATTCATCGTCATTCTTTAATCTCGGGCAGTGTCAATATCTTCCTTTCGTTGCAGTACTGTAAACCTCAAAGCGTGTCAAATGAGTGTGCTAATATAAGATGTCTTCTTTGGAGGGGTTTCAAAGGACACCAGAAGCTTTTTTGATAGCGCATTTGCTAGCTCACGAGCCAAAGCAGACAGAAATTAGGTCACCACTGTTTCAACCATGATTTCAACCAGCAAAGAAACGCGCGGAAAATGAGCATCACTCAAATGCCTCATATTATCTTCGTAGCCCCCCCCCCCCCCCCCCCCCCCCCCCCAAAAAAAAAGAAAAGAAAAAAAAGGCTGAGTTGTCTGAATCTTGTCTTGGGTGTTAATGGCCTACTTCAGTTTAGCTCTCTCTACTCTGTAAAATCTACAACAATAGCACAGTAGCCTACTGTGCCTACTTAAGATGATTAAGCGACTCTTGAAATTTATTTCTCTCAAGAGAACGTATATTTTGGTTTGTATTAGGCTACTTAATGTAAAAATTCACTGTATTTTCTCTCTCTCTCAAATTTTCAGCGGACACAAATTTTCTAGCACCCCTTGCGGGTCCCCGGACCCCAATTTGTAAACCGTTGCTTTCGACCATCTTAAAGGGATAGTCACCCAAAAATTCTGTCATCAATAGGTCTACTCACTCACTCTCATCTCGTTTCAAACACTTTCGTTCATCTTCGAAACACAAATGAAGATTTAATATCTGTCCCTCCATTGAAAGTCTATTCACTCAAAAATCTATAGTTCAAAACATTCATGCAGAGTTTTGGGTGAACAGACTTTCAATGGAGGGACAGAAGAAATAACTCTGATTTAATTAAATGTGCTCTAAGCGATGTCACGCGTTTTTTAGGCCAAAACATTTTTTGTCACATACAGCAAACATCTCCTCACTATCCGCGGGCTGTCCCCTGAACACACTAAAGAAACGCGATCTCTGTAGACAGCCCAGGCTCCACAAACAGCAACAAAAACAAACTGCGGCGACCCGCTCCCCGAAACATAACAAACTGTTCCAGCCAATGACCGACAAGAAGGGTTTGGGAGTGTGATTTGGTGTGCAGATGAGGAGGAGGGAGGGTCTAGCTAGCCTCCGTTTTGTTTGACAATAGTTCGAACGTCAACAAGAAGTGACGTCACCCAGGATCGCTTAGAGAAAAATAGCCTATTTTCAATTATTTTCCAAAGGTGAACGAACATCTTATGGGTTTTGAAACGACACGAGAATAAATGATGGCAGAATTTGGTAACAATTTATTTAAAGGTGACGTAGTTACACGCTACATAATAACAGTAAATTTTAACAAATAATTAAACCTAAACCAAACCGTAACTCTATAGTAAGTAGCATACATGTATAATTAATATTACTCACTTATTTGAGTAAGTACAATGAAACTATGTCACCTTAAAATAAAGTGTAAGCCAGAATTTCATTTTGGACAGGCCCCTTTTGGGGGTGAATTCAGGTTGATTGGGACACATTGTCCCAATCAACCTGAATTCACCCTAAATAAGAACATTTTCTTTCAAGTTGATGTCACTGGTTTTATACTGCATGTTGCAATTGCTATTGCAATTAAATTACATTTATAACTATGGTTTAAATGTGAATACTTCTCAGGAACCTTTGTAACTCCTCTGGTTTCTGTCAACTGATAAATACCTTTCCTTGGCACAAATTTACTTGGTGACATTTGATCTGCTCTTACTCTACAGTTTATTTCGTGTAGAGTTGAATTTGAAAAGCTGACCTAAAGATGCTTGACTGAGTCTATATGACACACAGTTCATAATTCTAATTGCTTTGTGACGAGGTAACAAATCAAGTTGGCCTGATGCAGACACTCTTACCTGCATGGGATGAGATACGAGTTGCTTTTCCAGCCATCTGGAACAGTCGAGGAGAAGCTTGGCCTTTAATGCAGCAGTTCAGCTCGATGTCACTCAGAGAACACCAGAGGAATAAAAGGATCTATTGAATGCGAATAACATTGATGCTCTTTAAATGTTTCAATCGGATGGTGGTATGTCATTTTTATAAGTAAACAGAGCAACATATTATGTTTGTCCAGATGCAGTTTATGCAAAAGACATCTATTGGTTCTACTATTTCTTCAGTAAATGACTCAGCTAATCTTAAATACTATTTCTCAGAGAACTGTTGTTGTGGCCCGAATATCCTTTACAACAGTGTCTTACCTTTGATCATAAATCATTTGATTGAAGTAAGTGAACTCCATTGAGAAAAGCGAGAGAGTAACCTTCAAAATCGCCCTTGTTTGTCTATGCTTTGGATTGATTGCTTTAGATTAGAATATTCAAACTTGCCTTTGTGTTTTTGGGATGCACATCTATCTAACTCACTGGAGCTTGAATTCCATCGCCAGATCAGTTTGATTTGGCAGGATGTATAGTTGGGAGTTCTCAATGAACATCCAGCTCTGTTTGGAGGAGTTCATGCATTTGTTAATTGCCTATTGGCCCAAATCATATCAATGCTTGTCAGTGGCATTGTGCAAATCCTGGCTGTACAGATGGATGCTTACAACACACTGATGTTCTAGAAACGCATCGCAGAAGTGAATATGGGTCAACCATATGATCCAGTTGAATGCTCTGAATCAGATTGTTGCCTTTATCATGCAAATGAGGTTTGTTTAGTGTGAGTCGCTGTACTTGTTGTATGACTGATTTGACTGAAGTGGAAGATACTGACTGATTAGGCTAAACACATATGCCTATATGCTCTTTTATCTTGCTACTGAGAAAGTAATTGAGGTTATTGTTAATGAAAGTCCCACATCATGTATCAAAGAGCTTACAAGTTGTTATGATCTGAATGGAAGGCCCAAAAACCTTTCATTCCTAAAGATCGTACTCATTCACAGATTCTTGAAACAAAATCCCTGTAACTGATCATAAGGGCATTGATAGTAAGTTTGTGTTTAATAGGCCTACATAAAAAAAAGGGGAAAAAAGGACATGCAGTATTCTGTATTTTCTGTATGTGCTGTGTGGGCCTTGCAGATTATCAAATGATCTCATTTGGCAAAGAGACAAAACCAATATCCGCTCAGTGGGATTTTTATTCTTTGTAAACCCGTAGCTTAAAAATAATCGAATATTAATGATGTAAGCTTAGTTATATTGGGAGAATCTGCTGGTTTGTAAAATGCACACTCGCTTAGACATTACTTGTGACATCCCTAAGCTACAGCTGCGGCTTGTGCTTTAAAATAACCATGATAATTTAATCTTGAGTTAACCCTGATATATTGGCATGCAACACATATGTAACGCTGAAGGCTTTTGAATAATTCCTCTATCCACAGACAGACATTGGCCTTGTTTAGTAATAATATGACAATGCAGTCCCTGTTTTTTATTCTGTTCAATTGACTATATTTAAATGATGCATTTATTATTGCTCGCAGTGGATTCAATGTTATCTTTCTAGATAATAAAACAGGGCTTTTAAAAAAGGAGCTATTATTATTTGTATTATTTTAAAATATTTATATTACTATTATTTTAATTGTATTGGGCCTAAATCTGTAAGGCTGTTAAAAATTGTAACTGTTAAAATTGCATTAGCTTTATTAAAGTTTCTAAATAAAACCACAAGATGGCGACACAATTTCGAAGCACGCGTGTCTCTTTGAACAAGTGTCAAGTTATTTCTTTATGATAAACTGAATTCAATATAAACTTTATCCAGTATAAACTATAACATGATTATATGCCATAGCCTAAGTTAAATGATAATTTTATATAAAAAGTTAATGTTTCCACATGCTTTCGGGTTTATTTATTTTGGCCTAGACTAATAAAATACAATTAAAATAAAGCCTTTCAGTAAAAAGTTTTTTAATGCATAGGAATATTTCAAGTGAGACATTTTTATCATTGTATTTTGTACACGTCAAAGTAATGACAATGTTATAACTTATTACTTTGTTATTACGTATAGTTATTACTTTGACCCGTAAGATCACTGCTGTGATAAGAACGTTCGGTGCGTCATGTGATCTGCTAAATTCAAATGTGCTTTCGCGCCTTGGCTGTTTAAACAACAAAACACATATTTGACAATCGGAATATCACATTTGTCATGTTATAGTTAACAAGTTTGAGAATATTTTGAATAAAAAAGGAAAAAATAAATAAAAGCAGTGGCAATGACATAAAAGGGAATGACGCGTCGCCATGGAAACAATCAAAGTGATAAGTTCTAAATAACGGTCGCCTTGAAAAACTCACGCTGGGGGATCAAAACCAGTAACTTGTAGTATCGAAGTGTGATCAATAAACATTAATAGGAATCATTACAGGTGTAGGTCTATTTAAAGTGTCAGGTTAAAAGGGTTTAATGATCTTCAAAGTGGATCTTCAAAAGGTAATTTCCTTTGACTTCCACCTTTACAAAGAGGTGTTGATGGACCGATATAAATACATTAATACCTCAGTTAAAAAGATACAGGGGGTACAAATAGGCCTACAACTCTCTAGCTCCATATCATTATTAAAGGAGAGCAAGAGGAGAGAGTGCATAGTCACACCAGCTTCTCTGGGCCCCTACTTGAACATGGCAACTCAGAAATTTTCCAACTTCTCTATTGATTACATCTTGGGAGATGCCAGCAAACAAACAGCAGAATCACCTGGATTGGATCATCCAGCATCTTCTCAGGATTTCCCAGGGCACTTGACCACACTTGACCTGCTCTCCCAGGATGGACCTAGAGGTCATTGTGACCATGCAGCACTGATGATGAACTTTCCATCATCATCATCCTCATGGGCAGGAATGTACAGCTGCTGTGTTCCAGTCTCATATTATCAACCAGCTTTTAATTCAAATTACTATGCAGGTCAACAGTGGCCTTTTGCCGTATCAGGTATGCCTTTTAAACTTTATTTTTAAATTAATTTAATTTATTTTGGTATTGTTTTTAACTGAATTTGTAATCGCCTTCAGGTTGTGGGACAGCTGAGGATCACTGCCACCCAACTGTAGCCCAGAAACAGCGCAGTCGAATCCGAACGGTCTTCACCGACAGCCAGACGGAGCAGCTCGAGCGGCTCTTCGCGCTCACGGACTACCCGACCGCTGAAACCCGGGCGGACTTAGCCAAGAACACCGGCCTCAGCGAGGAGACTGTGCGGGTAAGATAACACTCTTTAGTTGGAACAATATTTCATATTAACGTTTTAACGTTTCCATCTAAATATATAAAATGACTATAATCCAGTTATTTATTTATTTTTAGGTGTGGTTCAAGAATCGACGTGCACGCAGAAAGCGACAGACAACGTGCCCTGACAAAAACGCGAGGCGCGCTCCCGATGATCATCAGGAATCAGATTAATGTATGATTGAAACGTCAACATAGGCGGCTCAATGACTTTTTAACGTTGTTTTTAAAAGTACTCGTTTGTTTACAGTTTACAAATGTAAAAAAATTTAAAATAAACATTTTCTCAGTGAAATAAACTTGAGTTTGGCTTATTTGGATAGATAGATAGATAGATAGCCTAGATAGATAGACAGACAGACAGACAAAAAAAGTTGCTGCCTTAAATTTTTAAGTAGGCTACAGTAAACCTGGATGTCTTTAAAGTAAACTTAATAAACTTATATAAATCTTATATAACTTATAAAAAATATAAAAATGATTTGATGAGTTAAAGCAATGTAAAAACATTTGTTGTCATACTCATAACTTATCATTTTTTTACCATAATATAATTTTTTTTAGAGTGTAGATAGATGACGGATACAGATTGATGATTGTGTAATCAACCAAAACAACACAGTCAAACTAAGTATAAAACACTAATGTTTATTATCCATTTATCCATAGTCAGGATAGTTTCAGTTTAAGTAATTATGCTTTTTCATGCTGATATACTGTAGGAAAACGAAACCTGCAAATGTATACACAGCATGCAGTACAGTTATGTTGTCCATCAAATCCAAAACTGAATTCATGAATAAGATCCGCGTTAATCGGATTTACAGAGTATAGTTAACATGAAAACAAAGCACAGGACGTTAAAAAAGTACCTTGTGAAATTATTAAAATATATATTTTCTCAGACGAATAAATGTTTACAAATGAACTATACCAATTACACAAACTGGATAGAAAATGACAGAAGGCTTTGCTGACAGTGCTAGATGTCACACTGAAACTCTTGAAAGCGTGGAGGGTGAGCCAGTCAGTGCGACTTACTTACATATGAAATTTCACTTTAGTCATACTTTTACTCTCCTTTTGGCATCAAAAACTGAATGTGATTTGTCCTGAAATCAAGGTAAATAACAGTGATATATTGATGCGTTGTACAACTTTAAGTCACCAAAAAGCAATATACTGTACTCTATAAGTCACAAAATTTTAATGCACAATTTCAGGTTTTTTTGTGAGCTGACCTTTGCACTCCATCAGAAGATGCACTATTCTACTCACTACAGTGTCATTGCTAAACCTACCACACAAATTCAAGAATTCTTCAATGAAATAATGGCATGGCGGCTGAAGAAATCAAAAGCTGTCTAGATCTGCTCAAGCAGGACATTTTCAATTTTGCAAGTTGCTCTTTTTTGTAAACCAGTGCAGTTGACCAAGTGTTCACAAGAAGGTAAGTGCACAAGTCAAGTCGTTGTTTTTTATTCTCTCCTTGACAAAATCTGCCCGCTCTAGGATCACTGTAGTGATTTTACCTAAACTGTTGGTTGATCCCAGGTCATCTATTACGGACAGACACTTTTACTCATGCTGTGCTACCGTAGGTGGTCATAAAGTAGACAGATTTCCATATTCATATAGCATGTTGACACAAGAGTAAATATTGCTGTTATTACCCACACACTTGGATACGATATCATAAGCACATACTGTTTTCACGATCAGGATTTGAAAAAACAGCATTTACAAAACTGATCCAAGTGAAAACTGATGGAGGGAGAGTGAGAAGGGATAGGTAGTCTGGTCTAGCATCTCTTGACTTTAGACGATAGATGAGGATTGATTTTTCATTTTTTGTTAAAAATAAATTGTACAAGGAGCGAATTGTTCTTCACTTTAAACTATACTAGATGAAGTAAATGCATTTAATTACATTTTTATTTAAATATTTTTTTGGTGAGAGAAACACGATTGTGATTGAATTTGTATGGTTATTTGGGTTTACAAAATAAGCAAATGCTTTAATTTTCACCTCGTTTTTTTAATGAGAGGTCAAAAATAAACATGCCTCCTTTTAAGAGTTGCATTATTGATGTGTGATTCTTAACAGCACATTATTTTGGAGTGAAAGATACAGTCATTTAGCTTTTGCTATATCATGGAGCTTGCGCTTTGGTTTTGTGGTAGATTTGAATTGAATGAAAAGTTATTTATTAACTGATATCTAAAGCAGGCCTCTCACCTCATTTCAGAGCACTTTATGACCTGAAAACGTGCCCATGCCTGCTTATTTCATGCAACATATTCTATATTTTAATCTACACACTTACAGTTTCACTGTAGATGAAGAAAACATTGGGCTCAGATGACAAAAAACCAGTTCTTTTTCACATTGGCAGCATGAATATTTTCAGACTACAGACTGCATAAATTGTGACGAGCATAAGATCATTTGATGTTTTTTTAGATGTCACCTACTAGTTAATTTAAAGGCATTTGAAACTTAGAAACCAAAGTTTATATATAATAAAATACTGAAAAGTAAGACAGTAAAGGTGCATAATACAGCAGCATGTTTCCAATCAAAACAAAAGAGCACCTTTACAAATTAAAACAGATGTACAAGCCTACTTTTGTGTATAATGACTGTATTATCAAGCTTGAATACTGCCAATTATCTACCAACAGTGGTTTAGCAAAAAAAGAGAGAGATATGCATGGCTTTTAGATGGGATGATTTTCCCTTATTTTGATTTCATAAAAGATTGTTCGTCTATAATTCAATCATCGGAATGCAGGACGTTTGTTATTTGACAAGGCACTATTTTTTTGCTATTGAATTGCTGTCAAAGGGGTGGGACAGCAGTCTGGGTATTTCACAGAGTGAAGCACATATGAATAATGGAAGTACACAGAATGGGTGAGATTTTATCTTGAGGAGGAACAGAAAGAGGGGGGGGGGATAGAATTAAAGATGTAAGCTGTGGATTTAGGACTGCATCTCTGCACGGAGCATCCAGGGAAACCAGCAACAGAACAGCAACCTGCTACAATAGAAACGAATCATGAAAGTAAAATGCTGTTTAATCTTGTAACACAGGATACATTATAGATTCACAGCTGCGGCCAAAACAGATATGTTACTTGTGGGACACAAGCATACCTGGATATGGAACTTTCAGATGTTATGTCTTTCGGAGATCGCACCGCATTAAAATTCCGCTTCGGCTGGGACACTGTAGAGAAGAGGAGGTTGAAACATTACAAACATGTACCTGAGACTGCCATGTGGGAATGTTGTCCATTCATATAAATATTGTATTACGCATATTGCATAATAAGAGTTATATATTTCTGCTCTTTAATGCATGCAATCAGGCAGCTGAACTAGAGAGGAAAACTTCTTATTGCTATTACACATTATGGACAGTAAGGGGCGCTGTATGCCAAATTGACAAGATAATGTAAAATGGAGCACTAAATGTGAGCTTGTTTTGTTTATTCATATAAATACATACACTCTGATCGTGAAAAATATTGCTTTAAACAAGGAAAAAAACATTCATAATGTTCCATAAAGGAAATATTTTCCAAATTGATAAACATGCTCCTTATTGCTGTATACTTACTAGTCACCTGGTGGACTTTCTTCACTAGTGTCCCATCCGCCTGGGGATCTCTGGGCCCTGCAATTCTGCAAGATTTACAATAAAACATTTTTTAAATTAAAACATACTGCTGATGATTTTTGGTGACTTAATCTAAGCAACTTCAACATATGGATGTTTAAATTGACATTTTACTAAGTGTCCCTGTTTTTCACCTTTGGAATTTTCTTATCATCTTACACCAGATGGTTTCACAAAGACTTCATAGCGTAGGTAGTGTTTTAGCACATTTACTTAGGCCCCACCCCTAACATTGTTCAGGTACTTTATCATTACCTTTCATTAATAGTGAAACCTTCCTGCAAATGCTTTTGCTATCCAGGAATAAAAGCCAAGTGGAAGGCAATGGTCTGTTCATATTCTTTAACCAAAACAGCAGAACATATAACTGTAAAAGTCGTGTAACTGTAAATAAAGCCCAATTTGGACAGGAATAGTTTCCTAAACAACGTTTGAGTTACAATTCTTATCACTCGACGTCTTTGATTTCATGTACCGATTTCATTCACATACAGACGGGATTATATTTCTTAGAGAACCATTGAGTTGGCTGTAAAACAGTAGGTAACTTAGCTGATTCGGACGGGATTAAAATTGCAAAGAAAGTCTGTGAAACACGAATTTCTCTAACGACCCCCTGAAAAACTAGTCCCGTCCGAATAGGGCTTAAGTTGAAGATTTTACCTCTGAACACGGGAAGGTGGTGCAAAAACTCCATATTTGGGCAAACAGTGGAAGTAACGCACTCCAAATACACTGCCATCATGCTTTCCAGTGGGATGCTCCAACTCCACACCAAACCAATATCCTGATCACAAGAATGCATACACAAAATACTAAATACTCATGGCACAATATGGTAATTGTATGACTCATTTCATATTAGTTATTAGGGAAACACAAATTGTGCTCATCTTAGACCTTCACATAGACATACCAGGGGCAAAGTCTGTCTTTCCAAAAAAGCGGACAATCCCTTGTTTTTGGCCTGCCACCAGCACCTGATCCCCAACCTCAACCTTGACTCCATCAGGATCCAAACTGACCCCGGACAGAGACTTCTTTCTTGGAGCTGGTGGAGAAGCAAATCAAATGTAATTTGATTTAATTCAGATAGACAATAGCCTACAGAATCATATCACACATATCAATTAGATGAATTATTATAATTAGTATTATTATGATTGTTTCAAATGGTCTTGATAACTATTTATCGCTCAGTGAGTTTATATCTCTATATTTTTCTCTCTCCACAACATCACCAGAAATGTTTTATTAATAATAATGATTACTATTAAATCACACTAAATTAACCTATTTCTTAAACGTATCACCGTATACACTACTATATCTTTACATCTATATATGTTTTTGTTGTTAGGTTTTTCTTTAATTATCTGTGTGTAAATATGTGTGTTATTGGTCTCTTTGTATAAGTTGCTCTGTCTTGTTAATAAAAAATATAGACTTATCACTCACTCTTCACACGATCTTTCTCTTTTTTCTCTTTCTTGATTTTGCCAGTGACGCGAGACAAATCCATGCGAGGGGTTTTTGGGGTGGAGGTGACCGAAGAGGGGGTCTGCTCAAGAGCTTTGCTGATTTTTGACACAGGGGCAAAGATGCCTGAAAAATAGAAATCAGATTATTTCATCTGAATACTTGGTCTGAGTCAATTTAAGCTTGCTGTTGTCATTACAAATGACTTTTATATTACAGAAATGAAGAGAACACACCTTGTTTTGGGGAGCAGATAAAATAGCGGATTCCACCCACACTCCCGTCATTCTTGCCCTCCGTCTCGTCCAGCTCAATACCAACCCATTGCCCGCTAGCAAACTCAGTGGTGCCACAGAAACGGAGGGTGCCAGTCTGCAGGAGAGAGGCATTACGTTTTATATAGCCTATTGTCTCTAAGGACCTTCAGACCACATTCACATCCGTTCTCCAAATCTTTAATACACCCACCTTTGTGTCGTCCAGCACCACACGGTCCCCTAGTTTCAGGCCGAGGGAGGAGAGCATGAGGTTGCCGGGGATGTTGTCATAGTTGGGCAGGGTGGCACGGGGTAGGTTACAGCTGAGAGGCACTGCGTCCAGCAGCAACTGTTTCAGCTCTTTAGCCACCATGGCGGCTTCAGCCTTATCCAGACTCATGTCCATGGGGTCAGGGACAACCTCAGCTGGCTCTTGACCCTTATCATTCTATAACATGCAGAGAGATTATATTTGTCAGTGATAGTCTAACCAGACCAACATTTATCTTTTTATTTTTGTATTTTTATATTATATTTATTGTATTATTTTCAGTTTTACAGACAAATAAACAGTACAATCACAGGACAGGACCAAAGACAACTATATGCATAAAAAACAACAACAAAACTCCTTGGGTTAGATTCAAGTTTGCAGTTAACCACAACACTAAGCACAGGCAAGGGAGGTCAAAACAGATTTTTGCCCAACGTGAAATTATGGACAAGGTGAAATTGTACAAATGGACCAAATGAGATACCGGTATATAAAATACGTAAAAAAAAATACATTTAAATAAGTAAATAATAATAAAAGGTACCGCATAGGCAAATTTGCAATGGAAACACTGGCGAAATTTAAGGAGAGTGACAATTAAAAGAAAACAATTAGATTTCAAATATTGTCATCATTATCTCTGACTTTGACTAATAGTCAAGAAGCCCCCAAGCTATTTCAAATCCACCTATATTTACAGAGATATTAATTAGGAAAAATAAGGAAATAAATTAGGAAATAATAGTAAAAAAAATTACACCTATGAATTTTTACCTAAACAAACAATATTTATAATTTTGAGATTACAGATATGGCCTGCTGAGCCAATGACTGAAGTCACATTTCAGTTTTTAATAATGTTTGTGTAAATATTGCTTTACAACTTAAGGTGCCAATAATGTTCATAATATTAAATGCCAGGTTTATTTGACAACTAAATTAGAAAGGATGTGACACTGAAGACTGGAGTAATGTTGCTGAAAATTCACCTTTGCCATCACAGGAATACATTACATTTTAAAATACATTCAAATAGAAAACAGTTATTTTAAATTACTGTTTTTACTGTATTTTTATCAGATAAATGCAGCCTTGGTGAGCACAAGATTTGAAAATAGTAGGCTATACTTGTTAATATACATATACATGTACATTGGGGTCCATACTAACATTATTTGGCTACTAATGTATTCTGAAATACAGACCAATCAAACATTGATTCAAAATGAGCTGAGTGGATTAATAACACAGCCAATTAGACTGATTAGCTCAAGCTAGGTTTAAATCATCATGCTCACTCTGACAGTAGGGTTGGCTCCGTGCTCGAGCAGACACTTGACAGCACCCAGGCAGAGGTTGGAGGCGGCGATGTGCAGGGCTGTGCCATGATAAAAGTCACTGCAGGTGGAGTTGAGCACTGTGTAGAGAAACAAGACATCCCAATTTTAGTGGAAAATGTAATGAGTTGCCAAATGCTCATTAGCCACTTCATCATTTGCTAAGAGTTTTGCATTTTCTGCCTTGTGTGTGAGAATGTGGTTAGATTGTATCTAAAGCATCTGTCTACTCTGTAAAGTTTAGATGCCGTCATGAATACAAACACTCTTTATGCTTTTGGAAGTCACCTTTAGGCTTGCAGGCTTTGAGCAAAACGCGAATCAGTTCTGGCACATCGAAGTAAGCTGCATAATGGAGGGCGTTCATGTTGGTCCAGCGACTGCGCAGACTCACATCAGCTCCCAGAGCTATCAGCTGATTGGACAGCCGCAAAGCTGCCTCAGGATCACCTGAGAGGAAAACACTTTGTTACTATAGGAGGAGGAATGGTACATGCTGCAGGCTAGATAGGCTTTTATAATGTTGTCAAGTGTGAAATGCACAGCAAGGTTTGAGCTTTTAAAGGATTAAGAACTAGAGAAGTCCTCAAACTTTAATTATCTCAATAGATTTGTGGAATGTAAGGCAAGTCAGGGCAAAGGCCTCCAACCGTCAACTCCAATGTCACTTACCTACTCCATGAGCCCCTGCTTTGCAGCAGTAGTGGAGAAGAGTCATATCCGTCAGGCCGTCACGGTCATTGACATGGCAACCTCGCTTTAAAATCTGAAAGTGATTTTAAAGCGTGAAATAACATCAAGTGATGATCAGCACATGTTGGACTTCCATGCATCTGGAATCCAATTAATAAATAATGCAGCAGACTCGCACGGAAATTCTGGTCCTGAGTAGATGAAGTTTTTCAAAAGCAACTGGGCACTTTCAAAGCTGGACAAGAGCCATATTAGTGAGATGGACTCTAATGATGACAAATTATACCAATAAATATTGATTACAAGTGATAGAAGCCTTTTTTGCTGAGTCATCCTCAAAGTCACAACTCTTTCCCCGCCATTGACGGAATTTTCCGGCTTTCCGTGTTTTCACTGTTATATGGTAGGGGGGCGCTATGACACATCTTCTGAAAGAGTACTGAATCTCATCAAAACACATGCGAAGATGCAGAAACCAGCGATATCATATTTAATCATATGCATATGTAAAATAACGCGATCATCAACATTAAACAGCATATACTGTACTGTATATAAAAACTGCCAAATGTTACTGAATGAAATGTCAGGACGCCCAGGACGAGCTTTAGCTGTGCAAGCATTAGGGGTGTTGATGGACTTGTTCTGCTCCATCTATGTTTTGATCATCTTTCTAAATCCAATCTGGATGTAGTCTTTGACAAAAACGTGATTTTCTCAGCTTTTTGCTCAAAATGTTGCTTTTTTTAATGAAACTTACCTACAATTAAGTGTTGATAAAAAAAGAATGCATAAAGCTAAAATTGTTTAAAAGCAGAGGGTCTGTTCTTTCTTTCAATATATTGCATGTCCAGATATTCATACAACAAAATATTCTGGGGGCTATGAAAATTTTGTGAAAATGATCAAAAATGCTGTCGGTGGCTTTAAAAAAAAAAGAATGTTGGTAGGGAAAGAGTTAATGATTTAGATTTCCCTGCTGAAAAATACAACTTATAACCAGCCTATGTTGTTTTTTGCTGGTCTTTTCTATCCCCCAGACTAGTCAGGTTGATCTGGATTAAGCTGGTCTTGTCGCAAGGGTTGTAAAACCGTATAACCTTATGAAACTTCTTACATTGATTACTCATTATCACAAGTCAGACTCACAAGGCCAGATACTGGTAGGCACTGGGCAGTGAGAGTTCAGCTAGATCTGACAGGTGGAGCTGATTTAGGGCAGAACTCAATGGAGGGATCAGTCAAATGTAGGAAGCTTATTACCACTGCCATCAATCCCTGCAGCTTTACCACCTCTAGGGACACCATTATACAGCAAGGTACCTCCTTCTCTTTTACCCATACATCTTTATCTTAGCCTAAATTTTGTTTGTGTGTCTGTGCGATACATCTAGGAACTGAGATAAATCACTGACAGTACCAAACATTCCTGTGCCTCAAACAGTACTGCATGGAGCAAGAAACACCAAGGTCATTGATTTGATTCCCAGAGAATGCATGAACTAACTAAACGTGTAATGTGTAAATGAACATTATGTCCCTTCTTGGTACAACGTGTAAAATGAAAACTTAACCGAGGAAGATTTTCAGTATTGGTTCATCTACTGACATTTATTTATCTGTACTGCAACCAAATAATTTTGACAAAAGTTAATATAAAAGTTAATATAAAACTTAAGACGTGGCAAAATAATTTGCACATCATTCCTGCCTGTACACTCTGCACTCAAGCATGTCAATTATTAAAGAACGATTAAAAAGAAAGCTGAGAAACTCCCAAAAAAGGTAAAGAGGACAAAAGCTTTCAACAAGTTTGAACACAACCCATGGATTAGAAACCAGACTCTATCCTCAAAATCAGAAAGACTAAAAAGCTGAATAGAAACTCAATACATCTCTCTATTCTTGTAGACATGGCATTTATGTATGGTTCACTGTCTTCATTCATTCCGTATAAAACAAATGCTAGGTTTCAGCAAGATTGCATGAGTAGGTTTTGTTAGTTGCCCATATCCTTTAGCAGGTTTCTTGTTTAGCCTGCTGGCAATTCCAGAGAAATACTTGAAGCTTTATTAGACTGTCTCTCACCTCGTTGCCTATGATGTCAATCTTGTGTTGAACTTGTGGAACCCATTGGCGGATAATGGCAAACAGTTCTGGGATTGTGGTCCGAGAGTCTGTCAGAATCTCCATGCAGGCTGGGTCATTCGGATCAAAGAAGGTAAACGCTGGAATAGAGGCAAGTAAAATGCAGGATATAAATACAGGTTTAGTTAAAACAGCCAAAAAGATGGTTACCGCTACATTGTGCTGTGAAATTTGTAAAAATTAATCTTCAGGAAATTAGATTTCTTCTTGTTCTCTCTGTAATATTTTTGGGTAGAACTGACTTAGTTGTGAAACCCACCATAGTCTTTGGGCAGTGGAGCCTGTGCAGATGGATGCACTATGGGTTTCTTGCGGGGTTCATGAACAGGGCTGATGAACTCGGAGTCAGGCTGGGCCTCTTCCACATCAGAAGTTTCCTCTTTAGTCATTCTGCTTATGTGATTTGGCCTGCACATATATTCATACAGACATCTTTCACACTCTCAGTATTCTTTTTGTTTGATCCCTGCTCAATAACAAAAGAATAAGTTATATTAGATGTATAATCATAATCCTCTAGTAGTCTACTCCACAGATATTCCTCTCTGCAAGGCTCTAAGTTTAGTATGGAGGCTGGTGGAGAGGACGAGTGACTCACTGCTTCCAGCAATGTCTGCTGGAACAGAGGAGAGTTCGGCTGTGCCATCTTACTGGAGATCCATGCTGAATATAACTCACTGCAATGTCTCAGATGCCCGTAACTGTATTCTGCTCAGTCAGCCATCAAAATAACATTCAGGAAATTATTCAGACAATTCAAGCCAACGCTACAGTATGTGCACTTAAGAATCACCACTGTGAACCTGCATTTATTAAATTAATTGCAAAGTAGATGTTGAGAAGCTATCAACATGATATACAATTTTTCATATGCAACTAAAATATTTTTTATCATTTTTACCATCTAAATTTGATATACCTGCAATTTACATGACCAAGGGGTATATTAAAACTATATCATGTACATGTACATGTCATTTAGAGTAAAACATTGAACATCCGTTGTCATTGTAATCAAAATACTTATTATTGTGGTCTCTTCAAAAGCCTTTGATTTTACATTGTGTTCTGTAAAGGATGTATGTTCGATGATTCATTTATCAGACTTTTTTTTTTTTTTTTTTTTAGCTTTTATTGTGACCTCCCTTAATGCCAATTTCACAAAATGTCTGGATACTCAGTATATGATCTACTCTGAACACTATTTTATCAGGGCAATGATCAAAGTAAATATGAGCTTTAGCATCTCTTGCTCTATTTAATAATACATTATCTATTACTACAAAGGTTTTTAATTGCAGTTGGAATATACAAGCCCACACACATTAGCTGTTTGAGGTAGTGCTTTCAATGTCCTTCTATTGCATCAGACTGTGGGAGACATTGATGGTGTTAATGCACAACAAAGATGTCAATTAAACAAATAGACCGCTTGTGATGTTGTATTGTAATGATAATTGCCACTTCAGGATTCAAATATTTTTGAAAATTATATACAAAATAACACCAGAATTTCCTGTTGTATATGACTGCTTGGTTAAGATTCAAAGCCTTGTCATCTTAATAATGGAAAACAGACTATAAAGGCGATAAAATGCAATCTCATAATAATGTTTCACGACATATCAACTGTAAATGATGATATCTGTATACAGTTGTTATAAAAAAAAATGAATAAGAGCATAGGCCTATATACGATTAATTTACTGACATAAGAATAAGAAATATTATTTAAAGGATATCTGAGCTACCAGACTGCTGAATATTTAATTTCACGAAAAAAGGGGCGTATTCAGAAATGGGTCGTGCACAAATGGAATTGACACTGTCTTTAATCTCTCAATATTATTGATTTAATCGTCGATAAATAAATTACAATGATCTATAAACTGTATTTAGCGACTAAATGTATACAAGCAGGTGCATTGTGTCCTTATATTCGGGTATAAAGCATGTCAGTCTTGCTCTGTGTCAACAAGAAAACATGGACGCTCCATCACGCAGCACATGAAAAACAAGCAGGTTTTTCTTAGGCGGAAAAACATGGACATTTATATTTTGCGAAAATTCGAAGCGGATACAACGAAATAATATCCGCCTTACCTGATAACAAGCCTCAAAACCTTGATTTCTTTCCCCCTCTTTTGTCAGTCGTTGTTGTGCTATGGAG
Organism: Rhinichthys klamathensis goyatoka; assembly: GCF_029890125.1. NCBI lineage: Eukaryota > Metazoa > Chordata > Actinopteri > Cypriniformes > Leuciscidae > Rhinichthys > Rhinichthys klamathensis. The sequence continues at coordinate 1,064,849 of NW_026606829.1, forward strand.
GATGGAGATGATGCTGCGCCTTGTCCTTCTCTCTGCCTGCGTCACGGATGTGACTCACGACTGGACCACTCTCCTCTCTGCTGCTCCTCAACCAATCTTGATGATGCTCGTTTAGAACTTGCTAGTTGTGACTCCAGCTTTTTCCGTTACAGAGATACCTGCCATTTTAAATACGAACGACTACATCTGGATAAGTACACAACAACTAAACTTTCATGGCCGTGTCCACATTTAAATGGAATTCCTCCCAGTAATATTAAACCTGGGCGCAATAAATTGAAGATTGTCTTTGGCGCCTCCAAGCACAGCAAACCGTCAGCTATTTTGAAAATATTTTAAATAACACGTTGATAAAGGAGCTAAAGGAACGTTCTCGTAACTTTGGCTTACGTTCTGGTTCTGACAAGGTTCTCGATTATATGAATGAACAAGAATTGTTCCAGTAAATTTAACAGAACTTTCTTTCAAAGTTATAATTTAATAATATTCTCAAAATATTAGCACAAAACATTATTTATACATCGTTCATGGAGTGTTATTTTCCCCTGAAACGTTTTAAATGGTCGTTTAAACGTTTAAATACTCTTACGTTTCAGAATATTCAGAGAACATTTAAAGATCCATGATCTTCTATCGCTATGGGGGAAGTTAAGGACAATGTGGATTTACTTTTAAACAAACATATTTAGATACAAGTTTAGCATGTGCAGGATGATGATGATGTGTTATTATAGTAAAAAAATATGAACATTTTCTAATTTAGTTGTTATAGCACAAACTGTAATAAAAGAGGGCAGGGGCGTAATTTGTGGGGGGGATGGGGGTATATAACCCCCCCAATATTTAAATCTATGCATTACAACCCCCCCATTATTTATACCATGATCACAATATCAGGAGGCATACCCAAACTTCAACCCCCCCAATGTTCAAACCAAATCTACGCCCTTGAAAGAGGGGTAAAATGGCCTGGAAGCTCCCCCTGGATACATTTTTACAGAATGTAAAAATGAATTTTGATATAATTCTTATTAATATTTTAAAGGATCATTGTGTCAAAGTGTCATCTTACCCCAAGGGTTTAATTGGATCTTTTTAATATAACTTTTACTTCACAAATCTAAAAAAAATTCATGTGTCCACCGTGTTGGGGAAAGTTACTTTGAATGTAATGCATTTCAATATTCAGTTGCTCCCTTAAAAAGTAACTACAGTAACTGTGTTACTTAGTTACTTTTTAAGAAAAGTAGTGTGTTATGTTACTTTTATTTTTTAATAACAAAAAAAGTTATTTTTACTAAATTTACTTAATCTGATTTAGCATTTCACTTATTTCATTCATTTAGAGGAATACTGAATTTTTTTTTGTGCAAGTGAGATGAGTACCTGCTCACATCTAGAACTACAATAACCATCATGTTTACTATGCACACAACTCCTCTGCACTTATTCATGATTTCTCTCAACATGGGGACAGGAGAGCTGTCAGCCAAAACACTTGGCCACTTGTCCTTGGGCTCTAGCTGACGCGTTGCGGCAGGTGGTAGGTCTCCGTCTGTGGGGGGCTCTTGCGATTTCTCCTTTGTCGCGGATGGTGGAATAGGCTCTGGGTCCAGCTGTGTTCTGGACCAGGGATAAAAGCTCTCTAGACACCAAATGATGGCTTCTCTCCAGTTTAATCAAGTGGTGTCTGAGGTCAACAGGATGGTGAAAGTTCACCCCGATCCAGATGTCGGGTCTCATCACCGTAGAGGCAGGTGATGGCAAGAAGAAAGAAACGATCGGTGAACTCAAAAATGTTTATGCTCGTTTGAGCTACCGCAGCAAACTTTGCTGGGAATCCACTGCTGGGAAATTTACTTCAGTTTGATGTCAAGGAACCATACAAGTTTTACCTAAAGGTCAGTATTCAAAATACTATAATTCTGTTAATTAGCAGCTGTTTGTGCTTGGATGGTTGTTTTCAGGACTTACAAGGATGTACAGGAACTGTATTTGTGACAAGACCTATGCAGCAGGGGCGTAGCCAGAATTTTATTTTTGGGGGGTCCCGTCTTTAAATGAGGGGGCAACATATATATATAGCCAGAATTTTATATAGCTTACCTATTCTGATGGGTGTGGTGATGCGGTGGCGACTCATGTAACATGTAAGGGTGGCGCTGCCAATAAAGCACCTAAAAGCTGTCACAAAGAACCGGCAAAAGTAATGATAATGAATATGTAATGATTTCCATTACACGAGTAGATGTTAAAACTTCATGCTCATTTGTACTCGGCTTTCGCCAAGATAAGCAACACTAAGACGTAGCTTTACAGTAAACTATGCTTCATCCATTTACGCTTCTTTCCATATGGTGGAAATAGTCACACCCCTTCTGTCCGGCGTTAACGGCTGCAGTGTACTTGGCACGTCAGCACACACGACGGCTGCAACTACAGTGTGGTCTCCCTAGTGGACCAGCACGACAACCGCCTGGATTGAGCCGAGTAGGGGACATCTCTAGGGTCTTCAAGTGGGCACCTTCCGTCCTCAGTGTTTCGTCGACTAGCCCACGACACCTCAAGAGGGCTCGACAGTGACTCTGGCGTCCCAGAGTCACCCCCCTCCGTCCCCCACTCAACTCAGCCCAGCTTACTGACCTCTACATCCCTCCTGCTGCTTAGACCTAACCACAATCTCACAATCTCTACGCAACCCAACCATACGCGCCAACCCGTTTGACTAAGGCTGTCGAGCCCCACTGGTGCGTTAAAGGGATACTCCACTTTTTTTGGAAATAGGCTCATTTTACAACTCCCCCAGAGTTAAACTGTTGAGTTTTACCGTTTTTGAATCCATTCAGCCGATCTCCGGTTCTGGCGGTACCACTTTTAGCATAGCTTAGCATACATCATTGAAGTGGACAAGACTATTAGCATTTCAAAAAAAAAAATGACCAAAGAGTTTCGATATTTTTCCTATTTAAAACTTGACTCTTCTGTAGTTACATCGTGCACTAAGACCGACGGAAAATGTAAAGTTGCGATTTTCTAGGCTGATATGGCTAGGAACTATACTCTCATTCCTGCGTAATAATCAAGAAACTTTACTGCCGTACCATGAGAGCAGCAGGCGTAATGATATGACGCAGCGCCTGAAAATAGTTCCGTTGTGTTGACGGAAGGTAGCCTATTTTCAGGCGCTGCGTCATATCATTACATACAATGCGTGCTGATCCAGACCACAAAACAATATCTGGTCGTAGGTTAGTGGTGGCAATCTCAGGTGGAAAAATAAGCCGTTGATCAAGATCAGCCAGCATTTTCCAGTCCCTAGCAGCTTCCAGTTGTCCTGGGCGAGAATTGGTGTTAGCACCTTTTCTTGGTGGTTGCTCGCCTGGGCGGAGGAATATTTTCTTCTGCGTGTAATGTTTTGCTAGAACAGGCGAGAACAACTTATTGGTCATACTACGCTTGCCTTCCAATGCTAAAGCCAAACATCGCAATACTTGGTCATGTTGCCAAGTAAACCGACCTTGGCTAAGAGCCACCTTACATCCTGTCAAAATGTGCCTTAATGTGGCAGGTGATGAACACAAAGGACAAAAGGGATCCTCTCCTACCCAGAGGGTTAGGTTCTGCGGTGATGGGAGAACATCATATGTTGACCTAATAAGGAAACTGATCCTACTCTCTTCCATTGACCAAAGGTCTTGCCAGCCCATCTTGTGTTGTTTCACACTCTCCCATCTCATCCACTCTCCCTGCTTGGCCTGGGAAATGGCCTTTATACACCTCATCCTCTCCTCCTGCTTTCGCACCTCGTTGACTACCAGCTTCCTCCTTTGAGCTGGGCCTGCCTTGTGCCATTTAGGAGGAGCTAAACTGAGCCCAAAACCCCCTCTTCCATGCTGTACCTGTCCCACGATATCCCCAATTTGAAGGTCAGCCTTTGCCTCTACTACAGATTTCTTTGCTGACCACTTTCTACCAGTTTTTAACACAGTGGCTGCCTCCCTTACACATTTGTCACGTGACTCTACTAAGGTCATTTCCAGTCTGACCTTGGCACACTTAAACTCCTCGGTTAAAGCAGAGACTGGCAGCTGCAATATTCCTTTACTATAAAGTCCCACTCTGCTGAGGCAGCGTGGAACTCCCAACCATTTTCCATTTCCTTCCTAAAATATAGCAAGGAGATATTTTAATTGTTTATTAATAAACAAGTGTTTTCTTTGTCGGCTAAGATGAAGTTGACGATGCTGAGTGACTCGCGATCTTCAGTAGTGAACGCGCCAGAGAGAAATGCACATTTCATAAGGATTACATTAGCAGAGAGCAGTCTGTAGTCTGTTTTCTTTCGTTTTGAATTGTTCTGTTTAAAAGTAGACATGTGAGGCAAGTAGGCTACCTTATATGCTGAGTTTCGGTTCATTTATGAGACGAGCTGCAGTTCACGCGCCGGCGCCTCCGTTTCTTATCTATCATCTGCTATATTTACTTCTTATTTATTAAATCCAGGCATTTGGTTGATGAAACATTGATTAAAATTAATATACAATTAATACAAAATGAAATTCAGGTTAAAGAAAGGTTTTGTGCTTTCTGTTTGATGTCTCTGTGAAAGTTTTAAAGCATCTTTTAGTGCCGCTTTCAGAGCGCTCACGTCCGTAACGGAGAACACGTCCGTAACATTGTTTTTTCCTCATAAATGCGAACACAAAAAATAAAATAAAATAAAATAAAATGAATATTTTATGTACTGTGGAGACTGAGAGGAAACCCTTCTTCATAGGTCTATTACTTTGGTTTGCGCAGTGTAATTCACATAATCACTAAAAAAAATATTTTGCCTCCTAAAGTTTTTTTTGTTTTTTTTACGCAATCAGAAATCTGAGGGGCCGGCCATGTAAATGAGGGGGCCTAGGCCCACCTAGGCCCCCTCGTGGGTACGCCACTGCTATGCAGGTAAACGAGTTATGTGCAAAACTAACTAAATAGAATAAAGTATTTTAAAAAAATTATTAATTTCACACTAAAGCAAAGGGTATTTTTCTTTACTGTAGACTTTGAAGCATTTGAAGCAGACCAAAAAAAAAAAAATGCCATATGGTACTATTGGACTTTGGTGCTTGCTTACACTCTTAGAATGGCTGTGTTAGAACAACCCAGTTGGCAACCCATCGGGTAGCTTAAATATTGGATAGAACAGTGGTTCTCAACTCTAGTCCTCGGGACCCGCTGTTCTGCACATTTTGTATGTCTCTCTTATCTGACACACTCAGTTGAGGGCTGCGTTCAGCCCCGAGAAAACGTTGCACAACGTTTTTTAAACAGAAACGGTGAACACACTGTTCTGATGACGCAAGAGTTGCAACTATGGCAGCTGAGAAGGCATTCTTTGTGTTCTTTGTGAATAATTTTCGGAGCCTGATGAAGTAGGTATAAATATGTGTTTAATACCACAAAATATGCCCGATGTTACAGTTTACTGCACTTGCCGCCCAGAACACAAGAGAACATCCCAATCGAGTGAAGGGATTTGTGGAAACTGAAATGGAAGCACACATCTTACCTAATTCAGACTAAAACACATCTATTTAGCCTCACATACTGTAGCCACATCGAGATGTTGCCTTAATTAGCTCAAATTATGCATAGGGAATTTTAATAATTAATCATGAATATGATTAATATATTGCATATTACAGTTAAATTATCGAAATTGAAAATAGATCGATTGTATGTATGAATGGTAAATCATAACGAATTATAATTTCTCATTCATATATCAATGGTCTCATTACAGATCGATTATATAAGGTAACTTTAAGGGAATTAATTAGTTATCAAACAATCGGTTTGTCCAGCAAACAGCCGTAAGATTAACTTACCACTTCTCAACAAAGTTATCCCTTTTTATAAACTCCAAGAAATCTCAATGTTCCGGCCGTGAACATTAATTTTCTCGTGTTTATAAAATTTACGTTACTGATATAGTAACAACTTGTAAAGCTTTGTAGCTATGAGATATTCATTTCATTGACTTGTAAATTAGCACTTCAGGATCAATCAAGAATATAATGGTTTTAATAAAATGAAACTACGGATACAGAATTCTACATTTAAACACGGGATACATGTATGTACAGTAAACAGTAAAACTAATGAGACAGACGAATAACAAACAGGAGTGAGAGAGAGAGATTGCGAGAGCGCAAGATTGGGAGTGAGAGAGAGAGAGAGAGAGAGTGAGAAGATGAGAGATCTTCTGGTTTGGCAAAATTCATCACAGACACAGAACCTTTTTGAATTAGAACAAGACTCAACAGATCTTAAACCTCGAAAGAATGGTAAACGGTTACTTGCACAGGTAAAGCTCTTTGTGGTTGATGTGAAGAAGGGTGCGTGTCTCTGTCCTCGCGTCATGCGTTCACGTGGTCTTTCAGAGCGGGCAAAGCGCGTTAGTTTGAATGAAGGCTTAAAGGTCTTTGGTTCTCCTGGTGTTGCTGAGGAAAACTGTGTCTTGCGTGTGTGTCCTTAAGAGCCAGTGATGGGAATAACGGCGTTATAAATAAACGGCGTTACTAACGGCGTTATCTTTTTCAGTAACGAGTAATCAAACGAATTACTGTTTCCCCCGTTACAACGCAGTTACCGTTACTGACAAAAAAAATGTGGCGTTACTATAATTGAACTCACTGAAGCGGCTTTCATCCGAGTAGGCTCTCTCTCCGCCATAAAGTTTTTTTCTCTGGTGTGTGTGTGTGTGTTTATGAGGCGCCGGAGAGGACAAAAGCGAAGCGATTGGCGCGAGCGCGCTCAATGCGCGAGAGAGACCGAATGTGTCCGAGAGCGCGCCCAACAGTTGCGCAAGAGAGACCACGGGTGTCCGAGCATTATATAGTTTGTTTATAAATAAATGACACATATCTGGAACGTTAATTAATTTACATGGTTATACAAATACAATCTAAAAAATTACCGTCAGGTAACGTTCTGTTTAGGTTATAAAATAAACCCGAAAATAACCTGCAGGCAACATTCACAGAAAACATCTTTGTTTGACCGGTTGTAAACACGTGCGGCAAACATGTCTAGAATTTGGTTTAAATAATCTCTGATGATGACGTTCGCTGTAGGTTATAAAAATAAACCCCCAAAATATTATATTTTAGTATTATTATTTTTTTTTTTTGGTAAATTGTTTAGTATTATATTGAGAGAGCACTTGTTAAACTGTTTACTTTTGTTAGGAAGAAAATACTCAGGCTACAGTATGTCTACTAGTTGTGAAGTTGTGTAACAGTTTTATCATTTTAATATGCACAAAGAGTATGTATATTTTTTTATTATTATTTATTCATTTTTGGTACATTTCTTAAGAAGCATAATTTATTTTTAAACTTATTTGTTGGCCAGTTGGGGTCTGTGCGATATTAAGTAAACCATCTATAATGTTTTATTGTTCTACTATAGTAATGCTAATATTTAGAATAATATATTGAATTTAATAGTCGTCTCTCATTGTCCCACAGCAACATTAAAATAGAATAAATTATTATTATAAAACATTGAACACTAATCTACTCTATTAAGTGTCCATTTCATTAATTTAACATATTTAATACTGGGGGCATCCAAATTATTTGACATAGGCCTATTTGATTTTTTTTTTTTTTTAAGTAACGCAATAGTTACTTTCTCTGGTAATTAGTTACTTTTATAATGATGTAACTCAGTTACTAACTCAGTTACTATTTGTGAGAAGTAACTAGTAACTATAACTAATTACTTTTTTTAAGTAACATGCTCAACACTGTTAAGAGCGGGTGCGTGCTTTCTCAGCTCTTCCGGGCGAGCGTGGTCGCTGCAGATTCAAAGAGTCTCCTTCAGGTTGAAGTTGCCGATTACGTTCATTTCACTGAAACTAAACGTAAGAAAAAGTCCGAAGACGAAAATAAAGAAAGATTAAAGAAAACGGAGAAAGCTCCCCGAAGGAGCCATGGATCCTCTCCCAGGAAAAAGTTCTCCTTTCGTCGTAGAAACTGCTGTCTCTTATGGAGAGGAGGGTTCACGCCTCTGTTTGCGCGAATCACACATGACCGTCCGCGGATCTGAAGCGGACACAGTTCTCTTTGTCCTGTGGGGGATGCCCACTTCATGAGGAGATTGTATTTGAGCCGTTTGGCTCCTGAAATATGAAATGTGTAAAATAATGCACCTTACTTCATCATGCTATCGGAATTCGGCTCCGTTAGATTGAGCGAATTACAGACATATCAGACACGTCACATGAAGATTATCGGAATACAGAGTTACATAAGATATGCATTTTATAAGCATTTAATGTTCCTTCACACGACTATAAAGCCATAATACCGGCTACCGTGACCTAGGAAATATCAAACTCATGTTTATGCATTTCTTAAGTGGTTATACTTATAGACAATATAAGATTGCAGAGGCTATTCCTCTTTCTTCATCAGAATTCAAGTGGGAGCTGTGATTTCCCTTGGAATTCCTTTTGGGAGTCATAAAGTTTTATGACCTAGCAAGAGGGAGAGTTATAGAATCTTTCTTTAGAAATAAACTTTAAGGTTCGAAGTTACAGAACAGTTAAAATTACATCTATAGAATAAGACAAGACTAATTAGATATGCATGCATACAGGAAGGTTGGATACAATTCTGTGTTATATACATTATAGGACATTCTTATCCTAAATTATGCACAAAGACGTCTGTGTTCGTGCATCTGTATGTGTGGCGTGCATCTGTCCATCCGTGGTGTGTGTGTGTGTGTGGAATGGGCAATTGTCTGTCAGCACTCAGGCAGCATTGTGAATTGACTTACTCATTGCACAATGCTCTGTTGTGAGGTGGTCAAACCAAGAGGGGTCTGTTTTCATGATTATCGAATGTAAATAGTTTTATCTCTAAAAACAGTTTAGCCTATAAAGCTAGTATAACGCTAGTATATTGGGCATAGTGTAATGACAAATAAAAATCGCTTGTTAATACCACTAACAAGGCTCAAAATAGCCCCACTTACACGGTAGCATAATGAGGGTCCCTACCTTCAAACCGAAGCATTGAGAACTTTGTCAGTGTCCAGACAGTTTAATAAGAAGATATTTTAAACATACAGTCAACTTCGCGTATACAGACAGGAGCCATCTTTGAAATACAGTCTTTACCAGTCGATCTACGAACGCCGATCCAAGCCTGCTGTTCGCGCTCACCTTATCACAACTTATAGCTCGTTCACATTCTCACCAGCGCACTTGGATCGGCGTTCGTGCCCATACTAGCATTATACTAGCTTTATAGGCTAAACTGTTTTTAGAGATAAAACTATTTACATTCGATAATCATGAAAACAAATCTCAGATAACGGTTGACTAGGTAACAATGTGTAATTAGACCAAAGGTTCATTTTGCGCCGGAGTTCTCCTTTAAGGGGTCCCATGTGCGTCGGCATGTTGACGCATGGTCAAAAGCGTCAGTTAGATGACGCCCGAGGATGAGCGTCTCATATTGACGCTTAAGGGGTACCATGTGCGTCGGCATGTTGACGCATGGTCAAAAGTGTCAGTTAGATGACGCCTTGGGATGAGAATGTGTTGGCAGATACTGTCTTTTTGTTGCCGCTCTTTTATGTCTTTCAAGTTGAGACTACTATGAACATTGGCTATATCTCTGACCATTAACGCTGCTTTATCTTCATCCTTCACTGCCATAGTTTCATCATTCTTAAGGACGGGATAACTCCAAGATTGTCGCACCCCACTCATTTTTTTAACAACTCTCCATACATCATTTACAGAGGTTTGCCTTCCTATAGTGTTACAATACTTTATCCAGTAATCCTTTTTTACTTTCCTAATTACTTTCCTCACCTTAGCCTGCTCTCTTTTATATTCTAAATACTTTTGAAAGCTTAAACTATTTTTAAAACATTTAAACGCTTTATTTCTACTGCTTATTGCTTGTGTGCATTCATCTGTCCACCAGGGTACCAATTTCTGCTTCTTACCTCCCGGCCTCGACTCAGCAATAGAAACTTTTGCAGCTTCCACCATAGCTATACTAACACTTCCAGTAAATTCATCCACATCATCTATCACTTCAACTTGACCCATATTCCTATCACTTATAAATGTAAACATTATCCAATCAGCTTTATTAAAATTCCATCTTTCAGAAAAACACTGGTTCATATTGCAGCTCCTGCTACCCGTCCGGCACATAATCGGATAGTGGTCACTTCCAATCGTTGACTCACTATACACTTCCCATATTATTTGACCTGCAATAGACTGAGAAACGAAAGTCAGATCTAATACTGACTGCACCCTCACCCCAATATGAGTAGGCGACCCATCATTTAAACACACCAACCCTTTCCTATCCATAAGTTCTTCTAAAACCAAGCCATTGTAATCTGTTTCATCCCCTCCCCACAGGGAACTATGTGCGTTAAAATCTCCTAACCATATTATTTTTCCACCTTCTTGCCCTTCAACCAACTCTAGTGCATCAATATCAAGTCTTTTACAAGGATTATAAAAATGTACAACATTTAAACTACCCTTATCACACCAAACCTCAGTAACTAAATATTCTAATCCTACACCTTTACCTAAAACTCTGTAGGGAACCCCCACCTTAATAAAAGTAGCACATCCACCCCCACTACTATCATTCCTATCACTTCGCTCACATACATACCCATTTAAAACAAAATTCAGATGAGGTTTCAACCATGTCTCAACAATGCAAATAATCTCAGGTTTAATCTCTAATTCGGAGATAAACCTCTTGAACTCTTGTCCATTTGCCACTAAACTTCTAGCATTCCACTGTAGAAAATAACTGTTTTTGTTTGTTTGTTTTTTTTCCCCTTTTTTTTTAACCTTTTTTCTTTTTCTTTTTCTTCTTTTTTTCCTTACTGTGACGACGACTGTGATAGGGATGCTGGCTTCTCAGATTTATCTCTGTTCTGAAGTTCTTCATAAATACTCTCCCACGTAATATCTTTGATACCCAGATATCTATTGGCACTTTTAACCACAATGGCTGTCTTCTCGGACCTGTGTTTTGCTTGTGACGTACAATTTATAACTTCCGCAATAAAGCACAGAAACTCTTTCTTTTTAACAACCAGGGATTCCTCATCAAAGACTGAGATTTTCCTAGCTCTTGATGCCTGTTTCACTAAATTTGGCTCAGCTTGAACTCTCTTAGCTGCCTCAGCATAAGACAAATTTCCTTCAGCCCTAACATGCTGGGTTTCAACTGCTCTCTTTCTAGCTTCACACTCCCTGTACCCAACACTATGCGGTCCCCCACAGTTGACGCACTTCTCTTGCACCCCAGTTCCACATGCACCATAGACATGGTCTCCCCCACAGCGCCCACATGTTTGTGTGCCTTTGCAGTAAGCAGCTATGTGACCATATGTCTGGCATTTAAAACACCGCAACGGAGGGGGCACATACATCCTTACATTATAGTTCAGATATCCAACAGTGATATATTTGGGCAGCTTTTCCCCTTGAAATTCCACCAATACTGATAGACTATCAACCTTCTCTCCAGACCTCCATGTTTTGAGCCTCTTCAGGCTAATCACATGTCCTCCCTCAATACTATCCTTCAGCTTTCCCAATTCCTCATTTATGGGAATACCATAGATAACTCCCCTACACACCTCTCCTGCCACCATTCTTTTCTTCACCTCCAAAACTTCTTTTTTGCAAACACTCTTCAGTTTTAATGCTTTCATCTGCTGGCCTTCGTCTTTACACACTATCATCAAATCACCATCAGAATGCACTCTAGCAATTATCTCACCCACCTTCTCGCGCAAAAATTTAGTGAGAGCAACAGGCCCTACTGACTTAATATCATGACCCTCTTTGAACTTTACCAGCACTTTCAATCCTTCCTGATCCATTTTCCGCCTCACCACTCGTTCACTCGCGTCTTCTGACTCGCTGCTATTAGCCCCCTCTTCCTTTGAGAATTAGTCTCACTACGTTCGCCCTCGTCCATACTATCCTTACTCGACCGCCGTGTTTTTTTTCCGCTTGAAAATCTCATAAAAACTGCCAGCTTCTCAGTGATCACCCACTAACTGACTTCAGTTCCTCGACAGAGCAGCTGCGAATAGATTCAGGAGTCACTCACTCCCACCTCTATGATTTCTTCTACTGCTCACCTGGCTCTTTATCTAAGCACATAGGTCTCACTAATACCCCTAGTGGTGAGGAGTGTATTGGCAGTTAAAATAAAACCGAAGTAACTGACAGGTGTCTGTTACAAAGTATCGAACGCGAAACGCAAGTAACTTTGTGGGCGGATCTTGCGCTGTTGCTATTATACCGACGGGATAAATGACTCTTTCGCCCGACGCAAATCTAAAATGGGTTGGTCTGAAGTAGCTACATTACTCATAGGTGTGGTTTGGGCGTAATATGCAATAAACCAATCAGAGCGTCATCTCACATTCCCTTTAAAAGCAGGAACGCTTGTTCCATGGCGGATTGCTATTATAATGGCGTATTTGCCAGGCGCACGCCAGGAGCGGTTCACAGCCGAGGAGACCAACGTTCTCGTCAGGGCCGTAAAAGATAGAGAAGTGACATTGTATGGGGATGGGAGAAACCCACCCGAATTAGCTTCGGTTAAACAGGCGTATAATATGGGTAAATGTGTAAGCTAGATTTATGCCTATTTTTTCACATCTTCATGGACACCACAATGATTTCCCTCGTGTGGTAATATTTTTCCTTGTAATTATGTATGGTTTGCAAAAATGGGAACTGCTGCGTCTGTGTAGATGAGAGAAGCAAAGTGTATGCGCGTTGTGCACATGCTATATTATGGCCCTAAAAGTATGCGCCCTTAAAATAGCATCCGAATAATGCGCCACTGACTTTAGACTAGGTTTTTCCTGGTCTGCGGCTGAATTGTTTTCTGAAACTGCAAAATAGCACCAGGGAACGTTTGCGCTGGAACACGCCTGCTCTTTTCGCTGAACTGCCCCCAGGAGCTCAAGTTGATTCCCTAATTTTGGGATTCCCAAACACTCCTGTAGTGATCATTTCTGGATATGAAGCCCTAAAGGAAACTATGATTGGTCTTGGTGAAGAATTCAGTGGCAGGGCCAGCTACCCCCTGATCATGGAGGCCACACTTGGATATGGTGGGTTCACCCAATGTTGAAACTCTTCTGGGAGTTAAAGAGAGCAGAAACATTTTCTCTATGGGCAGGTGTTCTGTCCACCAGTGGACACAGATGGAAGGAGATGCACAAATTCTCTCTCATGACACTGAAGAACCTTGGAACCTTGGCAGCAGGAAGTGTGTCACTTTCAAAACGCTTTGAAATCACCCTCTTATTTTTACCCGATTTGCTTCAAACTTCACTACTATAATGTAAACACACGCCAGATGTTGACCTGTGAATGGATTCTTGATATCTTAGATACTGTTGCCATGGCAACGCATCAAATTTTAATATTATTTTGTTATGCTTTTGAGACTCTTAGCATGCCTGAAATTGCTTGAAATTGCATGAAACTCGACAGACAGATCAGATTTATTAGCCAGTAGACATGTGCAAAGTTTCAGAAACGGGCATGGTGCAGGGACTCAGTAGCGCCACCTTTTGACAAAAGTGGGGGTGTTAGTTTTATAGTTTTACCTACAATCATAAAACTCGGTAAGCATATTGTTCAGATCAAGCCGGACAACTTTCTAATTAACTGTCATTAGCTCAGATCAAGAGGAAGTCAGATATTTTAGTTTGAATGTGGATGTTTCTGAGAATTTTCTCTCCCTCTCCCTCTGACAGAGAGAATGCACCCTGCCATTCGTGTGTGTGTGTCTGTGTCTGTGTCTGTGTGGGGAGGGGGGGAGGGGCTCTTCGTGTGACAGTTTAGTTTAAACACAAAATTATACATAGGGCCATACTGCCCTCTTGTGTCCAAAATTATATTTATATATACATTATACATATATTTGGTATGTGACTGAGGACCGAGAGCTTTTAAATACGGGACATTGATAATGGCCACGTGCAGAGCGCTCGAGGGAATTCCTATGGAAGTAGGAATTAACTAAAGTTCTGCTCGCTCATCGCCGTGGACGCGCACCGTTATGAATGCCCGTGCAGCCGTTAGTTTCATTTTAAAATTAGCGCCTTTTCTGGGGCCGATTGCTTGAATTGTGAGTTCAATAGCCTATTATTCTTCATGGAAACCACAACAACAAAAGAGTATAAAAGTTTGGTGTGAACGCAGCATAATGAACACGCTGCGATCTCAAGATTGCAATGCTGGAGTGTGTGTGTGCGTGTGAGAGAGAGGCGCGGGCGAACTGTGTGTGTGTGTGTGTGTGTGTCTGTGTGGGGAGGGGGGGAGGGGCTCTTCGAGTGATAGTTAGTTTAAACACAAAATTATACATAGGGCCATACTGCCCTCTTGTGTCCAAAATGATATTTATACATATATTTGGCAAGCATGTGACTGAGGACCGAGAGCTTTTAAATACGGACGTCCACACGGACATTGATAAGGGTTGCGCTTGCAGAGCGCTTGAGGGAATTCCTATGGAAGTAGAAATGAACTAAAAAACGTTCGCTCTGTTCTGCTCACTCGTCGCCATGGACGCGCACCATTATGAATGCCAGTGCAGCCGCATACTTTTTAGTGTCACTTTAAAATTAGTGCAATAACGGGGCCGATTGCTTGAATTGTGAGTTCAATAGTCTATTATTTTTCACGGAAAACACAACAACAAAAGAGTACAATGATAGATTCGCTTAAATAGGGGCTTTTACATAAAATAGCCTATTCCGTCATCATCTTTTCAGTCAGCTCTTCACTCTCGTGATTAATGAAATTTGACTCCTGTTGCTGATATTTGCTGCAACTTTCGTTCAGCTCACAATTTAGTAAGCAAACACGCTTCAAATGTGTTTTTATTTTATTTTTGTGTATATATAATGTGTGTACATATATATATATATGTATATATATATATATATATATATATATATATATATATATATATATATATAAATATATATATATATATATAGCTTATGTTTCAAATATGAGTTAATTAACAATCGTTGGAAAGAATGATACTTTTAATATCACTAAACCGTCATTAGGTGCCGCCAGGCGACCGTCTTAATGAGCGAGTCATTGATTCATTCGTTCAAACGATTCGTTCGAACGGCTGAGTCATTCATGAATGAGACAGATTATGGATTGGTCGTTGAATCTTTGAGTCAACCGATTCGTTCAAAATGCTGAATCATTAAGTAATGAGAACGCGTTGCGAGCCTGTGAGATCCTCGATGGTTCTGCTGTGATCTTTGTTTAACTATTTTCGCTGCTGAAACAGAAAAAAAAGTCAATATTGCATCTAAAATGTAAGTGATTTGACGTGTGTGTGTGTGTGTGTGATTGTGTCTGTTACAGTGATTGTTTAACCCTTGTTAAAGTTTAGGCCTTGTCTTTTTGGATATATATCTTTTTATATAATAAAAATAGCATACAACCCATATATTTTAAATGTATTGTTTGCTTTAAATTACATTGAGATTTGTATGTTTGGTAATTGAACCTGAATGAATTTTAAATGAATGTGCTATATTTCAGATCATATATTTGTTTTCCTTAAAATTTGAACTAACACTAACTTTATTCTCATCTGAATGATAGATTATTTATTTATGTATAAAATAAAAACACATTTGATTTTTCTTTTTTAATCAATGTAGAATGTGTAACTGAAAAAATAAACAGATTAGGGCTCTGTTCGAGGACAATAAATGAAAACCAATGCAATATGATGAATGTCCAAAAGATTTTTTTATGCTTTTAAACTATGTGTGTGTGTGTGTGTGTGTGCGTGTGTGTGTGTGTGTGTGTGTGTGTGTGTAAGAGATTTTGGTTGGGTGACAGTTGTAGTTTACAGTTTGACAAAAGCACAATGTTGTGCTTTATTGCGATTGTACACAAATATAAGTAAACACTTTGCAGTTTGAATAATGTCCTGTATGAACAAAAGGACGGAGTATGTTTTTATGTCTACATTGTTCAATCACGCCTCACACACACACACACACACACACACACACACACACACACACACACACACACACACACACACACACACACACACACACACACACACACACACACACACACACCAACTATTTTTCTAATCAGATCAGGCAAATATTCTGTCTTGGCACACTTCAATAACTTTCAAACTTGTGTACTTATTTCATGTGTCCATTAAGTCCATGAGACCGTAGAGTGTCTCATTTTTCATTTTAGGTTTCAGAAGGTTGCTCACGCATACTTTGTGGTTGATATGTGCCCTCAATGCACACTTTTGCAGAGCCCACACCAATGCAAGCTCTACAGCACACATCTTCTCAAAGGTCAAAGCGGAGTTACGATATTGCCCGTCATGCACAGTAACCCTAAAGGCACCGGGGTGGCGGTGCCACCGGCTTGTTTATATATATATACATATATATATATATATATATAAATATAGCTGCGAGCAGCGATGAAGGGCCAAAGCCGGCGGCACCGCCACTCCGGTGCCTTTAGGTAACTAAAGGCACCGGGGTTGCGGTGCCACCGGCTTGGGCCCGTAATCGCTGCTCGCAGCTATATTTATAATTATTATTCTTTTTCTATCAACCTTTCGGGCACTTTTGGGGCCCTTAACGTGCTCAAAAACTCTTGAAACTTTGCACACGGGTCAGAACCCGCGGCCATCAGGGCTGGGCTGAAGATGGTACCCGGGCGTGGCAGGGGGGCTCGACAGCGCCCCCTGGAACGCGGTCCGAAAACTGGGTCTACAAATCAAACACGCTTTCATGTAATAATTTGAAACTCGGTACACATATAGATCTCATCGGTTCATATATCCTTCATGCTCTTACTTTTTACGCCAGCCCAACAGGAAGTCGGCTATTTAGGGTTGTTTGGAAACGCATGCTCAGGAATTTGAAACACTTCTCCTAGGGAATTCCGCCGTTCGTCTCCAAACTCGGTGTGTATGAAGTCAAGACATTGAGGATCCCAAATTGCGAACGGATTTTTGATATCTCGAACGGTGTGGCCGTGGCGAGGAAACGAATTTATGGCGAATAATGGAAACAGGAAGTGTGTTATAACTTCTTCATACATTGACTGATCTTGATGAAACTTCAGCAGTGTGTTCGCTGTAAGAGGCCGATCACATGGATGTGACTATTGTGAGTCAAAGTTATAGCGCCACCAACTGGCAGCAGGAAGTGTGTCACTTTCAAAATGCTTTGAAATCACCCTCTTATTTTTACCCGATTTGCTTCAAACTTCACTACTATAATGTAAACACACGCCAGATGTAGACCTGTGAATGGATTCTTGATATCTTAGATAATGTTGCCATGGCAACGCATCAAATTTTAATATTCTTTTCTTATGCTTTTGAGACTCTTAGCATGCCTGAAATTGCTTGAAATTGCATGAAACTCGACAGACAGATCAGATTTATTAGCCAGTAGACATGTGCAAAGTTTCAGAAACGGGCATGGTGCAGGGACTCAGTAGCGCCACCTTTTGAAAAAAGTGGGGGTGTTAGTTTTATAGTTTTACCTACAATCATAAAACTCAGTACGCATATTGTTCAGATCAAGCCGGACAACTTTCTAATTAACTGTCATTAGCTCAGACCAAGAGGAAGTCAGATATTTTAGTTTGAATGTGGATGTTTCTGAGAATTTTCTCTCCCTCTCCCTCTGACAGAGAGAATGCACCCTGCCATTCGTGTGTGTGTGTCTGTGTCTGTGTGGGGAGGGGGGAGGGGCTCTTTTAGTTTAAACACAAAATTATACATAGGGCCATACTGCCCTCTTGTGTCCAAAATTATATTTATATATACATTATACATACATTTGGTATGTGACTGAGGACTGAGAGCTTTTAAATACGGGACATTTATAATGGCCACGTGCAGAGCGCTCGAGGGAATTCCTATGGAAGTAGGAATTAACTAAAGTTCTGCTCGCTCATCGCCGTGGACGCGCACCGTTATGAATGCCCGTGCAGCCGTTAGTTTCATTTTAAAATTAGCGCCTTTTCTGGGGCCGATTGCTTGAATTGTGAGTTCAATAGCCTATTATTCTTCATGGAAACCACAACAACAAAAGAGTATAAAAGTTTGGTGTGAACGCAGCATAATGAACAAGCTGCGATCTCAAGATTGCAATGCTGGAGTGTGTGTGTGTGTGTGCGTGTGAGAGAGAGGCGCGGGCGAACTGTGTGTGTGTGTGTGTGTGTGTGTGTGTGTGTGTGTCTGTGTGGGGAGGGGGGGAGGGGCTCTTCGAGTGATAGTTAGTTTAAACACAAAATTATACATAGGGCCATACTGCCCTCTTGTGTCCAAAATGATATTTATACATATATTTGGCAAGCATGTGACTGAGGACCGAGAGCTTTTAAATACGGACGTCCACACGGACATTGATAAGGGTTGCGCTTGCAGAGCGCTTGAGGGAATTCCTATGGAAGTAGGAATGAACTAAAAAACGTTCGCTCTGTTCTGCTCGCTCGTCGCCATGGACGCGCACCATTATGAATGCCAGTGCAGCCGCATACTTTTTAGTGTCACTTTAAAATTAGTGCAATATTGGAGGCCGATTGCTTGAATTGTGAGTTCAATAGTCTATTATTTTTCACGGAAAACACAACAACAAAAGAGTACAATGATAGATTCGCTTAAATAGGGGCCTTTTACATAAAATAGCCTATTCCGTCATCATCTTTTCAGTCAGCTCTTCACTCTCGTGATTAATGAAATTTGACTCCTGTTGCTGATATTTGCTGCAACTTTCGTTCCGCTCACAATTTAGTAAGCAAACACGCTTCAAATGTGTTTTTATTTTATTTTTGTGTATATATATGTGTGTATATATATATATATATATATATATATATACACTCACCGGCCACTTTATTAGGTACACATGTCCAACTGCTCGTTAACACTTAATTTCTAAGCACCCAATCACATGGCGGCAACTCAGTGCATTTAGGCATGTAGACATGGCCAAGACAATCTCCTGCAGTTCAAACCGAGCATCAGTATGGGGAAGAAAGGTGATTTGAGTGACTTTGAACGTGGCATGATTGTTGGTGCCAGAAGGGCTGGTCTGAGTATTTCAGAAACTGCTAATCTACTGGGATTTTCACGCACAACCATCTCTAGGGTTTACAGAGAATGGTCCGAAAAAGAAAAAACATCCAGTGAGCGGCAGTTCTGTGGGCGGAAATGCCTTGTTGATGCCAGAGGTCAGAGGAGAATGGCCAGACTGGTTCGAGCTGATAGAAGGGCAACAGTGACTGAAATAACCACTCGTTACAACCGAGGTATGCAGCAAAGCATTTGTGAAGCCACAACACGCACAACCTTGAGGCGGATGGGCTACAACAGCAGAAGACTCCACCGGGTACCACTCATCTCCACTACAAATAGGAAAAAGAGGCTACAATTTGCAAGAGCTCACCAAAATTGAACAGTTGAAGACTGGAAAAATGTTGCCTGGTCTGATGAGTCTCGATTTCTGTTGAGACATTCAGATGTTAGAGTCAGAATTTGGCGTAAACAGAATGAGAACATGGAACCATCATGCCTTGTTACCACTGTGCAGGCTGGTGGTGGTGGTGTAATGGTGTGGGGGATGTTTTCCTGGCACACTTTAGGCCCCTTAGTGCCAATTGGGCATCGTTTAAATGCCACGGCCTACCTGAGCATTGTTTCTGACCATGTCCATCCCTTTATGGCCACCATGTACCCATCCTCTGATGGCTACTTCCACCATGTCACAAAGCTCTTATCATTTCAAATTGGTTTCTTGAACATGACAATGAGTTCACTGTACTAAAATGGCCTCCACAGTCACCAGATCTCAACCCAATAGAGCATCTTTGGGATGTGGTGGAACGGGAGATTCGCATCATGGATGTGCAGCCGACAAATCTGCGGCAACTGTGTGATGCCATCATGTCAATATGGACCAAACTCCCTGAGGAATGCTTCCAGCACCTTGTTGAATCTATGCCACGAAGAATTGAGGCAGTTCTGAAGGCAAAAGGGGGTCCAACCCGTTACTAGCATGGGGTACCTAATAAAGTGGCCGGTGAGTGTATATATATATAGCTTATGTTTCAAATATGAGTTAATTAACAATCGTTGGAAAGAATGATACTTTTAATATCACTAAACCGTCATTAGGTGCCGCCAGGCGACCGTCTTAATGAGCGAGTCATTGATTCATTCGTTCAAACGATTCGTTCGAACGGCTGAGTCATTCATGAATGAGACAGATTATGGATTGGTTGTTGAATCTTTGAGTCAACCGATTCGTTCAAAATGCTGAATCATTCAGTAATGAGAACGCGTTGCTGTGAGATGCTCGATGGTTCTGCTGTGATCTTTGTTTAACTATTTTCGCTGCTGAAACAGAAAAAAAAGTCAATATTGCATCTAAAATGTAAGTGACTTGACGTGTGTGTGAGAGAGATTGTGTCTGTTACAGTGACAAGAGTTTAACCCTTTAAGGCCTTGTCTTTTTGGATATATATCTCTTTTTTTATTACAAAATGTGCATACAACCCATATATTGTAAATGTATTGTTTGCTTTAAATTAAATTAAGATTGTATGTTTGGTAATTGAACCTAAATAAATTTAAAATTAGGAAGTCGGCTATTATGGGTTTAGGAAGGCCGATCAGATGGATGTAACTATTGTGAGTCAAAGTTATAGCCCCACCAACTGGCAGCAAGAAGTGTGTCACTTTCTAAATGCTTTTGACAAAAGTGGGGGGGTTAGTTTTATCTACAGTAACAAAACTCGATATGTATATTGTACTCTTCGAGCCGGACAACTTTCTAATTTACCGTAATTAGCTCAGACCAAGAGGAAGTCAGATATTTTGGTTTGAATATGGTGAGCTTCTCTCTGTCTCTCTCTGAGCTAATATGGCAAGCCGTTTTAACATTTAATCATTTTAACCTACTAGTCTCTATTTTCATGCTACTAGTACTTATTTTTTAGATACTAGTATCTATTCCATTAAGTACTAGTACTTATTCCTTAGCGACTAGTGCTTATTCTGTTTAGAATATTCAAAGTGCTTATTCAATTTTTATGCTTATTTATATTTTCAGAGCAGAAAATCCGATTTTTCTGCTTATTCAATATTGCATCTAAAATGTAAGTGACTTGACGTGTGTGTGTGTGCGTGAGAGAGAGAGAGAGAGAGAGAGAGAGAGAGAGAGAGATTGTGTCTGTTACAGTGACAAGAGTTTAACCCTTTAAGGCCTTGTCTTTTTGGATATATATCTTTTTTTTATAAAAAAAAGTGCATACAACCAATATATTTTAAATGTATTGTTTGCTTTAAATTAAATTAAGATTGTATGTTTGGTAATTGAACCTAAATAAATTTAAAATTAATGTTCTATATTTCAGATCAATATATTTGTTTTCCTTCATTTTAATCAACACTAACTTTATTCTCATCTGAATTATAAATAACTTATTTCTGTATAAAATAAAAAATCCAGAATAATCCAGACCAACCAGAGCGCACTATTTCTACAACATCATCAGTGCTGAAGCGGAACTACCAGAGCCGTTCGGCAGATAGCGAGCAGATATTTTGTGTCACGTCGTGCACAATAACCCTAAAGGCACCAGGGTGGCGGTGCCACCGGCTTTTTATATATATATATATATGAAGAGTTCAGATGCAAAACCCTCTAAATCCGTCAGACTTATTTTCTTTAAATGAGCATTTTTTATCAGGCTCCTATGTTCACGTCCAGTAGTTTCATTTTAAAGGTACTGATAAGGTTATTAGTCATTGAATAAAATAACTTTTTTTCAAAAATGTCACTTGAGTCAATTCAGTGATTTTTAACAAATTCGATTTTCTTTTGCGTCAAAAACAGCTAAATCCACTTGTGCTTTTTTCGCAAAAACCTCTAAATCCACCTCTTTGGGACAAGACATAGTAAATAGCTGAAAAATCAATAAAAATGTAACTAGAAACACTGAAAAAGATTAGAGCACATTCATTTCAAAACTAAACAGTAGACACGCCTCTTTACAGGGGGGCTGAATGAGATCTGCGATTATTTGCAAATCCCACCCCATTTCTCTGCAGTCACCTTTCTGCCCTGTCTGAATAAAGACAAAAGCCCCCCCGATTCACACAGTACAACCACATTGGCAAAAAGAATTGGCGATTAAAATAGTTTAATAGTTTTAGTTTGTATAATCAAGTAGAACAGAGCAACATTCTTAAACATCAATATCTGTGCATTTTGTATAAGAAGCTTATAAGACTTAAATAATGTAAAGTAATATTATAATGTATATCTCAAGTATAATAAATCAAATTCCTTCAAAGTTACAGCACTGCACCAAGAACTGTTATGAGTGCATGCTACACTTGCGACCAAGCTATTTTCACTGTAAAGTTACCGATTTTCTTTTGCCTTGTAAATTAACGGGAAGAGTTTTGAGGTAGATAAACGACGTTCTCTTCTGCCTTTTGATGTCAGTAGGACAGGCTCCTCCATTTCATCGTACTCCATCTTAAAAATGTAAAAAATCTGAATCCAAAAACAAAACAATCTCCTCAGCCGTCTCAAAAAATCCGTCTCCTCAGCGCACCGCTCTATTGAAACAGCCTGTACTGATTCGCGCGGCTCGCGCCTTCTGATTGGTTCTCGGGATGTAGTGGCTTTTGCTGCCAAAGGGAAGTGGCGTCTAGAGGCTTTTGCCGACAAACTGATATTTCTGAATGGGCTGAGGCTGAGATTTCGAGGATTTGAAGCAAATATATTTGTTGAACGTGTACTGTGTTCAGATAGCTTTCACTCAATGTCATTATCTCATTTTTGACGGAGGTGGCGTTTAGAGGCTTTTGCATCTGAACTCTTCATATATATATATATAAATATAGCTGCGAGCAGCGATGAAGGGCCAAAGCCGGCGGCACCGCCACCCCGGTGCCTTTAGGTTACTAAAGGCACCGGGGTTGCGGTGCCACCGGCTTGGGCCCGTAATCGCTGCTCGCAGCTATATTTATTGTATTAATTCTGCTGTTCGCTTTTGCAGGAGAAAGACAAGCCTGACACAGAATATCATTTTGACAATATGGTTTCTTCAGCATGGAACTTGTTCTGCGCCGGCACAGAAACCACTTCATCCACCCTCAGACACTCTTTACTTCTAATGATGAAGCACCCAGATGTTCAAGGTGAGGTCAAACTAATGCGTCTCTCTCCAAGCATTAAGTGTTTCAAGTTTACTTTCACTTGTTCTGTACAGAGCGTGTTCAGAGAGAAATCGATGAGGTTGTAGGACAGGACCGTTGGCCCTCCATTGAAGACAGACAGAGGCTGCCATATACAGATGCTGTAATTCACGAGGTCCAGCGCAGCATGGATCTCGCCCCCATCGCTGTCCCACACAAGACCATGTGCGACACTGAATACAATGGCTATGTCATTCCTAAGGTATTCTGCACTTTAATGCCTCTCCATTACAGTGATATTTTTACAGAATGTTTATTCATTTATTCAATACTTCCATTGCAACACAAAAGGAAGTGAGTGAATCTATTTTTCTATTTGCAAGATACAATTTCTTTTAGGGAGTAATGGTTTGGTTCCACCACTATCCTCAGTGCGTATTGACCCAAAATGGTGGAAAAACCCAGATTGTTTTGATCTTGAAAATTTCCTAAATGAGGAGGGCCAATTCAAGAAGAATGATGCATTTGTTGCATTCGGCATGGGTGAGCTCAGATCTTCATTGTGCATATCAGACTAAATAATTACATTTCTTACTGTTTTAGTCATACTGGGAGAAACATAACTTCACTGATTGCTTAGTGGTAACCCTTTAAATCAATCCCAGATTGATCACAGATAATAAAATTGCTGACTTCTGTGTGCTCTCTTGACAGGCAAGCGCGTGTGTCTCGCTGAGGCTCTGGCTCGCACAGAACTCTTCCTCTTCTTCACTTCCCTCCTTCAGCACTTCACCTTCAAAGCCATGGTGCCACCAGAGGAGCTCGACACAACGCCTACAAATAGCAGTTTTGGCCGCATTCCCCGTACATACGAGTGCTATGCCATTCCTAGGATATAGAGGAAGAAACAGTCCACAAAGTCTGTATGCAAGGATTAATCATTTAACTTGCATTTTCCTGCAATTACAATTTTTTTTATCTTCTTACAATAAGACATGCACACTTAGCTTATTTTATGTGGAATGATTTGTACTTTCAGTGAAAATGTCTATTGAATTGCACACATATTGTTAATAAAAACACAGATCGTCTTAAACAAAAACTCAGATTATAGTAACATTTAAGGCCTGTTCAGACCGGGACGAATTTCGCGCGCGATATTCGCCGAGGTTTAACGCCTCGTGACTAAACAAAGGGCGCCAATGTGAGTGTGCACACCGACGCGAAAAACGCCACGTGTAAAAGCGTAATTTTTTTAAAAACGCCTCGGGTTCGTTTTTTTGGTTTGACGCGCTGCGTCAAAAACTGTCCGACGAATGAGATTATCGCTTTTGCTCACGTGTATGAAGTTCTGAAGTTACAGTAAAACACAACTTGGGGGCGCTCAAACACAAAACGGTCTTGCCGAGCACACATGCGTAACGGCGAAGAAGATATACGCCAAGTAGCGTCTACACTTCCGGGAAGAAAAAGACGAGGATAATGCAAGGCAAGATGAATGTAGAGCTGCTGGTCTTGTTGGTGTCGGAACATAAAGAACTATATGAAAAACGCGGCAGCGACTACAAAATAGGACTATTTCTGTTTTACATTAACCGCCATCTAATGTCAGAAAAAATGAATTTGCATGTTCACTCGGCTCATCGTCAGCGAAAATCGCTTGGGTGTGAACAAAAAATAACGCGCGCCGATATTCGTCCCGGTGTGTAGGGCCCTTTACATTCATATCTACAATCGGAAGGGTCTAGAATGTTTAAACAAAACACAGGAGTGCACTGTAGGACCAACCAAAGATATTATACCCCTTTTCCACCAACGCATTTTGAGAGCCGGTTCGGAGCCGGTGCCTGCGCGCGAACCAGTTCTTTGTGTTTCGACAGGCAAAGAACCGGTTCTCGGCCAGGAAAACTGGTTCCAAAGCGGCACCAACTCTTTGCTGGACTAGAACCGTTCTTTTACCACGTCATGCTTACGTTGGGGGCTGGGGGCGGGTTTAGATAACATATTTTCTGACATAATATAGGATCGCAAAGCCAGGAGAAACATTTGCAGAAACACGATGTAGTCCGCCATTTGTTATGCTTGAAGTTGGCGCAAGCGTTTCTAGTTTATTTTTTTATTGAAAACGTTATGTAAGCAAAGGAGAAAACAGTCACAATATAGAACAAATAAATGGAAAGAAAAAAAATACACAAGACAGGAGTACATAACTAATCAGAAAAGATTACATATCAAAGGAAAAGATTAAAAGACTTACATATTTCAATTGTTTTTAAAGCCTTCTTGGTTCACGAGTTAGAGATAATCCCAAAGTAATGTTGTACCTGCAAGCGTTTCTAGCTAAGATGTATGGCGACGTACACAGTGACGTAAAGACGTCGTTCGCTGGGCGCTCTAGTCAGTGGAAAAACAAACAGGTTCTGAGAAGGTTCGCAAGTTGAACCAACTCCGAACCAACTTTGAACCAGCACCAGTTCCGAACCAGTTCGTTTTTGGTGGAAAAGGGGTATGTAGGACCAACCAAAGATATTAGAGACCAAAAACCTGTTGGATCAGGGAACACAGCACTGACCTTAGATTTGTACATTTTTAGTCATGACAACTTTAGGAGTGATTGGCATGGTAATGGATATGACAATGTTGTATGTTTGGTCTTGGCGGAATAGATCTGCTACGCTGCTGCTGCAGGAGGTTATTGGTGCTGCTGCGGCAGAGCAAGTACGGGACTTGCTACTGCCAATACATACACGACACGCTGCTGTGAGCACGTAAGACATGCTGGTGTTGTACAATATAGCGTACATGAATTACCCTCCAACAGAGCAGGTGACATGGTATTTGACAATACAATACAAGCCGAGTGTACTGTACGTCAGAAAATCCCCCACCCCCACCAGATCTACCGCCAAAACATATGAACTGCTGCTTCTCCAAAGACCCATAGGAACATGTGTGTGTGCCTGGCCCTTTAGTTTTGAGTATGAGAAATGGCGCATACGCTTGGTCTAGGCGGACTAGTTCTGCCTACGCAGTATTACCCCAAGCAGACCTTGCCGTTAGACATGTGGGCTGCCATGAGGTGCATATAAGGCACATGAAGCATCTCGCAGTGTAGCCCTATGAGTCCCTAGTGACTTACCATTGTGGTGTTCTACGTATGTGCCTACACTACAGTAGGCTACCAGTGTATGCGTGCCACTAAACTAAGTAGGGCCGTAAGGTTTGTCTCATTGAGATATAAAATCTCTTTTTCAAGAGAGACCTGGCCAAGATAGCAGAACAAATTAGATCACACAATCACAAAACAAACACAATCGCAAAACAAACACAAAAGAGGCAAAGACAACTCAAGTACATTTCAATTAAAATAAAAGTGCCATTAATTAAAACATTTGCACGTGTGGATGGATTCATGTTCTATAGTTAACATAACCTTTAAAATCATTTAAGAAAATTAGACACTGTAGTTTAAGTGTTTTCTGTAGATCATTCCAAGTAGAAGGTGCAAAAAAACATGAAAGCCTTTTTGAACAACTCTGTCCGGGCTTGAGGTACATTCAATGAAATAGTTTTCTGGGACCGTAAACCATAGGTGCTCTGAGCAAAAGAAAGAAATTCAGATATGTAACATGGTAGCCTGCCTATAATGCCCTTATATATAAAGGTGAGTAAGCCGGCGATTTGACAGAGAAGGCAAATTCACTGTAGAGTAAAGTGTACAGTGATGAGTGAGGGATCTGCAATTAGAAATAAATCTTAAAGCTCCATGAAACACACCATCTAACATCTGAAGATACTTCGATGGTGCATTCATATACAACAGATCACCATAATCAATAATAGAGAGAAATCTGGCATCGACTGGCCTTTTTCTAGCAGAAAAAGTAAAACAAGATTTGTTCCTAAAGAAAAAACTTCAATTTCAAGCTTCAATTTCAACTTTTTTACTAGATTCTGTATGAAGCTTAAAAGAAAGGTGATCATCAATTAAAAATCCTAAATATTTATAAGATGAAACTACCTCAATTGTTTTACCCTGATCAGTAACAATATTCAGGTTTGAAAAAACCATTACTTTGGTCTTCTCTGCATTAAGCAAAAGCTTTAATTGATAAAGCTGTGCTTGCGCTATATCGAAAGCAGTTTGCAAGCATTGGCACTATATCGAAAGCAGTTTGCAAGCATTCATACGCCTTCCTTATTGTAGCTGCACAACAATAAATAACCGTATCATCTGCATAAAAATGGAAAAATGCATGTTGGACATTTTCTATATCGAAAGCAGTTTGCAAGCATTCATACGCCTTCCTTATTGTAGCTGCACAACAATAAATAACCGTATCATCTGCATAAAAATGGAAAAATGCATGTTGGACATTTTCCCCCAGACAGTTAATATAAATAGTGAATAAAAGTGGCCCCAGAATGGAGCCCTGTGGGACCCCTTTACAGATTGATAAATATTTTGACGTTAGGCCATCAACTTGCGTAGCTTGAGTCCTATCAGCGAGGTAGTTGATAAACGTACTCGGTCACTAACGTAACCTCGGTTCTCTCTAGAGAGAGGAACGAGTACTGCGTAGTAAAACTACGCTTTGGGGAAAATCCTTTTCCACGAGAATACTGAAGCCTAAAATTATCCTTAATTTTGTATAGATGTAAAACGCGTTGCCGCAGCATACAGACCTAGGCGAGACAGCTCGCGCGCCGATTGGCTGCTGTGCTGGCAACTGCTTAAGCCTATCGAGCGAGACCATGAGTGACGTCACACCCAATGGGTGCGCTTCGCGCCCTTCTGCGTCACGTCCCGCCGAAACGGGCGTGGCTTGGGGCTATAAATTGCGCTCGCAGGCTTAACTCTGTGATTTTTAACAGTGAAGTACAACAGAGTGCACGCACGACATGATACGCAGTACTCGTTCCTCTCTCTAGAGAGAACCGAGGTTACGTTAGTAACCGAGTACGTTCTCTTACGAGAGATACTCTCGTACTGCGTAGTTAAACTACGCTTTGGGGAACTCGATGTAAAACGTCGTGCGTGCTGGGATCCGACACCATAGACCCAAGGCGACCAGCCGGGGTTCATACAGTGCATAATCACCAAGGGACTCACAGGGAATCCTGGAAGAAGAGGGTTTAGCCACTATCTTCCGAAAAAAGGCGGCTTAAGCGGCCCTGCTATTATAATAGCCATATATAACAAGACTGAACTTCAGTCTAGCCCCTTTTGGCCTAATTAGACCGATAGTAACCTGGCTTGAAGAGCAGGAACCTCTAGGTTATAAAACCTTATAAATGTAGACGGGGAGGCCCAGCCTGCCGCCATACAGATATCTTGCAAGGCAATCCCACTTGACCAGGCCCACGATGAAGCCATGCTTCTCGTGGAATGTGCTCTGACACCCAACGGGCATTGCACGCCCTTGGTAGTGTATGCTAGAGCTATTGCGTCCACTATCCATCTGGATAGGCTCTGCTTCGAAGCGGCTAGTCTCTTAGAACGCCCGCTAAACGAAACAAAAAGTTGCTCCGTCTGTCTGAAAACAGACGAGCGCGACACATATGCTCTCAATGCCCTGACCGGGCAGAGATAACTTTCGTCCACGTTTTCCCCAGCAACCGGTAGGGCAGACAGGGAAATGACCTGTGCCCTAAACGGAGTATTAAGGGATTTTGGAACATAACCATGCTTAGGTTTGAGTATGACCCTCGAGTCGTTAGGCCCAAACTCTAAACACGCAGCGCTCACGGAAAGCGCGTGTAAGTCCCCAATGCGCTTCACTGAAGCGAGAGCCAGAAGAAACACCGTCTTGAACGACAGGTGTTTTAAACCAATCTCCTGTACAGGCTCGAATGGATGACCTTTCATGGCTTCCAGAACCATAGAAAGGTCCCATATGGGAACTGTGGGAGGTCTGGGAGGATTCAGCCTCCTAGCTCCTCTAAGGAACCGGATGACTAAATCGTTCCTTCCTATAAACTGACCAGGCGTCTTTTCGGAAAAAGCCGCTATGGCCGCTACATATACTTTGAGCGTGGAAGGGGACCTGCCCTTATCCAGCAGCTCTTGTAGGAAGGAGAGAACCTCTGCCACTCCGCAATCCGGGGGTGACACACCACGAGCTGTGCACCAACCAGAAAATACCAACCACTTAGAGGCATAGAGACGTCGCGTAGACGGAGCTCTGGCCTGCGTGATCGTGTTTAACACTCCCTGAGGGAGGTCAGCGGATACCCGTTGATGGCCCACACGTGAAGGGACCATAGTTCCGGATGGGGATGCCAAATCGAGCCATTGGCTTGAGAAAGGAGATCCCTTCTCAGAGGCACTGGCCACGGGGCGGTGCTCACTAACTGCATCAGAGCTGGGAACCATGGTTGGTTCGTCCAGAGCGGCGCTATAAGCAGCACTGAGCATCCTTCCTCCCTGATCCGCTCCACCACCTGGGCTAGGAGGGAGACAGGGGGGAAAGCATAGAGAGGACGACGAGGCCACGAATGGGTCAGGGCGTCCTTGTTTTTCGAGAAAAATTCTGGACAGTGAGCGTTCTCCTGAGACGCAAACAGGTCTACATCCGCTCTGCCGAATCTCCTCCACAGTAGTTGTACCGTCTGTGGGTGTAGAGACCATTCCCCTGTCGGAACGTAGTTCCTGGACAGTCTGTCTGGTCCTACATTCAGGCGACCCGGCACGTGTGCTGCTTTCAGCGAGCGCAGGTTGCTGCGCGCCCAAATCAGAAGGCGCCTGGTCAGCCTGTATAGCATCAGGGACCTGAGGCCGCCCTGGCGATTTATGTAGGATACCACTGATATGTTGTCCGAACGTATCAAAACATGGCATCCCGCTATCAGGGGGCGAAAACGCGTGAGTGCTTTGCACACCGCTAACATTTCGAGGCAGTTTATGTGGAGGAGCTTCTCTCGCTCTGACCATAGGCCGAAAAGCGGTCTGCCCTCGAGCAGCGCTCCCCATCCTGCATTGGATGCGTCCGTAGACACCACCCTCAGTCTCGAAAAAGTCCCCAGGCTTACACCTGAATGGTACCAGTCTTTCGACCCCCAAGGGTTCAAAGCTGTGATGCACGCTTGATCGACCTTGAGGCGAAGATGACCGGTTGCCCACGCCCTGTGAGGCACTCTCTCTTTGAGCCAGAACTGCAGTGGGCGCATGCGCAGCAGGCCCAGCTGGAGGACTGAAGATGCTGAGGCCATTAGACCCAGCATCCTTTGAAAACTCCTGAGAGGGACTATAGCGCCGCAGCGGAAGGAGCTGACTGTGCGCTGAACATCCAGTGTGCGCTGAGGTGACAGTCGCGCTGTCATTGACAGCGAGTCCATTTCTATCCCCAGAAACAAAATGGTTTGACTGGACACTAGCGAACTCTTTTCACAGTTCACTGTTAAACCGAGACTGTCGAGGTGGTTCAGTAACATGGCCTTGTGCTCCATGATCTCTGAGTGAGATTGGGCTAGAATGAGCCAGTCGTCCAAATAGTTCAACACTCGAACGCCCCTGAGTTTGAGGGGTGTGAGCACTGCGTCCATGCACTTTGTAAATGTACGGGGTGCTAGGGACAAGCCGAACGGCAGGACTGTGTACTGATAAGCCTGACCCTCGAAGGCGAATCTCAAAAATCGCCTGTGACGTGACGCAATCTGTATCTGAAAATACGCGTCCTTCAGATCTATTGACACAAACCAGTCCCCTTGGCGAACATGCGCGAGGATTTTTCTGGTTGTGAGCATCTTAAACTGGCGCTTGATAAGCACTTTGTTCAGTTGCCGCAGATCTAGTATGGGTCTGAGACCCCCGTCTTTTTGGGTACTAGGAAGTATCTGCTGTAAAAAAACCCTTCTTTTATGATGTTTAGCACCCATTTCGAGACTCCGGGGAGCTTCGCCCATGCAACAGCACGGGTTGATAGGGGCTGAAGCGCGCTCTGATCGGCTTTCGATACAGCGGCTTCGGTGAGCTGTGACGTAAGCGCCGTGCTCAAAACATCTGAGGCGGGGGCCGCGCTGACGACAGCGGGCAGAATGTCCGCGCTCGATCCCTCTACAGTGGTTAACTGGGAGGGAGAGGGCTGGACGAGTTCCACAGGTATTGTGATGCTTGTGTGTGGGTGTGGGCGCGGGGGAGCGGGCACATTTACCACCTTTATAGCATCGCTCGCCTGGGCAGAGCGCCTGCACGCCAGTTTCGTTTTTACAGAAACTGTGAAACGTGCAGGAGGTAGCATAAGTGGGCACTGAGTCGTGGGCACATTTGCTACGCTTGTTGCGCAATCGATCTGGGTCGATTTTATGTGCGCGAGCCCTGTGTGTGGGGCTGTGTTTGTGTGTAGGGATGGGCACATTACAGTGGGCAGTCTTACTACACATGAAACACCATCGGCCGTGGCCGGGACACCAGAAAATACGCTCTTTAAAGGATTTATCTGGGTAGCCGTGAAAACGGCTGTTGTGTGCAGGCAAGCGGGCAATGAGACCGGCTTGTTGACTGCTATATACACTGGACCAGTCACTTCTCTTGGGACTGGACGAGCGGCAAACTTCGGTGGGGGTCCGGCCGCAGCGGGACCTGAACACCGTCGTTTTCCTAGGAGTGCTAGGATGACTTCGGGGCCTCGGGTTTCAACGCGATCTTCGGCCGCGGGCCCCGCGTCGCGGGGCGGCGGCTGGAAGATCGAGAGCGCGGTCTCGAGCTCTGGTTCTGGCGGCGTTGAGAAGAGGCGCTGGGCGGAGACTTAGGCTGCGAGCTCTGAGCAGACGGTTTCGCACGGCCTGCTGTAGAGTTGGAGCGCTTCGGGAGGAAGTGCCTCATAGCCTGTGTCGCTTTCTGTACCTCAGCGTACCTGTCAGTGAAGTCTTTGACCGAGGTACCGAAGAGGCCCGCAGGGGAAAGCGGCGCGTCGAGGAAGGCGGTGCGCTCCGCGTCCGGCATGTCTGAAAGCGTGAGCCAGAGGTGCCTCTCAGACACAGTGAGCGCCGCCATGCTCCGTCCGATGGCCTGTGCTGCAGACTTTGAAGCGCGGAGAGCGAGGTCCGTAGCGCTCCTTAAGTCCGCCACACAGATCGCGTCAGCCCCTCTCTCGTCCAGCTTGCGGAGGAGATCGGCCTGGAAGATCTGTAGCGTGGCCATCGTGTGCAACGCTGACGCAGCCTGTCCATTAGCGGCGAAAGCGCGGTGGAGCAGGGATGACGTCATGCGGCAAGCCATAGAGGGCAGCGCCATCTTAGCACGCCGTCCAGCGGAGGGCGGGCATAAGTGCGCTGCTATAGGCTCTTCGACCGGCGGCAGGGAAAGGTATCCTCTGTTTTTAGCGTCGTCGACAGCGGAGAACGCCAGGGAAACAGAGGACCGTGTCCTGGTCGAGAACGGGGAGTTCCAAGCTCTAGCGAGTTCTTCGTGAAGCTCAGGAAGAAACGGCGCTGGCTTTGAAGCAGGAGATGAGCGCTCCCCGGGCAGGAAGTAACCGTCCAGTCGGTTGGGGGGGGGGGCTGTTCGGACGACACCCACTCGAGGCCAAGGCTCGCCGTGGCCAGAGTGAGCACGCGAATCAGTTCCGCCTCGATGCTCGCTCTCTTTCCCGTAGATGAGCGTGCAGGAGGAGCGAGGTCCACAGAGCTCGCCCAATCCTCGCTGCCCGACGCCAGGAGAGAGCAGGAATCGCCTTCCCTCAGCATCGCGTCGACCTCATCCTATCGACGACAGAAACGGCGGCAGGCTGCGGCCGTTGTCCGGCGGAGATAGACAGGGATGAAGCCGGTGACGCAGCTCGCGGGCGCACCGGCGAGCTATGGCGGCTGGGGGAGGGTTCCGGGTTCCGCTGAGCACGGCGCTTTTTACGGCGCGGTACAACAGCGGTGAACACAGGCTCTTGCAGTGATGCCAAGCGAGTCCGCAGAGTCGCTAAAGGCAACAGCTCGCAGTAAGGGCAGCCGCCGTCCGCGAGCGCAAGAGTAGCGTGTTGTTCACCCAGACAGGAAACGCAGAGAAGATGGCGGTCCCCGTCGATGAGTGAGGCTCCGCACGAGCCACAGGAAACCATCTTTAAAAAGACGTTTGCTCTTTTAGAAGATGGGGTGTGTGATCGCGCCGGCGAGCACACACACAGAGATAGAGAAAGGATATAGGCGCTGGATAGCGTAGCTGGGAAGGCGGTGAAGGCGGCGTGGCCAGCAGCTTCTGACTCGTCCCGCTGAGTTGCTTCTGTCGACGGCGCGGCTTCTCCTCGGATCCAGCGATGTTGGAGACTTCGCTGAAGGATTAAAAATCACAGAGTTAAGCCTGCGAGCGCAATTTATAGCCCCAAGCCACGCCCGTTTCGGCGGGACGTGACGCAGAAGGGCGCGAAGCGCCCCCATTGGGTGTGACGTCACTCATGGTCTCGCTCGATAGGCTTAAGCAGTTGCCAGCACAGCAGCCAATCGGCGCTTGAGCTGTCTCGCCTAGGTCTGTATGCTGCGGCAACGCGTTTTACATCTATACAAAATTAAGGATAATTTTAGGCTTCAGTATTCTCGTGGAAAAGGATTTTCCCCAAAGCGTAGTTTTACTACGCAGTACGAGAGTATCTCTCGTAAGAGAACCAGCCCACAGAGTGCTGAGAAATACCAGCCCGTTCTCATCCCAAGGCGTCATACATGTGACGCTTTGGACATTTCGTCGAAATCTTACGCACATGGCATCCTTTAGCGTCAATATGAGACGCAGAACCCAAGGCGTCATACAGGTGACGCTCGTCTAAATCCAACGCACATGGCATCCTTTAGCGTCAATATGAGACGCAGATCCCAAGGCGTCATAACCGTAACCCTACCCCAGACCAAAACCTACCCATAACAGTGCGTGTTATATTTACGCTAAAGGATGCCATGTGCGTAAGATTTCGACGAAATGTCATATGAGGACGAGAATGTGTTGGAAATACCTATACTGATCAGTCTCTGAACTATGTTTGATGAGTAGTCACATTTTGTTCCTGTGTACAGTGTTATGGATTTTCTATCCTCAAACCTAACTATTTTAGATTTGTCTCCCTAAGACTAACTATTCTAGTATAACGTATACGCTAGCACCTCTAATGACGTTAGCTACGTTCACACATCAGCGAGTCTCCAGTCGACTACAGCATCCGCTCCCTAACTATACTTCAGCGAGTCTCCAGTCGACTACAGCATCCGTCTAAATCTCCAGCGAGTCTCCAGTCGACTACAGCGTCCAGAGCCGATAATCTAACTTACTTGTTCTCTTGCTGCGCAGCTTTAATGACAGACAGACTTGAGTAATTGTCCTTTAAATGTTCTTTATTACGGCCAGGAGTTCTCGAGCAGTCCTCAGAGAATCTCCCAAGAATAAACAAGGCCGGAGGATCTCAGACAATTTCCATTGAGAATCCCACCGAAAACACGGAAACAACAGTTCTCTTACGAGAGTATCTCTCGTACTGCGTAATAGCTTACGCTAGGGGAAAAACTCTTTTCCACGAGATATTGAAGCCAAAAATTATCCTTAATTTTTTATTAATGTAAAACGCTTTGCAGCAGCAAGCAGACATAGGCGAAACAGCTCGCGCGCCTATTGGCTGCTCTTGCAGCAAATGCAGCAGCCTATCGAGAGAGACTCTGCGTGACGTAATGACCAATGGGGGCAATTCGCGCCCATATCGTCACGTCCTGCCAGAAAGGGCGTGGTCTCACCCTATAAATATGCTCGTTAGGCTGGTACAAGCTGATTTTCATCTCTTCAGCGACGCACACGCATCGCTGGATCCGGAGTGAGAAGCCGCGCCGTCGAAGCAAGCCTTTCAGCGGGACGAGCTCTGGAGTCGCTGGCCTCGCCGCCTTCAACTGCCGTACCTGCTGCGCTTTCCGGCGTTCTATATCCTTTTATACTCTGTGTATCTTTACTCTGCTGAGAGTGTTTGCTCGCTTACTTGACGCGACTCACACTCCTCTTCACAAAAGAGCTGCGTCTTTTTAAAGATGCCATCCTGTGGCTCGTGCCGCGCCCCGCTCAGCGACGGAGACCGTCACGTCATCTGTGTTTCCTGCCTGGGTGAGGATCACGCGGCCCTCGCGCTCGCTGACGGCGGATGCCCTCATTGCGAGTTTTTGCCTATGGTGACTCTGAGGACTCGCCTGGCATCATTCTCCGAGCCTTCACCACAGCCCGCCGTGGTGCCGCGCCGCAAGAAGCGCTCCCGAGCTTTCTCCAGCCCGACAAAGCTCGCCGGTTCGCCCGCCAGCTTCGCCGGCTTCGCTCGAGTCGCTCACTGATGGACAACGGCCGCCGTCTGCCGCCGCGTCCGTCCACGAGTTCGACGAACCCACCGAGGCGTGTTCTCTGGCGTCCGATAGCGAGGATTGGGCGAGTTCCGTGGACCTCCCCTCCGCTAGCGTTTCCCGCCAGACCACTGGTAAGAGAACCAGCATTGAGACTGAGCTGATGCGTCTGCTCTCTCAGGCCGTGGAAAGCATCGGCCTCGATTGGGAGGCGCCCGCACAACCGCCGCGCAACAGGCGAGCTCTGTGGACCTCCGCCTTCTGTCCGCGAGTCGTCAAGGAAACGGGCCAGCATCAAGACCGCGAGCCCTAAAACCGCGGCTAGCTTTCTTTACGTTATAAGAAATCTACCCCGCCCCCCATGGGCGTGCGTCACCGGCAAATGAGAAAATAGTGTGTTTTAGTCCCCGCCGAGGCCGGACTAATCTCCATTTCTCAAACATTTCTCAGCTCCTAGTTTGAGCGGCTGAAAATGTCATTATTGCAGCAATGAGCCTGTTGTATAACACGCAAACCTGCATACAAACGCCGACACACACAAAACTGTGATGACGCTCTCTTATCTGCTTGCGCTAGTGTAGTTCTCCCTGTGGCCCAGTGGCGGAACCCGAAGCTTTCACGCGAGAGACCCGTGTTCGATCCCGGCTCTCGCAGCAGATAAAAATTTAGTCTCGCCGCGGCCAGACTTCCACCGAAACTTTTCGCTCGTTCAGTTCCAGAAAATGTGACTGTTCCAGTGTATTTTGCAGTAAACAAGCTGGTACCACGCCCCGCTTGCCTGCACATAAAGGCCGTTTCCACGGCGACCCAGAAAAATCATGTAATCATTGTATTTCTGGTTTTCCGGCCACAGCCGATGGTGTTATAAGTGTAATAAAATGCTCACAGCCCAGTGTTCATTTCTACACACAAACACAGCCCGCCACGGTACAGGGCTCGCACAAATGAAATCGACGCATGTCAATTGTGCATTAAATGTAGTGAATGTGCCCACAACCCAGTGCCCACAAACACTACCACGGTTTCTGTAAAACGAAACCAACACAAGTCTTCCTAGCCTCCTAGGAAATCGACGGTGTTTCAGTCTCGCCGTGGCCAGACTTCCACTGAAATTTTCGCTCGTTCAGTTCCAGAAAATGTGACTGTTCCAGTGTATTTTGCAGTAAGCAAGCCAGTACCATGCCCGCTTGCCTGCACACAAATGCTGTTCCCACGGCGACCCAGATAAATCACATAAACGGTGTATTTTCTGGTATTCCGGCCACAGCCGATGGTGTTATGAGTGTATTGAAAATGCCCACAACCCAGGGCTCATTTCTACACACAAACACAGCCCGCAAAAATGCAGGGCTCGCACAAACAAAATCGCCTCATGTCGATTGTGCACTAAATGTAGTGAATGTGCCTACGTCTCAGTGCCCACAAACACTACACACCACATGTCCCACGGGTTCTGTGAAAACGAAACCAACACGCATTCAGTCAGCTCAGGCCGACGGTGTTTTTCAGTGCAGTAAATGTGCCCGCTGTCCTGCGCCCACATTCACTCACAGACATGTTAAGCCCCACGGGGCTCGCCCCGCTCTCTCTCCCTCAGCAAACTGCTATAAGGGTTTTGAGCGCGGCCAGGCTGCCCGCCGCGATCGGCGCGCCCCCCGCCTCACACACTGTAAACACAGTGTCTGCGTTACAGCACGCCGGAGCTCTCTTGCCGTCACTATGTCTCGGCCAGAGCCCAGATCTCATTCTACCCCTAGCTATTCACGCGAAAGTGTGGGCACAGCTTCCTGGGGTATCAGAATGGGTGCTGAACACTATAAAAAGAGGCTATTCGCTACAGTTCGCTCGACGTCCCCGCCGTTATACGGCGCGCGTCGAGACGACGGTGGAAAACGAAGTATCTCATCTACTTCGAGCCGAGATAGCGAAACTACTGAGCAAAGGTGCTATAGAACCTTTATCTCAAGCTCAGAGCAAAGGGGGCCTACACAGCAGATATTTTCTGGTACCGAAAAAAGATGGAGGTCTCAGACCCATTTTAGATCTGCGACAGCTGAACAGAGCGCTTGTGAAGCGCCAGTTCAGAATGCTTACGACCAGGAAAATCCTCGCGCAAGTGCGCCACGGGGACTGGTTTATGTCAATAGATCTGAAAGACGCCTATTTCCAAATACAAATAGCGTCCCATCACAGGCGATTCTTGAGATTCGCTTTCGAGGGCCAGGCATATCAATACACAGTCCTGCCGTTCGGCCTGTCCCTAGCACCTCGTACATTCACCAAGTGCATGGACGCGGCGCTCGCACCCCTGAGACTTCAGGGCATGCGAGTCCTGAACTACTTGGACGATTGGCTGATTCTAGCTCGATCACGATCGGAGCTCATAGAACACAGGGCCGCATTACTCGAGCACCTCGAGGAGCTGGGCCTCACAGTCAATTGGGCGAAAAGCTCACTGTCTCCCAGTCAGAAAATTTCCTTTCTGGGAACAGTGTTAGACTCGCTATCCATGACGGCACGCCTGTCACCAGAGCGCGGACAAAATATTCAGCGCGTCGCGAAATCCTTCCGCCACGGCTCGATAGTTCCGCTCAAAAGGTTTCAGAAAATGCTGGGGCTGATGGCCTCAGCGGCCTCTGTACTCCAGTGGGGCTTGCTTCGCATGCGCCCACTGCAGATGTGGCTGAAAGCGCGGGTTCCACCCAGGGCATGGACAGCGGGTCTGTTTCGCCTCAGGGTCAACCTACAGTGTGTTTCAGCTCTGGAACCTTGGAAAATAACCGACTGGTATCAGTCAGGTGTGAGTCTGGGGACCGCTTCGAGTGTGAAGGTGGTGTCTACGGACGCCTCCACCTCGGGGTGGGGAGCGCTGCTCGTGGGCAGACCGCTAGCTGGCCTGTGGTCAGAACGGGAAAAGCTCCTTCACATAAAATGCTTGGAGATGATAGCAGTCGACAAAGCGCTACGGCGTTTTTGTCACCAGGTAACAGGCCACCTCGTCTTGGTCCGGTCGGACAACATGTCAGTGGTGGCATACATAAATCGCCAGGGCGGCGTCAGGTCACGAAACCTTCACAGGCTGACGGAACGCCTCCTGGTCTGGGCTCAGCACAACCTGCTCTCACTGAGAGCAGCGCACGTGCCTGGTCACCTGAATGTGGGACCAGACAGACTGTCCAGGAACAATGTTCCAGCAGGGGAATGGTCGCTGCACCCGCAGACGGTCCAGCTGCTGTGGAAAACGTTCGGCAGAGCACAGGTGGACCTATTCGCGTCCCACGAAAACGCTCATTGCCCGGAGTTTTTCTCGAAAAGCAAGGACGCGCTGGCTCATGTTTGGCCCCGCTGCTCCCTATATGCTTTTCCTCCTGTCTCGCTCCTGCCTCAGGTGTTGGAACGAATCAGGGAGAACGGATGCCCAGTGCTGCTCGTAGCTCCGCTCTGGACAAACCAGACGTAGTTCCCTGCCCTGATGCAGCTGACCAGCACTGCCCCATGGCCTGTACCATTGAGGAGAGACCTCCTCTCTCAGGCGGAGGGCTCGATTTGGCACCCTCGCCCGGAGTTGTGGTCCCTGCACGCATGGGCCATCAACGGGTACCCGCTAGCCTCCCAGAAGGAGTGTTAAACACGATCGCGCAGGCTAGAGCTCCGTCTACCAGGCGGCTCTACTCCTCGAAATGGTCTGTTTTCTCTGCATGGTGTCAAGCCCAGAGCTTTTCACCTGTGGAATGCGGGGTTTCGGAAGTGCTTTCCTTCCTTCAAGAGCTACTGGATAAGGGCAGGACCCCATCCACGCTCAAAGTATATGTGGCGGCCATAGCAACGTTTGCAAAACCGGTGTCTGGCCAGTCGCTGGGGAAAAACGACTTAGTCGTGCGTTTCCTTAGGGGAGCTCGGAGGCTGAACCCTCCCAGGCCCCCTTCAGTCCCGACGTGGGACCTTTCCACGGTCCTGGAGGCCATGAAAGGTGCCCCGTTCGAGCCAATCCAGCCGGTGGACATGAAACACCTGTCGTTCAAAACAGTGTTTCTCATGGCTCTCGCTTCAGTGAAGCGCATAGGGGACTTGCAGGTGCTTTCAGTAAGCGCGTCGTGTATGGAGTTTGGGCCTAGTGACTCGAAGGTCATTCTCGAACCTAAGCACGGGTATGTGCCGAAATCCCTCAATACACCGTTTAGGGCCCAGGTAATTTCCCTGTCCGCCCTTCCGGTTCTCAGTGAGGAGGAGGACGCGAGTCTCCTTTGCCCCGTCAGGGCATTGAGAGCTTATGTGTCGCGCTCGTCTGTTTTCAGACAGACGGAGCAGCTTTTTTCGTTTTGTTTGGCGGGCGTTCCAAGGGACTTGCCGCCTCAAAACAGAGCCTATCCAGATGGATAGTGGATGCCATTGCGCTCGCTTACACTGCAAAGGGCCTACAGTGCCCCTTGGGTGTCAGAGCGCACTCCACGAAAGGCGTGGCCTCTTCGTGGGCATGGTCGCGCGGGGTTTCCCTGCAAGATATCTGTACGGCCGCGGGCTGGGCCTCGCCGTCTACATTTATAAAATACTATAACCTGGAGGTACCCGCCTTACAAGCTAAGCTTTTGGCGGTCTAAAATTCAGTGCTATCTGCCCCGCTGTGCGGCCCAGATGCTGAGTTTACTGCAGCCCCATGAGTGTTGACTCACGTATGTCCACCCAGATCAGGCTGAAATCTTTCACCCTGGCTGCGCTTTTTATTGTCATATGATAGCCCCGCTGGGTGCTTTTTTATAGGGAATGACGCTTCCAGCCTCTCTTCCTCCACTCTATGTGAGCTTATGGTGATTATGCACTACATGAGCCCTGGGCTTCGGCCCTTGGGACTTTGGTGTTGGATCCCTGTACGCACGGCGTGTTGCATTGTGTTCCCCTAGCGTAAGCTATTACGCAGTACGAGAGATACTCTCGTAAGAGAACGTACTCGGTTACTAACGTAACCTCGGTTCTCTCTAGAGAGGGAACGAGTACTGCGTATCTTGCCGTGCTTGGAATACGCTCTGGTTCGCTTCAGCGATGAAAACCAGCTTGTACCAGCCTAACGAGCATATTTATAGGGTGAGACCACGCCCTTTCTGGCGGGACGTGACGATATGGGCGCGAATTGCCCCCATTGGTCATTACGTCACGCAGAGTCTCTCTCGATAGGCTGCTGCATTTGCTGCAAGAGCAGCCAATAGGCGCGCGAGCTGTTTCGCCTATGTCTGCTTGCTGCTGCAAAGCGTTTTACATTAATAAAAAATTAAGGATAATTTTTGGCTTCAATATCTCGTGGAAAAGAGTTTTTCCCCTAGCGTAAGCTATTACGCAGTACTCGTTCCCTCTCTAGAGAGAACCGAGGTTACGTTAGTAACCGAGTACGTTTTTATACAATAGGGAGGTATGGCATAATGACATTAATTTGATTGGTTATTCCTTCTGTTACTGGGTAAGAATTTGTTTTAACGATTACTTCATTGATCACAAGTTCTAACTTAGTCATCTGTCTAGTCTCATTTCCCATATTTGTTATTTATACACACAGTCAGGGGTTCGACACACATTCATGTAAAATACAGAACGTCTTAGAACATTGTTTTAGAGATTTAGCAGGTTAAACAAGGTCAAATATTAAAACATGGTTTTCTTAATATTCAGCTTAAATTTTCTACCACAACAGTCAAAAGCTTTGATGTTAATAAAGCTCAGACGTTAATGAAACCAAGATCTTACCCCATGGTACCCTATTATGGGTAATCTATGTAATAGTTCTTGTCACTCTCTTTGAAAAATTGACCATGGAAACCACACATGGACACACAATTGGCACAATACCAATACCAATTGTGGACACAGAGTTTTCACAGAGTGTTCCTGCAAAACATCACCAGACTTTAAAGTGAGTGTTTGTGTGAAGATTAACAGTCAGAAGTGGACAGCCTGTCATTTGTCACAGAGCAGACACTTTGTCTTCACTCACATCAGTTGCAAGATGGATACAACACTGACATTGACAAATGTATTATATGTTGTCATAGCTGTCTTGCTTCCGTTATTGCTGTGGAAGAGTCAAAGAAAGCAGTTTGGGCGGCTGCCTCCGGGACCCGCTCTGAATCCACTGCTGGGAAATTTACTTCAGTTTGATGTCAAGGAACCATACAAGTTTTACCTAAAGGTCAGTATTCAAAATAATATAATTCTGTTAATTATCAGCTGTTTGTGCTTGGATGGTTGTTTTCAGGACTTACAAAGATGTACAGGAACTGTATTTGTGACAAGACCTATGCAGGTAAACGAGTTAAGTGCACAGAATTCAAAACTAACTAAATTATTTCACACTACAGCATTGAGGGTATTTTTCTTTACTGTAGACTTTGAAGGATTACATCATTAAACTGACATAATATTCTCCTCCCGATTCCCTTGCTTTCCCATCATGAACTTCCATTCCCATTACCCATTGCCTGGATTCATTATTGTTTGTCACTTCCATGTGTTTTATTATCTGGATAAACCCTGCCTATTTAAGCCCTGTATGTTCACTCACTTGTTACGAAGTCTTGCTAGTGACACTGCATTTTTAAGCGCTCTCTCTTGTCTCCTGTTATGGTTCTGACCTTCTGCCAAGTCATCGGCAATCCTCTGCAAACTTCGACAAGTTAGTGAGGACTCTGCGGAATAAAAAAGAGTGTTTCCTTTAAAACAGGAATATGGTGTTTTTCAACCTCTTTAACCTGATTTTCTAAAATCTACTACTGCCGAAAAAAACCCTGACAAAGATCGCCAGCAAACGAATGCAAGCGGATTGTTGTAAACTAGCGTTTTTTTTAAACATTTTATTTGGGTGAATTTGCTTGCTAGCTACCCGTTGTAAAAAGCTCCAAGCAAGCAATCTACTTATTTATTTACAAGTTTATTTGTTTAGGGACAGTACAAAAAATCTGAGTTAGTTCACGTAGTGTAACAGCGCAGCGCTTCTGTGTTGTTCGTCACACTCACTATTGGCCGACGCTGGTCATGTGTGTGTGATGTGTGTGACGTACAACCTAGAAGCACTGCGGTATTACACTACGTGAAATCTCGAGGCCCACAGAGAAGGAAATTAATAGTTGAACAAAGTCGTTATTTTTGTTTGTTTTTTTGCGCACAAAAAGTATTCTCGTCGCTTGATAAACTTAAGATTGAGCCACTGTAGTCACTTGGACTATTTTAACGATGTCTTTAACTTTTCCGGGGTGGCAAGTTTCAATCCCTTAGAAGCCTAGAGTGATCCAACTCTTAGATTTAATCAAAAATATCTTAATTTGTGTTCCGAAGATGAACGAAAGTCTTACGGGGTTGGAACAACATGAGGGTGAGTAATTACTGACAGAATTTTCATTTTGGGGTGAACTAATCCTTTACTGTCAAGGAAGCCTAAAAATATTACCTAGAGGTTAGTAGGCCTATTCATTAACATAATTCAATCATATAATTGGCTGCTTGTATCATTGTGTTCAAGGCTTACAATAAGATGTGCAGGTAGCCTGTAGTGTTACTAACACCTGTGCAGGTAAACTAGTTAACCATTAAGTGCACAGAATACAAAAACGTAATGAATAAAATAAAAGTATAATATAAATACAAATATACATTCACCTGAAATCGTTGATACACTCTTCGAAATAAAGGTTTAAAAAATAGGGGCTTTCGCAGCAATTCCAAGAAGAACCATTTTGTGTTCTTCAAAGAACCTCAGTAAAGGCGGGCTGAAATCGCGGCAGCATACCTGCCAACTTTTGAGTTTTGCTTGGCGTGAGATTTGTTGACGGGGGGGGGGGGGGGGGGGGGGGCGGCGGCTCGGGGGGGGGCGGCTCGGGGGGGGGGGGGGGGATGGGGTAGAGACGAGTGAGATTTGTTGACGGGGGGGGGGCGGTCTCGCTCGCGCAAGGTCTCTCGCTCGCTCTACGCGGTTTGGAGCACAATCTCTGTCTCGCATGCACGCTCGCTCTAGATAACGGGAGATTTTTAACGAATTTGCGGTATAACTAGTCGATCAAGAGTGGCTCAACAGGTAGATATATAGATAAACTCATCTTCCAGGCATTTGACCGCCCGGGTTGACACTTCAGCGTGAGAAATCGGGAGTGTGGCGTGTGAGCGTGTGAAACCAATCAAATGCGGGTGTCTCACGGCCAATGCGTGAGAGTTGGCAGCTATGCGGCAGATGCCGCTGTTGGTGACACTGTTTGTGGCCTTTGCCACAGACTTTCCGCGGTCGCTGCCTCTGTGTACTATAATAAAACTGTTTGTACTGTAAAAGAAAAAAGATAGTTCTATTATAACTCTATGCTTTATTCTCAGTCTCCTTTTTCACGCATTGACACTGTCATATGGGAAGAGTTATGAACATGGAGCCAATCTATGTTCACAAAACCTCTCTTCAGATTTACTTTCGTACATTAGCATTTATACATGTTTCAGGGGTGGTGTAGCTACCGTCCAATTATGAGAATATACATTACATCATATAGAATCTGAGACAAAGAGAAAAACAAGTTAATCTATTGCCACTTTCTCCTATCTTTGCCTGGTACCCATATCTGGGCTGCTTTCCAAGAAACACACATACATACATGGAGAGTAGGCTACATTCAAACAGAGGGAACAAGAACAGCTTCTCCCCTCTCCCCCTTGCAGCCTAGCCTAGGGTTCAGAAAAGTCAGGGTGAGAGGTTTATCTTACATATCTAGCTATATACATCTAAATAAACAAATTACAATGTAGTTTTTTTACAGGCTTTGTGAGGTGCATCTGCTCCACCGTTACTAGGTGAGCGTCACTATTCAGGGATTTCTGAACCC
The DNA here is from genome assembly GCF_029890125.1 of Rhinichthys klamathensis goyatoka. Classification (NCBI taxonomy): domain Eukaryota; kingdom Metazoa; phylum Chordata; class Actinopteri; order Cypriniformes; family Leuciscidae; genus Rhinichthys; species Rhinichthys klamathensis. The sequence goes on from NW_026606829.1 coordinate 1,109,316, forward strand.
CTAGAGAAGTTTAAGAGAGCTGAAAGTAGCTCCCTGTATCCCTGTAAGATTATTTTCACTTTTTCACACACTGAATTGCTGTTTGTAGCACTTCAGTGATATCTGTATCCAAACTTGCACTTCAAACAAAATCATTATCAAAGAACAATGCACTAATATACATTGTTTTTGACCCCAGTAAAGCAGAATTTTGTTAACTACATTTGAGGTTAGAGCTAATTTGAAGTGTCATTGGAATACATAGCCTTTAACATTGAATGTCCCATTCCAAACCATATATCTTTTCTTCCCGTAGCTCAGTGAGAAGTATGGCTCTGTTGTCACCATCTGGTTGGCAAACACTCCTGTAGTGATCATTTCTGGATATGAAGCCCTAAAGGAAACTATGATTGGTCTTGGTGAAGAATTCAGTGGCAGGGCCAGCTACCCCCTGATCATGAAGGGCACACTTGGATATGGTGAGGTCGCTTGATGCCCAATGTTTTACACACCCATGCTAAAGTTATTGATAGTTAATGCTATATTGTGAGTGAAGTATATTGCTTGCTTGGAGCTTTTTACAACGGGTTGCTAGCAAATTCACCCAAATAAAACGTTAAAACAACTGCTAGTTTACAACAACATAGCCCACCTAGAGATTGGCATGGTTTTATTTCAGTTAGCCTAATAGCTGGTTTGATTTGCATTGAGAGATGATCTAGAAAGTACCCCGTGCCAATCTCTAGTATGGTGAAGGGTATGTGATGATGTGGGGCTATTTTAATTCTAAAGGCCAAGTGAACTTTATTAGGATGCATAGTATCCTGTATCCATGAAATAACTGGCCTTTAAAAATAAAAATCTGCCTGCCTCTTTGGGAATTTAACATAGGGGTGTCCTGACTTATGCCCCCTGTATTTTAAGGAAGAACATTTATTTATTTACGATACATTTTTCAATCACAAAGAAAATTGGTGTCCTTAAAGGTTGGATTTTTCCTAATTTTTTTGGAAGCCTAGGCATTAAGATCAATTTCCAGATGATTTTTATTCCTCTTTTTAGTCAACTTTAGCGTGGGTGTGTTCACTTATGCTAAACACTGTATATTTATACACGTAGTAGACCAGAAACATTTCCTCTATGCGCAGGTGTTGTGTCCACCAGTGGACACAGATGGAAGGAGATGCGCAAATTCTCTCTCATGACACTGAAGAACTTTGGAATGGGCCGCAGGAGCATCGAGGAACGAGTCAGGGAGGAGGCTGAATATCTTGTGGAAATGATAAAAAATTTTGAAGGTTAAATAATTTTTATACAATCTTATATTCAGATTATCAGATGAAACAAACTGCAGACATAAACTACACAAACATCTGACAAAGGGTGTGTCAATAAAACATAAAAGGACTATAATGTGTCACATCTGTCAGGGTTCTGTCACTTCTGTCTAGTCTATTTCTTGGTTTTGTGACAGAGCCCTGACACACCTGTTTTATCTTGTCTGTGCCTTGTTTCATGTGCTTTCATGTCTTGTGCTGTGTAGCACACAGCTTGTGTTTTACACTTGCTGTGTGCTTTCATGTTGTCATGTTTTGTGTGAACACGTGGTTTCTGAGTGTTTTCATTAGCTGCGTGTTCATGTCTAGTTTTGTGTGAGCACATGGCTGGTGATTGGTTTTACTGGCCATGTGCTTGTGTTCAGGTCACGTTTGGTGTGAGCACATGGCTTGTCATGCATGTTTCCCTGTGCCATGTGCTCTCCTGTTGATTGTCTAGCCCCTCCCATCTTGTTACCTGATTATTGAATCATCTGCCCCACCTGTCCTCCCTCGTTACCTCCTTTGTTTGGTCTCCCTATTTATTCTCCCTGTGTTTGCAGTCCTGTGCTGTTTCGTTGTCGTATGTACCTGGTGTGTTACCTCTTGTGTCAAGTCAGTCAAGTCAAGCCAAGTCAATTGTTTTCCCCTACGGGGTAGTTTTGTTTGTGTTTTTGTTTTGTTATTATCATTAAAGAACCCATTATCTCTGCACCTGAGTCCTCGCTCCTTTCACCTCCACCACACCTGACAGAACGAAACAGCCATCAGAGGACTCAGCAGAGAATGGGCATCTTCTTGTTTCCATCTCCCAGCCCTTGCCCCTCCACTCGTCAGACGATGGAACGCTATGGCAAGCTCTTTTCTCTTCGCCAAGGGGGCTCCACAGTAAAATAGTTTGCCCACCAGTTCATCATCACTGCGGAGGGGCTCGACCTTAACAACACTGCGCTTAAAGACATTTTTAACAGCAGCCTGAACGAGCCTGTCAGCGCCTGGGAGATGGAAATGTTGGGGATACTGTCTTTCTGGCAGTTTGTGGGGTTTGTATACAACCGTGGGGAAGAGGGTGGTCTTCCGCCTCTTGGCCCACCTCCCATTTACCTCACAAACTGCCAGGTCCCCAGTCCTCCGATGACCCCTTCGGAGAGAGGGAGGAGGAAGAACGGGTCCACCTCTTCTGCCACCTATCCTGAAGCGCCCGTGAATGCTGCATTTCCCCCAGAGGTGGCCGTGAATGCTGCATTTCCCCCAGAGGTGGCCGTGAATGCTGCATTTCCCCCAGAGGTGGCCGTGAATGCTGCATTTCCCCCAGAGGTGGCCGTGAATGCTGCATTTCCCCCAGAGGTGGCCGTGAATGCTGCATTTCCCCCAGAGGTGGCCGTGAATCCTGCATTTCCCCCAGAGGTGGCCGTGAATGCTGCATTTCCCCCAGAGGTGGCCGTGAATGCTGCATTTCCCCCAGAGGCAGCAATCTCCACACCATCGCCTTGCAGACGTAAGCGGAGGAAGAGAAGGAAGGCTTCCTCTGTCTTAACAAGTCTGGTGCTCCCAGAGCCGTCCACTTTCACTGTCGAGCCCCCAGTGTTGGCCGAAGAGGCTGCAGCGCCCCCAGTGTTGGCCGAAGAGGCTGCAGCGCCCCCAGTGTTGGCCGAAGAGGCTGCAGCGCCCCCAGTGTTGGCCGTAGAGGCTGCAGCGCCCCCAGTGCTGGCCAAAGAGGCTGCTCCGCCCCCAGTGTTGGCCGAAGAGGCTGCATCGCCCCCAGTGTTGGCCGAAGAGGCTGCATCGCCGCCTCGCTCAAGGAAACGGAGAAGGAAGAAGGCTTCCTGCTTACCACGGGGCCCGGAGGTTGTTCCAAAGCCTGCTGTCAGCCCAGAGGCCGTCCCCAGGCTCATTGCCCTGCCGGCGCCACTCCAGCGCCTTGCCCTTCCGGCGCCGCCCATGCGCCTTGCCCTTCCGGCACCGCCCATGCGCCTTTCCCTTCCGGCGCCGCCCATGCGCCTTTCCCTTCCGGCGCCGCCCATGCGCCTTTCCCTTCCGGCGCCGCCCCAGCGCCTTGCCCTTTCGGCGCCACCCAAGCGCCTTGCCGGCTCCGTCCATGCTGCCAGTCAGGCTGGTCCCGCCCAAGCTCCAGGAGGCTGTCCCAGAGCCCGTTGCCAGTCCGGAGGCCGTCCCAGAGTCACCCGAATGTCTTGTCCTGCCAACCCAGTCTTTGCTGCCTGACCCACCCTGGCCTTCTGCCAAGTATTCAGATCCGCCTGGTCCACCTTGGCCCTCTTTCTGGAATCCTGAACCGCCTAAGCCTGCCTGGTCTGTCCCGCCATGGCCCTCTGCTGGGACTCCTGATCCGCTGGAGCCTGCCTGGTCTGTCCCGCCATGGCCCTCTACTGGGACTCCTGATCCGCTGGAGCCTGCCTGGTCTGTCCCGCCATGGCCCTCTGCTGGGACTACTGATCCGCTGGAGCCTGCCTGGTCTGTCCCGCCATGGCCCTCTGCTGGGACTTCAGCCTCCCTTGCTCAACCCTCCCGTCCCTCCCTGGTCCCTTATAGAGACTTCCTGGACTGTCATGCTGGCTCTGTCTTGGCTCCCCTCCCTGTCTCTGTTTTGATCTTCCCGTCTTGTGTTGTCGGTTGGTGAGTTGTCTTGTTCCTGTCTTGTTTTTTTGGTGTTCCTCCTTAGGGACGCCAGGTGGCGTCCTTTAGAGGAGGGGTAGTGTCAGGGTTCTGTCACTTCTGTCTAGTCTATTTCTTGGTTTTGTGACAGAGCCCTGACACACCTGTTTTATCTTGTCTGTGCCTTGTTTCATGTGCTTTCATGTCTTGTGCTGTGTAGCACACAGCTTGTGTTTTACACTAGCTGTGTGCTTTCATGTTGTCATGTTTTGTGTGAACACGTGGTTTCTGAGTGTTTTCATTAGCTGCGTGTTCATGTCTAGTTTTGTGTGAGCACATGGCTGGTGATTGGTTTTACTGGCCATGTGCTTGTGTTCAGGTCACGTTTGGTGTGAGCACATGGCTTGTCATGCATGTTTCCCTGTGCCATGTGCTCTCCTGTTGATTGTCTAGCCCCTCCCATCTTGTTACCTGATTATTGAATCATCTGCCCCACCTGTCCTCCCTCGTTACCTCCTTTGTTTGGTCTCCCTATTTATTCTCCCTGTGTTTGCAGTCCTGTGCTGTTTCGTTGTCGTATGTACCTGGTGTGTTACCTCTTGTGTCAAGTCAAGCCAAGTCAATTGTTTTCCCCTACGGGGTAGTTTTGTTTGTATTTTTGTTTTGTTATTATCATTAAAGAACCCATCATCTCTGCACCTGAGTCCTCGCTCCTTTCACCTCCACCACACCTGACAACATCTCATGTTACATGCAGTGGTGTGAGTTTTTACAAAACATTTAATTGAAGAAACCTGATCTCTTTGCTCTTCTTTTCTTCTTAAAGGCTCTGCAATCAGCCCTGCAGACATGCTGTCTAACGCCGTGACCAATGTGATCTGCAGCATTGTCTTTGGTCATAGGTTTGAATTAGAGGATCCACAGTTTAAGTTTCTCCTTCAGACAGTAAATACTTACTTCAGTCTCCTCAGTAGCCCTATTGGACAGGTTTGCACTCTAAAGATTTATATATATATATTAGATATTATCGTTCAGAAGTCTTTTATGCTCACAAAGGCAGCATTTATTTGATCAAAAATACAGTGAAAACAGTAATATTGTGAATTATAATTAAAATTCAAAATACTTATTTTAATATATTTTTGTTCTATTTTGATGTATTTTCAAATATAATTTATTCCTGTGATGCAAAACTGAATTTTCAGCATCATTACTACAGTCTTAAGTGTCACATGATCTTTCAGAAATCATTCTGATATGCTGATTTGCTCTTCAAGAAACATTTATTATTATTTTCATAGTTGCTTAATGCTTAATGTTTTTGTGGACACCGTAGTCTCGCGTAGCCAGACCTTCAGACTGACGGCTGAAGGTCTGGAACTCATAGCAGCTTTCTTTGGCCAAGGCCCGCCCATAAGGCCGTTTGACCGACATGTCAAACAACCAATTACAGTTCGTTTCGTTCAGCGTCACGTGGAAATGTCCCCACAACAACAGACCGGCGTGCAACAAGTCAGTCAGCATAGAAAATCAAAGGAGGAGAAGAAAACCGAACACAATACTGAATCGGCCAGCTGCGATGTCAGCGTCTGTTGTTTCATGTTTGCCCGCAAACGCGGCTGATATCCCCTTCACAGTTAGGTATTTCACTTGATCTTCCATAATAGATCATAGCTGTCAACATTGAACATTGAATAAGGGAGATTTCCCGGAATCCATCCCCAAAATAAGGGAATTTTTCTTACCCACCACAAACTAAAAATAAAGCACTAATCATTAAAAGTCTAAAGAGTTTATAACTACAAATGAGTGAGAGAGAAAGAGACAGTGTGTGTGTTTATTAGAGAAAGTGTGTCATTTTTTTTCAGAGAATGTGTTTAAATACTAATATCAGTTTACGAGGGAAACGGTACGTGGTGCTTCGGGGGCTGCTGGAGATGATTAGGGAGAGGTCAGTGCTCCTTTACCGATCAAAGCGCGCGCTGACACGGAGTATAATTGTTTATACTTGACGCGTCCGCACGAGCGCGGCAAAGATTACGCGTTGGGTGCGCAAGACCGGCAAGACCCCATTTCGCTTGGCTGTGTGCACAGCTTTTTTTGTAACAGCGCGCGCGGCGCCGCATCCGAGGATGAACGACTTCAAGCCGAATCTGCCCGAGCATGTCTCACACAATCAGAGCGTAAAAATACGGGATATTTTACGGGAAAATAATAAAACGGGAAGACAGCGGGAAAAGAGCTAAAATACGTGAGAAACCCGGAAAAACGGGAGGGTTGACAGCTATGTAATAGATAGGAGGGGACACACAACTAGTAAAGTTGGATCTGCTGGGAATCCTTATAAATGCTGACAAAGGGTCGGCCAGGCTTGGAAAATAATAACGTTACTCTTCCCAAATCCCGTCGGCAAACAGGCTAAAATATTTCTTTTTGTCTCCACTAAGTGCCTCAAACAAAACTCCTGGACATCTCTTAAAGAGTCTACGCCGTGAACCTCGCATACTTTTGAGAATCCTACGTTTAGCTGATCTTGATAAATGCTCATTGTCACTCATGTAAACACAACAGTTTTTCTTCCGCAATCACACGTCTGCGCTTTGTTTCCCGGCAGACCGAAAATAAACGCGACACTCGCACCCCCCGGAAATCCGATCAAATTCAACCAATCAGATGACGACTTCGACATTCCTGAAGTGTTTCCAGTTAAGTGTACCATATGCATCAGACGTTTAGCCAACGTTCCGTGGGCGTGACGTCTGAGGCTGAGACTATGGACACCGTGATACATTTGTTTTTCATGATTCTTAAATCAATATAAAGTTTAAAAGAATAGCATTTATTTGAAATGGAAATTTATATTCATTATTCATATTCATTTATAACTTTATAAATGTCTTTACTGTCACTTTTGATCAATTTAAAGGGATACTCCACCAGTTTTTCTTATTAAACTATGTTATTCCCTTAACTAAGACGAGTTGATACATACCTCTCTCGTCTCAGTGCGTGCACTATATCGCTCTGTATTGCCGCAAAACTATGTTAGCACTTAGCTTAGCCCATGCATTAAATATGGGCCAAGCAGAGAAGCGACCAAACACTTCCACGTTTTCCCTATGTAAACACAGTTACTCGAGTAGTGTAACTTGACCTGGGCTGGTGACACAAAATAAACCGTTGCGCTTTTCTAAGCGTTTAAAATTGATGACTATATTGTATGGCGGAATACCATAACAAGTGCTTTTGAGCAGTTCGACTTGGCGCAATAATATCTTCACTAGTGAAAAGTCCTCTTACCGGCTCCCGCTTCCTCTCCCCCTCCCTCTGACATTTCCGTCAATACAACCAACGTGGCTTTTACTACCTGTGCTATTAGCAAACTGCAGATCATTTGCAATGGCGGACTTTGTAGATGATTATGACTTCTTTGTAGAAGACCCAGAGCCATATCTGTTTGAACCCGAGTACACGGAGGAGGAATTAGCTCTTATGGACCGTGAGAGGAAAGAAAGATATGATCCAGAACAGACCGGAGCTGGCGAAAGACCACGGGCAAACAGCAATTGGTGGTGCAAGTGTGACTGTTGCGAACAGATGCCGACCGAAATTGAGAGCCTGTGCTGTTTAGAATGCTAACTAGCTTCCAACAACCTGTTACTTCGTCAACTCCGCTCGAACTACTACTACCGGCGCATGTCACGTTGGTTGTATTGACGGAAATGTCAGAGGGAGGGGGAGAGGAAGCGGGAGCCGGTAAGAGGACTTTTCACTAGTGAAGATATTATTGCGCCAAGTCGAACTGCTCAAAAGCACTTGTTATGGTATTCCGCCATACAATATAGTCATCAATTTTAAACGCTTAGAAAAGCGCAACGGTTTATTTTGTGTCACCAGCCCAGGTCAAGTTACACTACTCGAGTAACTGTGTTTACATAGGGAAAACGTGGAAGTGTTTGGTCGCTTCTCTGCTTGGCCCATATTTAATGCATGGGCTAAGCTAAGTGCTAACATAGTTTTGCGGCAATACAGAGCGATATAGTGCACGCACTGAGACGAGAGAGGTATGTATCAACTCGTCTTAGTTAAGGGAATAACATAGTTTAATAAGAAAAACTGGTGGAGTATCCCTTTAATGCATTCTTGCTGAATACAATTATACGTTTATTTCAAAAAAGAGAAAAATCTTACTGACCCAAAACAGGTGAAGGGTCGTTCACATTAAATAAATAAAAATTAAACAAATTTTAAACTAAAATAGTCAAAAAAAAAAAAAACATGTTTGCATAAATTATTTATTGTATTTTGAGACTCACCTTGATGTTTCTTTATTTTCTTCTCAGCTCTATAATGTATTCCCTAAGTTAGTCAGTCTCTTCCCCGGTAAACACCATCAGCTGTTTAAAGACCTAAAAGAGGCCAGAGAGTACTTCAAGCGTGAGGCACAAGCTCGGATGAATAATGTGGATCCCTATTGCCCACAGGACTTCATTGAGGCCTATGTGTTAAAAATGAAAGAGGTAAATCATTGAAAAAGAAATGGTAATTTAAACATATTTAGGCATGGTCCTGAATACATTTACTTGTACCATCTGGTGGTGAGACCATGACATGATGTCAGTTAAACACAATGTTAACTTTCAGACCTGTTCTCTTTTGCAGGAGAAAGACAAGCCTGACACAGAATATCATTTTGACAACTTGGTTTCTTTAGTATGGAACTTGTTCAGCGCCGGCACAGAAACCACTTCATCCACCCTCAGACACTCTTTACTTCTAATGATGAAGCACCCAGATGTTCAAGGTGAGGTCAAACTAATGCGTCTCTCTCCAAGCATTAAGTGTTTCAAGTTTACTTTCACTTGTTCTGTACAGAGCGTGTTCAGAGAGAAATCGATGAGGTTGTAGGACAGGACCGTTGGCCCTCCATTGAAGACAGACAGAGGCTGCCATATACAGATGCTGTAATTCACGAGGTCCAGCGCAGCATGGATCTCATCCCCATCGCTATCCCACACAAGACCATGTGCGACACTGAATACAATGGCTATGTCATTCCTAAGGTATTCTTCTCTCATACATCATCTTGATTCATTAAATGTGTTTATTATTATTTACATCTTTCTATTTATTTGTAAAATACTTTCTTGAAGGGAACAATGGTTTTTCCACTACTATCCTCCGTGCTTATAGACCCCAAACTGTGGAAGAACCCAAATTGTTTCGATCCAGAAAACTTCCTGGATGGAGATGGCCGATTCAAGAAGAATGATGCATTTGTTGTATTCGGCATGGGTGAGCTCAGATCTTCATTGTGCAAATTAAACCATAAAAAAAAAATCTTAAAAAGATTTTTAAACCAACTTCTGTGTGCTCTCTTGACAGGCAAGCGCGTGTGTCTCGCTGAGGCTCTGGCTCGCACAGAACTCTTCCTCTTCTTCACTTCCCTCCTTCAGCACTTCACCTTCAAAGCCATGGTGCCACCAGAGGAGCTCGACACAACGCCTACAAATAGCAGTTTTGGCCGTATGCCCCGTACATACGAGTGCTATGCCATTCCTAGGATATAGAGGAAGAAACAGTCCACAAAGTCTGTATGCAAGGATTAGTCATTGCATTTTCCTGCAATTACTATTTTTTTTATCTTCTTACAATAAGACATGCACACTTAGCTTATTTCATGTGGAATGATTTGTCCTTTCAGTGAAAATGTCTATTGAATTGCACACATTGTTAATAAAAACACAGATCGTCTTAAACAAAAACTCAGATTATAGTAACATTTACATTCATATCTACAATCAGAATGGTCTAGAATGATTAAACAAAACACAGGAGTGCACTGTAGGACCAACCAAAGATATTAGAGACCAAAAACCTGTTGGATCAGGGAACACAGCACTGACCCTAGATTTGTACATTTTTAGTCATGACAACTTTAGGAGTGATTGGCATGGTAATGGTAATGGATATGACAATGTTGTATGTTTGGTCTTGGCGGAATAGATCTGCTACGCTGCTGCTGCAGGAGGTTATTGGTGCTGCTGCGGCAGAGCAAGTACGGGACTTGCTTCTGCCAATACATACACGACACGCTGCTGTGAGCAAGTAAGACATGCTGCTGTTGTACAATATAGCGTACATGAATTACCCTCCAACAGAGCAGGTGACATGGTATTTGACAATACAATACAAGCCGAGTGTACTGTACGTCAGAAAATCCCCCACCCCCAGCAGATCTACCGCCAAAACATATGAACTGCTGCTTCTCCAAAGACCCATAGGAACATGTGTGTGTGCCTTTCCCTTTAGTTTTGAGTATGAGAAATGGCGCATACGCTTGGTCTAGGCGGTCTAGTTCTGCCTACGCAGTATTACCCCAAGCAGACCTAGCCGTTAGACATGTGGGCTGCCATGAGGTGCATATAAGGCACATGAAGCATCTCGCAGTGTAGCCCTATGAGTCCCTAGTGACTTACCATTGTGGTGTTCTACGTATGTGCCTACAGTACATACCAGTGTATGCGTGCCACTAAACTAAGTAGTCTGGGCCGTAAGGCTTGGCTCTAGTGGCCTATTAGACCATGTGCCTGAGCCGAAAGCTCAAACATATCCAATTAGAACGCACATTATGTGTGGCTTTAACAAATGGTAATACATTGCAGGCTAATAGAGATGGGAAAAGAAACCCCCCACAACCACCTGAGAAAATAGTATGATGATTTAACATCGTTTGATGATCATCATTGTCAAACCCTCTGTACTCCTATTTGTAAATGTGGAGTCATTTGGACAACGGATGTATGACTAACGAGTATTCAGCTGACCGAACACGCACTAGTAAATTAAAACATCAGCCTTGAAAAGTGTTGTTAAATAAAGTAATGGCCCCAGTTAAATGGCTATATGTTTTATAGTGAACATTTTCTCATGTCCACTATGCCAGTAACCTTACGTAAAAGGCTTTCTGCTGCTGTATCTTTTTTTGTTTATTTTTTTTATTTTTTATTTATAGACTTTTTCAAGCATTAACAGAAAGCTTCATACAATTAAAGCTTTTCCCCCCATTATAACCCTTTCCACCAAAATAATTAACCATACATTACATACAAGTTAAGACAGCAATAATAATAATAATAATAACAAATTATAATAATAATAAAAAATGAATATGAAAAAATAATAATAAATAAAATTAAAATAAAATAAAAAATATATACATACATAGCCAATAATAAATTATTTGTATTAATGTATAATAAATTATACATTTATATTATAATTTATAATTATCAAGTCATCGGCAATCCTCTGCAAACTTCGACAAGTCAGTGAGGACTCTGCGGCATAAAAAAGAGCTTTTTACAATTTCGGGGTGTTTTAAATCAGGGATATGGCGTTTTTCAACCTCTTTGTCTGTAATGTCTGTAATGTCAATAAAATGATCCTAAAGTTTAAAGATTTCTGAGTCATCATTTCAGGATAACACATTTTATTTGTATTAAGTCGGGCATACACAGTGTTGGATTAAGACTCTTTGGTGCATTTGCATCTTGGTGCATCTGTCCGACGCGACGTTGGATGTTGACGTCAGTCTGACGTTGGGTTCTGACATCAACCCAACTTTTGGCACTGACACCTAGAGTCTCTGCCTAAACCTGCTGCAAGTATGCAACATTAAACATTTTAGAACTAGTGAACCCAACTTTTACAGGCATAATATAATAAACATCTGTTTCACTTCAAGATACGATAACGTTTAGTCTAACGTTTCAGAATATTCAGAGAACATTTGAAAATAGCTATCCATGATTTTCTATCACTTTACTTTTAAACTGTAACATATTTAGATACAAGTTTAGCATGTGCAGGATGATGATGATGATGTGTTATTATAGTAAAGAAATAGGAACATTAGCTAATTTATTACTTGTCAACATGTCAAATATTAAAAGAGGGGTAAAACGGCCTGTAAGAAGCTCCCCGTGGATACATTTTTTACAGAATGTAAATACAATTTGATATAATTCTTATTAATATTTTAAAGTGTCATTAATGTAAAATACTAAAACTATATTTAGCTAAATTTTTATTTTCACGCTTTAGTTACAATTTAATAATTGAATAACCAATGACGAACAAAGCAGAATACCAGTAAAAGAGGTTTATCTGAAAGGTAAAATTATTCTATGACTTACATACAGACATTTGAATATTTACTTTTAATTGCCCATATTTTAATTAAAGATATCATAAAAGCAACACTATGCAAATTTAATGATTTCAGTCAACTAACATAGATTTTTAATGAAAGTGAAGATGTCTGAAAATGCACATCTAATTCATATAAATATGAAATAATAACCCCATTAATTACAACAAGTATTACATTTAAAAATAATAACACTAGTGTGGTATAAAACAGTTTAATGTTGTCATAAGTAGTAGTGTCTCATCATTTATCGATTTATCACAATCGAGTGCTTGAAAAGAGTTAAGTTGCAGTGTTTAAGGAATTGAAGCAAGTCTGTCAGTGTTTGATGAGTAGTCACATTTTGTTCCACAGTCAAAAGCTTTGATGTTAATAAAGCTCAGAAGTTAATGAAAGCAAGATCTTACCCCATGGTACCCTATTATAGGTACTCTATGTAATATACAGAGTTCTTGTATTCACTCTCTTTGAAAAATTGACCATGGAAACCATAGTTAATGTACCAATTGTGGACATGGCAAAATTTTCACAGAGTGTTCCTGCAAAAGATCACGAGACTTTAAAGTGAGTGTTTGTGTGAAGATTAACAGTCAGAAGTGGACAGCCTGTCATTTGTCACAGAGCAGACACTTTGTCTTCACTCACATCAGTTGCAAGATGGATATAATATTGACATTGACAAATGTATTATATGTTGTCATAGCTGTCTTGCTTCCGTTATTGCTGTGGAAGAGTCAAAGAAAGCAGTTTGGGCGGCTGCCTCCGGGACCCGCTCTGAATCCACTGCTGGGAAATTTACTTCAGTTTGATGTCAAGGAACCATACAAGTTTTACCTAAAGGTAAGTATTCAAAATAATATAATTCTGTTAATTAGCAGCTGTTTGTGCTTGGATGGTTGTTTTCAGGACTTACAAAGATGTACAGGAACTGTATTTGTGACAAGACCTATGCAGGTAAACGAGTTAAGTGCACAGAATTCAAAACTAACTAAATTATTTCACACTACAGCATTGAGGGTATTTTTCTTTACTGTAGACTTGGAAGGATTACATCATTAAACTGACATAATATTCTCCTCCCGATTCCCTTGCTTTCCCATCATGAACTTCCATTCCCATTACCCATTGCCTGGATTCATTATTGTTTGTCACTTCCATGTGTTTTATTATCTGGATAAACTCTATTTAAGCCCTGTATATTCACTCACTTGTTACGAAGTCTTGCTAGTGACACACTGCATTTTTGAGCGCTCTCTCTTGTCTCCTGTTATGGTTCTGACCTTCTGCCAAGCAGGGTTCTAAATTAACTTTTTTGATCACCAGCCAATGTGGCTGGTAACTTTCTAAAGTTACAGCCATTTAGAATTTCCACTAGCCAATTTTTTTCCGGAGAAAATAAGAGAAATTATGAGTGCCACTGAATGCATTTGATCATTTTATTAACATTGTTGGCATGAAAAACACATATAAAGTACAATAGGTACAACACAGAAAGTGCAAACATTTCATTTCAAGTTTGGGATCTATCTATCTATCTATCTATCTATCTATCTATCTATCTATCTATCTATCTATCTATCTATCTATCTATCTATCTATCTATCTATCTATCTATCTATCTATCTATCTATCTATATTAGAGATGTGCACGAATATTCAAATTTTCGATCTGTACTTATTATTAAAAAAATAAAATACTATTCGAATTTTACTTTTTTTCTTTAATTTTTTTTCGCAGTTATAATTAAATGAACTGGGTGGAGCATTTAACAAGTGGATTGTAGCCTATTTGATCACATAATGTCGTTGTCTGCCTCGCGAAGTTTGGAATTACTTAGATGAAAATTATGATAGCCTATTACAATATGGAATTACGTTTAATCAATTATTAATTAAACTGAGTTATCATAATATCCCCACCACAATGAGAAATCACATGAAATCGTACTCGGTTACCTAACGTAACCTCGGTTCTCTCTAGAGAGGGAACGAGTATTGCGTAAGTTTAGCTTACGCTACGGGTAAAGTTCATCTTTGCTCGAGATATTGAAGCCAAAATTATCCTTAATTTTGTATATATTGTCAACGCAGTGCAGCAGCTGCAGACCTAGAGCAGGCTGTCTAGCGTGCTCATTGGCTGCCTTGCGGCAACTGCAGCAGCCTACCAGTGAGCCTGGCGTGACATCACGCCCAATGGTGGCGCTTCGCGCCCACTACGCGTCACAGCCCGCACAAGGGGGTGTGGCTTAGCGTATAAAAGCGGGGCTCAGAGGCTGCTTCCCTGGTTTTCATGATCTGAAGCGAAAATCGCTCGTGGCGCTTAGCACGGCCGGTTACGCAATACTCGTTCCCTCTCTAGAGAGAACCGAGGTTACGTTAGGTAACCGAGTACGTTCTCTTACGAGAGGTTCTCTCGTATTGCGTAAGTTTAGCTTAAGCTACGGGAACACTTTGTCAACGCCGTGCGCGCCCAGCATCCACTCTATGAGTCCCCACCCGGGGAACAGTGAAAGTGGGAAATTCAGGCGGCCAGCAAGCGGGCTGACACCTGTATAAACATAAGCACCCATGGGTAACGCAGAGCGGCGGCGCCGGGCTGCATGTACATGTATATCAACCCATATTAGTGCAGCTCAACCAGGAGAGCTAACGTTGAGGTAGCCTGCGCACCAGTGACGTGGGCAGATCATACACACATTAGACTGATAGAAGTCTGGCCTGCAAGGCGGGAACTTCCAGATTATAGAACCTCTCAAATGTAGACGGGGAGGCCCAGCCCGCCGCCATACAGATGTCGTGAATGGAAATTCCACTGGACCATGCCCACGACGAGGCCATGCCTCTTGTGGAATGAGCCCTGATGCCCAGAGGGCATTGCAGACCTTTTGACGCATAGGCAGCAGAAATCGCGTCCACTATCCATCTGGATAGGGACTGTTTCGAGGCGGCGAGACCTTTGGTGCGCCCGCCAAATGAAACGAAAAGCTGCTCGGAGCGTCTGAAAGGGGCTGAGCGCGTAACGTAAGCTCTCAGTGCCCTGACAGGGCATAGGAGGCTGTCGCTGCTCACGCTGTCGGATGCTGGCAGAGCCGACAGAGAAATAACCTGCGCTCTGAAGGGAGTGCCAATCACCTTCGGGACATAGCCATGTCTCGGTTTGAGGATGACTTTAGAGTCATTCGGGCCAAACTCAAGGCACGCTGCGCTAACAGATAGCGCGTGTAAGTCCCCCACACGTTTAACTGATGACAGAGCCAAAAGAAAAACGGTTTTGAGCGAGAGGTATTTTAGATTTGTTGAATCTAATGGTTCGAAGGGATGCATCTTTAGGGCCTCTAGGACCACGGAGAGATCCCAAATAGGAACTGAAGGTGGGCGCGGAGGGTTCATCCTTCTGGCTCCTCTCAAGATGCGAATGACCAGCTCGTTCCTTCCTAGCGACCGGCCTTGCTTCGACTCAGCGAAGGCTGCGACGGCCGCCACGTAAACTTTGAGCGTGGATGGGGACCTGCCCTTATCCAGCAGCTCTTGAAGGAAACTGAGCACCTGCGAAACCTCACCCGTTCTGGGGTCCAGATTCTTGTCGGTGCACCATTTGGAGAACACAGACCATTTAGACGCATATAGCCGTCTCGTAGAGGGGGCTCTAGATTGCGTGATCGTGTTCCTAACTCCTTCTGGCAGGATAACGGGTATCCGTTGATCAACCACACGTGCAGAGACCAGCGCTCTGGGTGGGGATGCCAGATCTTAGACTTTATGAGAGTGGGCTCTGTGGGCCAGAGGGACACATGTTTTTGAGTGCTTGTGTGTAGGGGTGAACACTGGGACGTGGGCACATTTCCTACACTTAAAACACCAGCGGCGTGAGCCGGATAAACAGAAAATACACTCTTTATGGGATTTCTGTGGGTCGCCGTAAAAACGGCGTTTGTGGGCATTATAGCCGGCTCGTTGGCTGCTAAATAATCTCCTGCAGTAGCCCTTTGAGGGGGGACTGACAAGGCGTGGCGTTTTGACGGTGGTCCAGCCGCAGCGGGACTTAACCGTCTTTTCTCCCCTAGTGTTAGGAGGGCTTCGCTTGCTCGGGCTTCAACACAATCCTCAGCCGGGGTCCCCGCGGGGGAGGCGGCCTGTGGCGGCTGTCCGAGCGCGATCTAGGGCGGCCGCCCTGTCGACGCTGCGAAGCGGCAGGCTTGGCGGGACGCTGAGTGGAGCTTCTAGCAGGCGGCTTTTCACGTGAGCGGCCTGTGGCTGAGCTAGAGCGTCGTGGCAGAAACAAATTCATGGCCTGCGAGGTCTTCTGTACTTCGGAGAAGCGATCCACGATGTTGTTGACCGCTGGGGGAGAGCGTTGAGGAAAGTGGCGCGCTCAGACTCCCTCATGTCTGCGAGCGTCAATCAGAGGTGCCTATCTGTGACGGTAAACGCAGCCATGGATCTGCCGATGGCCTGGGCTGCGGTCTTTGTGGCGTGGAGGGAAAAGTCCGTCACGCTCCTTAGATCAGCGATCGCAGCTAGATCCGAGCCCTTCTCGTCCCATTCGCGGAGGAGGTCGGCTTGCAGGATCTGGAGAACGGCCAAAGAGTGCCGGGGCGGAAGCAGCTTGTCCGGCGGCGGAGAAGGCGCGGCCGACGAGAGCTGATGTGGTCCTGCAGGCTTTTGAGGGGAGCGCAGACTTTGAGCGCCATCCAGAGGAGGGCGGGCAAAGGTGCGCTGCTACCGCTTCTTTCACTTGGGGGATGGAAACATACCCCTTCTTGGCGGCGCCGTCCACGTGGGAGAGCGTCGCGGAGAAACTGGAGTGGAGCCTCGCGGAGAAAGGTGCACTCCACGATTTAGAGAGTTCGGCGTGGAGCTCCGGGAGAAAAGGAGCAGGCCTTGAAGCCGGTAGCTGATGGCGGCGCTGAAGAAAACAGCCGTCCAGGCGGTTAAGCGCGGGCTCCTTGGGCGGTGACCACTCGAGGCCGAGGCGGTCGACGGCCTTCACCAGGAGACCCATCAGCTCGGCATCCACACCCAAACGTGTCCGTCCGGACTCCTGGATGGAAGCAGAGGAGGAGTGGAGAGATCCAGGCCATTCCTCGCTGTCCAAGGCCAGGATAGAATAGCTGTCGCCCGCGGGGCCCCTGTCCGCCTCGTCCTCTGAAGCAACGGCAGTGCGGGGGGAAGCCGGCATCTGCGCGTCGGTGAGGAGGGGAGGGGAAGGCGAGAGAGACACTCGAGGGAGCCTGTCCGGCGAGTGTTTGTCCTCCGCGTCGGGCTCCGGCATCCTCTAAACACGGCGCTTCTTCTTGCGCGGTGAAATGGAGGGCGGAGTGACAGCTTCAGCGCTGAAGAGCTCCAGACGAGCCCGCAGGGTCGCCATGGACAGCTCTTCGCAGTGGATGCAGCCTCCCGTTGAAAGTGCGAGCGCTGCGTGGTCCTGGCCCAGGCAGAGAGCGCAAATCACGTGGCGGTCTCAAGCGCTGAGCGGGGCTCGGCATGAGCCACAGGACGTGCGAGGCATTCTTAAAAGAACGCTCGTGCTCTTTTAGTAAAAGTGTGTGTCGCAGCGGCGAGCACACACAGACACAGTAAACAGACAAAGAGCAGTAAAAGGATATTTGTTGCCGGATAGCGTTGCTGGCACGGAAGGCTGAAGGGGGCAAGAAGTCGACCGGATTCCTCAGGCGCTTTCCTCTGCTGGCAGTCGCTGGTTTCGACGGCGGCGGCTTCTCTCGGATCCAGCGGAATGAAGAGCTTCGCTGAAGAGATGAAAATCAGGGAAGCAGCCTCTGAGCCCCGCTTTTATACGCTAAGCCACACCCCTTTGCGCGGGCTGTGACGCGTAGTGGGCGCGAAGCGCCACCATTGGGCGTGACGTCACGCCAGGCTCACTGGTAGGCTGCTGCAGTTGCCGCAAGGCAGCCAATGAGCACGCTAGACAGCCTGCTCTAGGTCTGCAGCTGCTGCACTGCGTTGACAATATATACAAAATTAAGGATAATTTTGGCTTCAATATCTCGAGCAAAGATGAACTTTACCCGTAGCGTAAGCTAAACTTACGCAATACTCGTTCCCTCTCGTAAGAGAACCAAAGAAACACCAGTCGACTGAGGAAACCGTCACTGCATTAACCACTGCAGGTCAGCAGCTGTACCCCGATATCTTTTGGTAGCAAAATGATTTTGAGACATATATGCTTCCTTTAAGTTTCGTTGAGGGATACAGGTTTAAGATCAGAAAACGCAAAGTGCTGTTACTTCACTTTGCACACACATGCGCGTCTCTGCAACGTCTGTGTCAGCGCAGCGCGTTTTCTCACTCGAGAATGTGGATATTATTGTTTTTCTCAACATGAACGTGAAACAATATAAACACGATAATCATATGCTGACTCGAGTATGTACGTTCTGTACGATAACTGCGCAGTCTGCGTTTTTCCCCCATTTGCGCTGTTTGAGCTTAACCATAAAGTGCACAGAATACAAAAACGTAATGAATAAAATAAAAGTATAATATAAATACAAATATATATTCACCTGAAATCGTTGATACACTCTTCAAAATAAAGGTTTAAAAAAATAGGGGCTTTCGCAGCGATTCCAAGAAGAACCATTTTGTGTTCTTCAAAGAACCTCAGCAAAGGCGGGCTGAAATCGCGGCAGATGCCGCTGTTGGTGACACTGTTTGTCCGTGGCAAAGGCCACAAAGTTTGTGGCCTTTGCCACGGACTTTGCGCGGTCCCTGCCTCTGTGTATAATAAAACTGTTTGTACTGTAAAAACTACATGTCTTTTGGAGAAAAACAAAAGAAGACAGTTATATTATATTAGCTTTATTCTCAGTCTCCTTTTTCACGTATTGACACTGTCATATGGGAAGAGTTATGAACATGGAGCCAATCTATGTTCACAAAACCTCTCTTCAGATTTACTTTTGTACGTTAGCATTTATTTCAGGCCAGCAGCCAGATCACCCTGTAGCCCAAGACTGGTTGCCCACTGAAGCTAAGCAGGGTTGAGCCTGGTTGCCCACTGAAGCTAAGCAGGGTTGAGCCGGGTTAGTACCTGGATGGGAGACCTTCTGGGACAACCAGGTTGCTGCTGGAAGAGGTGTTATAGTGAGGCCAGCCGGGGGTGCTCACCCTGTGGTCTGTGTGGGTCCTCCTAGCGCCCCAGTGTAGTGACGGGGACACTATACTGTCCAAGAGCACCGTCCTTCGGATGAGACGTTAAACCGAGGTCCTGACTCTCTGTGGTCACAAAAAATCCTAGGATGTCTTTCGAAAGAGTAGGGGTGTAACCCCGGCATCCTGGCCAAATTTGCCCAGTGGCCTCTGTACATCATGGCCTCCTAATCATCGCCATATACTAATTGGCTTCATCACTCTGTCTCCTCTCCACCAGTAAGCTGGTGTGTGGTGGGCGTTCTGGCACAATTTGGCTGCCGTCGCATCATCCAGGTGGATGCTGCACATTGGTGGTGGCTGAGGAGATTCACCCTTCTATGTAAAGAGCTTTGAGTGACGAGAAAAGCACTATATAAATGTAATGAATTATTATTATTATTATTAAATGTTTCAGGGGAGAATGTAGCAACCGTACAATTATGAGAATATACATTACATCATATAGAATCTGAGACAAAGAGAAAAACAAGTTAATCTATTGCCACTTTCTCCTATCTTTGCCTGGTACCCATATCTGGGCTGCTTTCCAAGAAACACACATACATACATGGAGAGTAGGCTACATTCAAACAGAGGGAACAAGAACAGCTTCTCCCCTCTCCCCCTTGCAGCCTAGCCTAGGGTTCAGAAAAGTCAGGGTGAGAGGTTTATCTTACATAGCTATATACATCTAAATAAACAAATTACAATGTAGTTTTTTTACAGGCTTTGTGAGGTGCATCTGCTCCACCGTTACTAGGTGAGCGTCACTATTCAGGGATTTCTGAACCCCTAGAGAAGTTTAAGAGGGCTGAAAGTAGCTCCCTGTAAGATTATTTTCACTTTTTCACACACTGAATTGCTGTTTGTAGCACTTCAGTGATATCTGTATCCAAACTTGCACTACAAACAAAATCATTATCAAAGAACAATGCACTAATTTACATTGTTTTTGACCCCAGTAAAGCAGAATTTTGTTAACTACATTTGAGGTTAGAGCTAATTTGAAGTGTCATTTGAATACATAGCCTTTAACATTGAATGTCCCATTACAAACCATATATATTTTCTTCCCGTAGCTCAGTGAGAAGTATGGCTCTGTTGTCACCATCTGGTTGGCAAACACTCCTGTAGTGATCATTTCTGGATATGAAGCCCTAAAGGAAACTATGATTGGTCTTGGTGAAGAATTCAGTGGCAGGGCCAACTACCCCCTGATGATGAAGGTCACACTTGGATATGGTGAGGTCGCTTGATGCCCAATGTTTTACACACCCATGCTAAAGTTATTAATAGTTAATATGCTATATTGTGAGTGGAAGTATATTGCTTGCTTGGAGCTTTTTACAACGGTTGCTAGCAAATTCACCCAAATAAAACGTTAAAACAACTGCTAGTTTACAACAACATACCTAGAGATTGGCATGGTTTTATTTCAGTTAGCCTAATAGCTGGTTTGATTTGCATTGAGAGATGATCTTATGGAAAGTACCCCGTGCCAATCTCTAGTATGGTGAAGGGTATGTGATGATGTGGGGCTATTTTAATTCTAAAGGCCAAGTGAACTTTATTAGGATGCATAGTATCCTGTATCCATGAAATCCATGAAAAATCTGCCTGCCTCTATGGATTTAATTTAACATAGGGGTGTCCTGACTTATGCCCCCTGTATTTTAAGGAAGAACATTTATTTATTTACGATACATACGACACAAAATTGTTGTCCTTAAAGGTTGGATTTTTCCTCATTTTTTTGGAAGCCTAGGCATTAAGATCAATTTCCAGATGATTTTTATTCCTCTTTTTAGTCAACTTTAGCCTGGGTGTGTTCACTTATGCTAAACACTGTATATTTATACACGTAGTAGACCAGAAACATTTCCTCTATGCGCAGGTGTTGTGTCCACCAGTGGACACAGATGGAAGGAGATGCGCAAATTCTCTCTCATGACACTGAAGAACTTTGGAATGGGCCGCAGGAGCATCGAGGAACGAGTCAGAAAGGAGGCTGAATATCTTGTGGAAATGATAAAAAAATTTAAAGGTTAAATAATTTTTATACAATCTTATATTCAGATTATCAGATGAAACAAACTGCAGACATAAACTACAAAAACATCTGACAAAGGGTGTGTCAATAAAACAAAAAAGGACTATAATGTGTCATTTCATGTTACAGAGGTGTTTTTACAAAACATTTAATTGAAGAAACCTGATCTCTTTGCTCTTCTTTTCTTCTTAAAGGCTCTGCAATCAGCCCTGCAGACATGCTGTCTAATGCCGTGACCAATGTGATCTGCAGCATTGTCTTTGGTCATAGGTTTGAATTTGAGGATCCACAGTTTAAGTTTCTCCTTCAGACAGTAAATGCATACTTCAGTCTCCTCAGTAGCCCTATTGGACAGGTTTGCACTCTAAAGATTTATATAAGATATCGTTCAGAAGTCTTTTATGCTCACAAAGGCAGCATTTATTTGATCAAAAATACAGTGAAAACAGTAATATTGTGAATTATCATTAAAATTCAAAATTCTTTTAATATATTTTTTGTTCTATTTTAATGTATTTTCAAATATAATTTGTTCCTGTGATGCAAAAATGAATTTTCATTGGACACCGTGATACATTTGTTTTTCATGATTCTTAAATCAATATAAAGTTTAAAAGAACAGCATTTATTTAAAATGGAAATTTATATTCATTATTCATATTCATTTATAACTTTATAAATGTCTTTACTGTCACTTTTGATCAATTTAATGCATTCTTGCTGAATACAATTATACGTTTATTTCAAAAAAGAGAAAAATCCTACTGACCCAAAACAGGTGAAGGGTCGTGCACATTAAATAAATAAAAATTAAACAAATTTTAAACTAAAATAGTCAAAAAAAAAAAAACATGTTTGCATAAATTATTTATTGTATTTTGAGACTCACCTTGATGTTTCTTTATTTTCTTCTCAGCTCTATAATGTATTCCCTAAGTTAGTCAGTCTTTTCCCCGGTAAACACCATCAGGGGTTTAAAGACATAGAAGAGGCCAGAGAGTACTTCAAGCGTGAGGCACAAGCTCGGATGAATAATGTGGATCCCTATTGCCCACAGGACTTCATTGAGGCCTTTGTGTTAAAAATGAAAGAGGTAAATCATTGAAAGAAATGGTAATTTAAACATATTTAGGCATGGTCCTGAATACATTTACTTGTACCATCTGGTGGTGAGACCATGACATGATGTCAATTAAACACAATGTTAACTTTCAGACCTGTTCTCTTTTGCAGGAGAAAGACAAGCCTGACACAGAATATCATTTTGACAACTTGGTTTCTTCAGCATGGAACTTGTTCAGCGCCGGCACAGAAACCACTTCATCCACCCTCAGACACTCTTTACTTCTAATGATGAAGCACCCAGATGTTCAAGGTGAGGTCAAACTAATGCGTCTCTCTCCAAGCATTAAGTGTTTCAAGTTTACTTTCACTTGTTCTGTACAGAGCGTGTTCAGAGAGAAATCGATGAGGTTGTAGGACAGGACCGTTGGCCCTCCATTGAAGACAGACAGAGGCTGCCATATACAGATGCTGTAATTCACGAGGTTCAGCGCAGCATGGATCTCGCCCCCATCGCTGTCCCACACAAGACCATGTGCGACACTGAATACAATGGCTATGTCATTCCTAAGGTATTCTTCTCTCATACATCATCTTGATTCATTAAATGTGTTAATTATTATTTACATCTTTCTATTTATTTGTAAAATACTTTCTTGAAGGGAACAATGGTTTTTCCACTACTATCCTCCGTGCTTATAGACCCCAAACTGTGGAAGAACCCAAATTGTTTCGATCCAGAAAACTTCCTGGATGGAGATGGCCGATTCAAGAAGAATGATGCATTTGTTGTATTCGGCATGGGTGAGCTCAGATCTTCATTGAGCATATTAGACCATAAAAATGTTGCTCTTAGATAAAAACTGAAGTCAACACATGCTAAATAATTATGTTTATCAGTGTTTTAGTCATTCTGGGACAAACAATAACCATGTTAAATAATTGATTCCTCAGTAGTTGCCTTTAAAGAACAAATCACAGACAAAAATGGATGATACATAGGGAAAAGATTCTTAAAAAGATTTTTAAACCAACTTCTGTGTGCTCTCTTGACAGGCAAGCGCGTGTGTCTCGGTGAGGCTCTGTTTTGCACAGAACTCTTCCTCTTCTTCACTTCCCTCCTTCAGCACTTCACCTTCAAAGCCATGGTGCCACCAGAAGAGCTCGACACAACGCCTACAAATAGCAGTTTTGGCCGCATGCCCCGTACATACGAGTGCTATGCCATTCCTAGGATATAGAGGAAGAAACAGTCCACAAAGTCTGAATGCAAGGATTAGTCATTTAACTTGCATTTTCCTGCTAATTTTACTTTTTTTTTTTTTCTTCTTACAATAAGACATGCACACTTAGCTTATTTCATGTGGAATGATTTGTCCTTTCAGTGAAAATGTCTATTGAATTGCACACATATTGTTAATAAAAACACAGATCGTCTTAAACAAAAACTCAGATTATAGTAACATTTACATTCATATCTACAATCAGAATGGTCTAGAATGATTAAACAAAACACAGGAGTGCACTGTAGGACCAACCAAAGATATTAGAGACCAAAAACCTGTTGGATCAGGGAACACAGCACTGACCCTAGATTTGTACATTTTTAGTCATGACAACTTTAGGAGTGATTGGCATGGTAATGGGTATGACACTGTTGTATGTTTGGGCTTGGCGGAATAGATCTGCTACGCTGCTGCTGCGGCAGAGCAAGTACGGGACTTGCTACTGCCAATACATACACGACACGCTGCTGTGAGCAAGTAAGACATGCTGCTGTTGTACAATATAGCGTACATGAATTACCCTCCAACAGAGCAGGTGACATGGTGTTTGACAATACAATGCAAGCCGAGTGTACTGTACGTCAGAAAATCCCCCACCCCCAGCAGATCTACCGCCAAAACATATGAACTGCTACTTCTCCAAAGACCCATAGGAACATGTGTGTGTGCCTGGCCCTTTAGTTTTGAGTATGAGAAATGGCGCATACGCTTGGTCTAGGCGGACTAGTTCTGCCTACGCAGTATTACCCCAAGCAGACCTAGCCGTTAGACATGTGGGCTGCCATGAGGTGCATATAAGGCACATGAAGCATCTCGCAGTGTAGCCCTATGAGTCCCTAGTGACTTACCATTGTGGTGTTCTACGTATGTGCCTACACTACAGGCTACCAGTGTATGCGTGCCACTAAACTAAGTAGGGCCGTAAGGTTTGTCTCATTGAGATATAAAATCTCTTTTTCAAGAGAGACCTGGCCAAGATAGCAGAACAAATTAGATCACACAATCACAAAACAAACACAATCGCAAAACAAACACAAAAGAGGCAAAGACAACTCAAGTACATTTCAATTAAAATAAAAGTGCCATTAATTAAAACATTTGCACGTGTGGATGGATTCATGTTCTATAGTTAACATAACCTTTAAAATCATTTAAGGAAATTAGACACTGTAGTTTAAGTGTTTTCTGTAGATCATTCCAAGTAGAAGGTGCAAAAAAACATGAAAGCCTTTTTGAACAACTCTGTCCGGGCTTGAGGTACATTCAATGAAATAGTTTTCTGGGACCGTAAACCATAGGTGCTCTGAGCAAAAGAAAGAAATTCAGATATGTAACATGGTAGCCTGCCTATAATGCCCTTATATATAAAGATATAAAGGTGAGTAAGCCGGCGATTTGACAGAGAAGGCAAATTCACTGTAGAGTAAAGTGTACAGTGATGAGTGAGGGATCTGCAATTAGAAATAAATCTTAAAGCTCCATGAAACACACCATCTAACATCTGAAGATACTTCGATGGTGCATTCATATACAACAGATCACCATAATCAATAATAAAGAGAAATGTGGCATCGACTGGCCTTTTTCTAGCAGAAAAAGTAAAACAAGGTTTGTTCCTAAAGAAAAAATCTAGCTTCAATTTCAACTTTTTTACTAGATTCTGTATGAAGCTTAAAAGAAAGGGGATCATCAATTAAAAATCCTAAATATTTATAAGATGAAACTACCTCAATTGTTTTACCCTGATCAGTAACAATATTCAGGTTTGAAAAAACCATTACTTTGGTCTTCTCTGCATTAAGCAAAAGCTTTAATTGATAAAGCTGTGCTTGCACCATATCGAAAGCAGTTTGCAAGCATTCATACGCCTTCCTAATTGTAGCTGCACAACAATAAATAACCATATCATCTGCATAAAAATGGAAAAATGCATGTTGGACATTTTCCCCCAGACAGTTAATATAAATAGTGAATAAAAGTGGCCCCAGAATGGAGCCCTGTGGGACCCCTTTACAGATTGATAAATATTTTGACGTTAGGCCATCAACTTGCGTAGCTTGAGTCCTATCAGCGAGGTAGTTGATAAACCAGCCCACAGAGTGCTGAGAAATACCAGCCCGTTCTCATCCCAAGGCGTCATACATGTGACGCTTTGGACATTTCGTCGAAATCTTACGCACATGGCATCCTTTAGCGTCAATATGAGACGCAGAACCCAAGGCGTCATACAGGTGACGCTCGTCTAAATCCGATGCACATGGCATCCTTTAGCGTCAATATGAGACGCAGATCCCAAGGCGTCATAACCGTAACCCTACCCCAGACCAAAACCTACCCATAACAGTGCGTGTTATATTGACGCTAAAGGATGCCATGTGCGCAAGATTTCGACGAAATGTCATATGGCGTCACCTATATGACGCCGAAGGACGAGAATGTGTTGGAAATACCTATACTGATCAGTCTCTGAACTATGTTTGATGAGTAGTCACATTTTGTTCCTGTGTACAGTCAAAAGCTTTGATGTTAATAAAGCTCAGATGTTAATGAAACCAAGATCTTACCCCATGGTACCCTATTATGGGTAATCTATGTAATGGTTCTTGTATTCACTCTCTTTGAAAAATTGACCATGGAAACCATGGTCAATTTTTACCAATTGTGCCAATTGTGTGACACAATTGGCACAATACCAATACCAATTGTGGACACAGAGTTCAGAGTGTTCCTGCAAAACATCACCAGACTTTAAAGTGAGTGTTTGTGTGAAGATTAACAGTCAGAAGTGGACAGCCTGTCATTTGTCACAGAGCAGACACTTTGTCTTCACTCACATCAGTTGCAAGATGGATACAACACTGACATTGGCAAATGTATTATTTGTTGTCATAGCTGTCTTGCTTCCGTTATTGCTGTGGAAGAGTCAAAGAAAGCAGTTTGGGCGGCTGCCTCCGGGACCCGCTCTGAATCCACTGCTGGGAAATTTACTTCAGTTTGATGTCAAGGAACCATACAAGTTTTACCTAAAGGTCAGTATTCAAAATAATATAATTCTGTTAATTAGCAGCTGTTTGTGCTTGGATGGTTGTTTTCAGGACTTACAAGGATGTACAGGAACTGTATTTGTGACAAGACCTATGCAGGTAAACGAGTTAAGTGCACAGAATTCAAAACTAACTAAAATATTTCACACTACAGCATTGAGGGCATTTTTCTTTACTGTAGACTTTGAAGGATTACATCATTAAACTGACATAATATTCTCCTCCCGATTCCCTTGCTTTCCCATGATGAACTTTCATTCCCATTACCCATTGCCTGGATTCATTATTGTTTGTCACTTCCATGTTGTATTATCTGGATAAACCCTGCCTATTTAAGCCCTGTATGTTCACTCACTTGTTAAGAAGTCTTGCTAGTGACACTGCATTTTTGAGCGCTCTCTCTTGTCTCCTGTTATGGTTCTGACCTTCTGCCAAGTCATCGGCAATCCTCTGCAAACTTCGACAAGTCAGTGAGGACTCTGCGGAATAAAAAAGAGTGTTTCCTTTAAAACAGGAATATGGTGTTTTTCAACCTCTTTAACCTGATTTTCTAAAATCTACTACTGCCGGAAAAAAAAACTGACAAAGATCACCAGCAAACGAATGCAAGCGGATTGTTGTAAACTAGCAGTTTTTTTAAACATTTTATTTGGGTAAATTTGCTTGCTAGCTACCCGTTGTAAAAAGCTCCAAGCAAGCAATCTACTTTAAATTTATAAGTTTATTTGTATAGGGACAGTACAAAAAATCTGAGTTAGTTCAGGTAGTTTAACAGCGCAGCGCTTGTGTTGTACGTCACACTCACTATTGGCCAACGCTGGTCATGTGTGTGTGATGCGTGTGACGTACAACCTAGAAGCACTGCGGTATTACACTACGTGAAATCTCGAGGCCCACAGAGAAGGAAATTAATAGTTGAACAAAGTCGTTTTTTTTTTTTTTTTTGCGCACAAAAAGTATTCTCGTCGCTTGATAAACTTAAGATTGAGCCACTGTAATCACTTGGACTATTTTAACGATGTCTTTAACTTTTCCGGGGCGGCAAGTTTCAATCCCTTAGAAGCCTAGAGTGATCCAACTCTCAGATTTAATCAAAAATATCTTAATTTGTGTTCCGAAGATGAACATAAGTCTTACGGGGTTGGAACAACATGAGGGTGAGTAATTACTGACAGAATTTTCATTTTGGGGTGAACTAACCCTTTAATGTCAAGGAAGTCTAAAAATATTACCTAGAGGTTAGTAGGCCTATTCATTAACATAATTCAATCATATAATTGGCTGCTTGTATGATTGTGTTCAAGGCTTACAATAAGATGTGCAGGTAGCCTGTAGTGTTACTAACACCTGTGCAGGTAAACTAGTTAACCATTAAGTGCACAGAATACAAAAACGTAATGAATAAAATAAAAGTATAATATAAATACAAATATACATTCACCTGAAATCGTTGATACACTCTTCAAAATAAAGGTTTAAAAAATAGGGGCTTTCGCAGCAATTCCAAGAAGAACCATTTTGTGTTCTTCAAAGAACCTCAGTAAAGGCAGGCTGAAATCGCGGCAGATGCCGCTGTTGGTGACACTGTTTGTGGCCTTTGCCACAGACTATCCGCGATCGCTGCCTCTGTGTACTATAATAAAACTGTTTGTACTGTAAAATAAAAAAGATAGTTATATTATAACTCTATGCTTTATTCTCAGTCTCCTTTTTCACGCATTGACACTGTCAAATGGGAAGAGTTATGAACATGGAGCCAATCTATGTTCACAAAACCTCTCTTCAGCTTTACTTTCGTACATTAGCATTTATACATGTTTCAGGGGTGGTGTAGCTACCGTCCAATGACGAGAATATACAAAGAGAAAAACAAGTTAATCTATTGCAACTTTCACCTATATTTGCCTGGTACCCATATCTGGGCTGCTTTCCAAGAAACACACATACATACATGGAGAGTAGGCTACATTCAAACAGAGGGAACAAGAACAGCTTCTCCCCTCTCCCCCTTGCAGCCTAGCCCTATAGGGTTCAGAAAAGTCAGCGTGAGAGGTTTATCTTACATATCTAGCTATATACAGCTAAATAAACAAATTACAATGTAGTTTTTTTACAGGCTTTGTGAGGTGCATCTGCTCCACCGTTACTAGGTGAGCGTCACTATTCAGGGATTTCTGAACCCCTAGAGAAGTTTAAGAGGGCTGAAAGTAGCTCCCTGTAAGATTATTTTCACTTTTTCAAACACTGAATTGCTGTTTGTAGCACTTCAGCGATATCTGTATCCAAACTTGCACTACAATCAAAATCATTATCAAAGAACAATGCACTAATTTACATTGTTTTTGACCCCAGTAAAGCAGAATTATGTTAACTACATTTGAGGTTAGAGCTCATTTGAAGTGTCATTTGAATACACAGCCTTTAACATTGAACGTCCCATTCCAAACCATATATCTTTTCTTCCCGTAGCTCAGTGAGAAGTATGGCTCTGTTGTCACCATCTGGTTGGCAAACACTCCTGTAGTGATCATTTCTGGATATGAAGCCCTAAAGGAAACTATGATTGGTCTTGGTGAAGAATTCAGTGGCAGGGACAACTATCCCTTGATCATGAAGGCCACACTTGGATATGGTGAGGTTGCTTGATGCCCAATGTTTTACACACCCATGCTAAAGTTATTGATAGTTAATGCTATATCGTGAGTGGAAGTATATTGCTTGGAGCTTTTTATGGTTGTGTCACAGATTGAGAGGAAACAGACAGGTCTTGTGCAAGTGAAGTATTTATTAACGTCGTGAATAAATCAGCAGGTAAGCATTAAATGATAGCAGTCTGAATAGTTCGTCTTGATCTGGTTAGATAAAGTCTCTTATCTGTTGCAGACGGGTTGGTGGTGAACTAGGACGAAGAACGCTGATCAGGAGAAGGCAAAAGGATCAGAAGGCAGGCGGGAATCTTCATGGAACAGGTGAGTATCAGGCTGGTAAGTATCTTGAGAGTAGTAGCGGGAGTCAGGACGTCAAGGATTATTCGAGACCAGACAGTGACTGCAGGGAGAGTGAGTGTTTTATAGTCCATGCTGGTGATGGGACACAGGTGACGGTGATCATGATGAGGATGATGAGGTGCAGGTGATGACCGGGAATGCTGGGAAGTGTAGTGAAGACACAGATGAAGGAGGTGAATGTGACATAACTCCCCCCTCCCGCTAGGCGCGACCCACACCCTACAAGGCAGAACACGGGAGGGGGAGGGGGGGGGGGGAGGGGGAGGGGGAGGGGGAGGGGGAGGGGGAGGGGGGGGGGGGGGGGGGATGGGCATCCTGGAGTCCGTGACGGGAAGGTGGACCTGGTGCAACTGGACGGACTCCAGGATGGTCCAGGCGGAGCAGGACGAGCAAGTGGCCGTGGTGGACATGCAGGCGGCCAGGGCGAAGCAGGACCTAGGCGTGGCCAGGGCGGAGCAGGACGTGGCCAGGGTGGAGCAGACGAACCCTCGGGCGTCCAGGGCAGAGCTGTTAGACCCTCGGGCGTCCACAGCGGTGAGGACCCTTTGGGCGACCACGGCGGTGAGGACCCGTCGGGCGACCGTGGACCCTTGGACGGCCGAGACGAAGACATAAGGCCGAGACGAATGCATATTAGGATGCATAGAATCCTGTATCCATGAAATCCATGAAAAATCTGCCTGCCTCTATGGATTTAATTTAACATAGGGGTGTCCTGACTTATGCTCCCTGTATTTTAAGGAAGAACATTTATTTATTTACGATACATTATTCAATCACAAAGAAAATTGGTGTCCTTAAAGGTTGGATTTTTCCTAATTTTTTTGGAAGCCTAGGCATTAAGATCAATTTCCAGAAGATGATTTTTTATTCCTCTCTTTAGTCAACTTTAGCATGGGTGTGTTCACTTATGCTAAACACTGTATATATACACGTAGTAGACCAGAAACATTTTCTCTATGCGCAGGTGTTCTGTCCACCAGTGGACACAGATGGAAGGAGATGCGCAAATTCTCTCTCATGACACTGAAGAACTTTGGAATGGGCCGCAGGAGCATCGAGGAACGAATCAGGAAGGAGGCTGAATATCTTGTGGAAATGATGAAAAAATTTGAAGGTTAAATCATTTTTATACAATCTTATATTCAGATTATCAGATGAAACAAACTGCAGACATAAACTACAAAAACATCTGACAAAGAGTGTCAATAAAACAAAAAAGGACTATAATGTGTCATTTCATGTTACAGAGGTGTTTTTACAAAACATTTAATTGAAGAAACCTGATCTCTTTGCTCTTCTTTTCTTCTTAAAGGCTCTGCAATCAGCCCTGCAGACATGCTGTCTAATGCCGTGACTAATGTGATCTGCAGCATTGTCTTTGGTCATAGGTTTGAATTTGAGGATCCACAGTTTAAGTTTCTCCTTCAGACAGTAAATACTTACTTCAGAATCCTCAGTAGCCCTCTTGGACAGGTTTGCACTCTAAAGATTTATATTTATATAAGATATCGTTCAGAAGTCTTTTATGCTCATAAAGGCTGCATTTATTTTATAAAAAATACAGTGAAAACAGTAATATTGTGAACTATCAAAATAGTTCTTTTAATATATTTTTTGTTCTATTTTAATGTATTTTCAAATATAATTTGTTCCTGTGATGCAAAACTGAATTTTCAGCATCATTACTCCAGTCTTCAGTGTCACATGATCTTTCAGAAATCATTCTGATATGCTGATTTGCTCTTCAAGAAACATTTATTATTATTTTCACAGTTGCTTAATGTTTTTGAGGACACCGTGATACATTTGTTTTTCATGATTCTTAAATCAATATAAAGTTTAAAAGAACAGCATTTATTTGAAATGGAAATCTTTTGAAACTTTATAAACGTCTTTACTGTCACTTTTGATGAATTTAATGCATTCTTGCTGGATACAATTATACATTTATTTCAAAAAAGAGAAAAATCTTACTGACCCAAAACAGGTGAAGGGTCGTGCACATTAAATAAATAAAAATTAAACAAATTTTAAACTGTAAAATAGTAATAAAAAAAATAAAAAAACATGTTTGCATAAATTATTTATTGTATTTTGAGACTCAACTTGATGTTTCTTTATTTTCTTCTCAGCTCTATAATGTATTCCCGAAGTTAATCAGTCTCTTCCCCGGTAAACACCATCAGCTGTTTAAAGACCTAGAAGAGGCCAGAGAGTACTTCAAGCGTGAGGCACAAGCTCGGATGAATAATGGGGATCCCTCTTGCCCACAGGACTTCATTGAGGCCTTTG
Source organism: Rhinichthys klamathensis goyatoka (assembly GCF_029890125.1). Taxonomy (NCBI): domain Eukaryota; kingdom Metazoa; phylum Chordata; class Actinopteri; order Cypriniformes; family Leuciscidae; genus Rhinichthys; species Rhinichthys klamathensis. Next base: position 1,141,333 of record NW_026606829.1, read on the forward strand.
TGTTAAAAATGAAAGAGGTAAATCATTGAAAGAAATGGTAATTTAAAGGGTTAGTTCACCCAACATGAAATTCTGTCAGTAATTACTCACCCTCATGTTGTTCCAACCCCGTAAGACTTTCGTTCATCTTCGGAACACAAATTAAGATATTTTTTATTAAATCTGAGAGCTGGCTCACTCCTCCATAGGCTTCTTAAGGGATCGAAACTTGCCGGCCCAGAAAAGTTATTAAAGACATCATTAAAATAGTCCAAGTGACTACAGTGGCTCAATCTTAAGTTTATCAAGCGACGAGAGTACTTTTTGTGCGCAAAAAACAAACAAAAATAACAACTTTATTCAACTACCCTTCCGAAACAAAAATATATTGCAGTATATTGGAAAATATCATGTGATATATTAGGCAATATATTTCCATATATGGGATTTAATATTTATATTTTCCAATATATTGCAATATATGCATAGACCATATATATGTATATATATCGATACATATAAAACAAATATATTGCAATCAAGACCAAAAAAGTCACTATATTTTTTACATATACCATACCATACCATACCAACTTTATTTGTTAAGCACTTTACAACAACCAAAGTTGACCAAAGTGCTGTACAGAAAACATAAACATTTGTACAATTAATAACCATACAATAAAAAACATTCAAACTAACAAATAAAATCAAATAAATGGAGTCGACATCTTACTAAGTGTCAAAAGCCAAAGAGTAAAGATGGGTTTTAAGATGGGTTTTAAAAACAGATAAAGAAGAGGCCTGCTTAACATGGAAAGGCAGATCATTCCAAAGTTTAGGGGCAGATAATATAATAGTTTGTATACTGCAATAAATGCATTGATCATGTATGGCTATGTATTAATACATATAAAATATTTATTAATGAAAACAAAAATAGTATTACATGTAATATTCACAGTTTTATCCTTTATTGTGTACATTATTGCACATACATGTTCCCATATACATGTTAATGTATATTCACATTCATGAAATGAGTTACAACATATTTCTAGTTCCCAGCATGCTTTGCTTCTGAATGGTAAAGGAGAGCAAATGTTAAAATTAAGTGTTATTTAATGTGTTTTGCTCAATATTAATATAGTGGGAGATCTGTTAGTGTTTCATGTTCTATTATTTTGGAATTTAAAATGTTTTCTGGTATGTCTGAGTTTTTGGGGTCACCATTGTGCTGAAGAGTAGAGCCTGTGGTTATGTTGATGATTGGCTTAAGACTATTAAGAGTAGACTATAATTACTATATTTGAATAATAATTACTTTGAGCACAATATTAAGTGGTTTAAAGGTTTGCACATTTATTGCAGGTTGCATATTTATTAAGTATTCATATATTTTAGATGTTACATGTATATATCTCCATATATGTACATACATTATATGTGCATATTCACATATATGTACACATATATTGTGCATACATTTTACAATATATATGTACATATATTTCCATATAATTTTACATATATTTAAAATATATTCTACCATATATTAAACATACATGTGACACTATATCTTTACATATATTATCAATACATTTTGCCATATAAATCGGAATACATTTGGATATTTATAAATATAAAATTGCATATATTTTACGATATATAAACACATATTATATATTCATGCTCAATATATTGCAATATATGGAAAACGGCAATCATTTGTATATTTTGCAATATATTGCAATATATTACATGAATATATAATATATTGTATAATATATTTATCATTAATATATTATTCCATGTATTTCCAATATATAATATATTGGAAAATAAAATATTACAATATATTTCAAGTAATATTTTGGTAAATATATTTTCCTTTCGTAAGGGTATTCATTTCCTTCTCTGTTGGCCTCGAGATTTCAAGTAGTGGAACAGCGCCGCGCTTCTGTGTTCTACGACACACGTAGGCTCACTATTGGCCGACGCTGGTCATGTGTGTGATGCGTGTGACGTACAACCTAGAAGCTTTGCGCAGTTTCACTACGTGAAATCTCGAGGCCAACAGAGAAGGAAATGAATAGTTGAATTAAGTCGTTATTTTTGTTTGTTTTTTGAGCACAAAAAGTATTCTCTTCGCTTGATAAACTTAAGATTGAGCCACTGTAGTCACTCGGATTTTCATTTTGAAAATTTTCATTTTGGGGTGACCTAACCCTTTATACATATTTAGCCATGGTCCTGAATACATTTACTTGCACCATCTGGTGGTGAGACCATGACATGATGTCAATTAAACAGTGTTAACATTTCATACCTGTTCTCTTTTGCAGGAGAAAGACAAGCCTGACACAGAATATCATTTTGACAACTTGGTTTCTTTACTATGGAACTTGTTCAGCGCCGGCACAGAAACCACTTCATCCACCCTCAGACACTCTTTACTTCTAATGATGAAGCACCCAGATGTTCAAGGTGAGGTCAAACTAATGCTTCTCTCTCCAAGCATAAAGTGTGATTTTACTTTCACTTGTTCTGTACAGAGCGTGTTCAGAAAGAAATTGATGAGGTTGTAGGACAGGACCGTTGGCCCTCCATTGAAGACAGACAGAGGCTGCCATATACAGATGCTGTAATTCACGATGTCCAGCGCAGCATGGATCTCGCCCCCATCGCTATCCCACACAAGACCATGTGCGACACTGAATATAATGGCTATGTCATTCCTAAGGTATTCTTCTCTCATACATCATCTTGATTCATTAAATGTGCTTATTATTATTTACATCTTTCTATTTATTTGTTGAAGGGAACAATGGTTATTCCACTACTATCCTCCGTGCTTATAGACCCCAAACTGTGGAAGAACCCAAATTGTTTCGATCCAGAAAACTTCCTGGATGGAGATGGCCGATTCAAGAAGAATGATGCATTTGTTGTATTCAGCATGGGTGAGCTCAGATCTTCATTGTGCATATTAGACCATAAAAATGTTGCTCTTAGATGAAAACTGAAGCAAAGTCATTTTAGGCAAGTCATGCCACTCGGCCGCCATCTTGGCAACGCCTCCGGGCAGCTATTTCGGACTAACAAGACCAGGCTCCTATCTAAATGAATGGGCAGAGAGTCAGAACTGCACTTTCACTGGTCACCGGGACATAAAAACTGCATGTATAGAAACAGCAGTAAAATATGATAAAAATCGCTGAAAAAGTTTGATAACTTTGCCCCAAAATAAGGTTTAAAACGCCTTTTCCCCCACAGGTTATACTTTACTACGCATGCGCAAGGGTTCTCTCCCTCTGACGTGCGCGCGCTGCACGGTTTGAAACACAGTATGTGTGAGCTCTCGCTCGGTCGCTCTAGTTTCCGGGAGATTTGAACTAATTTTGGGCATCAGGGAGCCGCTATAAATATGCGGTAGACACTTGGGATGTCTGATATTTACACAACGCACACATACACTGCATATCAAATCTGCCGCCTTTTCAAACAGTAACGTATTTTCCACTGTCGCAAACCTCAACTGTGCGCATGCGTCAGTGGAACCAGACGATAGGCTTAAATGTTTCCCGGCTTGACTGTTAAAGGCAGACGATTGGCTTTCCAGCGGGAGGGGCGGGACATGTGCATACAACCGCCATCTTTGGCGTTACGGGTTTTCCCTATATAGTTGTATTGAGGATTGAGTAAGTGGCATGTCTCTATATAAATAGTCTCTGACTGAAGTCAACACAGGCTAAATAATTATGTTTATCAGTGTTTTAGTCATTCTGGGACAAACAATAACCATGTTAAATAATTGATTCCTCAGTAGTTGCCTTTAAAGAACAAATCGCAGACAAAAATGGATGATACATAGGGAAAAGATTCTTAAAAAGATTTTTAAACCAACTTCTGTGTGCTCTCTTGACAGGCAAGCGCGTGTGTCTCGGTGAGGCTCTGGCTCGCACAGAACTCTTCCTCTTCTTCACTTCCCTCCTTCAGCACTTCACCTTCAAAGCCATGGTGCCACCAGAGGAGCTCGACACAACGCCTACAAATTGCAGTTTTAGCCGCATACCCCGCACATACGAGTGCTATGCCATTCCTAGGATATAGAGGAAGAAACAGTCCACAAAGTCTGTATGCAAGGATTAGTCATTTAACTTGCATTTTCCTGCAATTACTATTTTTTTTATCTTCTTACAATAAGACATGCACACTTAGCTTATTTCATGTGGAATGATTTGTCCTTTCAGTGAAAATGTCTATTGAATTGCACACATATTGTTAATAAAAACACAGATCGTCTTAAACAAAAACTCAGATTATAGTAACATTTACATTCATATCTACAATCGGAATGGTCTAGAATGATTAAACAAAACACAGGAGTGCACTGTAGGACCAACCAAAGATATTAGAGACCAAAAACCTGTTGGATCAGGGAACACAGCACTGACCCTAGATTTGTACATTTTTAGTCATGACAACTTTAGGAGTGATTGGCATGGCAATGGGTATGACAATGTTGTATGTTTGGTCTTGGCGGAATAGATCTGCTACGCTGCTGCTGCAGGAGGTTATTGGTGCTGCTTCGGCAGAGCAAGTACGGGACTTGCTACTGCCAATACATACACGACACGCTGCTGTGAGCAAGTAAGACATGCTGCTGTTGTACAATATAGCGTACATGAATTACCCTCCAACAGAGCAGGTGACATGGTATTTGACAAAACAATACAAGCCGAGTGTACTGTACGTCAGAAAATCCCCCACCCCCAGCAGATCTGCGATCCCCCAATGCGCCCTGATGCCCAGGGGGCATTGCAGACCCTTACAACTATAAGCAGATGCGATAGCTTCCACTATCCATCTAGACAGGCTCTGTTTCGAGGCAGCGAGATCCTTGGTGCGCCCACCAAACGAAACAAAAAGCTGTTCCGAACGCCTGAAAGGGGCGGAGCGCGTAATGTAAGCCCTCAGCGCCCTGACAGGGGAGAGGAGATTATCGCCCTCACTGTGGGCCTGCCTTGGCTTGAGGATGACTTTGGAGTCATTTGGCCCAAACTCAAGACACGCAGCGCTAACAGATAGCGCGTGTAAATCCCCTACGCGTTTAACTGATGACAGAGCTGTCAGAAAAACGGCTTTGAGCGAGAGATACTTTTGGTCCAAAGGGGAAAGCTTTCAGGGCCTCTAGGACCAATGAAAGATCCCACATGGGAACCGACGGGGGTCGCGGGGGGTTCATCCTTCTGGCTCCTCTAAGGAAGTGGATGACGAGCTTGTTTCTTCCTATTAACTGACCGTGCGGCGACTCAGTGAACGCTGCAACGGCCGCCACATATACTTCAAGCGTGGATGGGGATCTGCCCTTATCCAACAGCTCTTGAAGGAAGCCAAGCAACCACGGGACCCCACATATTCGTGGGTCTAGATCTCTATCGGCACACCATTTGGAGAACACCGACCATTTAGACGCGTAAAGCCGCCTCGTAGAGGGAGCTCTGGATTGTGTAATCGTGTTCATCACTCCTTCTGGCAAGACAACGGGTATCCGTTGATTACCCATACGTGCAGAGACCAGCGCTCTGGATGGGGATTGAGAACCAGAATCCAGAATCATCCGGGAACCAGATTTGATTCTTCCATCACGGGGCTATAAGGAGCATCGTGTGGCGCGTTTCCCTGATCCTCTTGATTACCTGTGGTAACAGAGAGACCAGAGGGAAAGCATAAAGAGGGAGGCTGGGCCAGGTTTGGGCCAGCGCATCCTCGTTCTTTGAAAAGAACAGCGGGCAATGAGTGTTGTCTTTTGACGCAAACAGGTCGACTTTCGCTTTGCCAAAAAGGCGCCACAGTAACTGTACTGTCTGGGGGTGCAGGGACCATTCCCCTGGGGGAACGTGGTCCCTGGATAGCTCGTTTAGGTGGCCTGGCACATGCGCAGCTCTCAGCGAGCGCAGGAGGTGCTGAGACCAAACGAGAAGGCGTTCTGTCAGATGGCAGAGACTTCTGGATCTGACACCGCCCTGGCGGTTTATGTAGGACACCACAGACATGTTGTCCGAGCGCACTAGCACATGATGGTCCCGTATGAACGGGAGGAAGCGCCTGAGCGCGTTCTCGACCGCTATCATTTCCAGACAGTTTATGTAGAAACGTCTCTCTTGGTCTGACCACATGCCAAAGACCGGTCTGCCCTCGAAGAGGGCGCCCCAACCTAGGTTGGAGGCGTCCGTCGAGATGACCTTTCGGGACCTTTCGGTAGCCTTCTCTGAGGGGACTGACAGGACGAGATATTTTGACGGCGGTCCGGCCGCAGCGAGACCCAGCCGTCTTTTCCTCTCCGCTGTTGCTAGGAGGGTTTCGCATGCTCGGGCTTCAGCGCAATCCTGGGCCGGGGTCCCCGGGGGGAGGTGGCCTGGGGCGGCTGGACGGGAGAGCAGACTTTGAGCGCCATCTCGCAGAGGGCGGGCAAAGGTGCGCTGCGACCGCCTCCTCCACTGGGGGGATTGCTTTGTACCCTTTCTCGGCGGCGCCGTCCACTTGGGAGAGCGCCGAGGAGCCTCGCGGAGAATGGTGCGCTCCACGATTTCGAGAGCTCAGTGTGAAGCTCTGGCAGAAATGGTGCAGATCTGGAAACGGGCGGTGGGCGGCGGCTGTGGAGGAAACAGCCGTCAAGCCTCTTGGCCGCGGGCTCCTTAGGCGGTGACCAATCCAGGCTGAGATGGTCGACGGCCTTCGACAGGAGGTGCAAGAGCTCAGCGTCCATGCCAGCCCGAGTCCTGCTGGATTCCTGGATCGAGGAGGAGGCGGAGTGATGAGAACTCGACCACTCCTCACTGTCTGATGCCAGGATGGAACAGCTGTCACCCAAGTCGATTCCTTCAGCTTCGTCCCGTGAGGCGGCGGTATCTCTCCGGTATCCTCTGCGAACGGCGCTGCTTCTTGCGCGGTCCGGAGGGCAGAGCGACAGCGACCGTGGTGAAGGCTTCGAGTCGAGCCCGCAGGGTCGACAACGGAAGCGCTTCACAGTGCACGCAGCCTCCCGAATCCAGGGCGAGGGCTGCGTGGTCTGGGCCCAGGCAGAGAGCGCAAATCAGGTGGCGGTCTCTGGCGCTGAGCGGGGCTCTGCACGAGCCACAGGAAAGGCGAGGCATTTTTATAAAAATGCTCGCGCTCTTTTAGAGAAGAGTGAGTGTCGTGGCGGCGAACACTCACAGAGGCAAATAGCACTAATCAAAATGGATACTCGACGCCAGATGGCGTAGCAGGCACGGAAGGCTGAAGGCGGCGAAGACGGCCGGCTTCTTCAGGCGCTGTCCTCTGCGTGCTGGTCGCTAGTTTCAAGTAGTGAGTGATTCTGACTGATAATAAACACCTCTGATGGCCACCACACATGATCAACAACATGTCCATGATCGAAATGCCCACCGCTGCAAACGCGCAACAGCTGCAAATGCTGACGTTCTCCACCGCGCACACATACATACCTGGTGGAGCGTTTGCCAAAATGATACAGCATCGCTGTGGTGCTCTTGCTTTCGTTTGAGAAATAGCCTACAAGAAAACTGCCTTGCACGCTCTAGGTTAGGGTTGGGCCAATGGACGATATCATCGTCCATCGTGATGGCTGACAGACATCACGATGTTTAGACGGCATCGGCTAAACATCGTGTGTCCCCTGTTTCCATGGTGACGCGTCATGCTTGGCACGTGATTCACCACAGCCAAAATAGCGCTGTATGACAGATTTAGCGCTTTTATTTCTAAATATTAACAAACTTGCTTACCATGTCATGAACTATCTTCTATTCCGATTCTCAAATATGTGTAAGTGAGTTTTTGTCATTTAAAAAAACTATAAATTATCTTGATCTGTAACGTGAGATGGGCGCCGTGTTTGGACCGCAGTTCAGAGATTTCTGTCTGTTGGATTTATTACAGCGCGTGAATTCACCAGTTTCTCCCGAAATACAATGAAACTAAGTGGCCGGTGAACTGGGAGAAAAATAGAGTTGACTTTATAGTTATTTACACTGTGTCTCTCTGATATGAATAAAAACCGTCGTCAAATATATTTGAATGGGTTGTTATTGCTGCTTCCATAGACACTGTATTTTACAAACTATAAATGTATTGTTTTGCTATAAATTATATGTATTTAAATGTCTGAAACCTAAAATAAACATTATGTGGTTAAAAACACTGAACAGTTGTAATATAGCCTATGACAAGCGCTGAGCGTGTCCGTCTTTGGCTCAGCGCCAGCCATAATAGTGCGAAAGCAGTTTGAATCTGGCAGTGATGTCACGTCACTGTACATTCGCTCTTAGTGCTCCGCTGCTGCAGAGCTGCCGAAATCGAAATTGCTGATGATATATAGAGGAAAATATCTAGTGGAAAATGAGACTATTACGAAAATACATTTGAAAGTCATGTGGAGGCATGCCGAAGAGAGCAATAAAGCAGTATAATCAGGATACTTCGTCTAACTCATCATTTGCACGGACTTGAGTAACTAGTGAAATGTTACGCACACACATACGGCTGCTGAGACGGTAAGCGCCGAAGAGGAAAGGTAACACTGGGGGCTCGTCCGCGATCTTGTTCGTCGCATTTGGTGAGTTATATGGACATTCTGAATGGTAAACTGAAGTAGATGTTATCAGAGAGAGAGAGCGCGCAATATGACGGATGATCGTGAGAGAGCGAGGATGACGAGAAAATACTCTGATACAAATAAGAGCAGTCATTTCAACTCTGCTATGTCTGTAATGGCGGAGAATGTGGAAAAACGGACGCACATCTCATTCGCGGATTGGTTAAATGAGTTGGATGTTCAAGTGTCCAAAAATGAAAGTAAAAATAATCCGTTCAAGCAAAGTTTTGCTCCTCGCCCTCAATCAGCTACAGTTAACAGACCTACATGTTGTGATGACCCACAAATATCACCACAAACAATTAGGGAAACCAACCCTTTCAAAAGTGTTGTGGAAAGTGAATTCACATATGGCAGTGGAATTGATACACCATGTTTCATACAGAGCACGCCGGCAAATCTGAACTACTACCCACAAGCTGTGTATAAAGATCTAACGGCTAAACCAATGTCACAATATATGTCACCAATTAGTCGCTGTTCTTGTCCACATGAGAGTGGTACAGTTCAGCATAGCATTCATGAGGCTGAAAATAAGACTGCTTATGTTAATGCTGATGAGACTTGTTTCCCTGAGTTTATTAAACCCCGCCTGCAGGGAAGGAAACCATGTCAGGCATGTTACGATCTATCATCTGACAGTGGAGAGGAATGCAGTACCCCAAGAGAAAGAATTCCTACTCTCCGACCAGGTCAGTTTGATGGTTCAACTTCATGGCAAGAGTTCCTAAATCGTTTTGAGGATTGTGCCAAAGCTAATCACTGGTCTGAAAGGACAATGACGGTGCAGATGAGGTTTTGTTTGGTCGGAGCAGCAGGTGCGGTGATACATAAAAACCCCAGGTCGGCTAGATGGGATTACAGTCGCATTGTGGAGGAAATGGATGCTGCGTACGGGCCGTCATCCGAGCACGCAGCTGCCATTGGGATAGAGCTGAGGCAGAGAGTCCGCAAGGCAGGTGAGCCGCTACATGTGTTAAGAGATGATATCTATGAGAAAGTCTCCATCGTTTATGCAGATCGCTCTGAAAGAGAGCAGGACTCTATCAGCGTTGAAGTGTTTACTAATGCAATGGGGGACGCTGACATTGTGCAAAGACTGCTGGAAGAGCGCCCACGCACGCTGGGTCGTGCTTATGATATTGCTCATAGATACGAGACCACACGACGAACTGCCGCCAGTGTAACACAACTCATGCAGTCTGCCACGAGGCCAATGGAACGGAGAGCCAGAGCTGCAGCAGTCCGTGAAGGCCCCGAACAGAGTGAAAGTGAAGGAGAAGGTTCAGTTTCGCCACATTCTGATCAGAGACAGAAACCATTCAGAATGGAATCCAAACCGCACCAACTAAGATTCAACAAACGTGGAAAAATTAATTGGGGAGAGATTGTATGCCACAACTGCCAAGGCATTGGCCACATGAGAAGGAACTGCCCTTCACCCAGGCTCGATCTACCTCGTCTAACTCCAGTACTACACCATTCTGCAGATATCCAACCTAGTTCCACCGTTCTCCAGGTAAAGGGCGCCGGTCCTGAAATGTGTATACACACACTGTTATACAGCATGGAGCTATGTGCTCTTTTGGACAGCGGAGCAAGAAGGAATGTGCTACCCCGTCACTGCTATGAGGCTATTAATGATGGAGTTCGACCCCCACTTGAACTATCGACAGTACAGGCTCTGCAAGGAATAAGCCCTATAAATGTGGATGTTCTCGGGGAAGTCCACGTGCCGATACAGGTCGGAACCCACACAGTCAGTGTTAACTTCATTGTAGCCGATGTAACAGAGGACACAGAAACCATTCTTGGACACCCATTCCTGGAGCAAGCACGAGCACGCCTTGACTTTGGCAGTCAGAAAATTGTACTGTTCGGTGAGCAGATACCTTACTTTAATCCCCAAAACAAACCCAGGGTGCACGTTGTTAGAATAGCACGCACCGCTGTTCTGGAAGCAGGACGCGAATATATCGTGCCAGGAAACGCACATTTCCGAGAGCATGTGCAGGGCAACGTGTTACTGAGCCCAACAAAAGGGTTTATGGAGAAACACAGAGTGTTGGTGGCACGGATTGTAATTGATGCTCAACCCAATAAACAGATTCCGGTAAGACTGTATAACCCAGGTACCATTGCCGTACGGGTAAGGAAGGGAGCCATTGCCGGGTTTCTACAGCCTGCAAATGTAGTAAAGGTTGCCGACTCTGAGCTGCCAACTGCAAGCCCAACCCCCGCAACTGTTCCAAGTCATTTACAGTCTTTGTATGCTGAGAGTATAGTGCATCTGGGGAAGGCGGAGCAAGAAGAGCTAGCAGAACTACTGAGCACTTATGGTGATGTTTTCTCGGCCGGACCAACGGACCTTGGTCACACCAACCTGGTGCAACATGACATCCAAACACGACCTGGTCCACCAGTGAAACAGCAGCCCCGAAGAATGGCCTTTGAGAAACAGCGCAGTGCAGACGAACAGATCCAGCAGAACCTTGACACTGGTTTAGCTGCCCCTAGCCATAGCAGCTGGGCTTCGCCAATTGTTATGGTACGGAAGAAAGATCAGACGTACAGACTGTGTGTGGATTATAGAATTCTGAATGAACGCAAAATTAAAGATGCTTACCCCCTTCCACGAATCCAGGTTACCCTAGACACTCTGTCTATGTCGAAATGGTTTAGCACCTTGGATCTAGCTTCAGGCTATTGGCAGGTGGAGTTAACTCCAAGGGCACGGCAGGCAGCTGCTTTCTGCAGTAGGAAGGGGCTATTTGAATGGAATGTGATGCCATTTGGCCTGTGCAACGCCCCGGCAACGTTCCAACGCTTAATGGATCGTGTTCTGGCTGGACTACAATGGGAAATTTGCCTAGTCTATTTGGACGACATAATTGTTCTGGGGAGGGATGCCAAAGAAATGATTCATCGCCTAGCTCAGGTATTCGAAAGGTTGCGCCAGGCCAACCTCAAGTTAAAACCTGCTAAGTGCTGCCTCTTCCGCCGCCAGGTGATCTATTTGGGGCATGTAGTTTCAGAGGAGGGCATCGCCACTGACCCTCAGAAGGTGGAAAAGATTAGAGAATGGCCACAGCCTACCAGTGTTAATGAAATTCGACAATTCGTTGGTTTGGCATCTTACTACAGGCGTTTCGTCAGAGATTTTGCCACAGTGGCCAAGCCCCTTCATGATCTGTTACGAAAGAATGCCAGATTTCAATGGACCCCTGAAAGCCATCAAGCATTTGACAAACTGAAGGAGCTACTCACCACCGCTCCTGTTCTGGGGTATCCTATGGATCATGGCGACCTCATTCTCGATACGGATGCCAGCAATTTTGGAATCGGAGCTGTATTATCCCAACTCCAACAGGGTGAAGAACGCGTTCTAGCCTATGGCAGTCGAGGATTGACACCAACGGAGCGGAATTACTGCACCACACGGAGAGAATTGTTGGCTGTAGTGGAGTTTTCAGCACATTTCCGTCAATATCTTTTGGGCAGACCTTTTGTCGTGCGGACAGATCATAGTAGTCTTCAGTGGCTTATAAAAATGAAAGAACCAGAAGGACAGTTGGCTCGGTGGTTGGAAAAGCTTGGAGAGTACGATTTCAAGGTTGTGCATCGACCTGGACGCCAACATGAAAACGCAGATGTGCTGTCCAGGAGGCCATGTCGTTCAAATTGTGCCTGCAGCCTTAATGAACCTTCTTCCAGTAACCCTCAGTTTTGTCATCAGGCAGTTCAGTGTAATTTTGACATCAGACCTGGAAATGATGGAGCGGGGAATGCTAATCCAGAGTTCTGTCCAGTGGGGGTAGTGCAATCTGTCATGACGGCAAATACTGCTCCATTCCTAGGGTGGACTGCTGAGGAACTTCGCTCTGCTCAGGCAACCGACAGCGATATTGCCCCCTATCAAAAGGTGGATGGAAGAAGGTGGGAAACGGCCCTCCTGGGGTGATGTGCTGCCCTATGGACCGGCGACTAAAGCTTACTGGAGTCAATGGAAGAGATTGTTTCTAAAAGATGGCATTTTGGTAAGGCGCTTCTACTTGATGGAGGGCCCCGAGTTTTATCCTCAAATTCTCTTGCCAAAAGTGTTTCGGAAGGATGTCATGCATCAGATGCACGATGGACCAGTGGGTGGACACTTCGGGACGGAGCGGACGCTGTCCCGGCTGCAGTCACGGTATTACTGGTACCAGATGCGGGAGGATGTTACACTCTGGTGTCGCACGTGTGCTAGCTGCGCTGCGAAGGCCCGACCCACAAAGACCCCGCAAGCTCCAATGGGCACTGTACGGGTGGGGGCTCCCATGGAAAGGATCGCAGTCGATTTGATGGGCCCTATGAATGAAACGGAACGGTTCAACTGTTACATTCTTGTGGTGCAGGACTATTTCACTAAGTGGGTGGAGGCTTACCCCCTGCCCAACGACCAGGCGGTCACCGTTGCGGAGATTATAGTTACTGAATGGGTCTGTCACTACGGAGCACCATCGACACTGCATAGTGACCAAGGCTCTAACTTTGAATCTTGTGTTTTCCAAACAATGTGTGAACTATTAGGAATTGAGAAGACTCGAACGACACCTTTCCGACCCCAGTCGGATGGACAAGTTGAGAGGTTTAACGCCACCCTCCAGAAAATACTAGCCACCACCTCAGAACGGTGCCACTGGGACTGGGATCTCATGGTTCCCATGGCCGTGATGGCTTACCGAGCTACCAAGCATAGCTCCACTGGTTTCACCCCAAATATGATGCTCTTTGGCCGGGAGTTGACGGAGCCTGTTGATCTAGTAGCAGGGATGCCGTTTAATGAAACCTCACCTCCCACTCCCCCACAATACGTTGCTGAAATGAAAGAAAGGTTGGAGTTGGCACATCAAATTGCCAGAGAGCAGCTGGGTCGTTCTGTTAAGCGTGCCAAAAAGCAATATGACAAGAATGTGGCGAGGACTCATTATAAGGTTGATGATGCTGTGTGGTACCTCATAAAAGGGACTAAAAGGGTGAAAAATAAGATCAGGAAGTTCCTACCTGCCTATGAGGGTCCTTACTTCGTTCTAGGACACTTGGATGATATGGTGTATCGGATTCAGAAAGGTCCAAAGACAAAAGTGAAGGTCGTTCATCACGATAAGCTCAAGCCGTATCATTCCAGACAACCCCTGGAAAATAGCTGGGTGTTTAAGAGTTTGGAAGCCTGGCAGCCCCAGGAGGTTCCTCCTTCCAGTCTGGGAGCTAACTTTAGTGAACTTGACCTTGGCCTCACTCACCTCTTTGCGGAGAAACCTGTAAATGGGAGCAGCATTGACCAGGTGCCTGTACCTGAGGAAACGCATTGTATGCCAGTGACTGAACAGGAGGAAAGAAATATGCTGTGCGGAGAAGGTAGCACGGTGCAACCGAGTCAACCATGGACTGTGTACGGCCAAATCGGGGGTAGGCCGCAACGAGTTAAGAGACCACCAAAGTGGTTTGGTAACTGGACAAGTTGATGCTCAAGGGAAAGAGACTTTGACAAATTTACCAACTGTTCTACTGTTAAAAGAAAATGTATGTTGCTTTAATGTTGTTATTTTCTATGTAGACCATGTGGATGTTATTTGTTGTGCCTATGGTGAGTTCATAGATAAGTATTATTATTTATTTATTTTTGTTGTGCAAATGCTCAGCTACTAATTCCTTCCTTCAAAAGGGCAATGTGGAAGAGAGACTCCATCCACTAATTGGACTCTGAGCTCTGAGAGTCAGAATTCAAATTGGATTGCGGTTGGTTAAAAAAAAAAAAAAAAGGAAGTGTAATGAACTTTTATGTCATCCTTTCCCCCTCAAGCACCGTGCTACCCTCTGCTTTATGGACTGTTCGCCCTGTCACGTGGGGCTGGATTCTAAAGGCTAGTGTCTCAACTGAGTGGAGTTTGCTAACATGGACTGTATGCTCCGTCAAGTGGAGTTGCCTCAGGATAAAAAAAATAAAAAAAAGAGAAACAGGAGACAGTCTGTTGGATGTGTTTCTGCCTGTTATTTGCACTGTGAAATGTTGATACATTTCATGTTGTTATGCAAGGGGTGCTGGATTGGTATTATAGTTAATCAAAATCCAGAGTGGGGGTAGTGTTGTGGGAGGAAGGGGGAATAGGGAGCTGTTCCTTTAATGTTGTAAGGACGTGAAATTGTAGTTCGAGTAGAGGGAATTATGGGTAGTGTAGTCCGGAACACGCATGTTCGCGTGTGTAGCGCTGAAAAGAGAGGAGATGTATGTTTCTTTATTTTCTTGTTATATTCAGTGGGAACGAACCGAGAATTTATTTTCACTGCAACATTGAAAGTCATGTGGAGGCATGCCGAAGAGAGCAATAAAGCAGTATAATCAGGATACTTCGTCTAACTCATCATTTGCACAGACTTGAGTAACTAGTGAAATGTTACGCACACACATACGGCTGCTGAGACGGTAAGCGCCGAAGAGGAAAGGTAACACCATGACGCCCGTACCGTTTCAGTTCAATAAGAATACATGTACCGTTCCACCCCTATTCTTCAGTGTACAAATAAGTACATGCATATTACAGAAAGCACCGATGACTGTTTTAAGGGGAACATAGGAATTAAGTTGTGCAGGCTATGGCTTTTTAATAGACAGATAGTCTAGCATTGTACTATCCCTTCGCTATGATGACTAAGTTACTTTTCCATTGATTGCACTTGAGCAAACGTCACCAACCCAACCCTCGGCAAACTGATTGTACGCCTCCAGTGATTTCCAGGCTCGGAATTGCTCACATGTGTAAAAACTCCTAGCCAATACCAGATAATGGTACACATGAAAATACTGTATCTGAGGCAAAGCTGCATAATCAGTGCTCAGTGCTTCCTTCGTTAGCGCATACGGATCCACACCATTTATGAATGAGATTTTCGCATTATACCTCTCTCTGTCGTGTGTTAATAGAGTCTCTTTATAATCTCTTTCACTTTGTCTCTTCATGATTTGCGTAACATTATAAACAGAAAGAAATATTCGAAATTTGCTTGTAAAACGTAAAGCGGCATTCTCTGGTAAAACTTTGTAAACACAGCAGCTTATGCCATCAAAGATGGCGTCTCCGGGGAGGTCACGTGACATTAATTGGCCTGTGGGAACTATGTATTGTGGTCTCAGATAAATATAAAAATGTTTATTCCTACTCTATAGGTCAGAGATGTCTGAATCTCAGGAGGATATCTTTGTTCAAGTAGATACAGTATCTCTGTAAATGCAAACAAAATTGATGTTCTTTATTTCATTCAAGACCTTACACCAAAATCCGCTTGGCTTCTATGAAAACTGAACATGTATTTATATTTTATAACCTCAATTAAAACATCCAGAGCTGACTATGAAAAATCAGATTCTAGCGGTTGAGAAAGTCTTTAAGTAAGGTCCACTGTAAAGACTGAATCGTAATGTTAAACATCAAAGTATTAACTAAAATAGGTTTATGTTGAACTATTTTAATATTGAATAAACTAATAAATACATATTTTCTGTAATGACAACTCCCAATATGGATATTTTTGGCAGCCAACTTAAAAAATTTTTTATTAATTTTTATGCAATAATTATGGTTCATTTTTGCCATTAACAATAATACCAAAAAAAATGTTTTCTAATTTTTTTTTTAATATTTTTCAATTAATGCAGTATTTCAGATTAATATACACTCACCTAAAGGATTATTAGGAACCCCTGTTCAATTTCTCATTAATGTAATTATCTAATCAACCAATCACATGGCAGTTGCTTCAATGCATTTAGGGGTGTGGTCCTGGTCAAGACAATCTCCTGAACTCCAAACTGAATGTCAGAATGGAAAAGAAAGGTGATTTAAGCAATTTTGAGTGTGGCATGGTTGTTGGTGCCAGACGGGCCGGTCTGAGTATTTCACAATCTGCTCAGTAACTGGGATTTTCACGCACAACCATTTCTAGGGTTTACAAAGAATGGTGTGAAAAGGGAAAAACATCCAGTATGCGGCAGTCCTGTGGGCAAAAATGCCTTGTTGATGCTAGAGGTCAGAGGAGAATGGGCCGACTGATTCAAGCTGATAGAAGAGCAACTTTGACTGAAATAACCACTCGTTACAACCGAGGTATGCAGCAAAGCGTTTGTGAAGCCACAACACGCACAACCTTGAGGCGGATGGGCTACAACAGCAGAAGACCCCACCGGGTACCACTCATCTCCACTACAAATAGGAAAAAGAGGCTACAATTTGCAAGAGCTCACCAAAATTGGACAGTTGAAGACTGATGAATAATAAAGAAATAATGTACAGAAATTTATTTTTTCGTTTTCGCGTTTCCACATGACAAATGAAGCCACGCAATGGTGAAGAATGAGTTAAGATGAATAAGAAAAAAAAACTTGTGGCTTTTAACTCTGGTTTCTCTAGCTATTTGAGTAAATGAAAACATAATACTTTTATATTTAAATGTGATTTTGCCGTCCACCACCGAACTCTCGGCCGCCCTTTTTTTTTTTTTTTTTTTTTTTTCATAAAAATGCTGTCGTCACCAGCGCAATGACTTATGGGGTAGGATAGGCCGCTTAGGATCCATTTATGTATCCTCTCTTTCACGGGGAAACGAAGGGTGCATTTGGCGTCGCTTTTGAATCAGGGTAGCCTTCGTCGCGTCGCAATGACGCAACCGGCCTTCGAATACGGCCTTCGGAGGATGCAGAATTGAATTGGGACAGCCTTCATCCGCCGCGGTGATGCAATCGGCCTTCAAATGTGACCTTCGGAGGGTGCAGCCTTTGAATTGGGACATCATTCGTCGCGCCGCTGTGACGCAATCGGCCTTCAAATAGGGCCAATCGGCCTTCAAATACGGCCTTCGGAGGATGCAGCCTTCACATTGGGACACAGCTTATGCTCTCCACCAGTGTCCATCCATAATAAAGGCTAGATGTCTTACGGCTAGATGTCTTTATATCGCCATCACCGTCGGCCATCTTGTCACAGGCAAGCTTTCTGGCGGGCTCTGTGGTACCTGATGTGAGATGAGTGATCAGCACGAACACAAATACTCTTATCTCGTTGAAATCTTAACGGATTTACAAACGGTTTGGTTTCTTACAAACGTTATTAACGTGGCTATAATTATGGATGATTATTTATTTATACACTTATAATTCATAAGTATGCAGTGTCATAACTACATCTCTGACGTTTATAACAAACCAAACCGTTTGAAAATCGGTAGAAAATTGAGCAAGTTATGGTTATTTAAAAAGTACATGCACCATTAAAACACAATGGGTCTCATTCATGAAACAGAGCAGAACGAATTTTTGTGTAAATCGTGTGTAAAGTGGTTCTGGCGTAAATTTTCGGATTCATTAAAATGTTCGTATTTTTTCCAAATGTTAGTTGGTATGAAAGAAATCTACACCTGCTCCCCAGCCACGCGTAAATAGTGAGTTTAACATCCGAACGTTTTGCTCATTAATAACTAAGGCTGCATTTTAATTCACCTTAATCGGGTAGGCTACATATTTACACAGCATTTTGAAAAAATATTATATATAGTAATTACATACGGTTTTCCTTTTTACTTCTGGGACTGTTTGATTATCAGATGAAACTCCATTAACTGCATCTGTAATATGCTGCCAAGCTTCCTTTTTTAGGACCTGATACGCCACTATGTACGTAGCCTACGCTTGAAAATAAAATGTGGTGTTTTAAATGAACTTCTGATAATAAAACTTCGATTTCTGCATCTGAGAAATTTTTCTTTTTCATTCGCTTTTGAGAAGACACGTTGAAATCCTTCGTTTGGTGTCATAATATGATGCCCATATATAGTTGTCAGTCGGATTTAATGGGCGGGATTTATGGTAATTGAGAATGAGCGTGCACGGCATCCCATTTAGACTGATTGGAATTCATTAACACACACACACACACATTTCACTATCACAAAAAACATCTGATGTTTACGAAGTATTTGTGAATCAGGAGATGAGTTTTCGGGAAGGTCTCTTTACGCGCAAATCACTCTCATATTTACTTGTATATTTACGAATGTTTCATGAATGAGACCCAATGTTACGAGTGAGCGAGCTGCCTGTGACAAGATGGCCGCCAGGTGCAGACCAAGGGGGTAATCCATCAGCCGGAAACTGAAGTCTCCCCGGGGGCCGCCATTGGCTAACAAGCCTTCACCTGCTGTTAGCATTCCATTGACTCCCATTCATTTTGGCGTCACTTTGACAGCGAATAACTTTACATCTGAGGCGTTTAAAGACTCAATTTGTCCATTGTTTATTTCTAAAGAAACACGACAATGTATAAAAGGCTCCATTACCTTGTATCTTACGTTATGGCCCCGTAGAAGCCGTTTTTATAAAAATAGGCTAACGATTGCGTCATAACACGCGACTCTCTGTCGCACACTAGAGAAATTACCGTATAGACAGAAGTAGAAGCTCGCTCGCAATCAGGGGGACGTGGAGGCATAAAGTCAAGGGAGAAGCCCATAGAGAGTTGTTTAAGTTGCTCCTGCTGCTGCTCATGGACAGCAAATACTCACGATCTCCGGCTCTGCAAGATTCGGAAGGGAATGATTCAGATTCCGCTTGGCACAGCTACTAGAAGACATACAACTGTCAGTCAGGTTGCTCACGTCACATCTACGTCGTCCAGCTCAGTTTGAGCCTGCGCAGTTCGCTTGGCAATCAGGAAGTCAGTGCTTCTATTTGACTTCACTTTTCTCCGTTGAAGTCTATGGGGTCGCTGTGTCCATTTCTTTTACTGTCTATGGTGCAGACGTCGACCTCCATTGGCCAGCAGCGCGGACAAGACATCTAGCCTTTATTATGGATAATATCTATGCTCTCCACCACCAACTGCGCTGATCAAAAGCATGATGGGAAACGACTTGCTGACGACAGCTTAATGCTCATTGGTTTAAACAACCGTGATGTGTTGTTCTCTTTTAAAAATTTTGATTTTAAAACTCTGATATCATGTTTTATGTGTAGGCCTATATGCCTACGTATGTAATGTGTGAATAAACTCTCTGACAGTATACGATAGTGATGCGCGGGTTGGCTTTTTGCTTTTTTTCCATCTCGCTTTTATGAAATTATTTGGCCCGCCCCAGCCCGCACTGCAGTATCTATTTTTACAACCCGCCCGCACTAGCCGATCTAGCTACTGTTGTCTCCTGCTGCAACTACTTCTGAGAACAGCTCCCAAACATTAGATTTAGCAACATAACCTTATTTTTCTTTTCAATTTAATCAGATAAATTCCCGACCTCAATTTCTCCCGCACCTCGTCTTCCATCTTCACTTTTATTTCTCCGTTGTTGTTGTTGTCCTGGCTGGCGGCGGGAGCTGCTTGACGCGCCGCTTTCGTGACGTGTCACGTGACCCCAAAGGTTTATGGACCTCACGCAAGTTAAGTTGCTAC
Source organism: Rhinichthys klamathensis goyatoka (assembly GCF_029890125.1). NCBI lineage: Eukaryota > Metazoa > Chordata > Actinopteri > Cypriniformes > Leuciscidae > Rhinichthys > Rhinichthys klamathensis. The sequence goes on from NW_026606829.1 coordinate 1,161,448, forward strand.
GGCATTCGTATTGTAACCTTATCAAATAACCTAATACAATACGAAAATAGATATTCCCAAATATTTAATATAGGCTGGAAATTGCAAGCAACATACATGGATTAAAAAAAACAATAATAATGACCCGCCCCAACCCGCAAATAAAGTGACAATTTCTTTACCCGCCCCAAACCGGGTCCGCGGGTTACGAGTCGGCCCGCGCATCACTAGTATACGATATGGGTTATGTGATGTCATTTTTATTAAAACAATATAAAAACCCATGTCTGTACCCAGCAAGCAATTTTGCGTCTAAAAGACGTCTAATAGCCGTCAAAACACAGCCCAGACGTCTAGGCTAAAACAAGGCTAAAATTGGGCTGTCAGTGAAAATCTAATAGACGTCTAACTATAGCCCAAGAATAAGACGTCTAACCATAGCCCAAGAAAAAGACGTCTATAGCCCAAGAATAGACTAGTCATCAATTAGACGGCTACATGTAATAGACAAAGTGATGGCTAAAGGATTCTTTTCACTCAAATATAACAGGTTCTCATAAATGACCATCCAGCCAAACAAATTAAATATAAAGGTTTTATTTAGAAAAAGGACATTAACAACTTACAAAAAGATCAAAACATAAAAATAACCAAATAAAATATTAAAAATACAATATAAAATGATAAATAAAAAGTGTGCATGGAATAATACATTCACCTGTGTACTGTTTTGTGTGTGTGTGTGTGTGTGTGTGTGTGTGTGTGTGTTGTTTAGGTTTTAATGCACATCTGAGCTATTTGCATTATTGATATACTGCCGGATACTTTTTAGAATTGCTAATTTTATATAGCCAATCATTTGTATTTTTATGCTGTATAAAATTAATTTGAAAGTTTCAAACTTGAATGAATGAAGGCATTTAGAATGAAACTTCATCTTATTGTGCTTGTACAATGACAAATATTATTCTACTCTATTAGCTTATGCTCTCTCTGTATGTAACAAGCAATTGTTCAGACAAATTCAATATTATAGTTAAAATCAATGATGGACTTTGTCAAAGATGAGAGCTTTAGTGAGGAAATTATATTTTCATATCATAATGATCTGAAGCTTTCATAACACTTTATAATAAGTTGCATATGTTTCATGTTTACACCTTTGGATTCAGATAATTCGAGTTTAAGGGCACATGGACACATGGGGTTACAGTAGGCCTACACGTGCATGCAGGCCCGGATTAAGAGGACTTTGGGCCCTGGGGCTATAGCAACACCAAGGGCCCCCTTTCATCTGATTGCCACGCCACAGTTTTCTACCGCAATAAAAAAATTTTTTATTGTTATTAAAGCTGCAGTCCGTAGCTTTTCCTCTTTGTCACCATCTCTGTTTGAAAACTGCAATTGCAGTTATTTGCGGAATTATCAACTTTACGTGGGTTGTACATCGGCATGAAACAGCGCGGATGAATCCAATGTTTTGAGGTGAGTGTGCTGCTGTCAATCACCGCACCGGTGTGGATAGGCCAACTGGCATTCAGAATCACACATTATACTTTTTGGAAGTCTGGCCAATATTAGAATTTTTAACGGAAAATAAAGTCTGAACAAGTAAGTAGCATCCACTTTTGTTCTGATCAACTAAGGGAAAAAAAGCATTGCAATATCTCGTATTTTGTATAAAAGAAATAACAATCATAGTGCTATGAAATAAACGGTGTATGAACGGAATCCCTGTCATGTATGTGTTGTGTTTGTTTCTCCCTCATTTCTGCTTCGAGGTCTTGATTGTGGCATTTCTTTGAGGTTTATAATCCAGTATTCCTGTAATTATTGTTTCTTTTATTAATTTAATAAATAACTGCCTTGTATTATGTCCAAACGGTCAGTGTACATTTGTGTCCATTCGTTTTTCCTTATTTAACCCGTAATTGCAAAACGAAAAATGAACGGTTGTTATTTTTTTTAAAGTTGAACACCAAAACCAAATCGAACTGTGTACACCAGATTGTTTCAGATTTTTTTTTCATGACTTTTTGCCCCTTAAACATTTAAAATATTCACAAAATAATATGGAAAAAAAATGTAGATATTAATGGTTTTCTAAGGCCAAATTAGAACCTGGAAATTATATTTTTCCAGCAGTGCTGAATGAGAAGAGCCATATTTATGTCTCTGGAACCACAGCCTACAGAAAGGTGATTTATAGGTGAGTTATAGGCTTATGATAATAAATGTGTCTGAAAAAAAAACGAGGCATTTTAATTGTTTATTAAAATAAACTATTGTTTTGTAAATGAGTGTCGGCTAAAACATATCTCCATCTCCGCTGTAAGGCGGATGTATGGCAAGCCGTTTTAACATTTAATCATTTAAACCTACTAGTCTCTATATTCATGCTACTAGTACTTATTTTTTAGATACTAGTATCTATTTCATTAAGTACTAGTACTTATTCATTAGCTACTAGTGCTTATTCTTTAGATACTAGTGCCTATTCATTAGCTACTAGTGCTTATTCTTTATATACTAGTGCCTATTCTTTAGATACTAGTGCTTATTCTTTAGATACTAGTGCTTATTCTTTAGGTACTAGTGCCTTTTCTTTAGATACTAGTGCTTATTTATTAGATACTAGTGCTTATTCATTAGATACTAGTACTTATTCATTAGTTACTAGTACTTATTATTAGATACTAGTACTGATTCATTAGATACTAGTGCCTATTAAATAGATACTAGTACTTATTCATTAGATACTAGTAGGGCTGCAACTAACGATTATTTTGATAATCGATTAATCGTACGATTATTTTTTCGATTAATCGATTAATCGGATAAAAAATTCAATTAGATTTTTTGTTTATTATGACTAAATAAAACCCTGTTACACTTTATTTTAAGGTGTCCTTGTTACAGTGTAATTATATATTTAAGTACAGAGTAATATTAAGTAACTACATGTACTTACTATAGGAATAGGGTAGGATTAGGTTGAGGGTTAGTTGCATGTAATTATGCATAATTTACTGTTATTACTACAGTAAGTACATGTAACATATGTAACAAGGACACCGTAAAATAAAGTGTTACCTAAAACCCTAAATTAGGATATTTATGTGTAAAAGTGTACTTTAAAAAGTGCAAAAGCCACACATTGAGTTTTACAAATATCAATATTTGCATTGTTTTTAATGATAATTGCTGATGGCAAGTTGACAACCATGATTAATGTAAAAAAAACAAAAAACATTTATATCCAACATATTGTTTTAACACAATTTTTGTTAAAACAAATTTACAGACATGTTGTTCAGATGTGAAGATATAAACTAAAAACATCTCAAATATATAATTAATTTAATTTTTATTTAAAATTAATTGAATTATAAGGATAATTTGTAAAAATAAATATAGAAAGACTGAAAACAAGCGTGTGAACATAGAGCCGCAGTAGATCGCGTTTGAAAAACAATTAAAACTTAATAGTAGACAAATGCTATATAAAGAGAGCGGAGTGGAGGTACGCAGCAAGCTGACAGGCTTGATTAAAAAGACAGGAAAATTGATGCATTAGTGCACAAACATTCGCTGAAAAACACTGAGTACAGTGACTAAAAAACAATAATTTACTGCTGCTGTTATTAACTGCCTTTATATTTAGTGCTTCGCTTTGTAAAGACCGTTTTAATTTAATATTTCTGCGGTAGCACTATTTTAATCCATCACTTATGTTGCGAGCAAACTGATTGCGCAACCTGATGCTCGAGACGCAAAATACAGACATCCCAAGTCTCCCGGAAGTTCTAGAAGTCACCCGCATATTGATAGCGGCTCGCAAATTAGTTCAAACTCCCGGGATTTGAGCACGCAAGCAAGAGCGCGCATGCGAGACAGAAGAGACTGTGCTCCAAACCGTGTAGCGCGAGCGCGCGGCAGAGCAACGGAGGGAGAGAGACCTTGCGTGTGTGTGCCTCATGAAGCGCGTGTAAGACAGATAGCATCCTGATTGGCCTGTTTCAGCCAATCACCAGTAAACGCTCCCCGTGACGTAAGCAGACCAACTAATCGATAATGACATTCGTTGACAACGATTTTCATAATCGATTATTATCGATTTTATCGATTAGTTGTTGCAGCCCTAGATACTAGTACTTATTTCGATACTGACTAGTAACTATTCTTTTGTTACTAGTAACAAATTTAATTTTTTGCCATTGACTTCTATGGGGATCTGTCATTCAGATATCAACTATTCAGTTCTGACTAGTATGTATTCCAATTGTGACTAGTACATATACACTCACCGGCCACTTTATTAGGTACACCTTTCCAACTGCTCGTTAACACTTAATTTCTAAGCAGCCAATCACATGGCGGCGACTCAGTGCATTTAGGCATGTAGACATGGTCAAGACAATCTCCTGCAGTTCAAACCGAGCATCAGTATGGGGAAGAAAGTTGATTTGAGTGACTTTGAACGTGGCATGATTGTTGGTGCCAGAAGGGCTGGTCTGAGTATTTCAGAAACTGCTAATCTACTGGGATTTTCACGCACAACCATCTCTAGGGTTTACAGAGAATGGTCCGAAAAAGAAAAAACATCCAGTGAGCGGCAGTTCTGTGGGCGGAAATGCCTTGTTGATGCCAGAGGTCAGAGGAGAATGGCCAGACTGGTTCGAGCTGATAGAAGGGCAACAGTGACTGAAATAACCACTCGTTACAACCGAGGTATGCAGCAAAGCATTTGTGAAGCCACAACACGCACAACCTTGAGGCGGATGGGCTACAACAGCAGAAGACTCCACCGGGTACCACTCATCTCCACTACAAATAGGAAAAAGAGGCTACAATTTGCAAGAGCTCACCAAAATTGAACAGTTGAAGACTGGAAAAATGTTGCCTGGTCTGATGAGTCTCGATTTCTGTTGAGACATTCAGATGTTAGAGTCAGAATTTGGCGTAAACAGAATGAGAACATGGAACCATCATGCCTTGTTACCACTGTGCAGGCTGGTGGTGGTGGTGTAATGGTTTGGGGGATGTTTTCCTGGCACACTTTAGGCCCCTTAGTGCCAATTGGGCATCGTTTAAATGCCACGGCCTACCTGAGCATTGTTTCTGACCATGTCCATCCCTTTATGGCCACCATGTACCCATCCTCTGATGGCTACTTCCACCATGTCACAAAGCTCTAATCATTTCAAATTGGTTTCTTGAACATGACAATGAGTTCACTGTACTAAAATGGCCTCCACAGTCACCAGATCTCAACCCAATAGAGCATCTTTGGGATGTGGTGGAACGGGAGATTCGCATCATGGATGTGCAGCCGACAAATCTGCGGCAACTGTGTGATGCCATCATGTCAATATGGACCAAACTCCCTGAGGAATGCTTCCAGCACCTTGTTGAATCTATGCCACGAAGAATTGAGGCAGTTCTGAAGGCAAAAGGGGGTCCAACCCGTTACTAGCATGGGGTACCTAATAAAGTGGCCGGTGAGTGTATATTAGATACTAGTAGTTATTCATTAGGTACTAGTACTTATTAAATAGATACTAGTACTTATTCATTTCTACTAGTACGTATTAAATAGATACTAGTACTTATTCATTAGATACTAGTACCTATTCAATAGATACTAGTACTTATTCATTAGATACTAGTACTTATTCAATAGATACTATTACTTATTCATTAGATACTAGTACTTATTCATTAGATACTAGTACCTTTTAATTAGATACTAGTACTTATTAATTAGCTACTAGTACTTATTCAATAGATACTAGTACCTATTTATTAGATACTAGTACCTATTTATTAGATACTAGTATCTTTTGTAATTGTTACTAGTCACAACTGATTTTTTACTAGTCTTATGTTATGACTAGTCAGAACGGCCACTGTATAGTTCAATTAAAAATCTTACTAGTAAAATAAAAATTCTTACTAGTAACATTTGGAATAAATACTAGTATCTAATAAATAGGTACTAGTATCTATTGAATAAGTACTAGTATCTAATGAATAAGTACTAGTATCTAATGAATAAGCACTAGTATCTAATGAATAAGTACTAGTATCTAATGAATAAGTACTAGTATCTATTGAATAAGTACTAGTAGCTAATGAATTAGTACTAGTATCTAATGATTAAGTACTAGTATCTATTTAATAGGCACTAGTACCTAATGAATAACTACTAGTATCTAATATCTATGTACTAGTCACAATTGGAATACATACTAGTCAGAACTGAATAGTTGATATCTGAATGACAGATCCCCATAGAAGTCAATGGCAAAAAAAATAAATTTGTTACTAGTAACAAAAGAATAGTTACTAGTCACTATTGAAATAAGTACTAGTATCTAATGAATAAGTACTAGTATCTATTTAATAGACACTAGTAGCTAATGAATAAGTACTAGTACTTAATGAAATAGATACTAGTATCTAAAAAATAAGTACTAGAAGCATGAAAATAGAGACTAGTAGGTTTAAATGATTAAATGTTAAAACGGCTTGCCATAGCGGATGCACCTTTAGAGAGAAATGCACCTTTCATACGGATTACATAATCAGAAGGTATTAGCTTTCGATTCGAATTTGTTCGTTTTAAAGTGGGCATTTCAAGCTTTAGCTTCTAGGCTATACTTTGTTTAAGTTCTCGCGTTACAGTTCACGGAGACCATGAAAGCGCGCCTGGTTGTTTTATTTTATTTTACAAAAGCACAACGTTTTCTTGTTATTGTGAGTTCACACAAATAAAAGTATAGTTGCGAATAATGTATTATTATTTTCTGTATGACCAGAAGTTGTTTCCACTGTTGATAGGAAAACGCAAGTGATCACGCCCGCGCCTTCCTGCCATGCAGTGCGAGCTCCACACTCCGTGCACACACACTTGGATATGCGTCAAAATCTAGTGTTTATTTGTGATAATCTTAGCCCTGTATTATTATTATTGTCTAACCTGTATTATGAATGACATTTGACGAATTGCTTTGTTCCTTTTTTGGATAAAAGCGTCTTCTAAATAGCCTAATAAATGTTATAATAATGATGATAATTATTAGCCTATTATTATTTGCGTATACCACGGACCCCAAACACACCGCGTCTTCTAAGTCAGGTGACAGTAAGTGCGCAAAAACTGTTTCTATTGCAGTTTTGCGAAATATTCCTTTTTCGAATTGCCTGAAAAACCACCTCATGTGAGCGTAAAAACTTTTTTGCGATAAACGAGAGTTTTTGCGAAATTGACTGTTTCCATATTGTGCGTGTTTTTCCTTTTTTGTGCACCACTATCACTTTTTTTCATCATTTTTGAACTCCAGCGAGCGATTTATTATACCCATGCTCTATATGAAAGCATAACGAAAAGAGGCGTTTCCCAACGTCATGGCGCACATTGTAGAGTTAATTTGATTGGGCGGTGAATTATATCAGTCAGGCACATTTTCCAATAACTTGTTATTTTATTATCAACCACCTATGACTTGACAATCTCATTTCCTCCAGCCAATCACGGGCCCCCTAGTCCCGCGGGCCCTGGGGCTTCAGCCCCACCTAGCCCTTATGTTAATCCGGCCCTGCGTGCATGTATGATACACTGTTACCCCCTAAAATGGAGTAGTATGAAGCTGCAGACTCGGAGACCTGCATCTACAGTCCCCCTGCACCCAGAGTCCCGCATTCTCAGACCCCTCGTTTTTCGAGACAGCGCCTCCTATCAAATTGTATCGGATAAACATGTGAAGAACATGTGAAGAACTTAAGCTAAAACGTGAGTAGGCTATCTTCAATTTTATTTAGCGAATCGTAGTAGCCTACTCGTTTGATTTATTTTTTAATAAAACTAATTTAGCTCATCGATACAACATATGAATAGTCCATTTAATATTTGTAAAGATAGTTTGTAACAAGATTTTGTAACAACATCATAAGACATGTGCTATCGGGCCTATACTGTTGTAGGCTATTCCAGGGTACACCATACATCGATGGAGTCGCCCCTGCCGAACCCAGCAACATATCATTTTATGATTATGCAAAGCGACTTATAAATTAGTTTTTTTAATGCAATTGAAGACGAAAAGTAAAGTCACGAACACAGTTTTTTCTTCCTTTTTTCTTTACAGCAAGATGATGTTTAGGTGATCAAGTACAGAATTGTTTATTATTGGTGTTTTGTCTATTCTGATTTGTTTTGCTTCGCATTCAAAATATAAAAAAAAAACAGATTTTGTAATGTTAGCATGGTAATGTTAATTAGACCATTATAGGTTGAACTGAAAGAAAAATTGGAATTTGAATAAAAAAAATATAAAAAAAACATTGTAGCAATATAATATCACATACTATTTTTCAGAAGATAGTTCAATCTGTAATTGTATCCCTTCCATCGCAATGAGTTTTTTTGGCACATGCATTAAGCAGGGAACGCAAATATTTATTGGATCATTTATTTGGAGACCGTAATATTGCTTCCTATTGTTTTTAATTGCATTTGGATAAGCGTGCGCTGTACTCTGTGTGCGGGTGTTATACGATCTTTCGAACAGCAGGAGGCGCTGTGTTCGAAAAACGAGGGGTCTGAGAATGCGGGACTCTCGGTGGGGGACTGTAGATGCAGGCTCCGAGTCTGCAGCTTCATAATATTGCTAAAATGTCACGATTCCAACAACACATGATAACAAATAATTTAGCTAAAAAATGAGCACATGTCAAAACGAAAACACAGACACTTACAAGACAAAAGTAGGAATGTCTTTTACCTGTTCTCTTCGACCGACAGCTGCTGCAATGCTCTGGCTCGTTTAAAATGTTTCAAAATGGTGCAAATGTTTATCGCGCGATCGCGAGAACGGTGATCTGTTATCAAGTCTCGCGTTGCCAGTAGTCATGTCTCAGTAGGGCTGTTGCCATCTAGCGGTTGAGAAATGTAATTGCATTTTAATTTAATTTAAAATGAAATACAGTCAAATAATATTGTAGATTTTTTTATGAACGTGTGACAGCAAACATGAAGCTGCCTGGGCAAAAAACATGTAAACAATTTTAAGACTATTTTGACTATATTAATCGCTGGTCTAAATCAGGGCTAGCCAAGCCATGCCTCGATTACGCCGGGTGGGCTAAAAGCAGACTGCACACAGCCCGTCCAATTTAGAGCTAAATCGTGACTACAGATCGACCATGTCATGAAATGACACTGGCACCTTGTAGATATTAGCCTAGGCTATTACCAATGCGAACATGATGGGATATCAACCATCTCATGCGTTGCCTGCCCAACAATGAATTAAAACTACAATTAATCAGTTTCGACTATAAGTGGGCTACAAATACCCGTAGGCCACTGACGAGCTAGATCATGTCTACGCACAGCCTATGCATAGAACGTGAAAGAAATTAAACTGAACACCTTGTAGCTACTCACTGTTGACTTTGTTTACATGATGGAATATCATACATCTCGTAAGTTATTTTTGGCCAAAACGACATGTATCCAAATTCAAGGTTATTTTGGCTCGTGGGTTACGGACTATATCGGGTAAAACCGAGACGGTGAAATGACGGCTATTGATTGCGGGGAAATAGCCCGTCTTACTACGAGCTAGATCGTGTCTACGCACATGGCAAATAAATGAAGCAAACACTTTGTAATTACAGTTGACTTTGCTAACTTGATGGAATATCTTACATCTCGCAAGTTATTTTGTAAAAAAAATGACATGTAACCAGGTTTAATGTTATTTACCCTTACGAAAAAGAAGTTTATTCAAGTGTGCTTATAGGCCTACTTCTTTTAAACTAAAAATAAGAAAGTATACTTTCAGTCTACTTTTTATGTACTTCTCAGAAATATAATTTGTATTGTACTTAGAAATATACTTCAAATTACACTTAAGTTGACTTATACTGACAGAAAAGTCTAAGTATATTTGGCCTGCTTGTTGATGGAGATACTTAAAAGTATAATTAAGTATTCTTGGCTTGTACTTAGTTTACTATGTTGATTGAGTAGCTTATTAAATACTTTTTTAAAAACATACACACTGTCTTATACACTAACATGTTCAAGTTTATATAGTAACAAGCTTTCGAGAGTAAATAAAATAAGCATGGAACTGAACCTGATCTTGTACACGATAATAATTATACGAACAATATGTTTATTCAAGTGTTCTATTAGTAAACTCCTTTTCAACTAAAAATAAGAAAGCATACTTTCAGTCTACATTTTATATACTTCTCAAAAATATACTTAAAATTACACTTAAGTGTACTTGACTTATACTGAGAGAAAATTCCAAATATATTTGTCCTGTACTTGTACTCAATCTTTTGATCGAGATATACTTAAAAGTATAATTAAGTATTCAAAGTACACTTGTCTTGTAGTTGTCAACTCTTTTGATCGAGTAGCCTATTAAATATACTTTTTTACATAGGTTTTCATATAGGCTACAGTCTTATGAAACTTACATTGTTTGAAAATATTGATGAAAATATTGATATAAAACCGATGTGTTTCTAATTCTGCCTATCTGATTTTTTGTGTAGGCTAGTCCACTGGTAGTGTACAGGAATTTACTTTAATTCTACTTTACTCTTTCCCCACCATTGACTGAATTTTCCAGCTATGTTTTCACTGTTATACAGTAGGGGGCGCTATGACATCTTCTAGTGCAGAATCTCCGGATTAAAAACACAGGAGAAGAAGCTGTAACAACAAGTGAACGAAGATTGCTCACGCAAATGTAAAATAACGTGATCATTAAACAGCGTGTAAATCAAAACTGCTTAATGTTAACAAATGAAATTAAGCGTAACCCATGAAGAGAAAACGACTGTGAATCTTTGGGGGTGTTGGACTCGATCTACTCCATCTGTGTTTTGATCATCGTTCTGAATCTGATCAAGGCGTCTTTGACACAAATTTGATTTTCTCAACTTTTTTGTTTAAAATGTTTCCTTTCTTTATGAAACTTACCAACATTCAAGTGTTGATAAAAAAGCATGCATGAAGCTAATAAAATGTTTTTTTTTTTCTAATTAAAGTACAGTTATAAGTATTTTTTCAAGTAAAAATAACGTCAACGTAGTTGTATAGGCCTACTGCAAGTGCAAATAATATAAATAGTAAACTATAAGTATAATGTTAAGTTCACTTAAAGAAAATTTTCAGTAAACTACTAGTTTAGTAGTTTTATACTATAAGTTTTCTTTAAGTGAACTTAACATTATACTTATAGTCAGAGGTGTAGTGGTAAAAAAAGAGGTGGGTAAACTATAAATTCTGGTGGACCACGACGTGGTCACCCGGTAAGGTGGGCCACTGCCTACCTGATGACATTGCTAACATTGCTCGACATTAAGCCTTTTCACTTGTCCTTCGGACAAGTAAATCTGTCATTCACTTGTCTGAGTAAAAAAATTGCTCGTCCGGATTTTTTTTTTTTTTTTGGTGTGTGTGTTAATTTATTCTGAAACAATATTCTCATTTATCCTGATTATTCTCATCAGTGTTCAATCAGCTTTGATATTTAAATCGGCATATTGTAATATCTGCACCTTTAAAGGGCGTCCCCTCCCCCAATATTATTAAATGTATGCTTCATCTTTCATTTTAAATTCATAAATTTGGTCAATAAATTCAATTATTTAGAATAATAAGACACTATAGGGCTGTTACCCTAGGGGCTGATCAAATTAAATAATTTACACTGAAAAATTACAATTGTGTAAAATAATGATATGAAATTGATTTAAATTTACATAAGAAACATTGGAAAGAATGATACTACTTTTATACATAACACTAAACCGCCAGTAGGTGGCGGCAGGCGACCGTCTTAATGAGTGAGTCATTGATTCATTCATTCAAACAAACAAACGATTCGTTCAAACGGCTGATTCATTCAAGAATGAGACAGATGTTTATGAATGGGTCATTGAATCTTTGACTCAATCGATTCGTTCAAAATGCTGAATCATTCAGTAATGAAACAGGTTGAGTGTTCCTGTGAGATGCGCCGTGGTTCTGCTGTGATTTTAGTTTGGAACTATTTTCGCTGCTGAAACAGAACAAAAACAGCCAATATTGCATCTAAAATGTAAGTGACTTAATTTTAACTGTTTATTGAACTGTTGAAGGAAATGTCACATTTTCAATCGTGATGGTGTTCAGGAAAAATAATTGAGGTTGCTAAACATATGTTAAAAATATAAAAACTCCACATTTAGATTTTTTATAGGTAGTATGTTGTTAACTGGTTAACTGAGTGTGTGTGTGTGCGCTCATTTGTGTAGATTTCTCCTCGAGAGGCTGCACGAGCGTCAACAGCGCAACCTTACCGTCCGTCAGTAAAAGTCAACAACACTGACAGTAATGCAGCGCAATATGAAAGAGTTAGTCTTCTTAGTTTTAACAACCTATGAAACTAATAATGAACAATATGAAACTAAAACGACATAAGCTTAATTTAAAATGTCTTATGAACTACGGGCTATTTAGAGGTGGATAAATGCTTTTTAGAGGTGGATAAACGCTATTTAGAGGTGGATAAACGCTATTTAGAGGTGGATAAACACACTTTGGAGGTGGGTAAACGCTATTTCCGAATATTGGGAGGTGCGTAAACGGCGTTTACGTGCGTTTAGCCTCCACTATATCCCTGCTTATAGTTTACTATTTATATATTATTTTTGCTCTTTTAGTGTAACTTACTCTCAGTAAACTACTAGTTTAGTAGTTTTATACTATGAGTATACTTCAAAGTGTACTTTCATAAACTAAAAAGTTTCTACAAGTATTAAAAAAGTTAACTACTAGTATACCCACTTGCAGTAGCCTACAAATGAGAAACGTAATGAACTAGTTGTGCACTTAAAGTTTACTACTATTACACTTATAGTACACTTAAACATACTTTTATATACTACAAGTGGGCCAATTTAGTCCCAAGCTAAATTAAAATAGTACACTTACAAGTTTACTATAGGCTACATTGACATTAGTATACTTACTACATAAAGTATACTTTAAAATATTCTTGAACATTACGTAAGTATACTTCATAAAATGAACTTGAAGTAGGCCTATACTTCTTTTTCGTAATGCTGGGCTAGAAGTGGGTTACACATAGCCGGACTATATCGGGTCCATATTTAACCGAGACGTTGAAATGACGGCTATTGCAATGCTTGCTTGCTGGGTAGCCTATTAAAGAAAAAAATGATTGATAAGCACCTATTTGGAATGTTATTAAATTTGGGTGTCTTGTTCTTTATATTTATAAGCAACAGAACTTAATTACATCCAGTTAATTAGCAACACCGTGCACGAGCATGAATCCCGTGAATCCCTCGATATCCATCTTTGATCTCACAGTGACAGGTGTCAGATCCACGTGAGAAGAGACCTGTCTGTCTTGCCTGCGCTTGTCTAAGTCTTTTTTACTATTAAACAAAATATGTTATAAAACACGACTCTGCCTCTTTTCATTTTCATTTTCAAAAATCTTAAATGAATGGCCACACAAATGTGGTTCAGGCAACGCAATTGATTATCTTCACTGCATTACAACAACACAAAATATAAAACACAACTCTGAGTCTATTTGTTTTCATTTTAAAAATATGATACATAAAAAACAGTATAATATTGATCATTAAAACTGACATTTAGCAAAAAGAGACAGGGTTGTGTCATTTTATGTTATTGTATATGTAGCCTACAGTGAAGAGTATGTAGGCAACATGTTGCCTAATAAAATAAATATAGGCTATGAAATATTTTATATGTTTATGAATATAAAATAAAATAAAATGACACAACCCTTTTTGTTAAATGTCAGTTTTAATAATCAATAAATAGCCGTTATAAAACTATATATAGTACTTAAGTAGCAGGTATAAGAAGCTATAAGAAATAAAGCAAACGATTCGGTCAAACATAAGTCAGCTCTCTCTAACGTTAAAGTTAAATGAATACATAAAGTTATAAAACTTCACTTTGCCCTCAGTCACAACGTTTCCTCAGGGAACAAATGATAGCTAGATTAATGAGACAAAAAATCACCCGTTAGATATACACAAGCCGATTTATAGCCTATCTCATGTTTACATCTATGCGCCCAGTGATTTCCTGGATCTCACAACTCCGAAAACGTCCGATCAAATTTTCAAATAGGCGCTATCTTTATAAATAGGCCTAAACCAAAGATTTGAGCAGTAAACAACTACATTCTCGCCTGAAAAACTCTTAAAACTACATTTCGTGACACAATAACAGTAGGCCAACCCTAGCATTTTTAAATTACGTGGGTTTCTAATCTGCTATTGATGCTTGCTGGTTGGTGCGAGTCGAGATGCAATTAGGGATACCTGCATGGCTGTCCCTACCTGGTCCGCACAAGTCACCTCTCAATGCATCCTCGGTAAAAGGGGCGGATCAAGAACACTCCGGGGAGTAGGCTAGGCCTGAACGCATATTGAGAAACGGCCATTGTGCGCCGTATTGTGTTACCAAATACAACCTAGAAGCAAACGTCAGTTTTGGTTACTTTCTTTGAGTCGGCTCAAAAGAACAGTCAAGTGAAATTTGAAGGATGGATATATTGTTGGCATTGAAGACAAATGCAGTGTCTGCTGTCATGACTCTCTTGGTTATGATATTGCTGTGGAAGATTCGAGGAAAGCAGAGCAGTTTTGGGCGGCTGCCTCCAGGACCCCCTCCGAGTCCACTGCTGGGAAATTTATTTCAATTTAATATCAAGGAAGCCTACAAATATTACCTAGAGGTTAGTAGGCCTATTCATTAACATAATTCAATCATATAATTGGCTGCTTGTATGATTGTGTTCAAGGCTTACAAAGATGCGCAGGTTGCCTTAGTTTTACTAAAGGGGGTCGCACACCGGACGAGAAACGCAGCGCCGCGTCGCTCAGCGCCACATCTTTAAAATCCGAACACATTATTCTCTATGAATGTAAGTTACACACACCGGCGGCGCCCAGCAACGGCTCAGGACCTTGTTCAAAATCCTGCTGCGCCAGAGTGCGCCATTTAGGCCTACATAGTTTTATATTCAATTTACATTAATTTGTTTCAAATCGTCGTTAATGTGTATAGGCCTACTGACTTCATCCTGTGCTGCAATATACATTTAGTTTTACATTCATTTACAGAAATCAGCAGCTAGAATTAAAATGGCTTATGTTCGCGGATTTTCAGGTGATATATTCTCATAACGAACGCTCTGAGGTAAAGTGTGTTCAGACTGAAGACATAGCAACGATTGTATTCAACTGTTCAGTACAATCATAACATAGCACAGACATTATCTTCTTAATTCCATAATGCCTTTAAAGATAACAATATTGCTGGCCATAAACTGAGAAAGTGCGCGTCCGTTGTGCGATACCTCGAGTCAAGGAAGCCTACAAATATAGCAACAATACAAATTTTTGTTATAAGAGGTTATACAAATATAACCTCTAGACGCGATGCGGCGCGGCGCTGCGCTTCTCGTCCGGTGTGCGACCCCCTTCACCTGTGCAGGTAAACTGTTAACCATTAAGTGCACAGAATACAAAACCGTAATGAATAAAATACAATTATAAATAAATACAAATATATATTCACCTGAAATCGTTGATACACTCTTCAAAATAAGGTTTAAAAAAACCTTTTGAAAAGGTTCACAATTCCTATTGACACTGTTTGTGGCCTTTGCCACGGACTTTCCGCGGTCGCATTAAACAGTTTTTACTGTAAAAACTACATTGTCTTTAAAAAAAAAAAAAGAAGATTATAACTCTATTTATGCTTTATTCTCAGTCTCCCTTTTCACGCATTGACACTGTCATATGGGAAGAGTTATGAACATGGAGCCAATCTATGTTCACAAAACCTCTCTTCAGCTTTACTTTCGTATGTTAGCATTTATACATGTTTCAGGGGTGGTGTAGCAACCGTCCAATGACGACAATATACAAAGAGAAAAACAAGTTCATCTATTGCAACTTTCACCTATATTTGCCTGGATATGTGTTGCAGATATCTGTAATTCAGTTTTGCCTTTAGTCAAAAAGAACATTTCAGATATCCGCAACTACATTCTTATACATAATTGTCATTTCAGATATCCACAAAGACATTCTTCCTAGGACAAATGACTCACTTTTGCCATTCATTTGTATGGGGTTTATCATTACAGATATCTACAATTCAGTTGGATATATCCACTATGTGAATTATGGATATCTGCAACTGAATTATAGATAACTGTAATTCTAGTTTGAGATACAATTTGATTCTGAGTAGTCATAACTCCAGTTCAAGATCTTTTAATTCACCTCAATTCAAGATATCTACATGTTCCTTTTCAGATATCTTAAATTAAGTTTTGACTAGGCAAAATGACGTTGTAGATATCTGTAACTGGAATTATGACTAGTTTAATTAATTAAATAATTAATTAATTAGAATTAATTAGATAATTTAATTGTAGATATCTATTATAAAGTTATAGATATCTTGAAATGAAATTTGATTAGAGATGTGAAATTTGAGATATCTGTAACTTTCATTCTGCCTCAAAAAATTATTGCACTTCCATGGCAAGAATAGCATGCATGTAAGCATCTTTATTAAATTGAATTAGTGTGAATCTCTCTCACGCATAAATCTTACGTCAACACTAACCTACGGTAATTTTAAGAATGATCATAAACATGCATTGCAAACATTGCATGTTGCCAATATTTTCGAGAGACCCCCAGGCTAATGCTAATGAATACAATTTGTATCATGCTGGAAACATGGAAACATTTTCTGGTGTTTTTTTTATTATTATTACAGCCAATGCCACGACTGCTTCTTTCTTCTTCCATATAGAAATAAGGAAATTAACCCACTTCTTCTTTGATTATGGCGGGGAGGGGAAATTACGTATTTATGGATATCTAAAATAGAGCAACATCATGCACAATACAATTTGCACTAGTCATAATGACGTTTTAGATATCTTTAAATTTCATTCTGCCTAGTCAAAACTGAATTACAGATATCTGCAATTGTCATTTAAGATGTGTGACAAGTGATCTCTATCTGTCGTTTCGACTAGACACAGTTACGTTACAGATATCTTGAATGACAATTCCAACTATCCAAAATGTAACTACGACTAGTCAGAAGGACGTTGTTGATATCTACAATGTTAATTTCCGATAATCAAACTTAGCTTTTAAATGTTAAAAGGGCTTGCCATACACATACATATATGGAGAGTAGCCTACATTCGTTACCCCTTTTCCACCAAAGCATTTTGAGAGCCGCTTCGGAGCCGGTGCCTACTCGCGAGCCAGTTCTTTGTTTTTCGACAGCCGAAGAACCGGTTCTCGGCCAGGAAAATTGGTTCCAAAGCGGCACCAACTCTTTGTTGGACTAGAACCGTTCTTTTACCACGTCATGGTTACGTCAGGCAAAGACGTATGGCGACGTACACTGTAAAAAATGATCGTAATTTTAATGGTAAAAGACTGTAAAAATGCTACAGTGCAAAACTGTTAATTGGTTAACAGAAAGTTTCCTTACTATATACGGTAAATAACTGTGATAGATCTAACGGTAGCCTACATTTAATGTAATTTTACTGTAAAATACTGTTAAATTTACAGTTTTTGAAAGTGAAAAGAACAACTCATTGTATAATTTACAGTGAAAAACTACTCGGTTACTATCGTAACCTCAGTTCCCTGAGAGAGGGAACGAGTATTGCGTAGCTATACACAGTGGGGAAACTCCTTTTCCTCGATTTACTGAAGCCTATATGTAAAACGCATTTGCAGCTGCACAGCTAGCACACTGAGCGTCTGACACGCTCATGGGCTGTGCTGCAGCAACTGCACATCCAATGGCGCGGGCGACTCTGACGCGCAACCAATGAGCTAGCCCAACGTCAGAGCCCGCCGAGGGGGCGTGGCCCAGCCTATATAGACCCCCAAATTCGCCATTATAGCAGGTTTATACGACTGAAGCGACAACTTCAACAGTTACCATAGTGCGGCCGGCTACGCAATACTCGTTCCCTCTCTCAGGGAACTGAGGTTACGATAGTAACCGAGTAGTTCCCTTTCGAACGGTCACTTCGTATTGCGTAGCTATACGCAGTGGGGACGCCATGCAAAACGCCGCACCCTGAGTAACTGGTTGCACTGCAACTCAGGACCCCTGAGCTAACAGAACAAGCCAGAACCCAATAACATATGCATATACTTATATATATAACAGACCAGACACAGTCGGGCCTGAAAAATATATATAAAGTCAGTACAACTAACAGAATATACTAACAAAACCAGACACCGTCGGGATTATTAGTATAACTTTATTACCGGCCTAAGCGGGTTTATATAAATATGAATGTGATTATGCACAGTAATTTTTGTAGACAAGACCAGCCACTGTCAGGTCTCAATCATACCGAAAGCACCTTCGCCTGCAGGGAAGGTACCTCCATATTATAGAACTTCATAAATGTGGAAGGCGAGGACCAGCCGGCCGCATCACAAATATCTTGAATGGGAACCCCAGATGACCAAGCCCACGACGAGGCCATACCTCTGGTCGAATGGGCCTTGACACTGATATGGCAAAATCAATAATTAAACAAAGAGCATCATAGTAAGAGACATCAGAGTCAAATTGTACTCTAAAAGATGTTTATTCTTTTAGAGGAGGTTGTTCACAAAAACTTTCCACGACAGCTGCCTCGTGGCATGAACAAGACCTGCCAGTTTTTGCAGGCAGCACATTATATAGTCTTTTGCATTGTAAAAGACCCCTCCTTCCCAGGCAGGTCAAATTGTCGTTTGTTCTTGAAAAGTCAAAAGGTCTTCATTTACAACCTAAATTACCTTCCGCTCCCCTGGGGGCCAGAAGGTGTGGGCTCTGTATTCACCCTATTAGATGTCTTCTCGTGGGTTTTCCAGCTGTATAAACATGATACAGAAAAACAAGATTCTCTGTTCTCGTAACTCAGGAATAAGGAGCCAAAAATCAAATAGAATATAAAACTTCCATAACAATTTCCCACTTCTTTTATCATTCTCTTTGATTTTCAATAAACACAATTCATTGCGTCACATTCATCCAATTGAACACACATCCCAGCCCCCCATCAGTCTCTGTACTGAGCTGGAAACACATCACAATGCATGACAAACATTACAACATTGAAATTGGCAGTACAGTTTGCTATTTAATACCATATTCAATAAAATCTATCAGAGAAAGGGTTTATATTTTATCCATTCTTCTAACCAATGTAGTTGTTCAAAATTAACCTTGACTTTTACTTATGCTTCACTTTGATTAATAGATTTTTACTTTTCCTGTACACATTTGAACCAATCAAATCATTAAATCTATATCAATACCAATTTGATTCAATCAAATAAAATCATCATATTTATCCAAATCATCACTACGTCAAACCCATAAATGTGCTCTTGTACTCTTCATATCTGATTTTTGTACCTGATCGCTCTGCTTGAATTTTGGAAAGAATTTTGAAGGTGATACAAAATTTTAAAAGTAAACAGTTTGTAGAAAATAGGTAAACATTTTACCTGAGACCGGGCTAAATGGATAAACACTGCTATCGCACTTCCGACATAAAATCAGACCCTCAGTCATAGTTTAAAACATGGTAGGAATAAAGAGAAAAATAAATAAAATAAAATAAAAAATAATATCATTCCTCATTGGTCAGAGGTTTGGTATGGTCAGATTAAAATTTGTAAACATTTCTTAAATTGATGTACTTCAAAATATGGTCAAGGGAGAACATTTAAATACATTTCATTACAACAAAAACAACAAATGCTGGTTAAAAACCCCATTTCATGAATTAATGTCCAAAAACATTGTTGAAAGTAAAATGGACAAAATCCAAATAAGCAGCTTGGGTGAAAATGAGACATACATTTTAAAATTTAACTTGGTGAGACAAATGAAACACTTAAATGATAAAGTAAAACCAAAGAAAAACAAAACAAACAATTACTGTATGAAATTCACAGTTATAATTAAGTCTAGATGTAAAGACCTAATTAAAAATTGTAAACATTAACTTTTGTGAGACAGAATCAGATAGATGCAGATTTGACTTTGTGTGAAGATCAAATGATGTCATCTATGTGGCTGTATTTAGCTGTGGCTATGTGTAAATTCATCATGCCCCAAAACAACGGTGAGTGGGTTTTACAATTGTGATGCAAAATTTGGTCCTGTTGACTTAACAGGGAGCCAGCATGAGAACGTCAGTATGAGATGTGATCTGGCTTAAAATCTTCCCACACCAATGTTTTGTTAAGGAGCATGACAAAGGTGCAAAGTTCCTGTTGTGAGAAAAACATTTTCATGGTTAATGCAATTGTGAAGCACATCGTAGTCACATGGTAATTCTATGTTCCTCTATCTGGTCTTACTCTAGCTATATTGAAAATAACAGAGTTTTCCACCAAGGAAACAACCAAACCCAACAGCCTGTATCAAAATCTGCATGCTCTGTAGAGAAAAACAAATTTTGAGTTTAAGTACACATAGTTTCTTTTCGCCCTAGCGCTTCCCGTCGAAACAGTCCTGCAATTTTGTTATGGAGAAGAATACAGCAATTTACAGCAAATTTTCAATTGTTACCATCCCCCTTTTGATGCATGAATTAACTCTTGCATCAATTTAACACAATCTTGCCCTCTTATCAGAGCATTTGAAGGCCAACAGCCCTCAGTCTTACAGTGTATCCAAAGTCATCAATTGTTTCTGTCAGGTCAGGTCGTGCTGTACAGACTTGTCAATGTCAGTCATTATTTTCCCTTTGTTTACAATAATCATAAATGTTAAGGGCTCTCTTGAATTTCGATATCTGAGCCAATGTGTCACTTTGTTCTTGCCATAAAATATATAACCTTTTGTTTATCCCAACCCATGACTGATGTTCTTTTAACTTCACAATTCCAACTTTCATCAGTACTTAAACTGATCCAGAAAGTAATTCAAATCTACCTGTGCATCATAAATTACCAAAATTCATGACCAGCAGACAAAGCTTGATTATCAATTTGACTCAAAATTATCAACCTCTCTTGAATTTGTTATTCGCCTTAACTCATCAGTGACGATAAAACAATATTTTCTAACGATTAAATGACATACACTATTCAGACAGAGTAGCTCCTCTAAACTCGCACTTACCAAGATATAAAGTGCAATCACCATCAAATACATACATCTATGAACTGTTCGTATTTTCTTATTCATATCTTTTCTCTAAAAAGATTTACAGTTTAAATGATATTTTAAACCCTGCATATTCCTATAGCTTTTATCTAATTATTTTCTATGGCCTCTTAACTAGTTTCAAAACATATTTATTCATTATTCATTTGATTTTAGAAAAGTCAACTGTGTTGGTTTTGATTCATTATCATTAGATTGCTTCAGCTTCCTTGTCTGAATGAAAACAGAAAGACAGAATACCATCCCTTCCTCCCCTCAAGCAGTCTCTCTCACCTTAAACGATTAATATTTTCAATCAGCCTCCTAAGGCTGTAATTTAGATAAGAGTTTAAATTCCTTACACTTAAACTTTGACCATTGTTATTCAGACTTTTGAGTTGTCTTCATCTTAAGCCACCACCATGCCTTTGTCCCGATACCCTGACATCTGTGCATTTTCCTTGCCCTTCAGGCAACTAACATATCAACAGCTGTGGTCTGTATGTTAATGAAGTTGAGACACCCCATTTTCTGATAAGGTTCCCTGTGTCTCACAGTCCCGGCCCCATTCTACAATTGACTATCATTTGCTCAGGATGTGTTGAATCCCAATGGTGAAGAAACAAAATAACTCCACTTCTTTTATCTCTGTGATAATTAAGCCATTTTGGAGGATGAGTTCATTCTAAAAGTATATTTGGGAGTGGACTCTGGGTCGAGGCAGACTAAAGTTCCTTATAGTCCCCTCTCTGATGCTCTTGGCCCAAAGTAGCATCACATCCACTCCCTTCGCACAGATTACACCTCCACAACCTGGTGGGCAGGTGCCCAGTGGTGATGAAAGCCCTGGCTTGGGTTGTCCCCCTATGGCCCTCGGAAGATTGTACCCGTCGTCGGGCTGACACCCAGCACACTGGTTACAGCTCCATCCAATTGGGCAGAATTATCAAAGAAGCTCTTCTAAAATTTGACAATATTTTATACAAACTTTTCCTTGGGTGTGGGTGAAAAGACATTCAAGAGCCATCACAGTCATTAGGAGTGTCCTAAAACATCAACAACAGTGTTTAATCAAATCAATCTATTAAACATCCTCAGCAAAATCGCAATGCTTAGATTATACTCTGAATTTAGATCACAAACGTAAATTCAGTGTACATTTTCTGTAGCTTAAGCCATCGGCTCTGTCTCATGGTGGAGACTAAGATCAGACAAAGAAGTTACTGGTCCTGAAATAAGCTAATCAAAATGTCATCTCTATCGTTTAAGGTCTGTATTATTATTTTAAATACTTTTTTTTTTTTTTTTTCATTCAGTTTTACTTCTAAAACATTTACAAATACAAATTGCCCTCTGAATGGCAATTTTTTCTTTTAACATCTCAGTGTCTATGATTTTCAACTGAAACACTGTGCCTTGCTATAAATAGCTTATTATCACTTATAACACTTAGGCACACATAACAGCTTTTAGCTGTCTTTCAATGAGAGAGAGAGACTGCTTAGGCATTCAGGACTGGCACACTGCACTCTTATAACTTCTAACTTTAGACTTTATCTACTATCTTTTAACTCTAGCCCAGCTTAATGCATGTTTTCCATGCTTTACATTTTCAATACAAGCATAATTTTTTTATAGTTTCTCTTGCCCATGCAGGGAATTTAGACATTACAAATTTCAACTCAGATTGAGTCTCTGTCTGCTGGCAGCTTCAGCCCAGCACACAAGATTCAGATGCAAATTGTTTCAGCCAAACCACAAGCTTGTCTTCTAAAATCAACATATCAACTACTAGTTCTTTCTTGGTCAACACTAACAAGCTCTTGTTTAAACAAATGCCTTTTTATTTTTTTTTATTTTTTTTTACATCTAGCAACTGTTAATCCCCTCACACTGCTTAGCCTATTTTATCTTTATATAAAAAAATTATAATAATGTTTCAAATTTCATCTAAATTTTAGTTGTCAGGTTTCTCAATTATCGTAGTTTAATATCTGACTTTCATGGTTTTCTTTTCTAAGAGCTTACCAATCTGCAATTAGAAATACCTTTAAAAGTATTTTGCAACTCATTTCTTATCTGTCTTTTCTCAACCCCATTGAAACTCGATCTAACAGGTTAGAAATGCAATTTAACAGTGGGCGTTTTATTGTTCTCACCTCTGTGAAGTTAGAACAATATAACATAGTGGTCCTTCTGACCCCCACTTGCAGTTCTGTCCCATTCAGGAAAGCAAACAGCAATACAATCTCAGTTGCAAATTCAATCACAATAGCAATTTTCTGTATTCTTTTCACAGCCATATGTTAAATGGCTCTGCTGAAGACAATCAAAACAACTAAAACTAAACATCATCTTCAGCTCACTATCATGACTGTTCAGTTACTCTTCATACAGCATAAAGAAATTTTGCATGTCATTTTTCATCAACACTGTTTTCAAAGCTATTCTTCTATAAAATGGCAAGTCTGCAGATTCAACTCAACATTATCATTATTTCTAAATTACACAGACGGCTATCATAGCTGCTTGCACCTTCAACTCATAGCTCCTTGTATCTTCAATTTTTTGTTATAAAAATATGCCAATCTATTCTTCAATACCCTTGTTTTCATAACATCAATACAATAAAGCGCATTCATATCATTTCAATCATATTTTATCATTATTTTTATTCTGAAACTTATTTTTCATATTTCAACTTAATTTGATTCAACAGGCGTTCATGAATAGTTCCATGAATTCTATTTTCTTTTCTTTTCTTTTACATTCCAGCTCCTTCTTTATCTGTTCTCTTTTTTTATCTGGTGTTTTCTTCCAACACTAATAGTGTTCCTGCCTATCTTGCTCCCCTACATGCATATCTCATCTTTCTACATTCTATTTCTACATTCTGATTCTTTCTTTTCCTTCCTCTTCTAAACCAATGCTTATCTATCAACAGACTAAAGCTATTACTGGTCATTATAATATAATATATATCACAATCTGGTTATTGCATAAACTATATTATATGAAACTGTATAGATCAAACCAACTTTTTACTGGTCTCTCTGGGTTCTCTACTGACTGACTTGTTATCATCTCATTGATCTTTCTAGAAAGCATTTGACCCTGCAGCCTCCAGCTGTGCATTCACTCAACTTCTATCAGGAAAAACCCCCACACTTTCTTTCTGCTATCCCTCTCTACATGCTAATTCGTGTTTCCTGGACACAGATAAATTAAGAACACTGTCTCTTGTCATTAAATAACACTGCAATTGTTTTTGTTTTGTTTTATTCAAACACACAATAAACCAAGTTTCTTCAATCTAAATCATGCTCATTTTACTTCCAATGCATTCTATCAAGCATCATAAAATCTGTTCTAACTGTTGTTATTTAATCTATAGCCAATTTCAAATCATCTTTGGGCCCAGTTAACAATCTTTTATCTGCCTTTCATAAGCCCAATGTGGCTCAAATTTAGCCTTTGTGCATTTTTCAATCATTCATCAGAAAATACTGCTCAGAGTTTCATTATTCACAACATTGCTCAAAAACACACACACAAAGAAAAACTGGTGTGTAAAACTGTAGGTGATCCTATAGCCTACTGGCTGAACGCTATCTATCTCTCCTGATGTGGCAAAATCTCTTGACCTGTTCGTAGGTCTCAATTTCTCACCTTTGCGAGAGCTCAATTCTCGGTCAAAACTTCTTGACTCAGCCTCAGTTTAGAAAATCTCTTAACCTGTTTAGGGTCTCAATTTCTTGGTTGAGGACCTCTTGCCTCAGTCTATGCCTTAAATCTCTTGATCTCGCACCACAGAAAACAGTTTCAGCCCGTATAGTTCGCTCACTCTTATCTCAAAACACACAGGGTTTTACAACAGATTCTTTCTTTCAGATAGCATAGTTTAAATCAGTATAGGATAGTGTCTGTGTGTGTGTGTCTGTCGTGCTTGCGTGTTAATAATAAATGATCACTTATCTGTTCTTGTGGTTAAAGCCACCCGCTCGCCCCGAACCAGACCCTCTCCGTCCTGCTCTCCGTTCCTCTCGTCTTTTGTTTAGGTTTGTTTGTTTTACGTAGCACAATTGCCATTTTGGGTTGTTTTCGGTCTGCTACTTCTGCCGCTGCTCGCGCTCCCAATCGCTCTGCTTCCTGTGCGTTTTCGGACCGGAGAGCAGTCGAGATCGTGGTCCAGTTTCCGGGTTTTCAGCTCCACACAATCTCGGTTACATTTTGGAAAACACAAACACACTTTTGCAACCATAATTCTTTTTCATTTGACCGAAAACTGGTGTGTAAAAAAATTGTCTTGCTTAGGCCTACTAAAAGAGGATCCCATGTTGGCTGAATCTTACTGTCTTGGATTTTTAATTTCGACGCGTCTAAATCTGTCAAACGTCTTCAACAGACCCGGTTCTGTCACCTCGATCCGGCAAGGTTAGCAAATATGCTCGGTAATTATGGTTTACTCAAGGAAAAACCAATAATCAGCCACGGCGGCTCCTTCGTCCGCCTTACGAGCTAGTTTTCGGCATAAAATTGGCTTGTAGTGACGGGTTCGTTCGTGCTGGTCCACGTGTTACAATTACCGGGTATAGTAATTCACAAAAAACAAGTTAGCAACAAATCTTTCCGATTGTATGAAACTGATCCGACTTCCTCAGGTGTCAATTTCAGTTTTCGGCATAAAAAAAAATTGATCCGACTTCCTCAGGTGTCAATAAAGAATTTTGTTACGTGTCAGTTTTTTTATAATTTATTTATTTCTAAGAGCCGGAATGCCCGTCACTACCTCAATTCACCCCTCGAAAACCTTCTCTGCCCGTACCAAACAGATAGTTCAGCCACTATGGTTCGCCTAATAGTTATATCAAATTACACCATACGAAAAAACAAAAATAAAATAAATTTTAGGTCTCTTACCCCAGACTGCCAACGGATTCTTTAGATCTTCAGTCGATTCCTTCTGGCCCTGAAAGCCGTTTTAGCTCTTCTCTCTCAATTTTCGAGGTAAGACCAGAGCCTGTTGCTTTGGGATGATCAGTCGTCAAAATCGTATTCAGGACCAGAAAGGAAACGCCGTGAGATCTCCACTTTCTGACACCAATTGATATGGCAAAATCAATAATTAAACAAAGAGCATCATAGTAAGAGACATCAGAGTCAAATTGTACTCTAAAAGATGTTTATTCTTTTAGAGGAGGTTGTTCACAAAAACTTTCCACGACAGCTGCCTCGTGGCATGAACAAGACCTGCCAGTTTTTGCAGGCAGCACATTATATAGTCTTTTGCATTGTAAAAGACCCCTCCTTCCCAGGCAGGTCAAATTGTCGTTTGTTCTTGAAAAGTCAAAAGGTCTTCATTTACAACCTAAATTACCTTCCGCTCCCCTGGGGGGCAGAAGGTGTGGGCTCTGTATTCACCCTATTAGATGTCTTCTCGTGGGTTTTCCAGCTGTATAAACATGATACAGAAAAACAAGATTCTCTGTTCTCGTAACTCAGGAATAAGGAGCCAAAAATCAAATAGAATATAAAACTTCCATAACAACACCTATGGGGCAAACCTGACCCACTGAGGTGTAGGCCAAAGAAATGGCATCCACTATCCATCTAGACAGTCTTTGCTTAGTGACTGGATCACCCTTAGATCGGCCACCAAAGCAGACAAACAGCTGTTCTGATTGTCTAAAAGACGCATAACGCTCCAGATAGATTCTCAACGCCCTGACAGGGCAGAGAAGATTAACCTCCCCATCCTCGGCAGAAGGGGGAAGGGCTAACAGTGTAATAACTTGTGCTCTAAACGGCGTTGAGAGCACCTTGGGTACGTAACCATGCCTGGGTTTGAGAATGACTCTGGAGTCATCCGATCCAAACTCCAAACATGCAGGACTCACAGAGAGGGCCTGCTGATCTCCCACTCGCTTGATAGATGGCAATGCCAACAGGAGAGCAGTCTTTAGCGAAAGTGGTTTTAGATCAACCGACTGGAGCGGCTCAAAAGGTGGTCCCCTCAGGGCCCTAAGGACCGTGGAGAGGTCCCAAGGCGGGCCTTGAGGGGTTAATCCTCCTAGCACCCTTCAGAAACTTTACCACCAGGTCATTCCTTCCTAGTGATTGGCCAGCCATCAGAGCATGATGCGCTGCGATGGCTGCCACATACACTTTGAGCGTGGACGGGGTGCGGCCCGCGTCCAGTAGCTCCTGCAGGAAGGAGAGCACCACCGAAACCTCACATGACTCTGGGTCAATACGATTTCTCGAGCACCAGCTGGAAAAACCCGACCACTTTAAAGCATAAAGGCGCCGAGTAGACGGGGCCCTTGCTTCAGAGATAGTGCTTAAGACCCTGTCCGGAAGGTCCCCGGGTACCCGTTTAGGGGCCACACATGTAGGGCCCATAAATCGGGTCGGGGATGCCATATCGTTCCGTTGGCCTTTGTGAGGAGATCCTTCCTCATCGGAACAGGCCAGGGGGTCGTGTCTGACAACTGAACCAGTTCCGGAAACCATGGTCTGGATTTCCAGAGAGGAGCCACCAGAAGGACTGGGAATCCGCTCTCCCTGACCCGCTCGATCACTTGTGGGATCATCGAGACGGGGGGAAAAGCGTAAAGGGGGCGGCTGGGCCAGAGATGAGCCAGCGCGTCCCTGTTTTTCGAGAAGAACACCCTGCAGTGGGTGTTGGCTCTCGAGGCGAAAAGGTCGACTTCGGCCTCGCCGAACATCTCCCATATTAGACTGACCGTCTGAGGGTTCAGGGACCACTCGCCTAGGGGAGTGTTGCCCCTTGAGAGCATATCCGCGCCCACATTCTGGACGCCCGGGACATGCGCTGCTCTCAGAGAGCTCAGATTGGCCTGTGCCCACAAGAGGAGGTCCCTCGCCATAGCATACAGGTTGCCTGACCTGATGCCACCCTGGCGATTTATGTAGGCCACCACAGACACGTTGTCTGTACGGACCAGGACGTGGTGACCCCTGAGGTTTGACAGAAAAGCTTCCAAGGCCAAACCAACTGCTTTCATTTCCAGACAGTTGATATGTAAGCTCTGCTCCGTGCTCGACCAGAGGCCGGAGGCAGGCTTGCCCTCGTGCAGCGCTCGTGTTGGATGCGTCTGTAAAAACCACCTTCCTCCTGGAAACTATCCCCATGGTCACCCCCTTGCGGTACCAGTCCTGAGCCCGCCAGGGAATCAGTGTTCTCAAACACCCGTGATTCACCATAATGCGCAGGCTGCCTGACTGCCATGCATGGGTTGGCACACGGCGTTTCAGCCAGTGCTGCAGCGGGCGCATGTGCAGTAATCCCATGTGGAGTACTGATGATGCGGCTGCCATTAGACCAAGCAGTTTCTGAAACCTCTTCAGAGGCGCGCGCGCGCCCTGAATGCGGCTGCCAGTGTCTGCACAGAGAGCGCGCGCTCTTGAGTGAGCCGCGCTTTCATTGTCACCGAGTCTAAAACCGTGCCCAGAAAGACCACAGTCTGGCTGGGGTTCAGTTCGCTCTTGGCCACATTGATTGTGAGACCCAGGCATTTTAAATGGCCGAGAATCAAATCCCTGTGAACTATTAGTTCGTCTCTCGACTGCGCTAACACCAGCCAGTCGTCGAGATAATTCAGCACACGCACTCCCTGGCTTTTCAGCGGGGAGAGCGCTGCATCCATACATTTCGTGAATGTACGGGGTGCCAGAGCCAGACCGAACGGCAGAACGGTGTATTGATATGCCCTCCCCTCGAAGGCGAATCTCAAAAATGGCCTGTGACGAGGGTCGATCTGAATATGAAAGTATGCATCTTTCAGATCCATTGAAAAAAACCAATCCCCGGGCGAACTTGCGCGAGAATTTGTTTGAGTGTTAACATTCTGAACGGTCGTCTCATGAGAGCCCTGTTCAAACGCCTCAGATCTAGTATGGGTCTGAGCCCGCCGTCTTTCTTTGGAATTAGAAAATAGCGGCTGTAAAACCCCGAATACATTAGCGCGGGAGGGACTGACTCTATCGCTCCTTTTGCTAATAATTCCTGAACTTCGGTGCGAAGCACGTGATCCGCGCCGCTTCTCACCGATGTCTCGATAACCGCCTGGAATTTCGGGGGTCTGCGAGCGAATTGGAGCGAGTAGCCTCGCTTTATAGTGTTTATGACCCAACTCGACACACCAGGGATGGCTTGCCAGGCCATCACTCGTGTGGCTAGGGCGTGACACACTGAATGGGGGGGACCGCCTAACATAGGGGGACCTGATACCCTTATAATGTGATTTGTGCACATACTGAGTGTTTGACTGACTATATAGGCTTTTGCCCGGGGGGAAGTCAGTGTTACAACAGGGCGGGGGCCGCCTAGTGAAGGGGGACCGTGAACCTGTGTGTTGTGATTGTGAAACATGCTCTTTTTGTGCTTTATTTGGGTCGCCGTGAAAACGGCGTTTGTTTGCAAAGACGCGCTCACTGCTGCGGGCCTGTTTACAATAATAAAATCCCCAGCCGCCTGAACTGAACAGGGAGCTGTGGGAAGTTTTGCTGGTTTCTTCGAGGGTGGTCCGGCTAGCGCGAGACACGAGCCCTCTCTCTTTCCCCTCCGTGCTAGGACGACTTCGGAGGCGCCTGGTCGGTCCCGGCTCTGGGTCGAGGGCCTTGACGCCTGGGGAGCGGGTAGCGCTTCGCGGGCCTTGACTGGCGCTGGCTATCAGCCGCAGGGCGGGGCTGAGAGGCCTGTTTCGCCGGCTTGGCTGGATGAGGCGAAGGCGGCGGCTTGGGCTTGCTGGACGCGGAGCTCGAACGTTTCGGCAAGAAGTGTCGCATGGCCTGGGACGCTTTCTGTGCCTCCGTGTACCTTTCCGAGAATCCCTTCACCGCCGGGCCGAAGAGACCGGAGCTGGACACCGGGGCGTCGAGAAACCTCGTTTTGTCAGCCTCCTTGATTTCGGTGAGGTTAAGCCAAAGATGGCGCTCGAGCACGACCAAACTAGCCATGTTTCTGCCGATGGCCTGTGCTGTAGACTTAGTAGCACGCAGCGCTAAGTCCGTAGCACTCCTCAGGTCCCGAAAGGTCTCCGGGTCCGGGCCAGCCTCGTCCATGGACCGGAGGAGTTTGGCCTGGTAGACCTGCAACACGGCCATCGTGTGCAGGGCCGATGCAGCCTGACCGGAGGCGGCGTACGCGCGTCCAGCGAGGGCTGAGGTGTTACGGCAGGGTTTGTTGGGATGAGCGGCTCTAGCTCGCCAGCTAGCTGCAGTGTTCGGGCAAAGATGAGCTGCCACGGCCTCTTCGAGGGGCGGCAAAGACTCATAACCCTTTTCCGCTGCGCCATCCACGGAGGAGAGCGTCGCGGAAACTGCGGATCCCACACGTGCTGAGTATGGAGCGCGGCAGGCCTTGGTTAGCTCCTCGTGGACCTCGGGGAAAAATGGCGCCGGTTTGTGACGCGGGGCCTGCTGGCGCCCCTCCAGAAACCATCCATCCAGCCGACTACGAGGCGGCTCCTCGGGCGAGGCCCACTCGAGCTCGAGGTCCGCGGCGGCCTTCGTCAGGATCCGAAGCATTTCGGCGTCGGAGTTCGTCCTGGTCGCTAATCCACTGGCCACCGATTGAGAAGCGGTGACGGGGTCGAGAGAGCCCGGCCACTTGTCCTCAGAAGCGGCGATGGATAGGCTGTCGTCGCGCTCGAGAGATCCGCCGAAGGAGACGAGGCCCGCCACGTGTGGGGGGGGGGGGGGGGGGGGGGGGGGCGCTGGTCTCCTGCGAACAGGACCGGTGATGGCGTTTGAGTCGGAGAAAGTGAAGCACGCGGGGACGCGGCCGGCGTGCGTTCACAAATCTCCATACCCTCCGGTTGCCGTTGGCTGCGACGCTTCTTCTTCCTCGGAATGGAAAGCGGGGTTGAAGCGGCCTCGCCGTCCCGGGAGAGAGCTAGCCGATTGCGCAGCACGGAGATAGGCATGCAGTCGCAGGCCTCACATCCGCCGGCAGAGAGAGCATTCTCTGCGTGGTCGACACCCAGGCAGGAAATGCAGCTTGTGTGCTGGTCTGCCTCGTGCAGACGGCCTCCGCACGTGGCGCAGGATGAACGAGGCATACTGAAAAGAATACAAATAATAATACAAAGGATATAGGATGTCGCCGGATAGCCACAGGTGAGACGGCGTCAGGAGACAATCGACGTGCAGGCGAAGTCTGCTGAAGAGAAGCTCGCTCAGGCTGAAAGGCTTGTTCGACGGCGAATACACAGTAAAAAGCTCAGGGACATGTGTACTGTCGCTGAAGGAGTAAAATCTGCTATAATGGCGAATTCGGTGGTCTATATAGGCTGGGCCACGCCCCCTCGGTGGGCTCTGACGTTGGGCTAGCTCATTGGTTGCGCGTCAGAGTCGCCCGCGCCATTGGATGTGCAGTTGCTGCAGCACAGCCTATGAGCGTGTCAGACGCTCAGTGTGCTAGCTGTGCAGCTGCAAATGCGTTTTACATATAGGCTTCAGTAAATCGAGGAAAAGGAGTTTCCCCACTGCGTATAGCTACGCAATACGAAGTGACCGTTCGAAAGGGAACCGTAAATTGACATTCCCACAATTCCCTGCGTGACACTTCACATTTGATTTATTTTTGTTGAAATAACTATGTTTCTTCTTAGTTTTCTTAGTTCTTTTCTAATCAGTTATGTACATTAGGGTTTTATGTTACATTTAATGTTGTTAAATTAATGTTTATTGCATTTTTAAAATTTCATGTGTGTTACCATGATGGTGTTTAATGTTTGTGCGAATAACACTGTGCAGCTTCAATATAATAGTATTAATTTTCTTGTGGATGATTGCTTGTGAAGAGCTTTGATTTATCATGTGACGCTCAACACTGCTGTGATGGTTGTTGGTTGTCAGTGTATTACAATGGTACAAAACAGATATTAATACTTCAATAGGTTGGTAAATTATCATTATATCAGATAATGAATTACGGTTTAATACTGTAAATTTTACGTTAAGTCTGTAAAACCAAAAACGTTGATACCGTATTTTTGACGGTAAAGTTCTGGTAACCACAGCTGCCAGTTTTTTTCCGTAAAAACAACGGGATTTTTTTTACAGTGTACACAGTGACGTCGTTCGCTGGGCTCTCTAGTTAGTAGGCTTGTTTGAGATGCGCCTTGCCTCGCCTGAAATGTAGTCGAGAGTAGGCGGCTGCAGTGAGGGGAGGAGTGAAAAAAACCGCAGGCAAGCCGGACAGATCTCGACAGATCACATGTTCTCGCAGTGGATCAGACACCTGTGAGATCAAAGGCGGATATCCCGGGATTCACGCCCGTGCACGGTGTTGCTAATAAACTGGATGTAATTTAAGTTTTGTTGCTTTTATATGAAAATAAATATAATGAACAAGACACCCAAAGCACTTATTTAATTCCATTTTAAATAGGCCTACGTGTTTATCAAGAATTTTTCTTTAATACAGACATGTGTTATTATAATAAAATAAAAAAAAATAAAAATTACATCACATATTGCACTGTCAGAGAGTTTGGGAATATCCACACATAATTTATACACATAAAATATGATATCAGAGTTTTAAAATCAAACATTTTAAAAGAGAACAATACATCAGGTTGTTTAAACCAATGAGCATTAAGCTGTGTCGTCAGCAAGTCGTTTCCCATCATGCTTTTGATCAGCGCAGTCGGTGGAGAGCAACTGCGCGCGACTGCAGAATCTGACATGTGCGCCTTGCGGTCGCGAGAGTTTTTTGACATACGTCGGCATGACATAAGAGCAAGGCGGACCGCACTCGGACACATTTCTAACCGGCATGCATCTCGCGCTGATCACCGGTGATCGGTTCTGCGCAGATTTTGCTCATCTCAAACAAGCCTATAGTGGAAAAACAAACAGTTTCTGGGAAGGTTTGCAAGTTGAACCAAGCACCAGTTCCTAACCAGTTCTTTTTTGGTGGAAACAAGGAGGGGACAAGAACAGCTTCTCCCCTCTCCCCCTTGAAGCCTATATAGGGTTCAGAAAAGTCAGCGTGAGAGGTTTATCTTACATATCTAGCTATAGGCCTACATCTAAATAAACAAATTACAATGTAGTTTTTAGGCTTTGTGTGGTGCATCCGCTCCACCGTTACTAGGTGAGCGTCACTATTCTGGGATTTCTGAACCCCTAGAGAAGTTAAAGAGGGCTGAAAGTTATTTCTGTTGCTCAAAGATTATTTTCACTTTTTAACACACTGAATTGCTGTTTGTAGCACTTCAGTGATATCTGTATCCAAACTTGCACTACAAACAAAACCATCATCCAATAACAATCCACCAATTTACATTGTTTTTGACCCCATTAAAGCAGAATTAGGTTAAATTTGAGGTTGTTAGAGCTAATTTGAAGTGTCGTTTGAATACACATATAACATTGAATGTCCCATTTCAAACATCTTTTGAAAGAAAAGAAAATGTATCTTTTCTTCCCGTAGCTCAGTAAGAAGTATGGCTCTGTTCTCACCATCTGGTTGGCAAACACTCCTGTAGTGATCATTTCTGGATATGAAGCCCTAAAGGAAACTATGATTGGTCTTGGTGAAGAATTCAGTGGCAGGGACAACTATCCCTTGATCATGAAGGCCACACTTGGATATGGTGAGGTCGCTTGATGCCCAATGTTTTACATCGTTTATTTGATCTGTTTATATATTATGTAGTAGCCTAGACCAGAAACATTTTCTCTATGCGCAGGTGTTCTGTCCACCAGTGGACACAGATGGAAGGAGATGCGCAAATTCTCTCTCATGACACTGAAGAACTTTGGAATGGGCCGCAGGAGCATCGAGGAACGAGTCAGGGAGGAGGCTGAATATCTTGTGGAAATGATAAAAAAATTTGAAGGTTAAATCATTTTTATACAATCTTATATTCAGATTATCAGATGAAACAAACTGCAGACATAAACTACAAAAACATCTGACAAAGGGTGTGTCAATAAAACAAAAAAGGACTATAATGTGTCATTTCATGTTACAGAGGTGTTTTTACAAAACATTTAATTGAAGAAACCTGATCTCTTTGCTCTTCTTTTCTTCTTAAAGGCTCTGCAATCAGCCCTGCAGACATGCTGTCTAATGCCGTGACCAATGTGATCTGCAGCATTGTCTTTGGTCATAGGTTTGAATTTGAGGATCCACAGTTTAAGTTTCTCCTTCAGACAGTAAATACTTACTTCAGAATCCTCAGTAGCCCTCTTGGACAGGTTTGCACTCTAAAGATATATATTTATATAAGATATCGTTCAGAAGTCTTTTATGCTCACAAAGGCTGCATTTATTTTATAAAAAATACAGTGAAAACAGTAATATTGTGAATTACCATTAAAATTCCATTTTAAATTTTTTTTGGTTTTTGTTCCATTTTAACGTATTTTCAAATATAATTTATTCCTGTTGTGCAAAACTGAATTTTCAGCATCATTACTACAGTCTTAAGTGTCACTGTCATGGGTGTGATGCGGGCAGAAGAACAAGGCTCAGAGTTCCAATTCACACGATTTACTAAATATAATTCCCACAGGTACTGACAGGCAGGCAGGACGAACACACACTCAAAATAAGACCAACTACAGACAAAGGACTGACTGAACTGAAGGAACTAAATACAAACACTGATGAACTGAAACAGGTGACACAGATGATGATAATTAACAAGACACAGGTGATTTAGATGAACTAATGAATGGCTAACATGGTAACTGAAGAATGGCGGGAAAACAAGACATGTGACTGAGAATGAAAACAAACTGAAGATCTAAACAGACACAAACGTGACATTACTCCCCCCCCCTCCGTAAGGCACGAGCTGGCGCAGAAGAGGGACCAGGGCGGAGCAGACGGAGGGAGGATCCATGGTGGAGCAGACAGGAAGGAGCCAAGGTGGAGGCGGGGCTGACGAAACCAGGGGTCCGACTGACGGAGGCGCAGCAGGAGGTTAAGACCAGGGTGGAGCCGTAGAGCCGACTGGACAGGGCAATGCTGAGGGACTGAAGGGACATGGCGATGCCGCAGGTTCTGGTGACTGAAGTGCAGGCGGGGGCACAGAAGGGCACGGTGGAGACAGAGGGAGTGAGGAGTCCAACAGAGCCGGGGGGACCAAGGGACGAGGCGTAGCCAGAGGAGAGAAGTCCAGAGGTGAGGAAAGGTTGACGAATGACCAAAGTGGATCCGGGGGGACGAGGGTGCCTGGCGGAACTAGGGAACTGAAGGGCCATGGTGGAGCTGAGGGAGGTAAGAGCCAAGGTGGAGCAGATGGGACGAAAGGCCCAGGTAGAGTCCTGGTTGAGGAGGTAGGAGGCGGAGGCCGGGGATCCACCGACCAGGCTGGAGCAGAGGGGCTGGCAGGCAGTGATGGGAGAAGGGTTGAGAGGTGGCAGATGGGAGATCAGGCTTGGGAACAGAAGTCTCAGGTTCGGGGAGCATGACGTGAATCTCCGGCTCCGGCAGGGGTGACGAGGAGCTCTGGCTCGGCAGGGCTGTACGAGACCGGCAGGGCTGTACAGGACCAGCGGTGGTGAAGGCTCTGGGCTGGACGGGAGCCGAGGTGAAGGCTCTGTGTTGGACGGGACCAGCGGTGAAGGCTCTGTAGGACTTATGTGAGGCTTGGCTGGAGACAAGGGTTCAGGCAGGATGTGGAGAATGGGCTGGTCCAGAATGTGAAGATCCTCTAAAGGGATGGTCTTGGCAGGACGAGACACTGGATGGGCGGTCTCAACAGGACGAGAGTGTGCTCCGGATCGGGACACGACGCTCTCCAGACACCAGATGACAGGGTCTCTCCAGCCTAGACCAGTGGTGTCTGGGAGGTCGATAGGGTGGTTAAAGGTGGCCCCGATCCGGAACAAGGTGCACAAAAACGCTCATCATCCTGATCGCTGACGACAGCAAGGCGGACAAAGCCCCCAACAAAAGAAAAAAAACTTTGGCTCTCCTGAGCCAGGACGATAATTCTCACCCCATCATCCATCTTAGGGCGGTCTGTAGTTCTGTCACAGGTGTGGTGCGGGCAGAAGAAGAACAAGGCTCAGAGTTCCAATTCGTAGGGATGGCTGACGCGAAACAGACGTTCCGAAACTTTGCGAGATCCCGAAGCGCAGATGTTTCGAAACACTGATCCGAAGCGTGATTCAAAACACCCACGTCACGTGACTACGGCTAAATTAAGCTTCTGAGTGTTTCAACAGGTGGAGTGCTCCGCCGAATCAGGGTTTGATTGACAGGGTCGGGAACTGATCACACAATCGCACAGTATAAAAGTGAAGTCAACGCATTTTCACATCGTGGGTTTTTGTGAGAGGAGTTTGGTTTTGAGATAGCGGATTTTTGATGATATAGTGACATTTATAGTGCGATTTGTTTAGTTATATTTAGGCTTCCATTTAAATTTACACATTGACTGAGAGACAGACAGAGTACATATAGTGACATATTAATAGATGCATAGATATAAATATATATAGACAGACAGAAAGAAAGAAAGAAAGAAAGAAAGAAAGAAAGAAAGAAAGAAAGAAAGAAAGAAAGAAAGAAAGAAAGAAAGAAAGAAAGAAAGAAAGAAAGAAAGAAAGAAAGAAATGGAGGCTCCACAGAAGGAGCCTCCAATGCCGTACATCTGGACCCAAGGTTCCAGCGGCAAGCCCAGGACGCTGAAAAGCAGATCACACTGGAGTGTGCTTCACTGATGCGTTCAAACACAACTCCTGGTGAGCAGTTTCAGTCTATGTTACGTTATGTTATGTAATCTGATTCATGGAATTTATACTTCATATATGCCGTCAGTTTAGGATTTGTTACTAATTGCTGTTTTCATTTTCATTCAGAGCCACAAATGTCAACATCAGGCCCATCATCATCATCATCATCAACACCAGTAGAAACACAGGACAGTTTATGGGAACATTTTGATAATCGTATCCGTGAAACCCAGATGATACACAATGCTACAGCTGATGCCACAGTGAAAGTGAAAAAATACCTCAATGATGCGTTTTTGCCCAGAATTCATGATCCCCTAACTTAAATATTAATTTATCTGCTGTCGAAGGACTTAGCCTACTTCTTTTTTTACAGAAGTAGGCTAAGTCCTTCGACAGCAGAGAAATTAATATTTTTGAATAAAAATCTATAAGAAAGTGAGACATTGTGGCTTGATTTATTTTATTAATATTCATTTTTCATGACCAAAATAACATTATGCACTGTGAAGAGCCTACAGGTTACAAGCTTCACATATTAGAAAAATACAATAAAAAAAATAAAAAAAATGTAATGGCTCATTGTCAAGGTTGTTTCAGATCAACACCTGCAAGTGACCACTAGGTGTCACCGTGGAGACGGGTGTCGGATTGATTCGAAGCCTCGAAACAATATGGCACATATGCTTCAACTGTTTCATTGCTTCACGAAGCCTCGATCTGCCCACCACTACCAATTCGCACGATTTACTAAATATAATTCACACAGGTACTGACAGGCAGGCAGGACGAACACACACTCAAAATAAGACTAACGACAGACAAAGGACTGACTGAACTGAAGGAACTAAATACAAACACTAATGAACTGAAACAGGTGACACAGATGATGATAATTAACAAGACACAGGTGATTTAGATTAACTAATGAATGGTTAACATGGTAACTGAAGAATGGCGGGAAAACAAGACATGTGACAGAATGAAAACAAACTGAAGATCTAAACAGACGCAAAACGTGACAGTCACATGATCTTTCAGAAATCATTCTGATATGCTGATTT
Source organism: Rhinichthys klamathensis goyatoka (assembly GCF_029890125.1). Taxonomy (NCBI): domain Eukaryota; kingdom Metazoa; phylum Chordata; class Actinopteri; order Cypriniformes; family Leuciscidae; genus Rhinichthys; species Rhinichthys klamathensis. Next base: position 1,199,524 of record NW_026606829.1, read on the forward strand.
GCTCTTCAAGAAACGTTTATTATTTTCACAGTTGCTTAATGATTAATGTTTTTGTGGACACCGTGATACATTTGTTTTTCAGGATTCTTTAATGAATATAAAGTTTAAAAGAACAGCATTTATTTGAAATGGAAATCTTTTTTAAACGTCTTTACTGTCACTTTTGATCAATTTAATGCATGCTTGCTGAATACAATAATAAATTTACTTAAAAAAGAGAAAAATCTTACTGACCTAAAACAGGTGAAGGGTCGTGCACATACAAAAAAAAATTAAAAAAAATTTAAACTGTAAAATAGTAGGCCTACACACAATTTTTTTTTGTTTTTTTGCATAAATTATTTATTGCATTTTGAGACTCACCTTGATGTTTCTTTATTTTCTTCTCAGCTCTATAATGTATTCCCTAAGTTAGTCAGTCTCTTCCCCGGTAAACACCATCAGCTGTTTAAAGACCTAGAAGAGGCCAGAGAGTACTTCAAGAGTGAGGCACAAGCTCGGATGAATAATGTGGATCCCTATTGCCCACAGGACTTCATTGAGGCCTTTGTGTTAAAAATGAAAGAGGTAAATCATTGAAAGAAATGGTAATTTAAACATATTTCGCCATGGTCCTGAAGACATTTACTTGCACCATCTGGTGGTGAGACCATGACATGATGTCAATTAAACCCAATGTTAACTTTCAGACCTGTTCTCTTTTGCAGGAGAAAGACAAGCCTGACACAGAATATCATTTTGACAACTTGGTTTCTTCAGCATGGAACTTGTTCAGCGCCGGCACAGAAACCACTTCATCCACCCTCAGACACTCTTTACTTCTAATGATGAAGCACCCAGATGTTCAAGGTGAGGTCAAACTAATGCGTCTCTCTCCAAGCATTAAGTGTTTCAAGTTTACTTTCACTTCTTCTGTACAGAGCGTGTTCAGAGAGAAATCAATGAGGTTGTAGGACAGGACCGTTGGCCCTCCATTGAAGACAGACGGAGGCTGCCATATACAGATGCTGTAATTCACGATGTCCAGCGCAGCATGGATCTCGCCCCCATCGCTGTCCCACACAAGACCATGTGCGACACTGAATACAATGGCTATGTCATTCCTAAGGTATTCTTCTCTCATACATCATCTTGATTCATTAAATGTGCTTATTATTAACATCTTTCTATTTATTTGTAAAATACTTTCTTGAAGGGAACAATGGTTTTTCCACTACTATCCTCCGTGCTTATAGACCCCAAACTGTGGAAGAACCCAAATTGTTTCGATCCAGAAAACTTCCTGGATGGAGATGGCCGATTCAAGAAGAATGATGCATTTGTTGTATTCGGCATGGGTGAGCTCAGATCTTCATTGTGCATATTAAACCATAAAAATGTTGCTCTTAGATGAAAACTGAAGTCAACACATGCTAAATAATTGTTTATCAGTGTTTTAGTCATTCTGGGACAAACAATAACCATGTTAAATAATTGATTCCTCAGTAGTTGCCTTTATGTATCATCCATTTTTGTCTGATTTGTTCTTTAGAGAACATTTTTTAAACCAACTTCTGTGTGCTCTCTTGACAGGCAAGCGCGTGTGTCTCGGTGAGGCTCTGGCTCGCACAGAACTCTTCCTCTTCTTCACTTCCCTCCTTCAACACTTCACCTTCAAAGCCATGGTGCCACCAGAGGAGCTCGACACAACGCCTACAAATTGCAGTTTTGGCCGCATGCCCCGTACATACGAGTGCTATGCCATTCCTAGGATCTAGAGGAACAGTCCACAAAATAACAAAGAAAGCATTCAACATACTCTCATTTTATTTTGATGCTTTAATGGAAATAAATATGTCCAAAATGATATTATTGCACAAGTGTTTTTTTTTTTTTTGGCAAATACAAAATTGATATGTTCATGTCCTCAAGGAGACGTTACCCACTTTCTGCAGTGTACATTCTGATGAATTAAAGCCTCCAATACCTGATATGTTTTTATTTTTTTTACACAGAAGCTTATGTCTGTGGAATGTTTTGAGGACATGAGCAACAATTTTTTTTACAGGTCAAACAATATTATTGGCACTTTAACAAATAATGCAGTTTAACATCTGAGTTGGCACAGTCTGAGTCCATTATTTTATTTTTTTTCTACACCTGGGGGCTTTTAACACAGAACATGTTTTTGTGTTCAAACTGGTACACTGTGACTTTTAATTATGAGTCAATACATCATCAATCCTTCATCTACAGTGTTTTTGTCTCACCCTAATTCACTATGGTAAACCTATTAGGCTAGGCCTACTTGTTTATATTTTAGACCCAGCGGGATGTTTTTTGCGGGAAATTGCGTAGCCTACATACCTATGTCACTTGCCCATGCATGTCTCTCATATCCGTAAATAGAGCAAAGTTGCTCGACTACTTTAATGGGTGTATGATGTGGGCGTGGTATAGGTTAATTGTCACAACGAGCAAGAAAGCTAAGGCCACATTTACACATAGCCGGGTATTTAGAGAAACGAATATTTTCCACCCTCCGTTTTCAATAATAACATCGCGCACACAACATCGTTTTCAAAAAAGTTGTCATTTACATCAACCCGGACAAATACTCCGTCGACCGCCATCATAACTATAGATATACATAATAAAGGCCTTTATTATGTAGATCTATGATGCCAAACTGGGCGCTCACATGACGCAAAAAGAGAACACAACAGAGCTCGTAATAAAATGAGAATCAACATCAGCTTGGCTTTTAGGAAATGGCGAGAACCGAGGGATTTGGGATGTTGTAAAAAAAGATGGGGGAAATGGCGTTTTTATTACTCAGCAGGTGTGTAAGGTAGGCCTATTTTATTGAACAGATAACTTGCCATATGTAGTTCTCTAACAGAGTTCATTAAAGCATTATTGTACAGGGTCATTTCATTATGGTTGTTGTAAGGCTGGGTAAGAATTTATTTTCAAGTAGACCATGTTTAATTGGAACAGTAACATCTCCAGCTAGTCAGCTTAAGATCCTTTCCATCTAAACTGGTTATATCTCTTAAACCCAGAAGTGTATGTTTTATGAGCAGTAGGCCTAGTCAGAGAGGAACCAAAACAATATTCTTTTGTAAAATTAATGCAGTTTTGTTTTTTAAACCCCCAGAGGGCCAAGTTTTAAAAACTCATTTTTTTAAATATTGAAAACTAATACAAATATTTTCTAATATTTGTATTATTTTATACAAAATATTAAAGTTATATTAATACATATTATTGAAGTAGCCTAATATTATTGAAACAAAATACAGTACAGGTGAGGAATACCAAGAGTTAAAAGCTGTAGGCTACTTTTTGACTTGAGCGCCGTGTTTTTAGAACGCCGTGTCATGCACAAGACAAAAGCGCAGCGCAAGTTAAAATAAGTTTACCAGAGATGGTCTTTATCGTTTTAACTTTTTTTTTCATTCCAGTGCCTTGCATCTCGCGTTTTTAAGCGTAAAATAAAAACTGTTCTGTGTTAACGGCCACAGTTATTCTGCAATCTATGATTGGACAAAAATAACTATTAACGGTTTTAACTAGGCTATTAACTATTTACAGTGGCTTCATCAGAACTAGACAAACTGTACCCGAGACTACAACAAAGACATATTATATTTTGACAAATTCATGCCTGACCACAAACTCTTTGCACTCGGTTAATGTCATTCAGCACTGACAGGATGGTAAGAAATTTCCCCAGGGGACGAACGCAACTCTACAACACATCTGTGCAGTTCTCTCTACGTCCACTAGGTGGCTTTAGATGACAATGGATCCGGGGAATAACCTCAATGTGAAAGCGACAGAACAACGGCCTCCGCTTGATGCATGAAATTTAGAAATATAATAAATTGCCTAAATCACAGTGAAAGCTCAGATAGTCTACAGCATACGTAGATATCACTATTATTATTGAACTCTTCCATTCATAGTAACATAAAAAGAATGTGTCCAGTGAAGTGAAAGAGTATAGACTACTTAATGTAATATAGATCTTAGTAGCCTACGTTGTGAGTGGTTCAAAAAAAGAGGGGATACACTGATTTATGCCTTCATAAAGTTTTAGAAACAATCTGTTTCCATGTTTGATAGTGTTGTTACTGTTACCTAATAACTAAATTACCCTCTAATCCTTTTAGACATACAGTTCACAGTTGGTTTCTGTCATGGCACTGAATGAAAAGGGATTAAGCCATCGAGTGGAATGCAGAAACATAATAAAGGAATTAGATTTCCTGCTGTTTAAGAGAGTGCCTAGACCGCACCATTCTGGTTGAGCGGGTTACACAAGACTAGAGCCATATAAAACCTCCATGTTAGACATTTAATGCCTCCAGTCCAGAGGCACTTATCATATCAGGGTGAGGATGTGCTTTAGACATAATGCTAGTGCTAATTTGCTGTTTATGGACATTTTATAAGTTTTATTAACTTTATTATTGGTCCTTATTCTGTATGTATATAGTCTCCCCCAAAAGTATTTAACCTGCACATAAAATTGACTGCATTAGATAACAAACATCAAACCAGGGCCTATATTTACGTGATCAAAAAAACAAACAAACAGTAAAAACAGTAATATTGGGAAACATTGTTACAACAAAAAAATATATTTTAGTATATATTAAGATGCAATTTATTCCTGATGCAAAGCAGAATTTTCAGCATTATTACTCTAGTCTTTAGTGTCACATGATCCTTCAAAAATCATTCTATTACTGATTTGTTGTTGCAACTCAAAAGGTCTTATTATCAATGTTGAAAACAGTTGTGCCACTTAATATTTTTGTTGAAACTGTGATACGTGTTTTTAAGGATTCTATGATAAGAGCATTTCATTGAAATAGAAATATTTTGTAACAATGTAAAATTATTTGCTGAAACTTTTGATCAATAAAGGCATCCTTGCTAAATAAAAGTGAACGAATTTCTTTCTTTACATTTTTGTTTTGTTTGAGTGGATGTGTGGCTTAAGGGTCCAAATACTTTTTGGGGTGACTATATTGATGGTTATTTTGGTGATTTCACAGGCTAGGCGATGTTTGTGTGCCTAACCATTTAACTCTCAACAGATAATCCTCATTCAATCAAAAATATGACTTTGTGGCAACGAGATCCACGGTGTTGCCGCATAACAGAATTCATCTTGTGTCCAAATTGAGGTATAGTGGTAAATATCAAATGAGAAAAACAAAAACAAAAACAGGTCTGTCTGGTGTAATGTGAGAAATTTGATGTAGGAATATCCTTTTTATAGTTCAAAAACAATGAGATCTCTTATTCCAAGACACTCTGTGATATCCAGCATTGTATGGCCAGCACAGTCCACATCATTCAGCAGTAGCTCTCGGAAAACATGGTTTCGCCCTCTGCGGCACACTGGGGTAACGCTGGCACATCCAACCCGTTCAGAACCTGTTTTCGGGCAGAGATGTAGCAGTACGCCTTGTCTTTCTTTGCTCCAGGATGGTAGTGTTGTTGAAGGTGGGCGTCTGTTGGTGTTGGGTCTGAGCACAGTTGGCAGCCACTGTCCAGAGGGCACTCTGGAGAGCAGGTTGGGTCATGGTGGCACAGAGGACTGGCACCTCCCTGCTGTGTGTTGCTACCTGTATTACGCTGGTCATCCAAAATGCTTATTCCCAATCTCCATCGCTGCCATTTCTTTTTGATTTCTGACTGTACCTGAAATCACAGACATGATAGGTAAAATAGCAGTTATGTGAATATATATGGCCTAGGATAGCAGGGTTATTATCATATATATATATATATATATATATATATTTTAATTAAATTTAAAACATTAACTTAAATAAAAATGATAAAATTAGATATAAAAAAACTTATTTTATTTCAGCTATTTAAGCATTCATAATTTTCATTTAGCTGAAGTACTAAAATACATTTTCTAAAATTAAAACGTTATAGACATAGAACAATAAAAAACAATTAATAAAAATGGCAAAAAACAACAAAATTACTCAAACGTAAAAATTAAATTGAAAACAGAATATATCAAATTAAATCTAATTCAAAATATTAACAAACTATAATAGCATCAATGATAATAAAACACCACTAATTATATAGTTTTTTATTTTATTTAAATACATTATAGACTATACATAAAAAATATTACACTATACAGTATAGCAAAAATATATACCTCTTTATTGACAAAGCAGTATAGTATGGCCACCAGAAAACCCTGTAGGGCAACAGCAACAAATGTGTCAAAATGCATTAACTGTAAGGATATACACTACATTAGAATAGTGCATGGAAAACAAAAAAGCAAGTACACTTGATGATCTAGGCCATGTTGTGACACGGTCTGTCTCGCTTGATCCCCTTAGTTGTACCTGAAAGGAATTGAAGAAGAGTTCAAAGAACAGGTTGACATTGCGAAGTACGCCCTCAGTCTGTTCTTCTGTCATCACAGCAAACACCACCTCATGAATCCCTAACAGGGGAATGAGGGTCAGTGTCGACTTGGCCAACCTGAGGAACCAAGAATATTAGACGCAGATTATTCAAAACACAATCCGACCCATCTCGCTTCAAAATGCCATCAACTTTTCTTTCTTTTTTTGTGATCTCATTGTTTCAGATTTAAAAAAAATCAAATCCTTTTAGGTTTTATAAATGTTTGAAGAGAGATTTCATAGGCAGATAAATTGTCAATAGTGAGGCACTGTGGGTAAATCAAAAATCGAATTAGCTTCCATCATTATTACCAATACTACATGTGCTTGTTATATTTCAATACACGTTTTATTCCACTATGGATAAGCAGGATTTAGTCTTAAAGGCTAGAAATATATTCTCTGGTGGGAAAAGAATAGCTCCCTAAAATATACGCTGTCCGCAAGGCTGACATTTGAAGAAGAGGATGAAACATTTTCTTCAACATGGTTGAAACATCAAAAGCTTGCTTAGGCACTTTATGTGACACAGTTCCAGTTTACATAACATGGATGAAATCAGAAATACCGGCTACAAGGAAAAACCGACAGATCAGGTTGTTTTAAATAGCAAATTTTACAACAAGCAAAAAAACAACAACAGACTAACAGATACTGATGAACATGAATTAATTTGTTGAAAATAATAAATAAATAAATAAATAAAAACACTTCATTATTAAATTAATTTAAAATAACAAGACAAATTCTTACCTAAATTTATAATCTGTATATCTCATCTGATGTGCTTTTAATTTGGAGATGAGGATCTGAATAATCCTTATAAATATGAAAAAGTTCACCTGCAAAATATGATTATTTATATATAAATAATTACATGTGGAATGCTCAATGTAAAGGCACACAAAACTTCTCATTCTGGAGAATGCAGAACACTGCATAAATTATCCCATGCAACTGAGTGTGACGGATCCGTTCAAACCAAGCCACAATAATTTCGGAGTGCAGAAAAACATTTCCTCAACACAATCTCAAGAGTGCTCAAGACTAATGAGTCATCCATGTATAATGCAAGAGTGACTGGTTATTTAACTGGTTATGGTGAGTTCCAGGGTAGTGTTGCACCAGCCATTCGTAAATTCGTTCTTAAATTAGAATGTAAAGTCACTAGAGGCTTAACTAGCTAGTTTGTAACCAACTCTGTACTCTATTTGGTTGCACCATTTGTTTATAAGGCAGAATAGCTAATAGTTTGTAAGCTCTCCATAAAGTAATGCGTAGTCACATAATGTGACATTTACCCTCAAAGATCCAATAGCAGCCTTCAAATACATAACTTGTGAATAACATCAAGAATAACATGTATTTTTTTTAAATATGTAAATAACATTCAGAAACTGTATTTGAAATTTGAAAATTACATTCATGACATTATATTATTTTAAATGCACAACATGGGCCGATGCTTATAGAGGAGTGCATTAGGATGGGTTCTTGTTGAAGAGCCTCTAACAAAGTAATCTGCACATAATGTTCTCTCTTAAATGTAAGTAAGTGTAAATGTCAGCATTATCATACAGTATATGTCTAAAGACTTGAAGTCCGTCGGGTAAAACAAAAGCTTTTTTGATGCAGTTCAGTCAGTCTGCTATTTTATTCTAACCCTTACTCCCGATGGGAGACTTCCGTAAATATTTAGTTAATACGTAGAGTTATGCTTTAAGTTTAATGGTGCAACACAAAAATATTTAGGTAATAAGTGCGCAAGTTGTAACAGTGACCATTTATGTCAAGTTGTATGCTACAACTTAGCATAGCTGGTGCAACCGTCCCCGGATGACTCAGAACTTGGAATTCTCTCACCTCCCACTCACAAATAACCACTGGAACATAGGTCAGAAATCCAACTAGTAAAGACGCAGCAGATCTTTCAGCCCTGACTATGATGAGAAGCACCATTTGTTGTCATTTCCAAGATGGTAGAAACTAACGCAATGTTCCATTGGTTGAAAATGTCAAGTTCTGAGTTATCTGGAACACAGGTTGGAATTGGGAAATTTCAGTAGAAATAAAAGATCTGTAAGCACATTGTGGCGAGCAGGACAAGGTCGAGGAACGTGGGAGGACGGTGCGAGGCCGGTGGCGTGATTAATGATGAACGACACCTGTGAGACGCACGGGTCTCGTATCTCTCACGTCCCTCGACCTCGTCCTGCTGTGAATGACTATAAAAACAATCAGAGAACAGATTCAAATTTTAGACAAAATGAGATAAATACAGAGGAAAACTCACTAAAATTGCCAAAAGGATTGGCGTTCGGATGATCCACCAATATGCCATATTTTCGTTGATCTCCCAGCACCTTGAGAAATGTGTAGGGAGATTTGTAATGCTTAACCAAAGTTGCTCTTAATCTTTAACCAAATGAAAGAAGGCTGTTGCATCAAGACTTCTGGCCCATCTTACCTAGTGTTCTCATACAAGTAACGAACAACTATCCAAGGCACCACAAAGAGCACAGGCGTTCCTGTCAGAAAACAAGCAAGACACATGCCTCACATTTGTGCATCCACATTAGCATTTCATTTATACTTTCTTTAAAAAAAAATAATTGTGGTAATTGTTCAAACTCATTCAATGTATGGAAATATATGCATTTAAATTAAATCTTTTTTATTTAATTTTTTATACTATATTTAATGGTTTTTATACATTTATTAAATGAAGTATTACACTTATTTTCATGACAATTGTTCTACAAAAAAAGTAGAATGAGTTTGTTACACACCCCAGCCGATGAAGAGGTACACACAGAAGTAACTGTTCTCTGAGAAGACCATCAGCACCAGCAGGTTGTGAAGATATAGACCTTCTACCAGTAGCCAATAGTAGTTGGCCCCAACACAATACTGCATCAGGACCTGAGCCACACGGCAGCCTGACATCACCTGTGGGAGTTTAATGTGGGTTTACTGTACCAAACAATGTACTTGAATAGTTTTGGAGCAGGAGCGTTTCCTCAGAGGCAAAATTGGATGAAAATAAATCCACAGCAAATTTTACAAAATATGAAATTAAAAAGTGTATAAATCCCATATTTTTCTAAAAATGACATTGTCCAACAGTGACACCAGCGGTTAAAGTTACAGCGAGATGCAACGTCTTTCTTGATTCCCCTCAGCTCAATGACTTTTAACAGACCCCCCTAAAGTGTGTCATGGGTTTGGTGAGTTTAACGGAGAACGAATGGGGAAAAAGTCATGTGAGAGGAGACAATGCTTCCATTGTGCTTTGATTGGCCTATCACCATGTTCATACTATACAATCTGGATTCATAAATAGGTCTAGACAATTAAATAATGGTTAATGGGAAGACTAATTAAAAAGTAATACAACCCTAATGCACAGATATCTCGCTTTACAACACATCAAAAACAAACTTGAAACTGACTTGAAAACATGATCTTTCATTTTTAGAGAGCAATCAGCTTGGTGGAAACCCTTGGTAGGCTACATCTCTGACTGTGACCAGTGTTTACTGATCTTTGATGAGCAGTATTTTGATGACTGATGATACGATAATAAGTTTATTAAAAGACTATTAAAAAAGCATCAGTTGACAAATAAAATAGACATGAAATCTGAAATAAATAGTTTTTATTTTTTGTGATAAATTTAAAGATGCTTAAAAAACACTAACTTAATTAGATTTATACGTTTAATAAATAGAACATTAATTACAATGTTAATATAAAAATACAAAATAGAATTGTATAAGCAATGTTTATTTACACTGCAAAACATTAAAGCTGCAGTCGGCAAGTCTGGCAGATTGAGTGGACTTAGGCAAAATTTTGAATGTTTACAACTCTCATGCCCATCCCCCACTATCAACGGATACCCTCTGTTGATAGTTCGAGTTCGTGTTCGTGCTCGTCAGTGCGTGTGCACCAGGTTATCTGTGAACGCGCCCGTCTCATTAGCATTCATCAACACCATGGAGTATTTGGAGGTATGCTGCCCTGGCTAATCTACCGATAGATTGCAATTGCTAACGTCATTTATACTCTAAATGAGCTTATTGATTTGTTAGTGTTTTGAAAGCGAGATACACCCGCCATCACTCTTCGTTACTGCGCGAACTTCCGGCGTGTGCATGTCATTGTAACGTGCGCGAGGGGTGGCTTGTGCCCGATCTGTGATTGACAGTCAGATCTCACAACCCCCTGCGCTGATTGGACCTGATGATCCGGGAGCTGTGGATTTTTGCAAAACAAATAACACGCTCCAGGAGGAGTTAGAAGCTCGGGTTTTTTTCTAAAACCACTTTATTTATATTGTTCTGTCGGATTATAGTGTCGATTTCACTGAATATGATTAGAAAAATGTTGCCGACGGCAGCTTTAAGTGTAACTGTAACATGAATTTGCATTTGATTAACAAAATACTGAGGACTTTGCCTCCTTACAGAACAGCAACTGTTTTGCAGCGTGTAATTACTGTAATGTAATTGAGTCAGTACTGTATTTCTGCTTACCTCGTCACTCAGCACGATTGAAACATCTTTGTTGTCCCTGAACTCTGGAGCGTCTTTCATGAGAAGCGCGTCTCTCGTGAGGATGGACACAGCTCGCAGGATAAATGAGGCAAACAGGTTGGTGTGGATGTAATTACGTGTGCAACGCAGCTTCCTGCAATATTACACACAAAATACATTATGGCTTTTCAAACTTGAAATACTTAACCCTGGGTCAATCTAAACCCTGGGTGAACAAATCTTGCTTCACTTTTCAGACTGCTCATAACTTAACAATTAATCCTAGGTACTCATAAACTGATGTTTCACACTGTAAATTCCTGAACCCTGGATTAACATTCTTATTTGGAGCAGTGTCATTGATTGGGCGAACAGCACGCGGCATGGTTACATTAAGGCTCTTGCTTTTTTGTCTTTTTATTGCAGGATGATGAATTAGGCCAACAGCTTTATATTGTTTGTTTTTCTTCTTCTGCATGCCATGTTCTGCTCACTTTTCTGGAGGAAAGCGGTCACTCGCCTGAATATGAGAAGTATGACGAGGGCTAAAGACAGGCTGGCCAGGGACAGAGAGTAACCAACTGTGTACATCACCCTGAAATAGGCCAAGATCATCATCTGATTCTCCTGTGAACAGAGCGAGAGAAAGAATAGCACTATACAGACATGAGCAAATTTAATTCATGTGACTACTCTGAAAGAAAAACCTTCTCAAATGTCTTGTGTGGGACATGAAGGCAAAGCTTCAGAGCAATTCAGACATTTTTCTAACTCTGCCATACTGACAACCACTGAAAGCTGCCTTAGGCAGAGTGTAATGACATCTTTATATTCACGAATCACACTAGCGAGTAATAGCCAATAACTCTGCAAAATAACTCTGCGAGCAGGAGATAAAGTCTCCTTTGCCAAAAAGAAATGAGAGCAGAGCTCTGCAAATGACACTAGTGGGATTGCTTTCCAAGTGCTTTGGTTCTTGAAATTACAGAACCGCATAAAAATTCACACAGCCAGTTTCATATTTTACATAAATTCTCCATACACCACAAATCAAACTGGTTTCTTTCACTGAGACTTTTTCCAGTCGTTTTGAACAACAACATGTACATGTGATCCATGAAAATAAAGATGTCATTACTCTCTGCCTGAGAAAGCTTTCAATGGCTGTCAGCATGGCGGAATTTAAGAATTGACTCCCTTCAATTCATGAATTGGAATTTTAATGAACTGGTACCACAGGAAGTTAAATTGGAATTTGAACTTGTATGACAGTAAGTGGAATTTACTGAATTGCAACTCGCATGATTCAACTAAGCCACAAAACTAATTTAATTGGTCCAGGATCATTTAAATAATTACATGATTCATTTGACAAATTACTCATTTATTTCCTGATCTGCAGATATTTTTCTTAAACCAAGTTCAACAAAATGTACTGAATAATATAAAGCATAGGAAGCCATATACTTATATATTTGAAGATTTTAATCATCTCACCCATAGGGCATATCCATTCAAAAGTTTGGGGTCAGAATTGTTTTTGAAAAAAAATTTGTTTTCAACAAAAACATGTATTCAGCAAGGATGCATTAAATTGATTTAAAAGTAATAAAGTTTTTTATTTCAAATAAATGCCTTTGAATTTTCTATTCATAAAAGAATCCTGAAAAATGATCAATGAGAAATCACTGTGAAGACTGGAGTAAATTGATAAAGACTGGAAAATTCAGCTTTGCCATTACAGGAATAAATGACATTTTAAAATATGAAAACAGTTATTTTAATTTTTCTTAAATTATATTTAACAATATTATTGTTTTTTTATCAAATAAATGCAGCCTTGGTGAGCAGAAGAAAAGAAAAAATCTTACGAAAACATTACATAGAAGGAAAATGCAATCTGCTAAAAACTTCAGGACCACTGACAAACCATATACAGTTGTGGTCAGAATTAATGGCACCCGTTAAATATGATTAAAAATGGCTGTAAAAAATAAATCTGCATTGTTTATCCTTTTGATCTTTCATTCAAAAAAATTGCAAAAATCTAACCTTTCATTGGGGGAAAATCACATTATAAAATAAATATTTTTCTCCAAAACACGTGGCCACAATTATTGGCACCCCTAGATTTTCTTTTTGAGTAAAATATCTCTGAAGTATATTCCCATTAATATTTACCTTTTTTATAGTGACTAGGAACATGAAATTATCTACTTCTTGTTTCACAGGAGTTTAAATATGAGGAAACGCAAAGGCCAAATTCCCTTAATCATCCATCACAATGAGTAAAACCAATGAATATAGTTCTGATGTGCATCAAAAGATTGTTGAGCATCACAAAATAGAAAGTGGCTGTAAGAAAATAGCTAAAGAATTGAAAATCCCCATTTTGACCATCAGGGCAATATTAAGAAGTTCTAATCAACTAAAGATGTTACGAATCTGCCAGGAACAGGACGTGTGTCTATATTGTCTTAAAGGGTCATGAAACCCTAAACCAAATTTTCTGAGATTTTATCAGAGGTATGTGTGTTGAACACCATTGAAGACAATGTTAGCACCTGTTAGATTTAATAGTAGGGTGAAAATGGTGAAATTTTAGTTTCTTTCCGCTATTTTCGTCTTCCGGGTTTAAAATCTTCATCGCAGGCTGTGACGTGGCATAGCACAGTATAGTGCGTTGATGACTCATCGGTGTCTCACAATTATTAATGAGACTGAGTTTTCATATCCTATGAGAAGACACTGTCTCTTAATTATTCATGACACCACTGGATCTTTCCAGTGACAGACATGTCAAACTGTGATATCGCATAGTATATGAGAGAGGCAATCATGGGACTCACGCAAGTGTTTGTTTTCGTGGTGCAAAAGTCCAATTGGGTTGAATATGTTTCCCCGCGATGCTGCCTGGGCTAGACTCTGGCTCTGGGCGGTTGGTTTTCCATCAACCACGGACACATCTAAACGTGTGTGCCGCAAACATTTTTGAGCTTCGAGAATTGGAGAATGGTGGACTTCGCCTTGTTGACAACCAATGCAGGTTGCGTCTTCCGAGTGATGCGGCACCAAGTCCCGAGGACTTTTCTATCCCTTCAGAGGTGTGTGTGTGTGTGTGTGTCTAAAATGAGAAGTCATCCCCCTCCACAGAGCCATCTTTATTATGGGGGTTCAGGGGGCGCGTAGATCTAGGCTATGCACGGAACGTTTTTTTAAAGCGGAAAATTAAGAATTTTCAAATATATATGTATAGAGTCTATAAACAACTATATATTTTATAATGACATTATAATTATACATGTAGCCTACATTAATATGTTCTCAATAGAATTACGATTACTGTAGGCTTACTAGGCTAATATAGCAGGGCATTCAGTTACTTTTGAAAGGACAATAATAAAGTGTCGTATTTCATAAGACTTTAACTTTGCCAGCTATAAAAAAAAATCTAGCATTTCCTCACGTTTTACCACTGCTTTTAGTGACAGTCGATATGCATGGGATACTGGCGATGACAGTGATGGCCTTACCACACCCCTTCTCACAGCCATCCACGCCCATTTAAGTTGCATTTTTCAAAAAGATTGTGAGCTAGACTTGAGCTGAAAGAGGGGGGTTTCATGACCCTTTAATGCATAGTGAGGAGGAGAGTTTGAGTGGCCAAAGACTCTCCAAGGATCACAGATGGAGAATTGCAGAGATTACTTGAGTCTTGGGGGTCAGAAAGCCTAAAAAGATATATCAAACAACCCCTACATCACCACATGTTGTTTGGGAGTGTGTCAAGAAAAATCCTCCTCGCTCCTTCAAAAAATAAACCCCAGCCTATTCAGTTGTCAGACACGAATGGAACTTCAAAAGGGACCGGATTCTATGGTCAGATGAAACAAAAAAAGGGCTTTTTGGCAGCAAACCTACCAGATGTATTTGGTGCAAACACGGATAAAAAGTACCCCATGCCTACGGTTAAATATACTGCTGGATCTTATTAGGATGCCAGCCGAACTTAGCCCCACCCACAACATTTGAGGATGGGAAGTGACTTGATCCGTTGTGAAGCAAGTATGCCCAAACCAAAGCTGTTCGGACAAATCAAATTGTCAGGGCGGGCTTTATACGATGATGGACAGATGATCAACCATAACGTAATCATCCACGTCACCAAGGAGCGCTTGGGTTGAATTCGTTTACAACAAAGAATGGCTGCCGCTGGAGAATTTAGATGTGTAGATTCAGCCATCGCGTCTGTTATAGAAGATGTAGACAGCGCATTCATTTTAAAAGAGGAACAGAGAACCGCGATCAAGGCATTTGTCGATCCAATTGAGTGCAGAGGCATTTTCTTTCCTGGTTCGGTTGAAACACGCCCCATAATCACAGCCCAATGGAGCAGTATCAGACTCACATTCTGACTAGAATCTGAGTATGACGACATCAGGCTAAGATCTTATATGTTGTGGGCAAATTTTTTTTTCTGGAGGTCCTTGTTCAGAAACATGGTATTATGGATTCTAGCAAATACCAACAGATAAAAAATCAAAACCTGACAGCCTCTGCTAGAAATCTTATAATGGGCTGTGGTTGGGATCTTCCATCAGGACAACGGTACAAAACCAACATCAAAATCAACACAAAAATAGGTCACTGAGCACAAAATGAAGCTTCTGCCATGACCGTCCCAGTCCCCTAAACTGAACCCTATAGAAAATGAGTGGTGTGAACTGAAGAGAAGAAGCACCAACATGAACTTATGAATCTGAAGGATCTGGAGAGATTCTGTATGGAGGAATGGTCTCTGATCTCTTGTCAGGTGTTCTCCAAACTCACCAGGCATTATAGGAGAAGACTCAGAGCTGTTATCTTGGCAAAAGGAGGTTGCAAAAAGTATTTAATAACAGGGAGCTAATTATTATAGCCAGCGAGTTTTGGAGAAAAGCATTTATTTCATAATGTGATTTCCCCCCCACTTTCAATTCTTTTACTTCAATGAAAGGTTCGATATTTGCGATTTTTTTTAAATAAAAGATCAAAAGGATAAACAATGCAGATTTATTTTTTACTGACATTTTTGATCATATTTAACAGGGGTGCCATTAATTCTGACCACAGCTGTATACATGTACATTCATTTTAGATGCTATACATGTCTCTTTACCTGTGCTATCTGCTGGCTGCCATCTGCATTGCATTGTGAGTGGTCTCTCCATGTGCGGCTGTGGTTGACAGTGAGCCACTGGCCATCTGGACCACATTCCCGTGACACAAACCCATTACGCACTAAAGAGGACAGTAATGCATAACAGGTTTTCTTTTACTCCAAACATGTCTAGTATTGGAGAGTCTTCTATGAACCTTTTTATTAATTGAGTGCATGGGAATGACAACCAACAGCATCATTTATGGTAGTCACTCATTCTTATGTTAGTATGTTCTAAATCTGTCTTATGGTTTTTACCGGTAGAAGATAAAATGAGTTTAAGATAAACATTTTCACATAAACAAATGGTAAGCTTTAAGATCCTCTTTTAAAAATGAATATGGTGAATTGAATGACATTTATGAAGCATATATTTTTATTTTTCTATGCCAACAGGCACTATTTTTGGCAGTTGTACCTTGATCATACCAAGGCAGATACCAGGGGCACGGCACTTTCACCGTTGTGTTGGGAACTCCCTCTGTCCAACAAGCGTACATATCAAACATGCTTTTGCAAAACAAACCTACTTGAGAAAATAGAGTTAATGTGAATATAAAGGTGATCCAGAGAGGTTTAATAACTTTATATACTCCTGCCAGAGCTTATTTCATATATAAAATTTTATATCTAATTGTTGCATTCCATGTTAGAAGTAAAACTAAAAATATCCTTATTGACACTCCTTATGCAAGCAAGATTTATATGGCAAGAAAGATTCATGACAAACATTTGGGGTGGTTAGTGTATGTCTGTGTGTTTACTTCTCTTTATATACATAGTAAATCTCAACTAGCTGTTTTCCAGTGTTGATATAGAAGCGCACATGCACACACACGGATGGGAAGAGCTAATGCCTACCCGAAGGTGTGGGTTGTGAGCTTATCTTCAAGATGCACTCGTTCCGATACCTGTTCCATTCCTGCACTGTGTCCTTCACCGTCTTCCCACTCACACTCTGAAATAACACATGACACCATGAGGTTACAACTTTCTTAAAACTAAATCAAAATTGGCCTTATTTACTGTCTTAATACATGTTTCTGATCTTATTGTACACAACGCTGCATGCAAGAAATGCTGACAGTTACCATGTCTTTTGCCTTGCAATTAATGAACAGAAAAATTAAAAAAAAAAGGTAAAAGATGTACACAAAAGCACTATTAGGCCATGTGTCCACCAAAGACTTTTCAATGAGAGCGCCCCATGTTTGAAAACTACAGCAGCAGCGTGACGAGGTGCTGAGCGTCTATTTCATGCTGAGCGCGTGGCTTTTTTTTCGTCTGGTTGTCGAGAGTTGAAAAATGTTCAACAGTGGGTAAAACGCAGTGCTCATCACTGTCACTGTTTACCAAGCCATTCAATCACAATGGAAGTGCAGGACAAACACCACACTGACCAACTGTCCTCTCTTTCTACGTGGTTCAGCCATATCTTTATCCAAATCAAGGGACAGAGCAAGTACTTTACATTGTGTCAACATTTTTATATTCAGAAACAAACTATCAGCGAAATCAGAAACTAGTAACATTTCCATGGATTTTCCATAGCGCTATCGAGCAGCTGGCTAAAAATACTTTGGTGGACACACAGCCTAAAAGTAATATAAGTAGGCCTATAGTATTGCAGGCCTTATGAGAGCTTTATGGAAAACACACACTCAAACAGAATTAATGTATTTTTAGGAACTATTCCTTCAAAATGAACACAAAGAAATGCATTAACAGCAAGCTATTAGTTTTTGCTGCAAAATGTATGTCGATCAATACCTCAGCTCTGCACAAGACGGACAGAGTGAGGAGGAAGATGGTGGAGGTGTTCTTCATCACTGAGACAGGTACCAGGGGCCAGACATCTTAGAGCTGGGCCCTCGTCCAACCAGAACCAGAGCAGGCCATTCTTTCAGACCTGTACGCCACCAGCTGCGCCCTTCAGGACCGAAACATAGCAGAGAATACTAAGGGAAATCTGACAGCTCAAAATGAATTAATAACCAGATGGCTTCAAGCTCTTGAACTTCCAGTCTCTGTCAGTCTATACTTTATGTGGTCTTATTCAATCCTTTGAAATAAAACTGCGTAACACATGAAAGTACTCCATGTGGCCAAAACCTGCTTTAACTTCAACCTGAATACTGCTCGATTCTTTTCTTCCCCTCACATCTACATACACTGTATGTACTTCAGTCTTTACATAGTCATAACAATTTACAGTCATTATACAGAAAGATAAATCTGCCTATTAAAATGAATGAAATACATTAATACTTTAATAACACTGTTAAATGTAATCTTGTACAAATCTCAATATAAATATGAACATATATGTATTTTTATATATGTTAGTTATTTAAATGTATAGAATTAAATAGTATAGAATTTAATATTAATAATTATCCGTATATTAAACCATCCCTAAACAACTAAAATAATGTCTGCGGAAAAAGAAGAATTAAATACAGAAAGAAAATTTAATTTAATTTTGCAAAAGTAGTGTATTTGAACAGGAATTATTGATGGGCAAACTAGAAAAAATGCATAAAAGATTAAAATAACCATTTATGTTTAGTCAGAATTGGTTGACTGAATAGGTTGTCCTTCAGAAGTCAATATAATCCAGACACTGTTGCTAAATCTCAACTTAAATCGATAATGGTTCAAGGAGGAAGGTCATTTGATCTTCAAAAGAACACTTGACGGAAGTCTCTTCAAGCGTGCCCGAAAGGAGGAAACAGTATGCTTAATCGAGATGAAGTGTAAATAAATGAGTGTCCTGCTAAATCATGTATGATCAGGTAGGTGTTGAATAATTTAGTTGGTTTTGTGCTAAACAGGCTGCAAAGTGCTGAGGGTATAAACACAACACACATGGAGGACTTAGAGAAGGAAATTCCGGAAGAGGAGATTCATGTAATCACTCTAATCACATTGCTAGGGGAATAGAAACAGATTACTCCATCTCTTTCCCTTGAACCTTACCTGTAATTTCAATAATTCAACAAAAAGGGCACAACTTTGACCTTGAGTGCGGTCTGTGAAGTCTTAATGCTTGAGTTGATAATTATGATTATATAATTAGTTTAGTTCATTATATAAACATGGAAAATGGTAATATTTCCTTTATATAAAAAGTTTCCCTAAATAGTGGTACACTGAAGCAGTAGTTTTCAACTGGTTTTGTTATTAAAAAATCTTATCAAATACTGAATTGTATTATTTAACTTTTTTTTTTTTTTTTTACAAAACTATTTGCATGAAATAAACTGAATAGAAAAAATGAATAGAACAGAGAATAATTTATTGCAAATATTTTGACACAATCCATATTTAACCATGTTTGTAACCATTTCTCTAATCATTTGTGTCAAAATACAGTACAACAACAAAACATGCAGGAAGTCTTTTTTAAATTTTAAGTCTTTTTTCTTCGCCCTTTTAAATGCTGTTGCCTATTTTAGTTAATAGGGGTGTCACGATTCTCCAAATCCTCGATTCGATTAAATTTTCGATTCTAAGGTCACGGTTCGATTCGATTCTCGATTTTTACATTTATTTTTTTAAAGCCGAAACCGGCCAATCAGGATGCTCTCTGTCTTACATGCGTTCATGAGGCACATACGCAAGATCTCTCGCTCTCTCCCGTGCGCGAGCTATACGATTTGGAGCACAGTTTTTTCTGTCTCGCATGCGCGATTGCGCGCTCTTGCTCGCTCGCTCACTCTAGATTCCGGGAGATTTTAACTAATTTGCGGGCATCAGGGAGCCGCTATCAATATCAAGGGGGTAATCCATCGACCGGAAGTTGAAGCCGGCCGGGTGCCGCCATCTTGTAGCAGAACTTCACTTGCGTTAGCATTTCCATTGACTCCCATTCATTTTGGCGTCACTTTGACAGCGAATAACTTTACATCTGAGGCATTTAAAGACTCCATTTGTCCATTATTTATTTCTAAAGAAACACGACAATGTATAAAAGGCTCCATTACTTTGTATCTTACGTTATGGCCCCGTAGAAGCCGTTTTTTAAAAACTAGGCTAACGATTGCGTCATAACACGCGACTCTCTGGCGCACACTGGAGAAAATTACCGTATAGACAGAAGTAGAAACTCGCGCGCAATCGGGGGGACGTGGAGGCATAAAGTCAAGGGAGAAGCCCATAGAGAGTTGTAAAGTTGCTCCTACTGCTAGCTCATGGACAGCTAATACTCACGATCTCCGGCTCTGCAAGTTTCGGAAGGGAATGATTCAGATTCCTCTTGGCACAGCCACTAGAATATTTACGTCTGTCAGACAGGTTGCTCACGTCATCAAGCTTAGTTTGAGTCGGTTTGAGTCTGCGCGTCAGGAACGGAAGTGCTCAAAAATCGCTAAAAATGGGCTTCAACTGTCTCAACTGAGTTCCAATGAGATAGCTCTGTCCATTTCTTATACTGTCTATGATCAATATGCGGGAGACTCCAGGAACTTCCGCGAGACTTGGGATGTCTGCAAAGTAAACTGTGGCTTTTTTGAAGCGCGAACGTTGTCAACATAACTCACTGGAAATCCAAAAAACGTACACACCTGCGACTTCAATGAAAGAGGAGGGGGTTCAAGTTCTGTCGATGGGTCTCCTGCATCTGCAGTTGCCATGCTATCTTTTGAATGGCTGTAGCTAAGTTAGAGGAGGTTGACCATAGACTCGCAGCTTTACAACACGCGTGTTTTTTTCCCGCTTGGCACGCTGACCGGACGTGACATGGGGGCATGGCAGCATCGACGATTCCATTTTTTAATTCGATCGATTCGAATTTTTTCTAATTTCGATCGATTTCGATTTAAAATCGAAATCGTGACACCCTTATTAGTTAATAGTTGGATTTTATTTTAACTGCATTTAGCATTGTTTTCCCCTGTTGTCTATGACCAGGACTAGATGTTTGAGTCAACACCTCATTAAAGTATCTTCAGCAGATCTCATCAGCCTTTATTTACGTAATGACTGTGTTGTAGTTCTGGGCACATTTTTAAACAAATAAGTAATTTCTAAGTGGGGTGTGCTCCATGACTATGAGTATGCAATAATTTACTCTTGGAGGCCAGAAACCAATTCTGCAATGTTTATATTGCCTCACCTTAAAGGTTCTTTTGATTAATTCATAACCCAGTATATCCACTTGTGCCAAAGCCAAACATATAAATCACACAAAACACTGGACACAGTCGAACGACTGTAAATTACATCAGTTTGCCAACCCTTTTGGCACATCAACCGACCTTTCACAAGCAACCATTTAAGGATAAGAAAAGATATCTTTAGATATTACATCTCTTAAAGGCAAAACTCGCCTGCCAGTTAAGCTTGGCAATTGTGTTTTATACCAGACATATCAGTTTCCAAAAGACAATCAACAGTTTTTACAGAGCAACACTGCTGAGAGGTACATCATCACCGGGCTGCAGGAAATCAGTTAGAATGTTGTACGTCCTGCTGATTATAACGTACAGGATTACTATTCATCTTATGAAATAACAGCATGAAAACAGTCATTTAGCAGGTAAAAGGTAATTTAGTTAATTTAATTAATTTACTTTTAATACACTCGAGCCCTATTTATTACACGTGAGCAGGAGGGAGAACAGACTCGTTGACTGCAATGTTGGCATCTCCAGCCGCCTGAACTAAATAGGGGACTGGGAGATGTGTAAACGGCTTTTTGGAGGGTGGTCCGGCCACGGCGGGACTTAACCACTCTCTTTTCCTTCTGTTCAGCCAGGCTAGGAATGCTTCCGAGGCTCGGGGTCCAACACAATCTTGGGTCGGGGTCCCCAGCGCTCTGGGAACTGCCGTCGTCTCGTTGAACGAGAGCGGTGACAGACTGAGAGACCGGCGGCGCTGGCTTTGCTGGCTGAGGGAGCGGCACTTTCTTGTGGCGGCCCGAAGCAGAGCTGGAACGTTTAGGGAGGAAGTGGCGCATCGCTTGCGGTGCTTTCTTGCCTCGGTGAAACGCTTCACGAAACCCTTTACCGCTGGGTCGAACAGGCCGGTGGTGGAGATATGGGAGTCCAGGAAGGCGGCCCTGTCTGCATCTTTCATCTCTGTTAAGTTCAACCAGAGATGTCGCTCTAGCACCGTCAAGTTCGCCATGCTTCTACCAATCGCCTGGGCGGTTGATTTAGTGGTGTGCAAAGCCAGGTCTGTGGCACTGTGCAGGTCCCTGAAAGCTTCCGGGTCAGGACCAGACTCGTCCACAGAGCGGAGAAGTTTGACCTGAAAAACCTGGAGAACAGCCATGGTGTGAAGCGCCGAAGCAGCTTTGCCCCTTGGCCTCTGTCCATCATGGCCTCCTAATCATACCCATATACTGATTGGCTTCATCACTCTGTCTCCTCTCCACCAATAAGCTGGTGTGTGGTGAGCGTTCTGGCGCAATATGGCTGCCATGGCATCATCCAGGTGGATGCTGCACATTGGTAGTGGTTGAGGAGATTCACCCTTCTATGTAAAGCGCTTTGAGTACCCAGAAAAGCGCTAAATAAATGTAACAAATTATTCATTTTATTAGTATATCCTTTCTCCACAGCGACAGTCGAGAGCGTTGAGGAGGTGGAGGGTTTGAGACGAGCTGATTGCGGCGCTTTCCACGACTTCGTTAGCTCGTCGTGTACCTCAGGAAAGAAAGGAGCAGGTCTCTGCTGAGGGGCCTGTCGGCGCCCCTGCAGGAACCATTCGTCCAGCCTGCTTCGCGTGGGTTCCTCGGGCGAAGACCACTCGAGCCCGAGGTCTTTGACAGCCTTAGTTAGCACGCAGAGAAGTTCAGAGTTAAGGCTGACTCTCATGCCGCTGGTGCTGGCTTGTGTTGAGGGTGCGTGGTCCGTCATGGAGCCTGTCCACCCCTCGCATTCGGATGCAGCAAGGGAAAGGCTGTCATCCTTCTCTTCTTCCTCATCCGATCCCCCAAAAGAGACGAGACCGGCCGCTCGCTGAGAGGGGCGCTGGTCTGCCTGTGTGAACAGGACCGGCGAGGGGGTTTCTCTGGGTGAGAGCGAGGCACGCGGGGACTGGGCCATCTCAGTGCACTCTGGGCAGCCGCCCTTAGAGTGCAGCTTCAGCGTGGTCGTGGCCCAGACAGGGAGCGCACAAGATGTGACGATCCGCGCCGAAGAGAGGGTCTCTGCACGAGGCCCAGGTGTCTCGAGGCATTTGAAACAACGCCTAGAAACTTTGCTCTTTTAAATAGTGAGTCACAGCGGCGAACACACTAAGTTTGCTTTAAAAAGGATATATGCGCGCATGATGGCACAGCAGAACAGCGGGCTGAAGGCGGCCTCTAGTTGAAAACCAGGAAGCCGGCGTCCTCAGAGCTGCTTAGCTGGTGGCTTGTTCCGCTGAAGGCTTTCGACGGCGGCGGTTAAGGCTTCTCAACCGGAGGCCAGCGAAGTGGAACTTGCTGAAGGAGATTAAATCTGAATTCTATGGCGAAAATGGAGGCTTATTTAGCTATAAGCCACGCCCATACTGGCGGGCTATGACGCATCCTGGCGCGAAGCGACCTGATTGGTTCGCTCATTTTAGCCGCCACGCCATAGGTTCGGGTAGTTGCCGCAGCACAGCCAAACTAACTTACGCAATACGAGAGACCTCTCGAAAGGGAACAGTATTATTGTGATGTAATTGATAAATTATTTTATGTTATTTATTCCTGTGATGCCAAAGTAAAATTTTCTTAAGAATGACATTTATTTAGTAACAATGTAACATCTTTACTGTTCATCCTTGCTGAATTAAATGATTAATTTCTTTTTTTTTTTTAATCTTACTGACCCTAAACTTTTGAACAGTTGTGCAGAAACATTTGTTTTGAACATTTCTGTTACTTGTATGTTATTGTCAAAAAATCCACCATAGAGTGCATACTGTAAAAAATTATTGTAATTTTAACTGTAAAAGACTGTAAAAATGTGACAGTAAAAACCTGTTAATTGTTTAACGGTAAGTTCCCGTACAGAGGACACTGTAATAGATCGAACCTTACATTTTGAGCAATTGTACAGTAAAATACTATTAAATGTACCACTTTTGGAAGTAAAAAGAAGAAATCATCTAAAAATTTACAGTGAAAAAAATGTAAACATATCCCAGAATTCCTTTTATGAAACTTCATATTTGTAAATTGTTTTTAAATGTTATTATATATATAAATTTATTATATATAAATTTATTTTTTTCTGATCAGCTATGTACATTAGGGTTTTATGTTACATTGTGTTGTTAAATAAATGTTTATTCCATTATTTTAGTGTTATTATTTTAGTGTGTTGCCATTATGTGTTTTGTGTTTGTGCTAACTGTGCACCTTCTATATTTCAGTATTTACCTCTTGTGGAAAATCTTGTGATTAACTTTGATTCATCATGTGGTTTTTCTATTTACCACCTGTGTTATGTCAATATGTAAAAAGTACAAAACAGATTTATAGCAGTTTGACCAATTGCTACTTCAGCAGGAAAGGGCTGTTGGATTTACCGGTTTAAATTGAGTTTTTTCTTCTTTTTTTACAGTGTGCACCATAACGTAACATGTGTGACATCAACTATTTCATATCTAGGAGTAAGAATGAGCTTCAATGAGGACCAGACTTTGTCTGTCTATGCAAAACTATTGTAACCATTATTTTGTAAGGAAACTTTAATGATTGTTTGCTGAGATACATGAGACATTTCAATGCAATTTCCGGAAAGCAACATTTTGTTTTTAAACATCACTTAAAATTCAACCCAAATAGAATCTGGGATCAATCCTGCACTTTTCTTAATGCTTGAGAGAAACAGAAACTGAAAAGATTTTTTCAGAGTAATATAGCTAATGTTTCAGGCAGTCCTGCACTCAGAGACCTTCACGCACTAACATTGTCACTAATAACAAGTGCAACACCAACTAAACTTTAAAAGAAGCAGCAACATTAATGAGCCAGATTTGCTACGGCTATTTACTTGTTTACACAACTCAACGTCTGCCTGCGATCTGACCTTGAATGCACCAGACATCATTTTTTACCCAGGTAAGTGGACTACGTATCCTACAGTCTACCGTGGCATCTAACCAGGGCTGTAACCATGTCTTGAACATTGGTGGGGCTTAGATTATTCTACGTCTAATTTAATCAATTGAAAAACCATCTAAATATGCACACATTCACTCTTATTTGTATGTCTAATAAGTTGAAAATGCAACATTTCTTGTCTTGTCACATTCAGTTATGAATTAACCTACCTGTTTGCAAATATACAAAACAGCAAAATTGTATATCAAAAAGTAGTTTGCGTCACTATATCTTACTCTAGGTGGTTTAACATTTCTGTGAACAGTAAGGGCTGCCTTCTTTGATTTGATTGGCCATCTCAGTCATTTTGACGAGCGCTGTTAGACCAGAGACAGTGTAGCCTAAAAATGTAACTCGTAACAATATGATGTCGTAACTCGTAACAACAATAAAATGTCATCGTAACAATATGCACTTTAAATGAATTTTTAAAGGGTTACATCATACTTCCTTAAAAAAAACCCAGTATACTTAAGTTCAGTTTATTGATTCCAGATTCCAGAAGATGCCTAATATCGCCCACTACGGTATAACAGTGAAAAAATGTATTGCCGGGAAATTATGTCAATGGAGGGGAAAGAATTACACGTAGGCTACATAGATTTGAAGTAAATTCCACTACACAAAAATTCAGATACTCAGAATTTAGAACTGTTTAATCTGTTTTCTTTATAAATCAATATTTTCAAACAATATTTTATAAGACAGTGTGTAAAACTAAGTAAAAAACGTATTTAATAGGCTACCGAATCAAAAGACTAAACACAACTACAAGGCAATCCAAGTATACTTACATAATTATACATTAAAGTAGGCCTATATCTGGATAAAAAGATTGAGAACAAGTATATGCCAAATATACTTAGACTT
This sequence comes from Rhinichthys klamathensis goyatoka, assembly GCF_029890125.1. Lineage (NCBI taxonomy): Eukaryota > Metazoa > Chordata > Actinopteri > Cypriniformes > Leuciscidae > Rhinichthys > Rhinichthys klamathensis. The sequence continues at coordinate 1,225,660 of NW_026606829.1, forward strand.
TTTTGTCAGTATAAATCAAGTATACTTAAGTGTAATTTTAATTATTTTTCTGAGAAGTAGCCTACATAAAAAGTAGACTGAAAAAAGTATACTTGCTCATTTTTAATTTAAAAGAAGTATACTAACAGCACACTTGAATAAACTTTATTTTTTGTAAGGGTTCCCCCATCAACCGTGTGCAACATCATATTTCTGTCAATTAATGTGCACAAATACATAATAAGGTCACAGTTGTTTGCAAAGAGTACTTTTGTTGGTGGCTCACCCAGCACAGAAATGATAGCCATTGCTTTAGACCCCTGGCTAGTTTGATTTAGATGATGCTTTCTCAGTTCAACAAGCCAGATATATAATTCATATAAATCATCAAAGGTCAGTATTGCGTTTGATGGGTGACTGTTGTTCTCCACTCTGAGGAATGCAGAATGGGCATATTTGGAGATCTATGAAAGCACTGAAACACAGGACCTTCTTGCACTGAATTAAATGGCATACACTCTCTGTTCAAAGCAGCTTGTTTAACATTCATATACTACATCTTTCAAAGCCATCTATGAAGATCAAAAATGGTTTTCCCAAAACTAGTCCCAAAGTTAGAAGGTTCAAAAAGGATAAAAGCGGGGATTCCATTAGCTGTATCAGTTTATTTATTTCTAGGACTGTAATGTATCCTCAGTGCAGTCCTTTCTTTAGAGAGTGATTCAGAATGACTCAAATCAAAGGTTTTTTGTTTTAAAAACTGGACTTGGCAATAAGTCCACAAAGAGTTTAGAATATCAAACTTAAGAAAGCCAACATGCAGAACTTTAGAATTATTTAAGATAAGATTGTGTATGAGGTTATTTTGTGCACAATTGAAGATTCCTCAATTTAGTGTAATACAAAAAAAGTTCTGTGAAATTATAAGGCAATATATATAATAATAGTATAGTGACTTAAACTATATTTACTATAAAAAAATACATAGTACGTACCAATCCAATCTCATAAGAAAACTTACCGGTAAATAATTTACGTTTCATTTGAATTTGTAAAAATTGATTCGATTGATTTTTTTCTTTTAAAGCATTGAAGGCCCACCCATAAACCGAACCCTCAGTGGGACATAAGCAGATCCTACAAAAACATATAAATGTTCATACAAATTCGCCACCAAACTATTTTACCAAAATGTAAAATAATTAGGAATTGCCACGAGAGTGTGTTGGTACATAAAGTAAGTTACTCCACTGAGACACATCCCAAATGTCCACGTCCTCCATCTAGGGTCCTGTTTCGTGCCTCTACTTTTACACCAAAAACAATCATTTCAAACTCATCAATTTGTTTTGTGCTCCTGAAATTAGTAGTTTGATATCCTATTATGATTCAGATTAGTATTACAATCTGAATTATAGGAAATCAAACTACTAATTTCAGGGGCACAAAACAAATTGATGAGTTTGGAAATGATTGTTTTTGGCCCTACAAAAGCTAAACTCAATACCAAAACAAACACTAAAGCAAATAAAAATAAATAAAAAATATGATATAGTATATTATATTAAAAATATTATATTTTATAATTACATTTTATTGTTTTAATATCAAATTTCCTTTTATCTCCTTCTCTGCCTTTGTAGGGAAGAACACACCATGAAACATCACCTCACAAAAAGTTAACTTCACCTTACTTTATTTTAAATTGTCTCTCATTTCAAATGAGAAAATCATGTGTCAGATTCTTTTCTGGCATGTTCCTTATTTCCAATTGAGGATATGGTGGAAACTCAGTGATCCATAACACTGCAATATTATCCCATGATGAACTGCATTGCACTGCACATCCACTCACAACATGTATTGCACAAGAGTAAACAAAACATCATCTGAGAATGTACAGTCTCATAACAACTTTCATTAGTTTCTATTTTAGGTAAATGCAAATGCAAGATCCCCCTGCAGACTGATCTCATGAAATGGCGTATGTATGACACGCCAATTCGTATTTCCATTTTTGGCGTGCTATCAACACGCATAATCGCTTTTCAGCGTGTTTATCAACGCCTTTGACTTAACGTTATATTACTGTATTATGTACATATAAATATATGACCTACCCCAACCCCGTCCCTAAACCTACCCGTCACTGGGGTTAATACCATTTATGAGTCTTCTCCTACCATCCTAGGAAAAGAAATATCGCTCCACAGATGTAGAATATAGATTTTGCTTCGTTTCGCTCGGACATTTAACGGCGTACACATACACGCGGAATCACTCGGACGTTTAATGGCGTAGACATACACGCAAAAGATTTCGGCGTGGACATACACGCGGATAGATCAAAATGCGTATAGATAACACGCCACTTGAATTGAAAGTGGCGTGTATGTTTACGCAAAGTCATGATGCAACATGATGTCATGTTGCCCCCTGAGACCCACAGCTGTATTATTGTATGTTGAGGATCAGTCTGGCATATCCAAATACAAAGCAAGACGATCAGAATGGCACCAATTTATAATCCAGGAATAAATACTGATGCTGGTATCCAGTGAGAGAAATGTGAACATTAACATTTAAAGACAAGGAAGAAGTAAGGAGTATAAATTCATTTGCTAGTATAAGGAAGGGGATTTGAAAACAGGGTGAATAATCAAATAGAACAAGAGACAGGTCTTTCCATGAACTATCATGACAAACAGACAATTCTGCAAACCAAATCATGGATACAAATTGATCAATCTCAAATCAAGCAAGTAAATTGGCAAACAAAAGTACTGTATGCATAAAAAAACAATCAATGATAAACTGAACTCTTGACTGAGGGAGCTCAGCTGTGAGCATATTAACTGCTTTAACTTTAGAGTGGAAAACTTTCACATGAACACACACATAGACATAGTCCTATTACTTATGACATTATGACGAAGTGTTGAAAAACATTAGCACTTCACTGAAATTTTTCAATTTCATATCCCTTGTAATAATTCACACATTATTTTTTTTAATGAACCCAATAGACATTATAAAACTACATTCATTGTTCTTCAAAGTCAACATTTGCCACACCGTAAGTTTTACTTAATGATTTCAGATGTTATACATTTTTAAGTTGCACTGGTTATTTGTAGTGTTTATTTTTTTATTTTTTTGTAATTTTTATTTTATTTTAATAGCACATTCTAATGCAATAAAGTCTGTCTTCTTCATCGTTTTATGTTCATCCAAACCATTGGACACAAACCACGGTGAATTTTTTTTTTAGAAAGTGTTTATATTTAGGCCACAGAAATTCAATTGAAGTGACATCGTTTCCTTGCAGCTGACATATTTGACTTATATTAAAATAGCCTACATTTTATATAAAGCCTTATGGACAATATAGAGCCGGTCAGAGAGAGAACGAGAAGAGTCGTGTTGCCCGCTGTTGAGACATGTTCGTTGCGTTGGGCTTTTTTTTTTCAAGACAATCCCACGTTCTTTAGTTTCACTTGCATGCCGTTAATTGATTTTAAGCTCAAAAAGACTTTAATGGGCTGAACACCAAACAAAACAGATGATGAAATTGATTAACATGATAGTCAATCTAAAATTAAATATCATATTATGACCAATTGAATCACACCTACATTTATGACCATTTGGTTAAAACTCCCTCAGCCGGGTCTAATGGCACAGCACCTTGTTGCTATGAACATCTTAGATAGGCTATAAAATGTCACTTAGTCCTACATAAGAGCACGGTTACATTAATTCAATAAGCTACGTCAAGCAATGGCAATTCTTTGATTAATAATAATTTATAATCTGCTAAATACCACAACACAGACAGATTTAGCTCGATAGTTAGTCAAGTCAAGCATATTGACCACCTAAATTAATTTGCAAATGATAAGAGCACCATGGTCAGGAACCATACACAACAGCATGATAATCAATTTACCCATATGCAGAGAAAATATTTTATCACTCAGGTTATAAAAATAAACTCGTTTTAATTAGCTATAGATAGTGTCCATACTTCATATTAAGCATATAGTAACAGAACATAGAGGTATAGACACACATAACACAATTTCACTAGTATGAAATATTCAACATCCTACCGTTCAGAGAAACATGTTTTTGGATAATAAGAAATGTTCTTTGAATTCCTTTGGTCGTGTTGAAATGGTGCTGTGCTGTTAGCCAATCCAATATCCTTAGTAAATGAGAAAAGTTGTGTAGCTCGGCTTCTGGGCAAAATGAATCATTCTAGAAGTCAAAAGTCAGAAGAAATGAAACTGCGCTTCCACACGTTCATCACATAGACAGCATGAGAGCGCGCGCACAACACAACGTGTGGACGCGCGTCACCTACAAAACACAGTGAGACAGAAGGATGTTCTTTTTCTTTAAAGGGGCAGGAGCAAAATAAAGTCATAATTCGTGAGAATACACTAACTCGATCGCTTTTGCGAAATTAACCCGACTTAAATCATGTGAAGGCTATAGTGAAATGACATACATAGATAAAGAACACATACAGGCTAAATTGCACTGTGCTGAAATGTTTGTATTGTAAGAAATTTTCTCACAATGGCTCTGCCTGCTTGTTCATCATGCCAAAAGGTCATCATGATCTATCATCAGCATTCTTGTTCTGCCTTTTGCAAAACAAGAAGTAACCCTATTGTTTAGATTATTCAACACAGCATTAATAATTATGATAAACAAAATAACACACATGTGAGACAAACTCTTATTTTCTGACATATATAAACCAACAATAAAAATATATATGTTTAAAATAAAACTATTATCAAAATCCATTAAAATAATATGGTACATTAACAATACATTGAGTATAAAAGCAAATTTACTTGATTTCGTCTCTCAGAAATTGATCACAAGTCGTGTAATAGAGTATTAGCCTAATCAACTTTCTATGTGGAGGCATAAAAATTGAGCAAGACTTAAATGGAGCTCAGGTCTAAAATGCATAAAATAAACAAAAAATAATATTTTGCCTTTGTATTCATGTAAATCACAAATGATTTTTCCACCAGGCTAAATGTTTTTGTTATGTTTACATTAGCAACTGAAAATCTGTACTTTCATTTTAATCCACAGCGCAATTACTGGTGAATTTGGGATGAATGTGTCATCTTATTTACACTTTCTAATTTTAAACAGAATCAGTTGAGTCACTTGGTATAGAAGGTTTGGCATTCTAACCTGTAACCCTGCCTTAAACACAAGGGATTTTGTCTGTTTTTCACACCCAAAGCAATGGCACCAGTAAAGACGATAGATTAAAACACATTACTAAGCAGAGTGATATGAACCAAACCCAGTATGACTCAAATGAATATTGCCAAGATGGAATGTACATCTGTATTAATAATTCCCATTAAAATTCATAGTTACCTTCTAATATAAACTACTATTGTTTAATCTACTCTCTCTGATGACACGTGATGCATTGACAGAGTGTTTAATCACAGTTTCATGCAAAAGGTGAAGCTCCAGAACTTAATTCAGTTATTAGTTCAATTTATGAAATTTTACAGTGAAATATTTTTCATTCATTTATGTGTATTTTACGAACATTCAAATCTACAGGTGTGAGAAATAATTTGCATGTGCCTGGGAAATTCAACATCAAAAAAATGTTTCTTCCTGTCAGAGAGTGAGTGCACACTTCCAAAATCTTATGTCATCTAAAAAGGGTTGTTACATGATATTATAGCTAAATTAAAATGGGTAGAATGAACCTATGCACTAGAATCTATTCAATAGGGTGAATGTACCATTACAGTTTTGCCTAATGTATATTGCAACTAAAGACACAACAGCAACATAAAGACATTATAGTCATTAGTACAGTTTAGGAGATACTTTCCAATCTAAAAGCAGAAACTATAGTCATTTCAAAAACAGGAGAGACCCCCTCTGCTGTTTTTGAAAATTTAACTTAAGCCTCAATAATTAACTTAATTTTAAATCCTAAAACTATTCAAATATAATTCATATGCTCATATTTTTCTCTCTTAATATTCCATGAAATTGCATCTATATTTTAAATACGATAGATTTCATTGAGGATTTTGATCATATATAGGTAGCTATAATAAAAATTACAGCACCAGCCAAATCATTTCAAGACACTTTTCAAGACCATTATTGTCACATTTCTATGTGTTTAAGTTCTGTTTTGTGATCTGGTTTCCCCCTGTCTTTGTAATTTTGGTTTAGTCATGTTATTAGTTCAGTTTTGTGATCTTGTTCACCCCTGTCTTTGTTTTTTTGGTTTAGTCCTCCTGTTAGTGTTTCCCGGTCTGTTTAATTAGTAATTCTCTTCACCTGTGTTCTGTTAATTATCCTATTAGTCCCCGTTCATTTAAGCCCTGTGTTTTCCCTCAGTGTTTGTTGATCGTCGTCCATGAATGGTTGTGTGTGTCTTGAAGTCCTGGAGTTTGTTCCTGTATGTTTTTTGGAAGTTTAAGGCCTTGTCCACACGGACACGGGTATTTTTATAACCGGAGTTTTTCGTATAGCGTTTTAAAAAAAATCCCGTCCACACATGCTCGGTCTCCGTCTACATGAAAACGCAAAAACACGTTATCAAGCGCAGTCAAGAGCATGCCACGCCAGCAGGCGGCGATATAAACCTTAACCGTAAAGCCACGTTGGCCAATCAGAAGCGCAAATCTGACGTCAAACACAGCGGCTAACGGCGCACGCTCTGACGTCGCAAGGCAAAAACCCCGGTTTCACTGTCTACACGACAACACTGTAACCGGCGTTTCTGAAAATCCTCACCCTGGCAGGGGTTTTCAAAAATGTTCGGTTTCAGTGCGTTTTTGTGTGGACGAACGGCCGAACCGCGTAAAAAAAGTCACGGTTATAAAAATACCCGTGTCCGTGTGGACAGGGCCTAAGTTTGTAAAATAGATCTCCTAAACAGTAGCTACCGTGTCCTCGTCTTCAGCTACCTGCAACAACCCTGACAATTATCAGTAGGTTTCATCCAGGCCAATATTACTTGTTCTGCCTCAGTGGCCACTCAATGAAGTCATTTTCTGGTTTCACAATAAGCTGAATCAAATTGAATTAGCCAATGATCTCAAAACATTTCAGTTAAGGGGGATAGGTTTTTAAAACAATGTGTAATAGGGACATGATCTGCAGAAAATTATACAGCATATGCTGTAAAAAGCTGTACATGTGACATTCAGTTTAAGGGTGAAGTGCAGATTCATTTTACTTTATTTTGTATAATGTACTAAGACTCGAGGTGGACAAATGGTTGACTTTCTACAGTAAGTTGAGTTAGAACAAAGATGACAAAATCAATTTTAAGGTCACAGGTATAGGAACAAAGTGGTTAATGAGTAATTCAGGATCTTCTCATTTACTTTGTTTAAGGTTAATCTACATGTTAGACTAAGAGGCCAACCAGTTGACAATTCTGGACAATTATACAGTACATTTCTTAAAACATCTGCTCTGACATCCTTGAAAAGAATAGTTTGAATAGAAAAATACACCAAAAGGTCAGACAAGTTTAAAATGGCACGAGGCAGGGTGAGTGACTGAATGTTCATTATTGGGTGAACAATTGACATAGTGTCCTAGATATGTCAGAAGTAGCAAATCTAAAGTTGCAGGGTAAAAAGACTGAATAGTCTGGGATAGAAGTGGACTAATTACACTATGACGTAATTAAGAGATTGCAACCTGAGACGTTCGTTTTCGGAGCAGTTCACCAGAGACGGTCTTATTGGAAATGTGAGGGTCTGTGGCTCTACCATTGGAAAAAGTGTAATGGCTAACTTGGAACACATGTCACTTGATAACCAATCACATTACAACCTTAATGTCATTGTTTACGGATACGAGTGAATGAGAAGTGCCGTAAACGGAATTACCTGCACATGTGTCTGTGACTTCTCTTATAAGCATTTTGCATTTTCTCGGTGTGAAAAGATCAATCCAAAACGAATGTTTAAGAGCAAAGATGTTGAAGATTAGCCTATGGGCTGTCGATTCATTAAATGACAAGCTTTTTCCACACAAAAGTGGAAGTTTTTGTTCTTTAAGTTCAAAAGTTTTTTAAGAGTAGTAAAGCATCTCCTCAATTGACATCCTTAAAACAAAAAAAAAACGCTTTTTTCAGCTAAGGTTGCAGGCTTACCTTCAAGTGGGTTACATTTCAATGTGGCAACACTATCAGCGGCGAAATTAATCTGCAGCTTTCAGGTGGTAAAAATCAGAGCTCTAAGTTGTTTACGTTCATTATTACTGTAATGTTATGTGCTTTGAGACATGAGGTAGGTAATGCCAGTTCTCATGATGCTTTGCAGACACTGCTGTGTGTGTTCATGTGTTTTGGACGAGGTGTGACTTTAGAGATGCTCTGAAGGGAGGGTGTGATCTCGATGCTTTCAAAGCTAGCTTTCTAGCCACTCCAGCCTACCTTTAAACGCACGCAAACAAGTAATTGTTCCTGGCTTGTTTAAAATGAGATGGTGGCTCATACCTGTAAATTTCCAGTTGTCACATTCTATGAGGGTGTGAGCATATCGTTTGTACAGTACATCGGCTGGCTTTATGACAATAACCTTATTGGCAAAGTGTTTTTCTGCACTCATATCCATTATTTAAATGAGAGAGATTTGTTGAGCACGCTTATGCAGTGAAGCTCCAGGACTTTATCCTTTATCAGTATAAACTCTAAGGGAAGAGAAAACCATCACGATGTCTTATGCTAGATGTCATTTACCATTCTTATCAGTAAGAGCAAAGTAAATACAGCAATGCAGCATTTTGTTCAAAGGAAATGACAGCCAATGACATATTTACAACATGTTTAAAAGGTGTAAATGAAGATGAAAGCAATTCTCCACCACTTAAGCACATTCTGTTTAGGTGTAACAGAGAAGAACCTTGGGTGCTGAGGAAAAGAACCATAAATCCGCAGTCTAAAGGACAAAGAAATGGGCAATGGATCACGTGTGGGCTACTCATCTCACAACAATCAAAAATAAAGCATGAGAAAATGCAATTTTTCCAAATATATCCTCGACTTAGGCTCAATCCCAATTCACCCCTTGGCCCTACCCCTTGTTTTCGAGTGTACCCCTTGGCCCTTAAAACAGAGTTACAAGGGCCAAGGGGTTGAAATATTCCCCTAAGAAATGGAACAACCCTTCATGAACCCGATACGTCATCAGTTGTCGGCGATAGCTCTGCCATTACGGAGTTTTTACAGGATTTCTCCATGACAACGACTGACAATCAGCGCAGCTGCTCTTAACTTTAAGGAAACATGATGCTTATAACGTTCCTTCCTCGAAATGTATGTCTTTTCTGTTTCGGAAAGGTAATTTATTATACAATTTCTTAATTTAAATGACTATATCATTAATATAAGAGTAAATAAAGTGCACGGTGGTGTCATCTGGCGCTAAATTTAAATGTTTAACCGTTTGTGAAGCCATCTCGCCGGTGATTCGCTCAATCTAAACAAGAATCGGGACACCCTACCCCTTGACGTGAACGCGCAAAACCGAGGGGTAGGGCCAAGGGGTAGGGGCAAGGGTTGAATTGGGATTGAGCCTTAGTGTAGACGTCGCTGGTGTTGGTGAAAAGCATGAGTTCCAGACCCAGGTACTTGTCTCCAACAGTTAAAATCTACTTTACACTGGCTGACACTTTCTACCGAGGCTGCCAACTTGTGCCAAGTAGCAGCAGAGCTTTGAGAGGATATGAACTAACAAGTCAAAAAAAATGTCACAATATGGTGAAAGTTGGTCTTGGCAGTGCTAGCTTAATGCTAAATATTCTGCTATACGCATTCCAATGCAGTCAGGTCTGTGACGACGGTGGCCATGTTGTAATGCTGTTTGTTGTGCACATTTGACAAACTTATTTCTAGTATAAAAAAAAAGACTATAATTAGCCCTATAACAAATTATTCAACCGTGTTACAGAGAGACTTGTATGTTCTGGGACGACCACTTTGCCAAACATTTGTGTAACGTTCACTCTAAGCAAACCGTCAGATGATGAGCTATGAGCATACGAACTATGAAATGTTGTCCTCAGTGAACTCTACCCAAGAGATCACTGAGGACCTGAGGCATTGTCATTTATTTCAGTTAAGAAGAAGAATAAAGTGAAATGGAAGGGGGAAAAATGAATGAGATATTATCAAAAAATAGTATTCCTCTTCTCAATAAAAATGATGTATATAAATATTTTGCAACTAACTGAAATAAAAAAATTATAAATTAAATAAATACTTTTGCGGTCTGATGCTCTTATATTGTGTTTTTTTGTATTGTCCTTAAAAAAAATACAAAAACCTGTGTTTAACCTTCAGTATATTGCATAATCAACATGTCTAGAGTGGTATTATTTCAGCAGTTGAAAGCTTTAAGCCTGCTTATTATTAGTAAATCTTTCCAAATACTCAACATTCCTCTCTTTAATCTTTGCAACTTTGAATTGCTATAATACCTTCCACTTATCCTCAGCATTTCAATCCGAAGTTCCGACTGACAAAAACAATGAATCACAGATGTGTCGATGTCCTGCTGATAAAGCCAAAATAGTATTTGCAGAAGTAAATTTTCATTTCTGTTTCTGAATGTTCATGTTCATCTGATATGTTAGATGAACATGATTGGAAGCTAAATAAGGCCATCTGAGTGTCTGGCCTTGTAGCAACCCCAGAGAAATATTTTCAGTCTGTACGGTAGGTGCTGGAGTGAGAATTTTCACGACAGTTTAATTCCCCCCAGTCTGAGGTCGGCAGGTCAACCTGTAATAGTGTGGTTTACCACACTTTAGCTCTTTATTGTATTACTGCTGGATTAAAATGAAATGAGCATTTAGAACTGCTCACATGACTCTATATAATGATGGGTTTAGAGACAAAATTTGAGATTTTGAACAGTGAACACTATTCAAGCATGTGTATTTTTAATTAATTTATTAATTGTACTATTGTAACTTTTATTCTTGTATTTAATCTGTTTTTAAATGTTGCTTTTATATTTTATGTTTTTTGTAAAGCACCTTGGATTGCACTTCTGCTGAAATGTGCTATATAAATAAAATTGCCTTGCCTTGCTTGACTAAAGACTTTAAATCTTTTAAGACAAAAAAGGTTTGGAAACTAGCCTTTATACTTCAAAATATTCTCACGCAAGCAAGACAAGGTAATTACACTGGGTGGTATCTGCTGTTTTGATTATGAGAATAAAATGTAATTTTATAGAACAATTATCATAGGAGGAAATTTCGTCAAGCAAACACTGACACTAAATTAACCAAATCAAATTAAACCCTATAGCGCTCTCAGTGGACTGTGCTCTCCATTTTGTGATTCCTTATATTTCACAACATTCACACAGCCATAAAATAATCTTTCAGGGGCATAATTTTTCTAACTAAATTCTCCATTTGTTCTGTCCTTTAGTGTCAGATATAAGCGTTAAGCATGTTGTCTCAGCTGGGCTTGATTCTTAAAGATAGTATGTCATGAAATAGCAATAATTAAGCTTTATCTAAAATAAACAAATAAATAAAAACACAAAGGTCTCTGTAAGAAGATGGCTAATGAAATTGACCAGTGAAAAAGACCCATGGATAGTTCATTTATCAATAAGAAGATTATACTCTCCATCTGGGATTGCTCCAGGCAAGCATGCTGACCAAAGAGGCACCCCATACAACCACCCAAAAACACAAAGAGGAACTGTTTGTGTGTGTTTGAGGGAGAGAATTAACATCCTGTGTTGGATGACGGAGCCTTTTGAAATGCTGGTAAATCATAATAATTGCTTGACATTTAACATGGGATGGAAGATAACATGATGTGACGTATACTGTTATAAATGCTAAAAATATCATAATGCCTTTTAATAAAAAGAAATGCTCAGAAATGTAGTTACTATTGGCCCTCATGATGGATAGAAGCTGTGAGTGGAAAATAAGTTATTCCATTGATTATATAAATAATACTTTTTTACTTTTTTTTTTACTTTTACATAACTACTGATCCTTGTTACGTGATTAAAAATGATTTATTTAAACTTCCTGAAATTGTCTGACATCATACAAAAAAATAAATAAAAATAAAACTATGCTGGTATGAGAACAGAAAATAGTACGTTTGCCAACTATTTGCAAACCATCCTAAGGAAGAATTCTGCATGTGCTTAATTGATGCACAATCCAAGAATCTTCCAGCAACATGTCAGTGAGCTGATCTGACGAGTCTAGTTTGCCAGCAGAGATTTATGCATTCTTAATTCCATTACCTCAGTATCTGGCACCATCATATACAACCCTAATCACCAGAACTGACAGAAATGGACTTAAATATAAATGTTGCTGAGGTATTGGTGGAAGTACAAGATCAAATGTACCTGTTGAATGTTGCTATAGTTGACAGTTTGCCTACAGACATGATTCTGGGACATGACTTGCCAGTGTTGAATGAACTTTTACAAGCCACTGCTAAAGTCACTGAAAATGTTGCCACTGTAACCCCTGTGAAACTGTCATGTCCTGCCATTACTTGGTTGCAAGCCAGGGCAGGTCTTCAGCCACTGCCAGTTCTTGATTGTAGTCTGTTGCAGGGCGGGACTAAGGGCCCGAAAAAGTCGCACCGACAAAAAAGGCTTGAGAAGTACCTCGGTACACCAGCCTCTGAGGCTTCTGTAGAGGGTCTCGATGTTAGTGACTGGCAGGTACCAGGGAATATTGCTGAGTTACAAAGAAATGATGAGACGTTGAAACCTTTGTTTGAAAAAACTGCTTCTGATAAACAATCCAATCTGTGTAATGAGAGGTTTGAGCTGTTGAATAATGCGTTGTATTTGCAAGCCAATGATGTCACCCGTCTTGTTGTACCAACTAGTTGTCGTCCACTTGTCTTGCACTTAGCAAACACAGGTCCGTGGGCTGGTCATCTAGGCCAACAAAAGACATATGCACGCATCAGCTCACGTTTTCACTGGCCAACATTATATACTGATGTACTGACACACTGCAACACATGCACAATATGTCAAAAAAACAGTGCTGTGACCCGGCGGAGCAGAGCACCCTTGCAACCTCTCCCTGTGATTTCTGAACCTTTCAGGCGAATCGCAATGGACATTGTGGGGCCATTGGAGAAAAGCAGTACAGGTCACCAGTACATCCTGGTAGTCAGTGACTATGCAACGAGGTATCCAGAGGCTTTCCCACTCCGTACCATCACCACACCAAAAATCATCCATTGCCTCGTTCAACTCTTCTCCAGGGTAGGAATACCAGAGGAGATCTTGACGGACCAAGGCACGAACTTTACGTCACGGCTCATGGGGCAACTGAATTGACAGTTGGGCATTACCGCTATCAGAACAATCCCATACCACCCACAGACAGACGGCTTGGTGGAAAGGTTCAACCAGACCCACAAAAATATGCTGCGGAAGTTTATTGCAGACACGGGACGAGATTGGAACAGGTGGCTACCTTTTGTCCTCTTTGCTTACAGAGAAGTTTCTCAAGCGTCGACAGGTTTCTCACCATTTGAGCTCCTCTACGGTTGGCAAGTGCAAGGACCGCTGGACCTGCTGCGAAAGAGCTGGGAGAAGAGTCCTGCAGCCAAAACCAAGGAGAAAGGCATTGTGCAGTATGTGTTGCAGATGAGAGACTGTCTTGAGCGGTTCCGGGAACAAGCGAGAGAAAAACTGCAGGCGAAACAACAGGCACAAAAGCGGTGGTATGTTCAGCACGCAAGACTACGGCAGTTCCAACCAGGTCAGAAGGTGTTACTCTTACTACCAACCTCAACACACAAGCTACTGGCGAAATGGCAAGGGCCATACACTGTGGTCCGGAAGATGGGGCCAGTGACTTGTGGAGTCACCAGTGGAGGGAATCACCAGGAAAAAAACCTGAGTCAGCGTTGATGGTACGGAAGGTGAAGGATGTGGAGGAGAAAGATGGGTCTGAGGTCGCAGAGAGGCAAGCGTCTGTGGTGAGTCTAACTCACCTAGAGGACATTAAGCGCCAAGAATTGCATGAATTACTAGACCAGTTCCCCACTCTGTTTCGTCAGAGGCCTGGACGGACAGAGATAATACACCACTCCACACACCTTACAGACCCCACCCCATCCCGACAGAGACCTTATCGGGTACCTGAGCGACTGGTCGAACCCCTGAGGAAGGAAATTGAAATGATGAGAGAGCTGGGAGTTATTGAGCCATCGTTGAGTGACTGGTGCAGTCCCGTGGTCATAGTCGCAAAGAAGGATGGATCCTTACGTGTCTGCATCGGCTTCCTTAAGCTCAATTCCCAATCCAAATTCGACGCATCCCCGATGCCACGGGTAGATAATCTGCTGGAGATAATAGGAAAAGCCAAGTACATCACCACACTAGGTCTATGCAAAGGATATTGGCAAGTACCCCTAGAGCCAACTTCCAGACCATACACCGCTTTCAGGACTCCGTTGGGGCTCTTCCATTTTACCATCCTTCCTTTCGGACTGCATGGAGCTCCAGCAACGTTTCAGAGATTAAAGGACAGAGTCCCGCAAGGATGTGAGGAGTGGTCTGCAGCGTATCTGGATGACGTGGTCATACACAGCAACTCCTGAGAAGAGCACCTACAGCACATGAGACAGACCCTGGAAAGGATAAAAGAGGCAGGATTAATATTGAATGTGGCAAAATGTCAGTGGGCAAAGCAAGAGGCGAACTATCTGGGTTATCATCTGGGTAATGGGCAACTACGTCCTCAAGTTGACAAGATGGAGGCCATCCGTCAAAGTCCCAGATCAAATACCAAGAAGGAAGTGAGGTCGTTCCTAGGACTGGTGGGCTAGTACCGACGGTTCGTCCCAAACTTCGCCTCTATAGCTGCACCCCTGACCAACCTGCTGAGCAAAGGCATAGCAAACCCTGTCCCGTGGACCGAAGACTGTGAGACAGCATTTCAAGCTCTGAAGGAGAAGATGTGCAGCAGTCCGGTCCTGCAAAGTCCTGACTTTACCCAAAGGTTCCTGGTCCAGGTAGATGCCTCCGCTACAGGACTTGGCGCAGTCCTGGTCCAGGGAACCCAGGGAAATGAGAGGCCAGTTGTATACCTCAGCCGTAAGCTTTTGCCAAGGGAGACTCGCCACTCGGCAGTTGAAAAGGAGTGCCTCGCTATTAAGTGGGCCCTGGAAAGCTTGCGGTATTATCTCCTCGGAAGAGAGTTTGACCTGGAGACAGACCACTGAGCCCTGACCTGGATACACTATGAAAGATCACAATGCCAGAGTCATGACATGGTACCTTTCACTGCAGCCCTTTAACTGTAAAATCCGGCACAGACCTGGAAGGCTAAACGTGGTTGCCGACGACTAGTCCAAGTTTCCGGCCAGTACTCGGCTGGAAGAGGAGGAAGGTGATGTGACAAACCTGTCTGATTGTCACCGCTGAGGGAGCAGCACTGGCACGCACACACAAATACATACATACCCCATTCACTCTTCATTCTCCCATCCTCATCTTTTGTTTTCGCCATCGGCACCGCGGGTGCACACGCCGGTCCGATGGTTCACGGTCATTTCTCCACGCTACATCTCCCTTCAGTCCAGTCGCATACATGATCATTTCACACACACACACATTGTCCGTGTCTTGTGTTTTGTTTGCGTGTCGTTGTTCGGTTGTTTGTTTGTTGTATGGGAGTAGTTTTTCCCCGCCCCTTTCCCCTGAAGCGAGCAGTGGCACTCACTTCATCACAAACCTGAATATAAAATGCCAATTAAAATGCCAATTCAGTCAGATTCTTTGAAAATATTACTTTTAGTGATCATGGCAACTGCTTTAATAACATTTAACTCAAAACCATTATTTTCTTTCATCAGTTTTTTATGACATTCACACATGGCTGTTAACATCTTGGGAAATGTAAGTGAGGATAGAGAGCATTTCTCAATCATTCTAACAATTTTTTTCGATCAGGGTTTTTGGAGGCACATTTCAGACCTTTTTAAGACCAAATAAAGAAAATGAAGGAATGTATTAAAAAGGGAATACAAATCGTAATTTCTTTAAATCTAAATGTCTAAGGAGAAGCACAATGAGTTGTATTAGCAACTCTTCAGAGTTTGAAAATACAACTTCCAACAGATATTCATTACTTTTTAATTCATTTTTACAAAAAAAGTAGCTTGAATGCCTCTGCTCCCAACCACTAGAATATGGGAAAAACTTTTACTGTACCTTCTGATCACACTGCAAAGATGTTCTTCCTCAGTATTTTGCCATGTTTTCCAGTGCAAATGACTAAAGATTCTTAAATCAAGAAGCATTTAATTTAGAGGATTCTGAGAAATTTATCAAAATTATATCTGACAATGTTCTCAGAAAAATCAACTTAATTCAAAGTGAGGTTTTCTTGTTCATGTTTCACTCAATTAATTTTGTTTAATTTTACATTTGTATCTCAAGTAAATATATCTTGATTTAAAGATGTTTAGAGATTTTTACTGGAAAACAGGACAAACTGAGGATACCGACACAATGCATGCAACATTTAATGTCATGATTTTATGAATTTAAGACTCTACTCTGATTGAAGACCTTAATTTGTGTATAGGGGAAAATTAAGACCTTTTTCAGACGCGCAGAAACCCCGTTCAACGGATAGAACCCACTTCTTTTGCATGTCATTTCTGCCTTCAGGCGGTGTCATTTGGCCTTTTCTGTAGTGAAAATCCAAGCACTGATTTTTCTGTTGATTTTCAAGGGGTTATTGTGGAGAGAATAACGTGGCAGATAAAAATTATTTGTGAAATGACTTCATTGACCACAATAATGAACAGGTAAATAATCACAAGATGATAGTTTTTTTTTTTAATCAGGAGAGGAGAAAAATCTCACCAGACACCATAACTGCCCATTCAAGATATTTTCTCTTCATGCTCTAGTCTAGTGCAAAGTTGAAATCTATTAGTGCCAGAGAGACCAACATTTCTCTCACTCACCACAGAAACCACTCCACTCCAGCGGATGGCCATCCACTGTGATGAGTGCAAAGCCCAAAGTAAGGGCACAGCTCCAAGACTGCCTATTTGATTGCCAAGGCATTTTTATCGATATATGCAGGGCATTTATGGTGGAAGAACAGCGTTCAGACACTCTTTCTTCTTGAGAAAGTGCAGCCCATTTGAAAATCACTTTTTCCTCTGCATTCATTCATACTATTTTCTTTGTCTTTTAACGGGATAGTTCACCAAAAATTAAGATTCTGTCATTTACTCACCATAGATTTTTTGTTGTCCATACAATGGACGCCAATGGGCTCCAATGTCATTTGTTTAACAATGTTCATTGAAATATATTCTTTTGTGTTCACAGAAAAAAAAAATACATACAGTTTTAAAATGACAGGAGGGTGAGTAAATGATGACAGAATTTTTCGGTAGATTATCCAATTAACGAAAAACACATGTACTGTATAACAGCTCAATCGTGTTCCTGGAGATCAACCTTTCTTCAACCTTGGTAATTAACCTGCATTAATATATTGAGGATGTAAAACTCTGATGCTCAATGGGTTTGCCAATGAAAGCAGAGATTTCATTGAAACTCCAGATTGAGTTAAAGAAGAATCAAATTTAACTATCACAAGGACACACAACAGCCAGTCTTCTTCAGCAAACTATATCCAAGCCATCTCAGGCTTGATTTCCAGGCTAGATAAGTCACGTGTGCTACTTACTCAGGGATCTCAAGTGTCACTCATTTCAGTCTTTTGTCACGCACTCCCACAACACATTGTATTTCTCACGTGGGAAAAACTATTTATAATATATTTAATATGCCGCAGCGCCCAAAATGTATCTGGCCGTGCCGCTCTCACTATGGAACTGGCAGTAATCAAGTGCGTCTCCCCTGGAGTTTTTAGTAGAGCATGCAACTTATCAGCCAATCAAAAAAAAAAAAAAAAAAAGGGGCTACACAATAGCCAATCAGAAAATAGCACTATCTGGGTAAGATTTAACACAACAACCAATGAAAAAAAAAGCATATCCTGGAATTGTTCACTTGATTCTGCTACAACATCTTCCGAAAGTTTCCTTCACCCAAAGTGAGTGCTCAAAATGATGCTCTGAGCTCCAGTGGTTTCCTCTGTGCACAGAGGAAACCACTGGAGCTCAGAGCATCACTTTGAACACAAAGTCATGATCTCCTGTTTTAATGTTACAACAAATTAACTTGTTTGACACAAACAATGACAACTTGACTGCTGTTAGAGAATGTTTCCCAGTTAATTAACATCAGTGTTTGAGTGTCTGTTACTTATAGCCAGCAGTTTTGCAGCCTGTTCACTGACAACACCTGCTCAGAACAAGTAGTCTAGGCCTAGTCATAGTCATATTTTCTTTATCGCACGATGACTGACATATTGTCACATTATAAACATCTCTCTCTCCAAATAGGCTTAATAATTTTATTAGCACTAAATAAATTAAAGTGCATTGCATAGTCGATGGTATAGTTCACTTTTAAAATCATGTCATATTTTATAATTATATCCTGGGCACGGATGGATTAATCATTAATATGTCACTCTTGCCTGTCTTCAAAACTTGAGAGCCCTGCTTACTAATGGAATGTGACCCTGCTAAAATGTAGAGTTAGGATTGGGAAGTAAGACGCAAATGTGTTCAGGTATATCCATTGTTTGGCAGGTCTGTTTGTTTACCATTTCCATGGCAACAGTGCCATGTGCTCAAAGAACTTGTCCTGAAAGGTGTATAGAAGAAGAAATTAAAAAAATTAAGAATGCAATCCTTTTTCAACTGTACTTCCTCATCAGCAGGTAAGAGTAGGATTAATTGAGACTTTGTGTGGGCAGTGTCCTTGACATGACAAAACACAGTAAAAATGGTTAGCAATCAGCATTGACCAAACTGATATGTTTTGCATCTCAAATGACATTTACAATTTTAATTATGAGTCAACAATTGATCATTGAAATTCTCTCTACTTTAGTATAAGGCATTAGGCAATAACTATGAATCTTGGCACATATTAGAATATATACCAAAATCTCCCAGGAAAAAGGTGGATAACAAGACTTGCAATTTCTACAAAACCTCTATATTAGCCAGTCAGATCATTTTACCTTGCTTGCATGTTTAAAAAGATTTACAAGCATAAAAATTATTGCAAGGTCTAAAAAAATGCATATATGATCAAAGAAAATGTGATCTAACAGGTCACATGAAACTCAACTGTCCCGAAACTC
Organism: Rhinichthys klamathensis goyatoka; assembly: GCF_029890125.1. Lineage (NCBI taxonomy): Eukaryota > Metazoa > Chordata > Actinopteri > Cypriniformes > Leuciscidae > Rhinichthys > Rhinichthys klamathensis. Next base: position 1,244,944 of record NW_026606829.1, read on the forward strand.
TCACACGCTGACCACGGCGGGCTATAACACATGGACAGTGATGCCAGTCTGAACCGCTTATTGTCAGGGGCTGTGTGAGCTTTGCTATGTGTACATATACAGTCAAACCAAAAATTATTCAGACACCAGATATAATTTTTGATATTTTTTTGTTACTAGTGGGTGCAGGACAAGCTTTAGCGATAAGTTCTGCCAGGAAGACTCAATTGCTACGTCACTTATTACCTTCTCATCTATCCAATCGTGTCTATTATACTTGCGGTATAAAAGACCAGTACTTACACATGTTTGAGTTCGCAGATGCTGACGCTTTCATTCACCTCCATCCTCCCCACCACCACCAGGATGGTCCCTTCCCCTCCATCCTCCCCACCTTCGTCTTCAGGCAGGAAATGCAGAGTCCGGACCCTCGGATTGCGAGCTATGGACGGGGCCTACGCCAAAGAACTTTATTGCTTGCTGGGCTATCAATAAATGTATTTATTGTTACAGTATTTATTCTCCCGAGTCTTTCTGGTAGAAATTATAGTTCATAAGCAAGGAAAACTAAATAAAGTGAACTGTGACATTATACCCAAAAATTCTTCATACACTGGACTACAGTTAATACAGTGTACTAATTTCCCCTCGGGGATTAATAAAGGAAATCTAAGTCTACCAGTAAAATTGATAAAAATTTGGGACAAAAAATTATTCAGACACTTTGACCTAACCATGTTTTGCTTAAGTGTCTTTTCTTTAACTGCTAATACAACCTTTTCCCACCGGACTGAACAAAATTAAGCAGTGCTCGGTAATTGCTTGACTTAAATTGGTATTATCTATTGTGTACTACTTAAATTTAACAGCTGCCACTTTTCAACCTAATTTATTTGTAAGAGTCTAACAGAAGGATGGCCAAAACCAGTGAAATATCAACTGATTTGATAACTGAGTTCTTGTCATATTTTATTACCATTTTCAAAAACTATAGCGAATAAACTGTGATGATGTGAGAAATGTTGAAGGTGTCTGAATACATTTGGGTTTGACTGTAGTAGTGTGGTAGAATTGGTTTATACAAACACTCATTGACACACCTTTTCATGTACAGTAGATCCTAGATGATACATTGCAGAATACAATGCATCCTTTTGTCTAGTGTGACAATACCAAACAAACCTAACCACTTCCATTGAAAGTGTACTCAATTCATTAGGAAGTCATAAACATGAATCGGAGTTTCAGACATGCATGCTTAATGTAAAACTATTGCACTTAAACATTCACTACTCATAATATGGCTGTTCCACACTGCTCCTCACACCACTTGAGAAGATACAACTGTCATTAAGATGAATGGGAATGCTTACAGAAAGTTTCAAATATATTTCTGATAATAAGCATTAAAAGAAATAATCAATAATGGCTGCTCACAGAGATCGGATTTTGTTGGCATGAAAACAAATATTTTAATAGGAGAAAGGTTTCTTTCTTACAGCTGCTGAATCATATCCTCACCTCAAAATCAAAGCACTCTAGTTTTGTAATTTAAGGAAATTAGACCTTTTAAAATTGAATTCATGAGTTTGTGCGCCCATATAATCTCAGCATAAGTGGTAAACAGATTTGGTTTGCTGTCTGCTATAGAGCGGCTCAGAGAGGATTTACTTGAGCTCCGATTGCCCCCCTATTACATGGGCAAAATAAAGGAGGAGAAGGGGAGGAGGATAGATGCTGAAATAACTGACAACGGGAAGTGGTAAGAGGTTGTTTTTTATATGTTGGTATTATTTAGAAGATAATTACATGAAATAACTTCAAACTAGTTCCTCAAGCCTTTGAAGTGCACATCAAATTATGAAGTGTATCAAAAGTGCAATTTGCGCTTTTTATTTTACTTTATCACTCTGAACAAAATTAGTACTCTGAAATTGAACTTACTGAATTTTTTTTAAATCCTTCAAATGCTGCTGTGTCAGAGGAGTACAGCCTTTTAGAATGATGGAAAATCCATATAAAAATCACAATGCATATCTTTATCATTCCCCTTTTGTCCACAACCCAATTAAAACTTTCTGCTCCATTCAGCCATCCACTAAAACTCTGGACCTTACACATTGGCACATTGGGCATTTGCCATCTGACATCCATATGAAAGCCCTGTTCTCTCTCCCTGCTGGCAAGTTACCACTGAGGGATGAGATGAGAACTGAATTGAGCAATGGTGCATATGCAAATAAACCCCAAACATCAAGTCAACACCAGTTATCAAATTGCCGGAACTGCCAACCATAATGATCTTGCATTACTTAGCATGACCAATAAAGCCATTAAGCCAATGTTAACAATAACCACTTTTGATTCATGAATGACAGAGCTGCTCAAAAATGGTTTGAGAATCAATTGGCTTAAGTCACTTCCTGATTAAATGGTCATTTCTCTCTGAAGAGACGCCTCTGTTTTGGCCTAATGAAAGGGAAAATTATAAACAAACTCAAAGATGGCTATTGTGGGCTTAGTGTCACCTCTCACTGATGCAGTAATGAATAGTTGTTCAGTGATCAGGCAAAATATGGCAGCGGAAACTAAATAAATGGTACATGAAGGTAACAAAGTGGTAGACTGCAAATTCAATTGCCCACAATATCTGTATCAACCCTAATCATTACATATCAGCAACAATGTTTTTAGGATTGTTTACCCTATTCAAATAAAATTAACTATAAAATCATATTAAAAAAAGGATTGCTTAGCCTATGTTTGCAAGCCTTTTTCCACCTTCTGAAGTCGTGATTACTTAGAAGCTCATGCATTCAAATTTTGACTTGAGTTCATGTGCAATTTTTTAACTAGAAACTAATATTACGACAATCCAATAGCATGTGAAGGCAGCATTACAACTCGTGTTAACAGAGAAGTTGTCTGTTATCAATCGAACATAATTCACGCTGGACTTACTACAGAAATCAATATAGAGCATAGGCCACCGTACTATAGCCTGCACGCAACACCCAAAAAAGCCCTACAAATATACGTTTTTTTTTAAACAGTATTTAACTATGTATATAAATTACATACTAGGGGATTTTAGTCCACATTGTGCACCGACCCCTCCATCAAATAAGAAAAAGTGTAGGCCTACCCTTATTTTGTAGCCAGGTGTTGAACCTAATAAAGATTTTCTTCATCGCTGGCAAACGATAGTGTTTGCAGGTTTTGTTTCGATGGTTTGTCGTTAGCCTACAGTAAATATCCGACTGCATTAAGCGCTCGTTTTGTTCTCGGTGTTCTAAAGTTTGCAGGTTTTGTGAAGCGAGAAAAGTTTCAAACGATGCAGTGAGAGCACCCAAATGATTCAGCCTGGATCGCGAACCGATTCAAGCCATTATAAAGTAGACCATTTCATTGAAACCGATTCAAAAGAGTTGTTATTCATTCGTGGATTGGGCATCGATATTGTTAGTTCTAAACAGCCGAAAGAAAATACTGGACACACGACATGTTTGCTTAAAAATGTGAGCATTTGGTAATATGAGATGAGAGAAAAATTTAAAACATATTTCGATGCTTTTGCGTCCTCTAGTCTAGTAAATGTGTTCCCCGAAAAAAAAATGGTATGCGTTATGGCGATCATTTACACGACAACGGCTTTTTGGGGGGCCTAAAATGCAAACTTTTGAAAACGTATTAGCCTACGTGTTTAGTGTAGCCTAGTAAGTGCTCTGTAAAGGAAACGCGTAACGTTACGTGCGTAGTTGCGTAACCTCTTTAAGTGACAAAGTTACTGGCCTGGCATAATACAGCGTTTTTAATTGTTTTCGCGGATCCGTGTGAATGGGGATGGTTTTTATGACGTTGTTCTTCTGTACAAAGAAATGATGTTATTTGTCCCTTTTGTGCTCTGTAAAAAATCAATATAGCCTATAATGTTTATTTTGCTAGTGTTAGATAGTTAATCAAATAGCCATCTCGCAACAAAACCATTGGAATTTGTTGCTCAGGTGCTTGAAAAACGTTATGGGACGCCAAAGTGTAGCATATTCTCTGAATATGCCAAATATAACATTTTGCAGCTTGATATTATTGAATAGCCCATGTTTTTGTCAGACCTGCACTGCCATCTAATGTTAAAGAGTAGAAATAACAGTTGTTTGACTGTCAAGGACATTTTATGACACCAGCATCATTAGCAAGTAAATTCACAAGATATATCTTTAGACCTGTTACAGGCAATAAGGAAATAGCCTATTCATAGCCTACCTGTGCAAAACATTTAAATAGATCGATGTGTTTTTTGTCCTCAGGGCTTGTTAATTTGACTAACCTGCCTCTCATCTCATATCTGAATATATATTTATATTTAAATCATGCTAAAACTGGGAGTACTGACTGCATATTATGGGACTCCAAGAGTAAACATGCACTCTTGTTCCCTCTGGGTAGCAGCAGACCAGCGGTGAGGCTGTTGCTATAGAAACGCAGGCAGCACAGGTTGTCGTCGGCTGTTCGGTGGAAAGGTGTTGAAGGCGCTGACTCGTATGTGAGGGAAGTAGGCTGGCGGATCTGAAGACCGGCGATTAAGAGAGAAATAATAAAGGAATTGATCAGAAGAAGGACATGTCGGAGCGAGTAGCCTCATGTGGGAACCTGTATGACACGAACACCCTTCTGCTTCGGTATTGCAACGGTAAGTTTGCCAGCGACTTGACTGAGCATTCATAATGAATGCGCGAGAGAGCCACACGAGATGGTTTGTTTTCGTTTCCATTTCCATTTCAAACGTCTTGTCTTTGATATCAATCAGTTTTATATCAACATTCCAGCAATGTAATGTTATTGTCGTGTCAGTGCGTCACTGCCTGCGAGGGCACAACAAAAGAAACTGTCTCAGGGTTATGTGATGAATATTATTTGTTTAAACTACTGACCAGTTTTATATCCTGTATACATGCAAATTTCATTCTGCCCTAAAATATTTTCTTATCGTATAGGCTATGTGCGGTTGTGATCAGTGTCATGGTACAAGGATGAACATCTACCCAGATTCAGGCTCTTGAAAGATATTTGAGAATTACAATCCTAGCTATCATGTGTGTTGTTTACATTTGTATTAATTTTCTCATCAGCTTTTGATATGCTTGAAGCCTCTCATCCTCAGCAAATCTGATTCAGCTTGCTTCACTTGGGCTTTGTTGTTTGGTTTCAGCTAAGTTTTTAGTGGAAAGAATGTACTAAGTTGCTTATTTATTGTGAGCCATCTATTGAATAACATTACCCACCTATTAAGATGGATTTACCAGGGTTATCCCTATGATAACAATACCTTGAAGCTTAGATGTAAACATCATGTCTGTTTTCAGCATTATCATGACTACAAAGATCTAATCATTGACAAACATTAGCCAAAATATATTAGTTGTGAACATCATGTCTGTTTTGAGCATTATCATGACTAATACAATGATCTAATCATTAACAAACATTAGCCAAAATATATTATCTTCAAAGCGGTGGTTCTCAACTAGTTTTTCTGTAGGACCCATATTTGTAATTATGTAAAGTGGTGACCCAGCAGAGCACCAGATTTGATTATCATACAGAATTTTACCATGACAATGCATAGGCAAAATTGACACACGTCTGACAATTTTGCATACTGTGAAGAACAGCAGAAATGTGATTTACCCGTATAAAACACTTAGCTAAATATTGCATTAGTATTGTCCACTTTACCAACTGATGAATGTGCGTCAAAATACCATAACGTTTGTTGAACACGTGTCCTTTGACCTCAACGACAAAAGATATGGATACGATAAGATATTTCTCCCGCCTATTAAGGATGATAAGCCTATTGATTCTGCTATCTTAGCTGAATGATTCTATGTTTAGTTGCAATTTATTATTTCCATTTATAATAGTTTTTCCCAGAATAGACCTGCAACTCATTTTGGGTTCGTGGCCTACCAGTTGAGAACCACTGATATAGAATACATTTAGTTGAGAACCACTGATATAAAATACATTTCAAAACCACAGAAAGTTCTATACAGCCGATGCAAATCAATAAGCAAATATTTCAAAGCAATTTACAGGTGCAGTAAGCGATTTTTGAGAAACGCTGTTGAAAGTGGATCAGACCAAGCGCTAAAACCATAGACTGTAAAAAAAAAAAAATATGGACGTAGTGTCCGTGACGTCACCCGTAGGTTCCTAAAGAGAATTTTTGAAGCCCAAAGTGGGCATAGCAGGCCGTCGCCATATTGGCAGCGTGTTACTCCCGGATAACCGAAAATGGGCAAAGAGGCGGGATTAGCTGAGGTGAAGTGACGGCTAACAGACAGCAGCGGCTAATAGTGACAGCAGCGGCAATCCACTTGTCACTCAAGTGGCCACGCCCTTTATTATGCAGAACTTTAAGGCTTAATATAATTTAAACGGATGAGTTATGAAATAAATTCACCACCCTCGCAGTTGTCATGAAGGGCAAAATTAGCTATAGACCAAAAAACACTTTTTGTACCGGGCTGTAAACATTTTTTTTCTGCTGTAAAGTTGGGCATTTTAACATGGAGGGTATATGTGATTGACTCTCTTTTGGACCCTGTCTCTAGCGGCTAGTCGATTAATTGCAGTTTAAGTCACTTCCGTGTTGGATTCAGGAGAGAGACCGGATGGTTGCCGCTTGGCCAAAACACACTTATAGCCAATCAGCTGCAAGGGGCGTATGCACTCATTAAGGGTGAGGTGCCTGCGCCAGTGTGTTTGTGAATTTGGGGGCGGGGCTATCCAATATGGGGTGTGATCTGTTTCGGTTGGGGTGTGTTTGTTTTTGGTTATTTCAAATATTACCAGCTTTGATCAGACAGACAGATGGTTTGGCTGACCGACAGATGGATGGGTAGACAGTATGTCATGATGAGACTGGGTCAGATGGGTCTATCCATGTTGTACAGTTGGATGGTTTAGGCTGATTTTAAATGTTGTACATGAAGATCTTAAGGTCAGACTATGATATTAACAAGTTGAATGCATTTATAAATCCCTGATGTGAATCGTATTGATTCAAATGATAAGAAAATGGGCATGCGTCCCAGGGGTATAAAACAACAAGTCGTAAAGTGTCAAACTGACATACACTTCAGTGTGCTTTTAACGGAGAGGCTGGTCAGTGCACTTCCTGATAGTGCCTGGCTAACAGGTCTGGAGTCGAGCCAAACCTCTCTCTCTGCCAACAGCACATCCAGCAGTTTTCTACCGCATAGGAGACGGGGAACAGCGTCCTGTTACAAACATCACCCTTCTCCTCTACACACAGCACTGAGGGTGGGGGAGGGTGAGGAAGGAAGGTCCAGACACGGGATCAGCCATCCAGCAAGCCAAGGGGAAGGTGGGAGAAAGAATCTTTGGCCAGGCAGGCGTTTGGCACCTTTAGGAAACCCCTAGAGAGCTGCAGCGGATCAGGCTGTCTGAGCGAGTGTCTGACAGGCGGACATAGTACTGACTGGAATGGCAGGTAGGAGGGGAATACAAGCAGAGCGGGATGATGAATATTTCAGTGCGCTTGGTTACTGAGCATCCGGTTTCCTCCAGACTGCTTTTGTCTTCCAGCATCACTATAGCTCCATCCTGCTTTCTTCTCACCTTCCACTTTTGCCTCCTATTTTCTTTCACTTTTATTATTTCAGTTGACATGCTCACCACCTGCTGATGCCACTTTATGGATGGGATCTCCATGTGTTAGCAGGTGCAGGCACTAACAGAGGTTTATTATATGCACACTTAGCATGCAGCCCGTTGCATTGCCTTTGAGATTGAAACAGAGACGGAGCCACTGTTTTATGTGAAATATGATATTGAGGAGCTACATTTGGAAAAATGTAAATGGGACAGGAATTTTCCTTCTGGTTTTGATTATTGTGTGATTTTTGTTATTTTGTTTATAAGTTGTATATTTAAAAGCAATACACCATATCGCCGACACTTTGAATCAGCATTTGAAACTTGCTCAATTGTCCACTCATGCTTTCAACTTTTTAATAATTTTCGGATTTTTTTGTCGAGTAAAATTGGGTAAAAATTCATCAAAGTGCCAATGTAATCTCTCTTTTAATCACAGATGTTTTCATGTTGAAAGTTTTCCAACATTTAAAAATGCAAAAAAAAAATTGTTAGTGCAAACTGCAAACAAATGACTAAGCTTTTCTTAGAACTACCATCACTTTTTTTTTCAATAACCAACAGGACATTTTAGTCAATGTATGAAGTGACAGGTGTGCTAGAAAGGAAACCACACATGTACAAATACTTTTTGTCTTTATTTGATATAATATTTGCATTGTTTTATCATTTCAAATGTTTAGCTGAAAAAAATGTTGTGCTATAATTCATTAAAGTAAATGCTATTTGTTTTTATATTCTGTCATGCAAAGACATAGTACAGTTTTTAATGTCCAACAAGTCTGTGAATTAAAGTGAACTTTCCACGTGTCAAATTTGCCGTCAATCCCTCAGCCGTTGCATTAGAAACACCCTCAGCAGCGTCAATTAATTTATTTGACATTTACTGAAACGGAAATATAACACTATAAATGTATATTACATTTTATAAAAATTTAAATATGACCAACTTTACTAGATTTGCGATGTTGATGTCCATTTAAAAGTGGAAAGCAAGATGACTTAAAATTATTTCATAAATTATTATTAATCAAATTTATATTATTAATATGTAAACTGCAGTCATTTATTTTTTAACCCCAATACATTTTTTTTTTTTACATAGTCCTTGAAATTTCTAGAATCACAAAATTAATTTTGTGCAAGTAATTTATCAACAATCCCAGTTTCTGTTAATACTAATTTGAAAAACAAGCAGCGTTATCATAATTACATCAGAAATACCAGAGGAAATATCTTACCTTATATTGGGGGGCCTTTGATTGTATATTGGATTAATGGGAGACTTGGAATGAGAACCACTGATTTAAAGGGATAGTTCACTCAAAAATGAAAATGCTCATGCTGTCCTAAACCTGTATGACTATCTTCTTTGGAGCACACAAATATCTTCTTTTGTGTCCCACAGAAGAAAGTTTAACAGCTTTGGACCAATTGTACTGTACAAATTCTAATGCTATAACTATCTGCTTGTCTCTTTCAGATGACAATGTATCAGCTGGAAGTGGGATGGAGATGGATGACCGTCTCTCTCACCTGGAGCAGAGGGTGCAGCTGCAGGAGGACGAGATTCAGCTGCTGAAGGCGGCGCTGGCGGATGCTTTGAGAAGGCTGGGCTGCTGTGAGGAGATCACACAGACCAGCAGCAAGAAACATGGACCTACTAAAGGTCAGAGCTTCATCGTGGCCCTCTGCTTATTATCATTACGTCACGTGTTTAGACCCTAGAAAACTGACAATTGGAAGATATTTTTCCATCTAAAGCAATTTAAACTGATAATCTGAGGGTAACCTTTCCTAAGGGTGCATTCTGAGATGTAACCTTTGTGTTAGCATTCAAGTTTCTTAACTGTTATAGGATATTTCAAACAGGGATGTATTGTAATTCATTATATAGTGGTTACATAATTCATGTGGGAGGTGAAGATAATTTGCATGTCATCTCGCTGTGTTCCTCTGTTTCTTCCTTCCTGATTTAGTTCGTCAGATACTGCAAGCTCTGCCATCCAAGCCTTTGACAAATGGCTATGTGCAAACAAAACGTTTGAGTGGCTACCCTTCCTCTCCCTCCTCTCCGAAAAAGGAGGTACTGATGTCTATCAAAAGGTGAGAGTTATATGCAAGATATATATCATTTTTATTGCATATTATCTCTACACATTTTCAAATGCCATTTTATTGAAAGACATGCTGGTATCACACATTAAAGTAGTACATGGTGGAAATATTTGCATTTATTCTACACCAAGACATTTGTTGCTCAACAACATCAGTGCAGTATTACTTCTCGACCTCAAGATGGCGGTATTGAGTGATAAACCATTTGGAACATTTAGCCTAAAAGATCCCTATAATTAAGTACCTGAAAACTTTTACTTAAGAGAGCTGTAATGGTCCCTTATGATTTATTAATAGTTAATATAAAAATTCATAATTAATATTAATCATTTGTATTCATGTGGACTTGAGAAAATGCTTGTTGTCCTACCATAACACCACAAAGAGCCTGCTGTGTTGTTTAATACTTCCATCCAGACTGGCATTCCTTTGATGTCCATCTTTCCTGTTCTCTGCATTGTGCCTCACTCATTACTCTTGTCTCTGTGTGTCAGGAAGAGCATGTCCACAGAACGCCTTTCCACAGTGAAGAAGGAGATGGCCGATTCCCGCAGCAGAACCACCTCATCTGGCAGCTCAACAAGTGGAAAGAGAGACAGGTACCTTTTCATCTAAATAAAGTGCATTAAACTCAATGATTTTTCTGTACACATAGATGAAAACTCTTTCCTTCCAAGCCTTGAGACTAGTACAAGATAGAGACTAGTCAACACAGCTAAAAATAGAGGCTACTTCAGTGTCTAATTAGATGACAAAGCCATACTTTTGGTCAGCAAGACACCAGAGACAGTAGGGGAAGTGAAGGACCATCTATAGGCAGCATTTTATACCATAAAATATTAGACCATGACTTAAGCTGAATCAGATGATGATATTATTGTTGTATTTGTATTGCTGATTTGAAATATGTTATGAAATGTACAGCTTTGCCTATTTAGGCCTTTCTTTATTTAAATAGAATGGTACTGCAATTGTTAAAGGTTAACATTGTGTGTTCTGGTTCACAGAAACAGAGTTAGCCATGTTTTATTACCTTAATGTTGGTATATATAAACAATATACACTTCTGTTCAAAAGTTTGGGGTCAGTAAAGAGATGCATTAAAATTATCCAAAGTGAAAAGATTACAACAGTAAAAGATTTGCATTTCAAATAAATTCTGTTCTTTAAACTTTCTATTCATCATTTCATCCTGAAAAAAAACATGTATCATGGTTTCCACAAATCATATTAAGCAGCACAACTGTTTTCAACATTGACAATAATCAAGATGGTTTCCAAATCAGCATATTAGAATGATTTCTGAAGGATCATGTGACACTGAAGACTGTAGTAATGATGCTGAAAATTTAAATTTAATATATTACATTTTAAAATATATTAAAATAGAAAACAGTTATTTTAAATTGAAAATATATTTTACAATATTACCAAAAAAATGTACATAATTTTTGATCTAATAAAAAAGCATAAAATTCTTCTTTCAAAAACATTTCAAAGATCTTACAACCCCAAGCTTTAGAATGGTATTGTTAATGTATACTGTTTTTTTTCTTGTTAAGTGAGATATTTCAAATACTAAGTGTGTTCGTGGTGCACACACGAAGAAGGCTTAGGAACAATGTGATCAAATAGTCATAAATAATTTATGGTGAGTATACATGGAGTTGCCGGAAGGAAGGTAAACACTGATGTTCAAGCTAGAGATCTGTCAATAAAAGTGTTAGATCCTGACTGTCAGAGCTGAATAGCAACCACTGGAAAACTCTTACTAAAATTTCATAAAAAGAAATCAATTAACCAGGTTACCACTTAATATAGTGTTCAATTCAATTCAATTAATTTTTATAGTGAAAAGGAGGGTAAAAATTACATTTGAATAGAGAAAACTTCAAGCTTGTCATCATATGAGTCCATAAACCTTTGTTGCTATCGCAAACTACTACATAATAAGAGCTTCTTCCTACTAAAGGGTTAAGTATCAGTTCCAACAGGTTTTCCACCAAGCTCCTGCAGGATGTTTGTACAGCAGATAATCCTACACCTTAGTAGTTTTATATTTATGGCATGATGATTGTTTGTATGGCACATGGCAGCTCTTCGCAGTCACTTGGTTGACACACACACACACATACCACTGAAACAGTCTCCTGACCACAGAGTGCTTCATGTTACTGCATTGGGGGGTGTGGTCACCCAGAAAAGGGCTGTCATGCACACTGAGGAAGTGTCCTCCCATTGGTTAGCGAGGTCCATGTTCCTGCAGAGCTTAAGTTAACTCAAACAAGGAACTCAGTCTTTTGCTTGACGCTTCAGCAAACTCCAGCTTGCACTTAAACTGAATAACGGGAAAAACAACATGAAGAGGTCGACAAGGTAAAGCTCATGTTCTTGTTAAGATCTTTAAGGTCTTCAAAAGAAATACTTTTGGTAGTTAAAGGGTGAGGTTGTGGTTGATAATTTAATTGCTTTCAGCTTCCTGCAACAAAGCAAACATTGGTAGGCAAACAAGAATATTCACAGCATCATGGGTTCTATAGATAAACAAAGCGAACGCACCTGGGCTAAGTTGGTGACGTAACTTCCCAATTGGGAACAAAAGACTATGAGCAAACTTTAAAAACATTGATGGAATGTGACAACATTTAGCTTTTTTTAGGGCAATTTTGCATCATTTTGTGAGTCATTTAGCAAGAATGTGAATGTTTCCATCTGGTTTTGATTGCTTGTTTCCATCTGGTATTGTCAGGCTGAATCCTTGTTATCCATTTAACTCCCATTTAAGTAATGTAATACATATAATGCATGCATTTTACTAATTGCTTTAGTGCATTGCTTAGCTAGCAATTTGAGTTAGATATTGATTGTTACTGCTGCTCAGCTGTATGTATTAAACATGAAACCCACCCACTGACACACACATACACACAAACACACACACACAGCGCTTTGAAGGCAAATTAGAGTGAGTGCTTACATCAGGAAATAAAATGGTTTGAAGGACATCATGTCCAGAGAACTTCAACAGAAGCTTTTAGTGAATCACTTGCTTTAGAGATTTGATTTATTCTGTAAAGATACTGTGCATGCATGTATCTGTAAAGATACTGTGTGGTGATTTTCATGTATAAAATCCATGAATTGTCAAATTGTCACCCGCACTGTGTGTGGTATGAATGGGTGTGTGCATAGTCAGTGCATTAGTATGAGGTCATGCACATTAGTGGTGCATAGTACTCACTGCATCATATTGAGTTTGGTTGCTACACAGCCTAGGGTCATTACTGGTAAAATAGATTTTCCCGGGATGTGCTTTTGAGAAAATGTTGCCAGAGTAGCTGCCATTTTGTGTGCCATCATCTAAAAATCAGGTGTGTGAGTACTGAAATGTTCCATAAATGTCCATAAACAACATACATTGCTTACAATTAACAGCATGCTTGCTGAGAAAAAAATAAAAGGAACACACCCTATGTGGATCCAAGTAATATGAACTATTCCTCACATTCCTCACATATTTTCCTCCAAAAAAAAAAAGTTTAGATGGCTGAATGGCTGCAAATGCACAATAATTTATATAGGCCTATATATATATATATATATATATATATATATATATATATACACCACACTGGCTAATGAAAGTATTGTTTGATTTTGGCCTAAACCACTCTCTCTAAACTGGTGTTATTAGAGATTGGCTTGCTTTGGTGTGACCTGCTTTGGTTCAATCGTTGCTTTAATGAAGTGTTTGGATGGTTTCTGCATGCCTGGACACAAACAGATCATTGTGGGAGCGTTTCTTTTCGACGGCACCCACGATCCTTCTGTCTTCCCTTTACATAACATTTCATTTTGCCTTCTTATATAGAAAGGTCCAGTTGTCCTGTTTGCTGTCCATTCTGAGGATCCCTGAGTTCCACAAACGTATTCCAGAAAATAATGCTGGATTGATGTGTCTAATTTATTATTTTCAGCTGTCTAAGACAGGCTGTCACTCATGACAGTCTTGCATCAGCACAGAGGAAGTGGAAAACTGTGTGGTTCTTAAAAGCAGCTACAAAATGCACGCACAGACACAAATTGAACATTTAATCTTTTTGTATATATATCAAGGCCTCTACATTTAGAGCAATTTTGTCCATGTTCGTTTTCCAAAATCAAAATCACAACCAGTGCTGGCACCCCACCAAATGTGTTTAGTCATGTAAACAAGCTCTGAAACTTCCTGTATTTAGTTGAAAGCAGTTTTGGGTGCCCCTCTCCTCCTGTTGCATTAGCTCAATGTTTTCTCCATTGCACAGATCTATGAGAGGCCACATGAAAGCTGGGTCAGTATTAATGGATGAGCTCAATGAATTAGTCATCCTCATACAAAAGACAAGTCAAAGACGAAAACTTTTCAGAAATGTTCTTTAGAAAGTTTGTTTAATCTATGGCGCTGTTTTTGTCTGGCTTGTTGTCTGTGAAGGAATGAATGAATGACTGACATCTTTCTCTTTTGGTCTTTCAGCAAAACCAAAGAGTGCACCTTCAATGCTGGTAAGTTTTCATCTGTTTTGAAGTAATTTGATTTATATCACCCAATAAAAACAAAAGTCCTTTTTATATTGAGCGAGAAATCAATAGCTGTTTGGTATTGCCTTTAGTGCTTTATGTGTCAACTGTAAACTGAAATAAAGCTGGAATAAAATATAAATATACGATGAAAAAATTAGAAAATAAATAAAAAATGCTGCATGAGTAAGTTTAAGCTTAGGTACTCATAATTACTAAAACTGATATCAAATAAATGGAAGCTACATAGAAATATAGAAAAGAATAAAACGACAAAAGCATATAACAAAATTATAATTAAAATACAAAGTATAAAAATGAAACCTAATTCAAAATAGTATATAAATAATACTAAAATAACACTGCTACATATAAACTACATATAAACTTTCCTCCAGTGGAGGAAAAAGCATGTTTTTTTCATATATAAATGCATGTAACATTTGTTTGGCTATGTTTAACTAGCAGTGCAGGGAGAGACTGGGCCCTGTGTTATGGGAAATTATATATTAGCCTGACTTGATCCCATTATCGTGTTCATTACAGATAAAAACTATTATGGATCGACGTAATGCTTTCAGCCAGTCTCATTCTGTAATGGGCAAGTTGGTTTCTAAGTGAATATAGTCAGTAGGGCCAGGATAATTTGACAAATCATCCTTAACAAACCATGTTTAGGCCTACTGCTTGTTTCTGTTTGGCCGCTAACATTTCTGTCCTTCTTGAACAGATGATGGTTACGTTCGGATGTTCATACGTGGACGTCCAATCACCATGCATATTCCAGACCAGCAGAAGGAAGCCTACAACCTTGACCACAAGGTGGCGCTGCCAGAGCGCAAGCTAAAACTTCAGTGGGTGTATCCTTGTGATTTAGCTGAAAATTATTTTATAATGTAACTAAAGTGAATTGTGCAGATATTCTAATGAACAATGATGTATTTTGA
Organism: Rhinichthys klamathensis goyatoka; assembly: GCF_029890125.1. NCBI lineage: Eukaryota > Metazoa > Chordata > Actinopteri > Cypriniformes > Leuciscidae > Rhinichthys > Rhinichthys klamathensis. The sequence continues at coordinate 1,260,228 of NW_026606829.1, forward strand.
TAGATCATTTTGAAGTTGTTTATGTACATTTTATTCTTATTATTTTTAAATAATTTAGCCAACAATTTAATTAATTGCTATCAACTTTTCAAGTACAATTAATAATTAAAGTGCATCAGTGATTTTCAATTAAATGTCAGCTTATTTCCTAAATAGTTTGAAATGAAATGCTTATGAACCCATTTGAAATATGTGACACAAAAGTGCTAATTTAAGCGACAGTCTGTGTAAAAAAAAATGTTGTTCAAAATTTACACAATGTATATAATAAGCGAGTACATCATGAAATCATTTTCCAAACCGTGTTTTTGTCTTATCCTGAATCACTACGGTACACCTATAATGAGTGTTTTTAGACTGGTCTGTGTCGTACCCATAGACAGTCGTACCGCTGCGGAGTAGCCCAGTACCTGCGTGACTCGTCATAGACATAAACACGACGCATGCACTTCTGTTTATTAACCCCTAGAGCGCCAAACGTTACGGACTGCAGCTTTAAAAGCACGTATCAATGAAAAAGCTTTTTATTTCTTAACACACTTTATTAGTTACGGCTATAGGGGAAGAGACTGCCGTTCCAACCTCTACCTGTTGCCGACGGGAGAGATTGTGTACTTCAATGCTTCGGTAGTGGTGCTATACAATGTAGAAGAGCAGCAACAAAGACACTATCTGGGCCATAATGATGATGTCAAGTGGTAAGTTAAATACTTTTGCTCATTTACTCTACTGTTAATGAAGATTAAAAGGCACTGGTGAAACTACTACGGGAGAGAAATCAGTCTAGTGTTGATGACGTCATACAGAGAAAAAAGCATTTCCGATTTCCTGCAGATTATTCTCAAATTAGGTCATTGTTCAAAGGTCCAAAAGATCTTATCATTGTGCTTATCAGCTTCATGAACAAATATATTGTACCACTGTATCGCCATCATTCAACAAAAAGAGCCAATGTACTCAGGAAGTGTTGCTAGTTTCTGAGCAAATTTGCATTTGTAGTACCAGATCTTGCTTGGCTTAACAGACTCTTATCTTCAAGATAAGCGAATCCCGCAGTATATTCAAATATACCTGCAATCAAACTAGATCTCTTCTGCCTTGTGTTCTTTTTATGCTGTTTGGCTGCCAGGCAATGCTTATACTATTAACTGTTCAGAGATTATTTTATGTAGACTTCTTCTGTTATAACCATAGACTGTAAAAAAAATAACAGTTGTAACTGAGCGGCAACATGCTAAAAATTATTAATTAACATTGGTTGCTAATTAAAATAACACTGGAATACTTTCTCTGTGACTGTCAAAATCCCTGCTGGTTTGCAAAACTGTTGCAACCTGTTTACTGTTTTTTTTCTTGGATCAGACTGCATTCATTTACTGTTCCCTAGAGAGAGAGAGAGCGAGAGAGAGAGAGAGAGAGAGAGAGAGAGAGAGAGAGAGAGAGAGAGAGAGAGAGAGAGATGGGAAATCTTTTCTGACAAGCACTGATCCTGACAATGTTCTCTTTGCAGTTTGGCCATCCATCCAGACATGGTCACTATAGCAACAGGACAAGTTGCCGGAACATCCAAAGATGGCAAAGTTAGTTCACATTTAAAATTGTGTAGCAGCATAAAGATTCGTTGATCTTTCGGCTTAATCCTGCCTTCTGTGTGCTCAGGAATGAAACTACTGTGCTCATAACAGTTTGCATCAGTGTTTTAGCCATTTGCAATGTATATTAGCCTTAAAGTAATATACTTTTATTCAGAAAGGATGCATTAAATTGATCAAAAGTATCAGAAAAGACATTGATAATGTTACAAAAGATTTCTGTTTCAAATAAATGCTTGGTATCCATCACAGGAAAAAATACATTTAATTATATTTAAATAGAAAACGGTTATTTCACATTGCAAGATTATTTCACAATATTACTGTCGTTACTGTATTTTTGATCAAATAAATGCGGCCTTGGTGGGCATAACAGAACATTTTTAAAACCATAAACTATTCCTTTAATCTAATTTAAAGATGCTCCATTCATATGCATATAAGAAGTGAATCATTGTTTCCCTGTCAGCTTTTGCAGCCTCATGTCCGCGTCTGGGACTCGGTCAGTCTGAACACTCTTCATGTGATCGGAGCAGGTGTGTTCGACCGAGCCGCCACCTGTGTTGCCTTCTCAAAGTCGGTAAGCTTCCTTTTTTAAGTTCTTAATAAATAATCTGTGTGCTTTGATGCCATATGATATATGAGAAAAGTGCACAATGGGTATAGGCAATGAATATTTGAACAGTGATGAATGGCTGAATGAACAATGGTATTTACATGGATATAATACCTCTCCTCTTCACAGAATGGTGGTGCTCATTTGTGTGTGGTTGACGATGCAAATGATCACATTTTGTCTGTTTGGGACTGGCAGAAAGAAAAGCAACTAGCGGAGGTTAAGGTGAGGTGGCATGCTGTTTTAAAGCAGCAATACTAGACCTGCCGTACAATTTCCTTGTTTGATTATCTCTTTTAATAACAGAAACCTGATTGTTCACAGACCAGGTGGTTTAAAGCCCTGACCACACACGTGTGCATTTTCAGCTGGAAGATGTCATGTTTGCCCTCTTAATCTTGTAATGTAATGACTTGTGCGGCCTATGAAATTACTTTCCTGACATAAACAATATGTCTTTATATTTTTAACCCCTTCCCACCCACTTTCCACAATTGAATAAATTTGTGATGGATAAAATCAAGGTTTTTTTTCTTTCTTTTTTTCTTGGAATATTCTTTTTCAAGCTGTTTCAGGTAGATTTGAAAGTATTTAAATGTTTAAAATGCTAAAATTATCACAAATTTAACATTTTAATAGTGTGCAATGGTCACTGATGTCTTGACATGTGCTTACTGAAAAGTAGTAAGAAATTTGCCACTTCGTTTTAGACTAAAGGAAGAATGCATCTTGTTTTGTGTCAAATATCCACTCACAATTTTGCAGTGTTCCAATGACTCAGTGCTGGGCGCTGTCTTCCACCCCATGGAGGCCAGCCTTATTGTCACCTGCGGGAAGTCTCACATCAACTTTTGGACAATGGAAGGGAGTACTCTTACAAAACGCCAGGGACTGTTTGAGGTTTGCATCATTAACTTTTCAGTATTCCGACTAATATATATAATATACAAAGTCAGCAATGAGTGATACAGTATCTTTGAGTTTATTGCCTGCATGTGAATTTTATTTTATTGCATTACATTGCATAGCACAGAAATCTAGGAACATTTATGATGATTTTATTTAGTGTATTCATATTTTTGGTATGCTTTCAGAAACATGAAAAACCCAAGTATGTACTCTGCATCGCTTTTGCTGAGAATGGAGATGCAATCACCGGAGATTCTAGTGGAAACATATACATCTGGGCTAAAGGTCAGCAAATAATTATGCCATTATTTGCTCTGCCAAAATAATTATCCAAATGCCACATTTTTAAGTAATAAATTGTATTTAATCCATCTATTTATGTAACGGCAGTTAGAAAAACAGCACCTTCATCTGTGTGACTGTTTTTAGTGGAGATATTCCCTCAGTACAGCCTATGATCTGATGATGAACTCTGATTTAAAGGAGGGAACAGGATCAGCCAGGTGGTTTCGGGAGCCCATGAGGGTGGGATCTTCTCTCTGTGTGTGCTGAAGGATGGAACGCTGGTGTCAGGAGGAGGGAAAGACCGCAGGGTTCTGCAGTGGGACCATGACTACCGCAAAAAGAGCGAGATTGAGGTGAAGTTGTTGTCTTGTTCTTTCATTTTCACTTTTATAATGAAATGCAGAGAGAAACACTGAAATGGATACGTACTTTTAATGTTCGCCATATACCCTCAAAAACGACTTTTATTGGTATGATGTTATCGTATTCCTAGTACTGAAATGTAATCCAGGCATCTTATTTATTAGATTCAGCTACATCAGCACTGAGTTCACTCAATTTAGAACAACTCGTACAAATCATGTATTAGCTGAGATGTACAGATTACACGTTCCTTATCATAGTTTCTCTGTAATCAGGTTCCTGAGGCTTTCGGCCCTGTCCGCACTCTAGCTGAAGGAAAACAGGACGAGCTGTTTGTGGGAACAACCCGAAACGCTGTTTTACGGGGCTCTTTTTCTGGTTCCCTCACTCCTATTGTTCAGGTATAGGTTGTCAGATTATATTACCTTGTGTTTGGATGCCTTTTGGCCTTATATATTTGGCAAAAGTCAACAAGATCACAACATTTTTCCTCAGTCTCATGTAGCCAGACCTCAGAATGTAAACGGCATATGCCATGGACAGGGCCGTCCCAAGCATTCTGCTAACTCGCACTGGCGAGTTCAGTAGGTGGGGGGTTGTGGACGTGTTTCGTCGCGGTTCGCCGAAGCCCCCTAAATCGGGGGCCCGGTGCAGTCGCATCGATTGCACCCCCCTAAGGACGGTCCTGGCCATATTGCAGTTTATACTAGCCAAAAAGATGCACACTTGTCCAGGAAGAGACCAGATGTAAACCAACCAACTACAGTTATGTGTTTACATGCCTGATGGGTATTTATCTGAAATGGATGGTATCAATAATCAATTCTACCTGTCCAAAGGTAATAAGCACAAGTCATTGTTGCCATTCTTACCCTGGTCTCTATGTTTTCCATCTGTGAAAGGGTCACACTGATGAGTTGTGGGGCTTGGATGTGCATCCCAGTACTGAACAGTTTGTGACATGTGGTCAAGACAAGCAGGTCTATCTCTGGGACACAACTTCTCATCTGCCTCTATGGAGCAAGGCCATCGAGGTTTGTATGAAACTGTTTTACACTTACATTCCAGTGATGTGTAATCATGCTAAAAAATAATCTCATCTGCTTTGCTTGTTTTAGTTTGTATACTGTATGTTCACTTTGAGGACAAATGTTTGTTTTAGACGTTGTTAGAATGTTCTGTTATGCATATTGATTTTAGATTTTTATTGTTTAATATTAATATATTAAAATATTGCAAATTATATTACAATACTACATATAATATAAAATGTAATATTTTATTTTTACATTGTATAAATTATATATTTTTGATATTTATTTTTGTTTAATATATATTATATTAAAAAGCAATATAATAAATCAAAATATAAAATGTAATTTTATTTGTTTACATTATGTAAAATATATTTTTATGTATTTATTTTTATTGTTTTTATACTGATATTAAAATATAAAATGATTAAAATATTAAAAATAATGTGTGTTTTTTTACATGGTATAATTTAAAAAAAAATATTTATGTATTTTTATTTATGTATTTATTTTTATTTTAGGACCCTGGGCGTAGCATTGGATTTCATCCCAAAGCCCCTGTGCTTGCTGTGGGCACCATGACAGGAAGGTATGGTTGCACATGGGAACTTTAAAATGATTTTTGACTTACTTTACATGTCAATCAGCTGATTTTCAACAACAACAAAAAATAATGCAGAAATATTTAAAATTGGGATGTTTTTTTTCCCTCACCTGTACATTTAATTAAAGGTCCCCTGACATGAAAATTTCACTTTCTGAGGTTTTTTTTAACATTATTATGAGTTCCCCTAGCCTGTAAATTTAGCATTTAAATCGGTGTAAACCGAACTTTGGCTATCTTTCTCTGCCTTTGAGAAAATGAAAGCTCAGACGAGCTGATCTTGAATCTCCTCCGTATGACGTCATACGGAGGAAAGGTAACCTCCCCTTTCTCTGCTTTGCCCGCCCAGAGAATTTGGCTCGCCCAGGAGAAAATGAGCTAGGAAGTACGAACGCGCGAGCGTGATTTGAGTTTTTCCTCGAGAGATATCATGGCTTGCAAACGAGCGAAGCATGGCAGTTGATCAGTGTTCGGATGTACAAATGAACACAAAAGTATTTTTTAGTTCCTTCATCCGAGCCTCTGAAAAAACAATGGGTTAATTTTATTTTCTCTGGAAATGCGCCGACACAACTTCCCAAAGTTTTGTATGGTCCAAACATTTCACCGACGACTGTTTCCTCAACTTGGGCCAATAGAGCTGGCCTCGATGAAAGTCTGAAAATTAATCGATCGAGCTACCAAGCTACAATTTCTGATGTGTAGCCTAATTGTTCAAGTTCAGACAGGTAATCTTTCTCTCAAAATCGTTTAATACTGTTTATGCATCAGTAAGTCAAGCCAGTGACTAAAATATCAACTTCACATCATTTCTTTTAGTAGGATGAAAATAATCTTATTTAAATTGTGAACAAATTATACAGAAAGCGATCAAAGAACAATCTTTCCACACAGCGCGAGTTTATCTGGACAACTCGTTATGAAATCAATGACGCACGTTACACTGCACAACGAAGCTCTTCCTGTATGTACATCATCGTGTTTGCATTGGTGAAAGCATTAGAGAGAGTGCAGAAACTGCGTTGCAATGATAAGATCATTCTCGTGATCAACAGACTGTCATCTGCTTGCTCAATGCTCATCACGGCAACATTTTATGTGATGGGAATAGATCTAAATACTTTAAAAACTTCTCACGATTCGTTAATCTGCATAGCTGTAATAGTAAAAACGTATAATAGCTGTAGTAAAAGTATTCGAGAGAGTTTCACATGTAATACGTAGCTATTTCATGTGCAAGCATGTCAGCCAATCACAGCAGTGGGCGGTTACACTGAAACAGTGGGGTAGGTTTGATTTTGAAATTGGTGGGGACGGGGACATCAATCTATAAATATATTTTAAGTTTTGATTGAAATTATTGCTAGGGATATATCAGTGTCACTGGATATTGGTAGGGACACGTCCCTATCGTCCCTACTAAATTCTACGCCCCTGCAAAAACCCACAGGGACACGCCCCTTCAAACAGAGCGTTCAAATCAGAGGCTAAAATCAGGCTAGGAAAAATGCCTTTTATGTCTAAATTATGACTATTTTTGATCTAAAAAACATACTAACATTATAAGGGCAACCCAGGAAACATTATAAAATAATAAAATAACCCCGTGTCAGGGGACCTTTAAATATTTGTAATTCTGACTTATTTGATGCATCAGTATTCAAACCTGTATTTTTTTGTTTGTTTGTCTTTGCCATCTTACAGGTGGTTAGTGCTGGACACTGACACCCGTGATCTCGTCTCTATGCATACAGACGGCAATGAAATCATCTCCGTTGTTAAATATTCTCCAGGTGTGATCTTTTGTGCTTTTAGCCATTAGACACAACTATTCCTCATTCACTGTTTCTTGGCTCTTAAACCTATTTTCACTGTAGCGAAATACATGCATATATATATATATGAAACATACAGTCGTGCTCAAAGTTTACAAACAAATTGTAGAATCTGCGAAATGTTAATTTTAACAAAATAAGAGGGATCATACATGTTGTTTTTTATTTAGTACTGTCCTGAATAAGATATTTTATATAAAAGATGTTTACATATAGTCCAGAAGACCAAAACCCTTGATTCTTAATACTGTGTCGTTACCTGGGTGATCCACGACTGTTTTTTGTTTTGTGATGGTTATTCTGTATGATTTTGAGATCTATCTTTTCACACTGATGACAATATTGAGGGGGGTAAAAACTTTTTTTTTGAAGATATATATATATATATATATATATATATATATATATATATATATATATATATATATATATATATATAATATATATATATATTATTTAAACAAAAGAAAAATTTGGACATCTTCATGTTCAAAAGTTTTCACCCCCCGCCTCTTAATGCATTTTGTTTCCTTATGGAGCATTAGTAAATGTTTTAACCTTTTTTTTAATAGTTGTGATTTGTGTTTGAGTCCCTCAATTGTCCTCAGTGTGAAAAGATGGATCTCAAAGTCATAAAGTCACTGCTGGAAAGGTTTCAAATAGGCAAAAGATGCTGGAAAACTGAAGAATTTGCAGGACCTGAAGGAGTTTTCTGAAGAACATTGGGAAGTTTAACTGCTCAGGACAAACAAGGGACTTAAGAACAACCATCACAAAACAAACTGTTGCATTTCTTATTACTATCAATGTTGAAAACAGTTTTGCTGCTTAATATTTTTGTGGAAACGGTCATACTTTTTTTTTTTTTCAGGATTCTTTAATAAATAGAAAGTTCAAAAGGACTGCATTTTTATTTTACATTAAAAATGTCTTAACTGTCACCTTTGAAATAAAAAGAATACATTTTCTCACAGATGGGGTGTACCTGGCCGTGGGTTCCCATGACAACTTTGTTTACATCTACTCCGTTACTGAGAATGGCAGGAAATACAGCCGTGTTGGCAAATGCACTGTGAGTTTAACAGAGAAATTACTTCAGCATCTTTTCAAAAATCTCTCTATTTCAATGGTAATTAATTAGGGACCATTAGCGCTCATTTAATACCATGTCTTTCATCCGTAGGGACACTCCAGCTTTGTCACTCATCTCGACTGGTCCACCAACAGCCAGTTTATTGTAACCAACTCAGGCGACTATGAGATCTTATACTGTGAGTTGTTTTCTCAGCTAACAGCTTTTTCAGTGAATGGAGCTCAGATGTCATTGTTTTAATGGCTGGTGTCATGTTTCCCGTTGAAAAGGGGAAGCATCCAGTGGGAAGCATGTAACTAGTGCAGATGCAGTGCGTAATCTAGAGTGGGCCACCTCCACCTGTGTGCTGGGTTTCAATGTGTTTGGTAAGTCACACCATACACATAAAAGAAAAGAAAAAAAGATCATCTTCCATTAAATTATTTTCCTGGAAATGGCTATGAAATAATAGTTTTGAGATATTGTCAAATTAATGTTTTTTTTTTCTTCTTGTCCCTTTCTTTTTTATTTTATGATATTTTGTTGCTTTGTTTTATTTTAAGGGATCTGGCCAGAGGGTGCTGATGGCACAGACATTAATGCTGTATGCAGATCACATGACAATAACCTCCTTGCCTCAGCTGATGATTTTGGCAAAGTGCACTTGTTCTCTAACCCCTGTTCCCAGCCAAGGGTGAGTTTTTCTTTTCTTTTTTGCTAAATTTGTCACTCAATCAAATAGGGGTGTAAAGATACCCTCATGTCACGATTCGATACATATCACGATACTGAACTCACGATACTATATTATTGCGATACTCCAAGACATATGATCAAAGGTTAACCAAAAATGTACTGTTGATTAAAATGCTAAATTTGGTTTTACATTTTGGGTGTAAATGAATAGGGTTGGACTTCGTGCTGATGCACAGGACCATGGTGACACCAGAATTAAAATATTCATGATTCTGAAGCTGAAAATACAGAATGATTTTAGACGAATATGCTTGTCACTCACTAGATATATTTAACGTTTATAGATATAACATAAGACATTTGGCATTATCAGGACCCACAAATATTCCCCCAATTGCAATATAATTCATTATATTCAACATTACATATAGTAGTTTAATGTAGTACTGACACTAAAACTCTGAAAACTTTCATTTTCTTCACACAGTAAATTTTATTTTGGAACTGTCCACGATACATATTGTCACTATCCATGATGCATATTGTTGCGTTTTTGTATTGTGATATATTGTTACACCCCTACAATCAAATCATACTCCTGTAAAACATTTTTTCCCTTTATCCGCAGGCTCCCAGCCATGTCTATGGTGGGCATAGCAGCCATGTGACCAACGTTGCCTTTCTCCATGATGACAGTCATCTTATTTCTACTGGTGGGAAAGACACCAGCATTCTTCAATGGGTGCTCGCTTAGTCACATCTGAGGCGTCCTGCTGCAACCTCACTGTAGACTCCTGCCCACTAGAGGGCAGCACTGCTGTGCCTAATTCCCTTTCCTGCTGTCCTGTTTCCCTCTACTGTGTACTATTTTATTAGGTTTTCCATTAAGTGCTGGTACAGAGTCAGTTTTGTCTCTTGTCGAGGTGTAATTACCATGATTGTTTCAGGGGTTGAGGCTGAGTTTAAATCGGTGATAATTGGCGAACTCTTGTCTAAAGTCAATTGTACGCTTTGCTGAATCACCACTAGAAGGAGCTCTGGTGCAGAAGAAGCATGTTGTCTACTGTTGACACTATTTAAGCCTATTTAAAGAGTTTTAGCTGCATTTATCTGTGTTGCTGACGCCTATAGAAATATATAATGCTGTCACTTAGTGGAGGTTGTATTTTAATATTGGAAATACATAATAATGCCGTGGCACTTGGCTTTTGATGCATATCTAGGGGAGAACTTAAGCTGTGCTTTGCCTTTTATTTGCTAATAAAGTTTGCCATATAGCAATGAATTTACTCCTAAAATGTGTCTTGAAATCTAGAATTGACAAAATATAGTAGTTTCATTTATATATACCATAATAACTGCTATGACCTATTAACAAAATGACAAGAGTAAAGCTCTGTTGCTGTTTTTTTAGTCATGGCTTTGCTTTTCTATCTCCTAGTTGAGGCTTATTTAGGAATATGTTCTGTATTTACAGCCAACATTTACACGGAGACTGTCAGAAAGGTCATCGGTTAAAACTTTACAACATAAACAGCCACCTGCACCATCTACAATTTCAAGTGTTGACATCCAGGCCAGAACATAACTTATGCAATGTGTATGTCTGGCCAAATTTTGGGCAAATAATAGTTATTTGGTGTTAATTAAAGTATTTCGTACTTCGTCCTCATGCAAAGTCTAATTCAGTATGTGTGTGGGTACATGAATAGACTGTCCTAGTAATTCCTTGAAGCATGAATTGCTTGCTTCAGTGGCAAATGATGAAATTCCAGAACATCTGCCTTTTCATTCCTTCCTTCCTTCCTTCTCTCTAATCATACTGTAAGTGTCTTTGAAATTGAATGGGGAAAGTGTTTTAGCAATATTCATTACAACCATTCACCCTTTTCCAAATTGTTATAGCTGAGCACATCACTGAGGCAGAGTGAATTTTGGCATTAGTTTACACTGTGAAAATGCCTCTGTCTTTTAATCAAAGATTTTATCTGACGATTAATAATTAATTGAGCATTGCAGCAATCAAATTCTCTGATGTTCGCTGTGCAACAAGCTGGCATACCTTCATCTCGACATACTTCACAGTCAGTGCCCTAGAATAAACCAAATATATTCCTAACATTAATAGCAAACAACATTCAAAGAGGAAGTGCAAATCTTGGATAATTGGTTGCTCAGCAACGACACAGTAGATATTGGCTTTTAAAACCCTTGTGTGTGGGAGCACTAATCTACAGCTCTCCATCTCCTGAATGGAGGGGGAAATAATATCTGCTTCTTAGTGGAATGAAAAGCTGTTCTCTCTTCTATTTAGAAAAACACTTCTTGAGAAGAATTAGCCGGATGGAGCTTGCTCTTACCGACTGTGATGAGCAGCTACGTCAAGTGTTTTCAGCCCAAGATTAAAGCCAATGGAAGCTCAAAATAGACCTGCTTTTAAGGCATGAAAAATGGAGGCATCTGTCCAATAAATGTGTTGCGCCTAGTTCTATCCCCTTTGCTTTTTATATTGCTAGAAATTAATTTTGTCCCATGATGTCAAACGTTAATCAGTAAAATCAAAACTGGATTGTTTTTATTAGGATACTAACGGCTCTAGAACAGTGGTTCCCAAACTTTTTAACCTTAAAGGGATAGTTCACCCAAAAAAAAAAAATTGTGTCAGTAATTACTCACCCTCATGTTGTTCCAACCCCCTAAGACTTTCGTTCATCTTCTGAACACAAATTAAGATATTTTTGATTAAATCTGAGAGCTGTCTCACTCCTCCATAAGCTTCTATTGTAATTAAAACCTGCCGGCCCAGAAAAGTTATTAAAGACATCGTTAAAATAGTCCGAGTGACTACAGTGGCTCAATCTTAAGTTTATCAAGCGCAGAGAATACTTTTTGTGCGCAAAAAATAAATAAAGACTTTATTCAACTATTCATTTCCTTCTCTGTGGGCCTCTGAGTTAGTTCACATAGTGTAACAGCGCAGCGCTTCTGTGTTGTACGTCACACACATGACCAGCGTCGGCCAATAGTGAGCCTACGTGTGACGTACAACACAGAAGTGCTGCGCTGTTACACTATGTGAACTAACTCAAGGCCTACAGAGAAGGAAATGAATAGTTGAATAAAGTCTTTATTTTTGCGCACAAAAAGTATTCTCGTTGCTTGATAAACTTAAGATTTAGCCACTAGTCACTTGGACTATTTTAAAGATGTCTTTAATAACTTTTCTGGGCCAGCAAGTTTCAATCCCTTAGAACCCTATGGAGGAGTGATCCAGCTCTCAGATTTAATGAAAAATATCTTAATTTGTGTTCTGAAGATGAACGAAAGTCTTACGGGATTGGAACAACATTAGGGTGAGTACTGACAGAATTTTCATTTTTGGAACTACCCCTTTCACTACCCCTTTATGTACCCCCACAACCCCATCAGTAATGCTCAAATAGCAACTCTTCATCGAAATAAAACCAAATAATCAAATGTTGTGGGTAAAAAAGACTGGATAAATACACATTCTAAATTTCAATATTTTAAATCCAACATTTGATGTAAAAACACTTTTATTTAAAAAAAAAACAACAACGTGAAATTACCACTATAACCAATAGATGGCGGCAGATGAGCACTTATAGTTTTTTTCACATATTTAGGTTTCGAATATTACGGAGGCCTTAAAGGGACCTTTGCAAAAATAAAAAATATACAGACTTTCGTGTGCGCACAAGAAAAAATGTGTGCGCACAGGAATATTTTGCGCACTTACATGTTACAAAATCCAGTTTATGTAGAGCATGGATATGCATAAATTAATAGAGATCTAATATCAAGGCCTTAAGTCCGCAATAACATGTCCCGTTGCGGCCTAGAAACCGTGTCGTGAAATGGGCTGATGTCGCTCAGTGTGAATTGTCCTATATGCTAAGTTCAGTGGTTCATAAAAATAGATTGGTACAGTCATATAGCTACCCCATGGAACCTGCTCACGTCCCCTCTACAGGGTATGTATACCCCCATTTGGGAATTACTCAGGGTTGCCAGGTCTCCACAACAAAACCTGCCCAATAATCAAAACTAGCCCAATCTCATTCTGGGGAAAGAAATCCCATTCCGGGGGTCGTTTCAACCCGCGTTCTACAAAAACAACCCAGTGTAAAAGCAGCCCAAATCCGCGAGGTAAACCGCTGATTTGGCAACACTGGAATTATTGCTCTAGAATACTCTATTCTGATTGGTCAATGGCGCCAACCAGTGGCCGTAACGTTTTTCGTAGCGTTCACTACATACTGTCAGCCATGGCAACGTGCTTTTCACACTTGATATAGTTAACCCTGGGTCATTCTAAACCCAGAGACATGTTTTTTTTTTCTTTCACAGAAGTTCAGTGGAAATCCCACCCTGTGCTAGTCTAATTTAATTGGTTAAGGTTTGGCTACGGATAGGGTTAGGGATTCGTGTTTGGTGTGGGCAGTCAGCACTGTAATTGACATGACAACTGAAATCTTCAGAATCGGCTGCACCAAGTTCCCACTGAACTGTTTTGAGGAAAAATACCACGCAACCCCGAGATATCTTGCTTCATGTTTCACACTGCTCATAAAGGGGGTTAACAATTAATCTTGGATAGCCTACTCAAAAACTGACGTTTTACACTGTACAGATTAGGCTACTAAACCCTTGATTAACATCCTCATTTGCATATTCGCAGTATCAGTGTCAGCGATTAGACGATTAGGCTACTTGGACGCATGAATTTAAATACATTTTTCAACCAAAATAACGATTTACATGGACCCGTTATTTATAATAAATACTGCAATATTTCATATAAAATAAGAATAGTCTTTAAACAGAAAATTTGGTATAGTGATACTTCTTTTTTAAGTTTTCTTTTTCCTAAAATATTTTCCTAAAGTTGTTGTTTGGTTTGGAATTATTCATATTAAGGGACCATTCACACAGAACACATTTTTGTGTCAAAAAAACGCAAGCTTTTTGTAGCCTAAAAGTTAAACTTATTTTAACTTGCGTTTTTAGAACGGCGTGTCATGCGCGAGATGAAAGCGCAATGGTCAAACACGTCCATCTAGTGCATGTGTACATATGAATATAAATACCATGTAAAAGCAGTGCAGTGGAATGCGAAAATGCATTCCTCTGTGTAAAGCAATCTAATAAAATAATAATGGCCTGGTACATTCGGAACCCACAGTAAGTTGACACTCTTTCTTTATATTAGCATTAAGAGCAGTAACGATGTTCATTCAAATTTTTATGACTATTGGGTTAAATAAATTCCATGCCATCTTTGTGCTTCACTGTTCATGCTGTTTACATTTTTGAGGCAGAACAAAGCAGCATTCAGTCTGTGTTTCTCAACAGAGAGGAGGGCAAGGGGTGAAGAAAGTCATTTTCATATAACCTTTTCTATCAGGCACTGCTTTCTTAATATATCAGAAACATTTGGATTACTTTGTTATCTTGTGTTTAGACAGATATAATTCAAATATTTTTAGTGATCTGTTGTTCGGCACAAAATATACAAAATATAACCATTATATAATGTGTTCCGTTTCTAGAATACTGGCCTCTGTTATGGACTTTTTAGACATCTAGACTGTTGTAGCCACCCAGACTCCAGTTTGTGACCTGACATTCCAGGCTTGTCTCATCCTGAACCCAGTTTTCAGTCTGCTCCTTGGAGACGAGGTGACAGAACAGAAAATAAGCAATGCTGTCATCTGGGATTGCAAGTCAGCGTCAGGGAGGAAGGGAATTCAAGATGTCCCTAAACATGCAGCAAAACAGTGTCCTAATGCAAGTGTGTAATGGCTTCTGACCACTTCACAGATATAAATTCCACCTCCCCACTGCGTATTCCCAATGCTGATTTATACATCCTTTAAAAGATATGCTGACACTACAGGTATTTTCTCCCTGATTTCATCAACTTATAGCTGAAAATGTAAATCCATCCCATGCTGGCGTTGACCACCATTCTTTTGCTCTCACATTTTGCCTGAACACTGCAGATACTTTATGGATGTGACACTGAGGGTTGATAATAGTGTAATTGGATTTCTTCACAGCATGCCTTCAGCACATCAGTGCTGATTGATGTTACACTATAGATTCAAGTCAGAGTGGTGAGATTGTCACTGATATTTTCTGAAATATTAATGGAATGGGTGAAAATATCTGAAAACAATACAACGGCTTACAATAATAGAGAGTGTGCTGTATGACCACAGACCACAGGGTTGTGTGCCATTCAGAATTGAATTTAGAATCCCGTATCATTGCCAATTCAGTTCCTGAATCTCAACTGAGGATATGAAGATATGAAAGTAAAATAAAAATAAATTGAAATTCAAAAGAATTCATGTAA
Source organism: Rhinichthys klamathensis goyatoka (assembly GCF_029890125.1). Classification (NCBI taxonomy): domain Eukaryota; kingdom Metazoa; phylum Chordata; class Actinopteri; order Cypriniformes; family Leuciscidae; genus Rhinichthys; species Rhinichthys klamathensis. The sequence goes on from NW_026606829.1 coordinate 1,275,616, forward strand.
ATGTAATTTTTAACTAAAGCAAAGTTTGGCAAGACAAGCTTTTGAATGTTGGCCTAAAAAAGGTTTGTTTGAAAGTTTTGAAAAGTTTTAAAAGCATAGATAGATAGATAGATAGATAGATAGATAGATAGATAGATAGATAGATAGATAGATAGATAGATAGATAGATAGATAGATAGATAGATAGATAGATAGATAGATAGATAGATAGATAGATAGACAGATAGATAGACAGACAGATAGATACAGCAGGCAAGGACCTTGTCTAAACTGAATGAAAAATGTGCTTTAGAGGAACTGCTATTTTAATAATCCTGTGAAGTTATGATGTAATTAAGCAGTGTTGGTGTGTATATGATCAAGATAGCCATACAACCCTATAGTTGTGAAGGGAATTAACATTAAGAACATTTCACAGAACTTGCATTACTAGAATTACTTGAGGCTATTTCTGTGTCAAGGTAAGAGCATTAAGAGGATATGATTCGGAAACTATCTCTGCTACTACAACCAATTTAATTCTGCAGTTGAATTTAGCTCTTTCTAATTTGCAGTCATATTGAACAATACAAGTATTGAGTAGGAAGGTCCACTACAAGGTCCAGATGTTTTTGAGTTGAAACCAGGCCAGTGCAATGAATCCATCTCCTCTTTCAAGCTGTCAAATACTAATTCTGTTGCTCTCATCCCCTTGGAGATTTTACTGGCTTTGTTTATCAGACTTGTTTGTGCAATGCATTTGACACACCATTTGTCACAGCTGTAGGTTGGCTTGATGTAGCACTGCCTCATTACAGAGTTATTGTGACCTTATGTGACTGTGGAGCCCATCATCTAACATTCTTAACGCTTTCAAATGCTCATTACTGCTCTTTAATAAGTATATAAACATTATTATTTCTCTAAATAACTGTCATCAAAGCAAAGTGCATGGGTTATCTAAAACAAGTGAATTTTCAAGACTGACAACGCCCTGAGAGTGATGCATTCTTTGTTTGTTCATCAAACAATCAAACTGCTTTTATACTCAACCACATGATGTTTTTTTTTTACTTGGTGCTACCTCTAATCATATTTTCTACAAGAGAGTGCAGTTAGGGGAGGGCTTGAATTTTAATGGCCTCTAATGTGTTTGTTTGACCCTGGGGAAACCATCGTGATGTACAGTACATGCAGGTGATTCAGTCCTATTTGCAGGTAAGTTCTGTATTAAGTGAGTTTCTGCTATGAGCAGTTAACGTTAAATTATTAGCTACAACAATATTGTGTTACAACAATTTATTAGGGATTCCATAATGTTTTTGCATGGTAAAAATAATTCTTAATTCAGGTAAATAATACTGACAAAAAACAATCAAAGGTTTACTTGATTGAATTTATGTTCAAACTTTAAAACACAATTGTGTCTTACAATATATTTTTAAATTTTTTTTCACCATAAAAATGCACAGGGCATGAATATTAATATGACTGAATTGATTGACATTTTGCTGGTTTTGTTAACAAATAAGTGTTGTGGATTCTGTCAAATTTAGCAATGTTTGAGTTTTTCCCTCTAATGAGCCATTTGATTATTACTCTTATTGTGGTTGAAGTAATTTGAGGTCTCCATAAGGGATTTTTATTCGTTTATATGGTCTTATTAGTGTTGGTTGGATGTTGTAGGCTAAGTAGTGTAAGACAAGCACTTTGCTCTTCACAATACTTTTCTCATTGATGAAGAGCCATATTGAACATTTTGCATCTACTGTAATTTTGTTAAAGTAGGCTACATATAGCTTTGTGTACTTCTTAACATAACCAAACCAATCTGCCACTAAAACACGCTTGTGATAAAGTCGAGTTGGCCTGCAGGAGATATACACTCACCGGCCACTTTATTAGGTACCCCATGCTAGTAACGGGTTGGACCCCCTTTTGCCTTCAGAACTGCCTCAATTCTTCGTGGCATAGATTCAACAAGGTGCTGGAAGCATTCCTCAGGGAGTTTGGTCCATATTGACATGATGGCATCACACAGTTGCCGCAGATTTGTCGGCTGCACATCCATGATGCGAATCTCCCGTTCCACCACATCCCAAAGATGCTCTATTGGGTTGAGATCTGGTGACTGTGGAGGCCATTTTAGTACAGTGAACTCATTGTCATGTTCAAGAAACCAATTTGAAATGATTAGAGCTTTGTGACATGGTGGAAGTAGCCATCAGAGGATGGGTACATGGTGGCCATAAAGGGATGGACATGGTCAGAAACAATGCTCAGGTAGGCCGTGGCATTTAAACGATGCCCAATTGGCACTAAGGGGCCTAAAGTGTGCCAGGAAAACATCCCCCACACCATTACACCACCACCACCAGCCTGCACAGTGGTAACAAGGCATGATGGATCCATGTTCTCATTCTGTTTACGCCAAATTCTGACTCTAACATCTGAATGTCTCAACAGAAATCGAGACTCATCAGACCAGGCAACATTTTTCCAGTCTTCAACTGTTCAATTTTGGTGAGCTCTTGCAAATTGTAGCCTCTTTTTCCTATTTGTAGTGGAGATGAGTGGTACCCGGTGGAGTCTTCTGCTGTTGTAGCCCATCCGCCTCAAGGTTGTGCGTGTTGTGGCTTCACAAATGCTTTGCTGCATACCTCGGTTGTAACGAGTGGTTATTTCAGTCACTGTTGCCCTTCTATCAGCTCGAACCAGTCTGGCCATTCTCCTCTGACCTCTGGCATCAACAAGGCATTTCCGCCCACAGAACTGCCGCTCACTGGATGTTTTTTCTTTTTCGGACCATTCTCTGTAAACCCTAGAGATGGTTGTGCGTGAAAATCCCAGTAGATTAGCAGTTTCTGAAATACTCAGACCAGCCCTTCTGGCACCAACAATCATGCCACGTTCAAAGTCACTCAAATCAACTTTCTTCCCCATACTGATGCTCGGTTTGAACTGCAGGAGATTGTCTTGACCATGTCTACATGCCTAAATGCACTGAGTTGCCGCCATGTGATTGGCTGCTTAGAAATTAAGTGTTAACGAGCAGTTGGACAGGTGTACCTAATAAAGTGGCCGGTGAGTGTATATACGTATTAACAACAGTGCTTGAGCGCTCTGCGTAAAGTAGGGGAGAGCGGGGTACAAGTACAACCTAACGCTTTTTGACTTTCTCAGTTTGTGTAAATATACTTAGGGTTCAGAGTATTTATTTTATCCCACATTCATTTCCCACATGTCTAGTACAATTATGTGGTTTTGTTTTATTAATACAGTGTATACATTTTTCTTGATATACCCCTAAAGAATGGAAGTGAAATGTGACAACATGCCCCATAGGTGGAGAACATTGTAACATGTGAGGGGCACATTGTAACATGACCATATGACAGCTTAAAATGCTGATCTAATCAAAAAAATATACAAGTCAAACTAAAATATTTTCTCAATAAAATACAATTATTAACTTTTTCATATAAAATAATGGCATTTTTTAATAATTAAAAATAAAATATTTTTTGAGTTTGACGAACACACCGGAAAATACAATAATAATGGTAACACTTTATTTTGATAGTCCACTTTTAACAGTAACTTTGCAACTAGCCTATGTCAACTAACTGTCATTAGACTATTATACTGTATGCTTAATATCTGCTAACACTTTATTTTCATGGTTCCCCAACAGAAATTCTACTGAAGTAACTTGGCAACTACAAGTCAACTTATTCTACTAACCCGAACCCTAACACCTAACCATAACCTAACAGTCTATAGTAACTGGAGTTAGTTGACATGTAGTTGCAAAGTTACTTTAGTAGAATGTCTAAAGTGGACTATCGAAATAACTAGGAACCTTAATAATTTCTGAACATTGACTCTCAGTCTTTATTCACCTTTTTCTCAAGTTTTCTCAATAGAATTCATAAAAGCATAGAATAGAATAGCATAGTTCTAATAGGGCTCATTGTAACGCAGTGTGACAATTTGCAACACCTGCACAACTGGGATTTAAACCCGACTAGTGTCTTCTGCTGATTAGATCAGCATTAAAGAACTCTCAACTGTTAAATAACATATTGGAGATTAAAATAAGATCAGATTTGTCTAATTTAAAATAAACACCAAAAATAGAGATGAAAAATTAGCATAAGTAAGACATTTACTTTTGCTGGTTAAATAAATGTTCAGTGATATCTTCCAAAGATTTCTGAATTTTGGCGCAATGTTTTCTCTATAGTGTTGATATGGCAACTACAGCCTAAATACACTAAGTTTCGTCATGCTGGCATGTGTGGAAGTATTCAAAACACCCTCACAGGCACAGCAGCGTTAACTAGTTTTTTGCATGTGTGCATGTGTGTAATTGGAAGCAAAATAATACAAAGAAGTGTTACATACATTTAAAATAGGCTATATATTAAAAACCTTTTAATGACCGGTAACGCGTCATCACAGTCTGTGAAAAGGTAGACGCGAGACGAACTTCAAATTTTGGTTAAAAAAGTCAATCCCCTTAAAATCAACACTAAAACAAGTGTCCATGTATTTAAAATAAATATACATTTTACATTAGGCTATAATAGTATTTTATGGAGCTATTCCAAACCTATGCTATATTTAGCCAGGAACAGTGACGTTAAATGAACTGATATGGATCGATAAAGCAAACGATAAACATAAGCTAAGAGCTTCATGATGTCAGGTTGTCTTTTGGTTTAGTCCCATCTCAAATGGCCAGCAGTATTTCAATGGGACTGTCAGTGTTGGAAACGCAACGCACGTCACATTTCTCCTCAACCTCCCGCGAGCTGCTCACTTTCAGTTTGCGCTTTGCAACTTCGCGGTTGTCTCTGCTTTTCCGCTGGTGTGATGTGAAGATAATGATGCTTTAATGTAACTAGTTCTCGATGTTTGTCCGGAACTTCATTTTGGTTAGGGAAAGAGAGTTTTTGGTGGGTTTATCGCTGCGCGTGCTGTTTGGAGATGCAGAAAACATCACCTCTGTCACTGTCAGTGAGTGATTGACCTACGGAAACACTATCATGTAAGTGTCATCATTTAGATTTTTCTTGGGTTATGTAAGTCTTATGATAAATGGTTATGTTAAAAAGGCTATAATCTATTAAATATTGTTTTCTTTAATAATTACTTACAATAAGCGTTCCAATAGCCTGTTGAACAACTTTACAACACAATTGTACTTTTGCCTTATTGCCACGTCTTAATATCCCTCCAGATCTAAAATTATGTAATTTAGGCGTGTGCTATATGAACATTAGGCTGATTTTGCATAGACATAATAAAAGTTATTAGGGTCACGAGGTGCCTTTTCCATTTTGTAAAGATTGTTTTCAAAATATGATTGGGAAATAGCTATGAAACGGTTGATGGCACCAATGTTGACAGTTTTACAATTCATTTAGTCATTAAAGCCTTGTGAGTTGAGCTTACGAAACTACAGGGTATTTACAGTAGGTCTATTAAAAACAGAAGTAAATGCTGATAATTCTACAGATTTCAAGGTTTTGGTAAGCAAAATGCTTTACCTTCACAAAAATAACAGTAAAAGTAGAATGACTCATTTACAGTATGTTGGCTATACTTTGAACAGATTACACACTATAGGAAACTGCATTTCAAATGTTTTCCATGAGCCATAAATTTAACCTTTTCAATAAGGGGTCGTTGTAAATGACAACAGTCATCCTGTAGTTGTAATAGCTTATGTATTAATACATTTAGTTTGATGCTCAAGTGTTCTTTCCACTGAATTCCTCTGTTGAATACATGGGTTATAGTGTGTGCAATGGCACGCTCCATTTCTCACGATTTAACAAGCAATTTAACAAGCTATAAAATGCCTTTGGCAGTGTTTACAGCAAGTCAGTTGTATTGTGTACAATGCAATATATTTTCATTCACATTTGTGATAGGAAAGGATCAGTTAGTCATTGCATTTCCCTTTTTGGCAGCAAATGATCAAAATATATGAAAACGACACCACAGCAGTTGCGTTTCATATCTCATTTCAGCTCAGTAGCTGTAGATGTAATACAATATGAATTCAATACAGTGGCTCTGCATTGAGATGTGTGTATTCTCTTCTCCTCCTTGCTGTAATTTGTGGCTGACTTTGTTTCACGCAGCATCTTGGCCTCTCCAGCATGTGGCTGCGTGGTCTTTTAGAGGCAAAGGGCATGTGGCACGTGAAACGGTTTTCTGGAATGTCTTGGCGGCTGATATGGTGTCTCCCTCTCGGTTTTGTTAGGAAACAAACGCAACATTTAATCAGTCCTTTTAAGCAAACAGTAATTGCCCTCTTGGGGATGCGAGATAAGAACTAACATTAAAAGCATGACTAGAAGAGAAGAGTAATCTTCCCGTGAACCAATGAGGTGTCTGCTCCAGTGCCACCCGCCTGAGCTAATAAGAGTGTTTGTGAGGGTAATGTCTGGTTTGAGCACCAGATTGTGTGAGGAAAGCTATAACCCAGTGGCATGGTGGCCCCACAAGTGGCTGTTTTCAAACTTACTAATGAACTCATAACATTTAAGTGTATAATTAAATATGTGGAGTAATTTGTAGTTTGAAACATCAACACACAGTAGTGGCAGATTTTATTGCGCCAACAGTTCACAGCGAAGGTAGAGGTTAATGACTCCTTCAACAATATGCATAAGGCTTTATGTGGTCAGTCTTTTTTCCCCTCACCTACCATAAATGCAATGCAGTTTCATGGAAATAGCTAACTCTGATGTAAAGTGCGCAGCGTGCTAAGCGTATCAGTGAGTTCTTTTCAGCGTTTTGATCTGTTTAGCAACCTGACACTGACTTTAGCAGAAACATGCCACATGTCAAGCTATATCATATTACAGCATCAGACATTATGCTTATCTTGCATGCCTATCTCACTTCTCAGAACCGGAGGCTCAATCAGGATCATGATTAACACGGCTGAATTTTTGAATGGCTTGATCAGTAGAATCCTGTGCAAACATTCCCACCATGTCAAGTGGGTTATGTAAAAAGTGAAAACGCTAACAGTCCACCGGGTCTCCGATGAAGCACATTTTTGTTTGTCTCTCTCCACATAAGATGGTGTAACTCAACACGTTCTGTATTGGCTGTAATCTTTAGCCCCTTGTGGTCCTCTGGACAAAAGTAGAAGCTTTTAGTGAAGCTATTGGTGCAGTCACTTCTGGCAGTATTGACGTGTGAGAATAAAATACGGAGGTTAGGTCACCGTCGACAGTTTAGATGGCTCAGAACAAAAGGGTACCTTTCCTTTGGCACTTACAAGTACAGCTTTTATCAGGCTTTCATCGATAGCAGAAAAAAAAATGTTGAAAAATACAGCAGGTGATTGATAAGATAAGCTTCTAAAACTATATGTGTAATTCACAATTTTGAAATAAGGATGCTGTTGTCTGCATGTTCTTTTCTCGTGTAGTCCAGACAGAGGGCTCAGAAGTTGTTTAGTCCGTTTTTCCTCTTACATGCACGTTCCAGTTAATTATTGTCAAGTTAATGTTCATTATCAGCATTGTTTTCAACAAGGACTTTTGAAGGACCTATTAAGCTTTTATTATTAGACTTTTATTAGAAGGTAATGAATGAAGTATGTCTTTACGTTTTGGGAGGACTCAACCTACAAGTTGTCTATTAATTAGCCTATACAATACAACATTCTTAAAAATAGTTTAAAAAATGGCATCATAACTTTTAACATCCATTTTTAACCTTTCCATTGCACAAAAGGTTCTTTATAGTTGAAAAAGGTTATTTACATTATTAAAATGTTCTTCACACTAAAGGCAAAGTCGCATTAGCAACATTTCTGTGAAATTTCTTGACCAAAAAGGTCCATTGTCAACAGTGTAGCGATGCATGAAGCACAGCTCACACAGGGTCACTTTCATACCAAGCTTTCGTTTGGTCAACACCACAAATTTGCATGACCAACTTGAACGCGAACAAAACTTGCCATCGCGTGACAATAATTCATGCCGTTTCCTATTAAAATGACTGGATTTCGGCCCCAAAATGTTGCCAAGCAATGGTAAATGTGACCACGCCTTAAGATTTTATTTTATTTTTAAGAGCTGTACACTGAAAGGTTCTTTGAGGAATCCAAAATGGTTCTTCTATCTTCTCTTTATTTTTTAGAGTGTAGGAAAGGAGAAAGTACGCACAAGCAATCACAAACATTACCAGAAATGTACAAATTATCTTTTTGCTTGAGGACATAATGACAGTAAACATTATATCAGTTATAGGCTTTATTTGAATACACTTTTGTGACAATGTTGTGAGTCTTGAAGCAGATTTTTTAAAGTTCTCCTCTCTTTTTCGTGGTGATTTTCAACTCTTTACCCTATCCTGACCCTACTAAACTATTTGGCCACTTCACTGTCACATAAACTAATCCGTCTCTGCTTTGAAGTTTTTCTCAGCATGACACTGCATCTAGTTTCCTTTTAAACATCGCTTTGGTTTTTTTGCTAAGCAGGTGCCAGCAATTTCCTCGTCTCTGCTACATTACTGCCAAGTTACAGCCTGTCAACACAATCACAGATTAAACAGAACAATAGCAGAAGTGGACCAGATGCACCAGATGAGATGTGGAGGTGTTTCCTCTGAGCTTTATAAAAAAAAAACAGCATGAAGCCAGCCGAGTGAGCATGAAGCAAATTTAGTGTTGAACTCTCTCTCGCTCTGTTTCTCCCCGTTCTTCATGTTTTCTGTCTTCAGAAAACATATCGTCATGTTGATACCTCTTCTAATTGCAATTCGGGGTAAAGGTGATTAGCATTTGTGACCGTGCCTAAAGCAGCCGACCAGTTTAAGCCAAATTAAACGTCACCAATAAAACTCTTGACTGGGGACTTGAGTGGAAAATGTGGCACTTTTATTGAAGTCATTAATTCGCCTTGCAGGATGCCTGCCCTGGTCTCTCTAGAGACACACGGCCGCCTCTCCACTGGAGCATAAAACACAGTTAGGAAAGGATTAAATACCTACCCTGAATCAATACCAAGGGAGACAGGCAGTTCTTACTCAGCTCACCTGCCATGGTCAGCCTGCTATGTGGTCGCTGTGTACTGATATAATGGGCCGTTCCTTGTAAAGCACATTGCCCCTCTCTTTTATACAAGAACAAATAAAAAGGAGCAATGATCGGTGGTTACAAAGGAAGATTTTGTTAAGTATCGCTTAATTTAGCAGTTGAAGTGAGTAGTGATCCGATTTGGCAAAATCAGAATTTAATCAATTAATTAGTTAAATTAATATGGATGAAAAACTTGACATTTTCAAGTTGTTTAAATGAAACTGATGTTTATTGTCATTATGACCTCAAGCAAGTTTCATTTAGTGTATCTCTAAATGTTTGCATATTTGCTTATGTGTGTGTGTGTGTGTGTGTGCATATGTACATGTCTGCATAGAAACAGACATTTAAGGAAGTCAGTTGAGTTTTTTTTTCTTATGTAATGTATAACTTACACAATGAGTTATAGGGGTTTTAAATAAGTAAAAGGGATTGTTCATCCACAAAAAGAGATATTCACAATATCCAGATTTTTGTATACACTACTGTTGAAAAGCTTTGAGTCAGCTTTTTTTAAAGACACATAAGGAAATTAAAAGGACCATTCAATATAATAAAGAAGCCCATATGAATTATGTGTTGTTATTTATTTTTAATTTTTCAAGCTATATGACAGATATGAAAACAGAATTTTTTATTTACTGAAATTCTCCTCATATACAGCAGCACAAAAATCTCACTTATATCTCACTCATTTTAAAAATGGCTGCAGTGATGAGACACATGATAACTATTATGTTTGAAAACATGCATGCAGGAGTGACATTTGAGAGCTATGGAGAAAAGGAAGTTGAATTTTGGTCTGTTCCACGCTAAAAGGATATAAATCATAATGGCTTCAGAAGACATAAATAGCACATGAGCACTATAAACCAATTTTTTTGCTGTCCTTTTTGGAGCTTGACAGTTCCTGGTCATTGTGTGCTTTCCACTTATGTTTCATTGTTGGAGGCAAACCATATCCTTCAATAACTGTTACAGTTACGCGACTACAATGGATAGCGAGCCGGCATTCCAGAGGGTTTAAAAGTTGAAATGTGAAGCACATATTTTGTTAAAGCACTTGAATTAATCATTCAGTAAAGCCCTGGTTATTTATTTATTTTTACTGTAAAGTTGTCTAAATCATCCTTTTTCACGTGGGACTACTGGGACACTTTTTCACGTGGGACTACTTTTCTAGGTACATGAACTTCTAGTTTATTACATTACAAACATAATGTGGGTGGAGTGTGTTGCGTGTAAATGTTCCCTTTCTGGAGTTGAAAACATTTGATGTAACTACACAGGCAAGGTCAATAAGTGATTCTATCACTCTCATGCCATCATGTATAATATTGAAGCATTGTGTTTATATTAATAATAGGCATTTTAGTGTTTGCGGCCTGGCCTTGTGCTCACTGAACTATTAATGTGCTCTCTGAGCTATTTAAGTCGATCAGCTTGATTTTTCAGTTTGATCAGTCTAGTTGTGCATCTGTGAACAATAAACAGCATTGGTGAATTGGAAAGCGTTTTCAAACTGTCAGATGGCAGCATGGTGCGGTGAATGATCTGGTTATGCCCTCAGGCAGACAGCATGAGTTTGTGTCCTGCCTAGCTACCTGCTTATTCATCATGCTGAGCAGTCTGAGACCCAATTGAATTAGTTCCCTTTCAGTTGCCCAATGTTCTCGTGTTAAAAGCCTCCGCTGTTTAAACAGCCAGGTGGGTCCTGGCAGTAAAAATGTTTAGTTGGGCTTCTTGCACTACTATCATCATACTGAAGTCATCATGTCACACTTAAAGGAGCCAGGTTTCAAAGAAAATGACCATATTATTCATCACTGGTAATGACACCTTCATCAGCTCTTTTGTACTATTGGCTAATGCAGACCGCAAGACCAGAATGCTGTAAGTCTGTAATTACATTTATCTTTGAATGATTCCGTTTTTTCCACTAAAACGTCACTCTAGGACAGGAAAGACTGCCGGAGGGAGAATATGTCTGGATAACATCAGGAATATATTCATCTGTAGACTAATAATCGCTAAATATAATTCTGACACATTGACCCGTTTTGCAATAGTTGATTTTCTTTTATTCGAGTTTGTGTGTGTGTGTGTGTGTGTGTGTGTGTGTGTGTGTGTGTGTGTGTGTGTGTGTGTGTGTGTGTGTGTGTGTGTGTGTGTGTGTGTGTGTGTGTGTGTGTGTGTGTGTGTGTGTGTGTGTGTGTGTGTGTGTGTGTGTGTGTGTGTGTTATTAAATTAGTTTAAAGTGTACTGGCAGAGCATAGACAGACCCTGTTCCTTGTTTCCCCCCGTTTCATAACATGCACGACCGTTATGGCCTTTGTAGTTGCATGCTTAATATCTGAGGAAATACATAGCAGGTGCTAAACCAGATCTGAATGGTGTTACATAAGTTCAGAATGCATGGCTTCATTTTGAAAGCTTAAGTATGAAAATATAAGTTGACAGAAAACTTACTCTGTACTTTGTGTATGATGTCTATCATACATTACAAAAAATATATTATATATTTAATATAAGTTGCTTTGTGACATAAATGTAAAAAAATGTATTGCATGCCTTTATTATAGCATATTTAAATAGAGGGGAAACTATAATGCATACTTGAAAAGTTATCATAATAATTGTCTGAAATATATTATTAGATAAATAAAAGCAACGTTTCACAATTTTTTTATTCGTCACAAAGGTGTATGATATGAATGTATAAGGATAAGTGATCTTTTTAATCATCTTTATCCCTTCACTAGCTCCATGTATATTCCATGTAGGTCATAAAATCTGATTGCATAGTAATTATAGAAAATAATAGTTATCAAAGTGCTGTTTGAAATAATTTTAGATTGACTATAGTATGTAAATTATGATAAATCACAAATAGTGTAGATATTTCAATGACATAAGATTTACTAAATCGTTTGTTTGTCCCCATGAGGAAGTGATGTTTTTTGAAAATGTAAATGCAGAAAGTTTTCTGTGATGGGTAGGTTTAGGGGTCGGGTTATAGTGTAAGGGGATATAGAATATAATGATTTGTATATTGTACAAACGGTATGTCTATGGAAAGTCCCCATAAAACATGAAAACACAACATGAGTGTGTGTGTGTATGTGTTACCAAGAAGAGATTTTTATTTCTTTGAAATGTATCCGTGTTACAAAGGATGAAGAAATTGGTTGAATACCAGCAGGGAAAGGTGTCAGATCTCACCAGTCAACAATCTAGAAAAAGCAGTTAACCACAGGACTTGACCTCGCCTTTTGCTGTATTCTCCAGGGCTAGGCATGAACCTGATATGACAGCAGTGAATGCATTAGTCTTAAAGGACAGAACAAATGTGCTTCTTTTCTGAATTGTATGCATATTTATTATATATAGTTGACCAAAATGGGTTTTTGTAATGGTTGACGCCAATACCAATATCTAGAGAGATGTAAATATATTGATGTATGTCATACTGTCTAATGACAGCAAATAAGATGTTGGACAAATGAGCACTTATTTTACTCGACTTAGTCAAAATTCACGAAAAAGGTGAAAGCAGGAATGATTTATGAAAATGCAATATATCGGTCTATCGTACGCTCATGGTAGTTCTCACCTGCATTTCTTCATTTGCATTTTTCATGTGTGTTTTCCCCTCATAATGTGGCATGTAATAACTGAAGTGAAACAACCTTGTAAGCTTTGAGTGAGAACTGGAGAGGACTTTTAAGGTTTAATAAGATGAATTTTCTTGAATAAATAAGGTTTCTGAGGGCTGCTCTTGAATGAGCTCTTGCTGCTGGGCGATTTCAGGAACAATGTCGAATCACTCAGCTTGTTATAGAACTTTTCACTCTCATGGAATACAGGTCATTTTATGGTGTTTTCTTGTACTACAGCTGCACAAACCTTACCAAACAGGTATTATTGGAAATTATGAGAAATATATATTTAGATTTGTGTCGTTGTGCATCTATAAACTTGGGAACATCTGTTGTCACCTTTGATATGGGCTTCATATAAGGTTTTATCTAAGCTTTAGATCTAGTTGTCCTTTTGTCCTTCCCGTGGACATTTTAGTAAACCTTATTTGACCCCGGTGTCTGTTGTGCATCTAGGAGTTTTGCCAGGCCTGGCTGTTGTATCCTTGATCTGATCTCCCACTAATGAGTGAATAAACGAATAATCAGTCGTTTCTATTTTAAATTCAGCCTTTTTTCTGGATGCCTCTCTCTCTCGCCCTGTCTTTCTCTTCCTCTCTCTCCCCGTCTCTCTCCAGCTCTTTCATTAAGAAATAGCGGAAAGACCCGTCTCTCAGCACCTCCTGATTGGAAAGCTGCCGGCTCTCCTCTTCAAATACTAACTGTATTTGTTATTGTGAGGGTGCTGTGATAACATTGGGGTCTTTCAGACCAGGAAGGGGGAGATTTGAAGGCAAGAAGGGTCTTGTTAAGGCCATTGCGTTCGACCCCACAGGGCGAACCACAGGGACGACTGTCACAAAACATAAAGCTGTTAATAGCTCTGACACGATCCATCTGGCAGCGTCCGAGACTAGTTTGTCACTCTTAGTTATGCTTGCGCACCAAAAAATGCAAGTCGTTACATTATTATGCAACGGTTTGTTTCAGAAGGTATTTCCGCATGCTACTTTACATAAACCTTCAATTTGTTCTTCAAACTGGACAATAACAACATTTGTCATTTCATGAAAGAGCCAGTGCCTTGGGAGACCAGGTCATTCAGGGGTCAAGTGTCCAAAGCCTTCCTTTTCCTATTAATTTTCCCTGCACGTACCAGTCTGTCACACACAAAAAAAGTGTGTTTCACACAACAAATCGAAAACTGTATCCACAGGAGCGGATAACAAAATTGACATTTGAGCCGTTGGGAATAAGGCTGATTTGATTAAGATAATTACCGTATTTAGACACACTTAAAATTGAACCTAATTAAACAGGCTTTCTCGGAACATGATCACATTTTGCAAGAACTAATTAGCATTTTTTTATTTATGGAAGAAAACCATGTTATTCTGCCTAGCTTTTGTAATAGATTATTTTTTGAAATAGCAATAGTTGGTGACTGCCCACACTTAATGTTTCTTATGCAACATGCTTTAGCCTTGGGCAGTGTGTCCTAATAGATCAGAAACTTTAGATCTAGAAACGAGAAGATCTATCTATCTATCTATCTATCTATCTATCTATCTATCTATCTATCTATCTATCTATCTATCTATCTATCTATCTATCTATCTATCTATCCATCTTCACAACATTTTTAGAACGACTTGAGTTAATGATGACAGAAGTTTAATTTTTTGGGTGAACTGTTGTCCCTCTATCTCTGGTGAAAATATGATGCAAGCGTGTAGTCACTGATGCTGACAGTTGGCAAACATATCGTACACTCAGTGTGCCATAGTTGTACAAATCACATGTTGGACACAAAGTTTGAATTTGAATTAAGGCAGCGACTATTTACACTAAGTGAAAATAGCAATATTTTCTTTGCACTAAGTGTAAATAGTAGTTAGATGTTCTTTGTAGTAAGTGTAAAGTTATTAGATACAATTTATACTTAGTTTAAATAGTGGCAGTCAGATATATACCTATTAAAACAGTATGCAATATTAACAACATATATATAATGTATAGGCCTACAACTTTATATTTAATAAAATCATTAAATGGATGCCGTCTTATTGGGACAATAAAGCCCTCCCTACTTTATTGCATTTACTGCAAGTAGACAACGCATTCTCATCCCAAAGCGTCATATACTGACGCTTTTGCCAAAGCATCTACATCCAACGCACATGGCACCCTTTAGCGTCAATATAACACGCTTCGGTTATGGGTAGGATTAGGTCTGGGGTAGTGTTAGGGTTAGACCACTAGGAGGCGCCTTCTGGCCCATATATATCTGCGTCTCATTTTGACGCTAAAGGGTGCCATGTGCGTTGGATGTAGACGCTTGCCAAAGCGTCAGTATATGACGCCTTGGGATGAGAACAGGCTGAAATAGACCCTGCATTGAATCAAACACCTCCTTTCGCTGATCATTTGCTGAAAAAAAAAAAAAAAAAAAAATGTTTTAAGAGTTTCAGCCCCTATCTTCTGCATTAATCATGCCTTATATTATTATATTTGAATTCATAGAGCTTCAATTTCTTTTAAAGAAATGTCATGTATCTGCTGGATTACATATCCATCAAACAGAATGGAGAATCTAATGTCTTCCGACATTTTTGTCTTTATGCCTCCCTCAACTCAGGCCCATGCTTACAGCCATAAACTAATGAGTAACTTAAGGAGAGCCAATCATTTGAGATCTTTAAAAAGTGAGTACAAGAAATGACCCATAAAGTGTTTGTGAGCTTTAGCTGCGAGCCATGGCCATTGTTACAATGGAAACTTATTCACTCTGGTGGTCTAACACACATAGTGCAAACAGGTTTCAGGTTATGACGTGATAAAAATTTTGTGTAAATTAGAGAAAGCCAACAACGCAACCCTATTAGAAGAACACTTCTATTTCATTACCAGAGTTTCACACAAATGTTTGAGTCCTGCATTTCATTTTTTTTTTTGTGCTACCACAAATCAAAAAGAAATATAAAACACTTATAGGAAAGGTAGTCATTACTGATAGGTAAAGGCTCATTTAAACAGCCCTGATCGGCCATTATGCAATGGTAGTAAACTGTAATGGGATGCTGTAATCAACACTTTTCCCGATTACATAATTGTGGTAGCTGTAACCACAGTCTAAATTGTATTCAGTTAATTGTGAAGCTCTAACTTTACTGTTATTTGTGTTATTCCGTTTTTTTCCAGACATCATTCCAGTTTTATTGAGCGGCCTTCTTGTGAAATGTTTTTTCAATGACTCCATGACAGTCCATGTCGCATTTTCTTGTCTCATTAGAGACTATAGAGACAATTCTTTTACTCTAGAGTGTCTTTTTTGAGACGAGCACTGACCACTACCTTTGTGCAGGTGTCTCTGATTATTCATGGCCTCATTTTCAGGGTTATTGGGTCGACGTCTGTGTTTTGTTCATTATCTCCACCTGCCTATAGAGGGAAAATAGAGAAACAGGTTTTTATTTTGTGCTTTATGTTGCTACAGTGATCATGGACAAAAGCCAGATATATTTGTTTACACTGTGTTAAAAGATCTTCTCCTTTTGTGTAATGCAAACTTTGATATTATCAAGAGTTGTAAATGCACACAAACTGCATATTTTAATCTGAGAGATCTTTTCTCTTTTTTTTTGCATCGTACCAGCCAGTTCTGTCCCCCCTCGCTTTTTATCTCCCAACCTGAATGAAAATGAAGTCGGGTTGACAACTTTCCAGTAGTTTACATTCCATCATCTTTAAATCTTTCTCACCCTGTAGTGCTTTCTGTTTTTCTCTATTAAAGGATACATTGTTATCTGCCACTGTGAGATATTGATATTGAAGCAGAATGACAGATTGGATTAGGTCAGGGATTTTTAAACCCCTGTTGGCGTATCGGTCACCGTTTCTGGCCCCAGGCAGGGCAGCGGTCCTCTGCTGTTATCTCATATTTCCTACTGATTGAAAAGCATCAGGCTAATAAGCAATTTCTTAAAACTGGTGACATACTGCTCTCTGGTTCCTGATCTGTTTGTTTCACTGTTTTTGGCTGGACGCTGTGATGGTCGGTGGTGACATACATGATAAGGTGTTTTTACCACATTGAAAGCTTTGAATTCAATCTCAAACCTTTTTAGAGTCAGACATTGTAATCAAAATAAAGTGCAGGTCATTTTTAACACTGGGTTTAGAGTAAAGATAAGTCATGTTAATTTCCTAAAACAGTGCAAAATAGTTTTTTGTGTGTGCGTGTTAGTTGATTTGTCTTGTATCTTATGTAAAACAATAGTCCATTTTGATTAGGGCTTTTGCAACATTGACAATTCATCTTATCACAATAGCAGTATGATTTTATACAAACTAAATCCTTTTAAGGTAAACCAGTTCACTATTATTCATTTTATTATACACTATTACTCTCCAAGGCAACTATTTTCAGTCAAGAAAATGCATCTACTTAAATGGGGAAATGCTGTTAGCAAAACATGGTTTAATGAACATATCTGGAACAACTGAAATAAAATCTTTTTCTGCTTTATATCACTGAAATGATGCAATGGTGCCTGCCTAAAGGGTTAATGAACTCAAAAATGTAAATTCTATCATCATTTCCTCACCTTCATGTTGTTCCAAACCTGTATGACTTTCTTACTTCTGCAGAACAGATAAGATGGAATAACTATCCCTTCAAGAGGTTTAATTCAAGAGGTTTAATGTTGAAACATCCATTTTATAAGTATTAAAATATTTAATATAGTATTATAACACTTTTAAAATGTATTTAATATTAAATTTAATATAAATATGTAATATTTTAATACTTATTTTAAAAGCACAGGCGTATTGTATTCTTAACTTGTGAAAAAATACAAGCAAAATATTTTGATACTTATTAATCATGCAGTTAATGCATTACAAGTAAAGCAAGTTCCGAAATCAGATAACTTTTTCAAATAACTAACACATTACTTTTAAATTTACAACAAAATATCTGCGTTACTTTTTTAAATAAGTAATGCAAGTTACTTTATTTTCCCAATTATTGACTGACAGCTCTCCTGTCCTCATGTTGACCGAAATCAGGAGTAAGTGCAGAGGCGTTGTGTGCGCTGTGATAACATGATGCTTATTGTGGTTATAAATAATGAGCATGTAGACTAAATATAGGCATGCATAATAAAAACAGTGAAATGCAAACTTTGAATACTACGCAAACCTGCAATAATTACACTGTAAATTACACAAATATACTTTATGTATTTAATCTCACTTTATTAAACAATGTCTTTGCTGCTGACCTTTGATGATCCAATTCAACCATATGAATAAGATAAAATTACTTTAATCAATCATCACATTTGTGTTTCATAATTTTTATTGCTGAAGTAAGAGTGTTCTTCTGCAATCCAGAATGGCAGCGCAGCTGAAAGGTTTGTTTGAGCTATGCTCTCTGCTGTACAGGTGTGAATTTGCATTTCCTTCAGCCTAAAACTTATTCATTTCACTTTTGGTGTGAAAGGACCATTACATTTGCCAAAAATAAAACTTTTGTTTGTTTTTGTCATTAAAAAAACACAGCCCCAGCATAGGTGGGAAAAAAGTAATGCAAAGTAATGTAATGCATTACTTTCCATAAAAAGTAACTAAACACGCAATTAGTTCAAGTTGTGAGTTCTGAGTTCAAGTTGTCATCATGACTTCGGAGTTTTAAAATGTATCCTTTCCAAAAAAAATGTAAAATCTTAGTTATTCTGAAATGGAAACCGTTCCAGTAGGATAATATGTTTTTTTTTAAAAACTGGTCTGTTTTATGGTTTAAGAATGTTGTCCGTTATCCCTAGAGCCTGAATCACATTGAGTCATTTCTTCACATTGTTCAGCTATTTCCTTTGAGTCTGAACACTGACGTGCTTTGAAGTTATAAAATTAGTTACATTTACTTAAAGAGTAAAGACCTCAAATTTCACTAGAATCATTTTGTGGGAATATTCGGTTCTTTTACATGTAATGTGTTTGTAAAATATTATTGTGCAGTCTTTTTTGTTATATGGATGCTAAGAGATACACATGCATTGCTACCCAGTTAGTTTGCACACTAGCGTCTCCCATTTATCTCTTATGCACAGCCACAGTTTCTATGTGAATCTATAAACAATCGGAAGCAAACAGCAAGCTTGGTTTCACTCCAGACACTGTAGCTGTGCCACATCACTATAGTTTAACAACAACACGACACCATTTACCTTGTTTTCCATGATGAGTGTACAGGAGCTAAACATGTGACAAATGATGGAAGTGAAAGTGAAGTGAAGTATTTGTAAAAATATGAAATAAAATATAAACATTTAAAATTATACATTTAAAAGATAAATGATAAATTATTAATAACATATAGAGTATTATTTTAAATTCATACAATATGAATAATTTATATATTTTTGTTTGTTTGTTAGGCAAGCAGAATAATCCTTATTGTTGAGGCGCTTTTATAAATCTGAAAGGTTTTGTAAAAGAGGCTTGCATGTCCAAGGAGCATATTGGTCACCTGTCAAGTCGTAATGTTCTGCTCTGTTTATTTTATGTCATATTTCCTCGTGCTAGCAGGTACATAATCTGCTTGATCTAAGGAGAGAAAATACCTCCTACATACCAAGACCTGCACAAATGCCTGTACAGAAAGAAACTTCCTCCTAGAGATTTTGTACCAGCAGATACAAACCTTGAAAACAAGATGGAGCTTTGTAATAAATGTTAATTCAGTTGAACTCCAAACAAACAGATGCTAATGCGAGGATGACCAAGGTTAGAGGTGGGAATAGGAAAATATACGCTCATTGTATCACAGAGCAAATCTAATCTAACAAATACACAGCACTGCCCTGGAAAGGACATTTCTCAACAACAAAGATTGCAGAAAAATTTCAGCGACTCATAAATAATGAAGCGTGACTACTAAACCTCACATAATTGCTCTTTTTCCTCTTTTGCAGATTGATGTTATTGGACAGACCAAAGAAGATTAGTCATTGTGTGACCTTCAGAGATGGAGTTGACCATTTCATTCTGCTGAAAAAACCCTGACCCTACCAGAGACCTCTCCAAGGTGATCATTTCACAAGGATTAATGGCATGTTCTCTTGTGGTCATGTCTTTGACCTCTGAGCCCTCCGAGAGGTTAAAACACTAGCCATGAAATGTGGTAGAGACATGTGACATGTCAGGCCCACCATGCTAGACCAGAGTGGGCTACAGTGTTACTCTCCCTATACAATACATGAAAGCAAAACGGAAACCTTTTGACTTTTTAGTCTCATTTTTAAACATGGCTTGAGTTTGGACCGTAGAAACCTCAGCCAATTTCAATGATTATATAAGTCTCTGAGGAAGCGAAGAGACCATGTGTAACATCTCAACCTCGTGCAATGTTGCCTCGAACATAGACCAGTTCTTTCAGCCGGCGCTGTATATTATAGTCATCGTCCTTGGCTTCCCCACTAACTGCATGGCCCTGTGGGCCGCGTATATGCAAGTCAGGCAGAAGAACGAGCTGGGGATCTACTTGATGAACCTCTCGGTGGCTGACCTCTTGTATATTGCTACTTTGCCACTTTGGATCGACTATTTCGTTCACCATGACAACTGGATCCACGGGCAAGAGTCCTGCAAGCTATTCGGTTTCATCTTCTACACCAACATTTATGTCAGCATCGCCTTCCTCTGCTGCATATCTGTAGATCGTTACTTGGCGGTGGCTCATCCATTGAAATTCGCTAAAGTCCGCAGGGTCAAAACAGCCTTACTGGTCAGCGCGGTTGTATGGATAACCGAAGTAGTGGCTAACTCTGCGCCTCTCTTCCACGACGAACTTTTCAAGGACCGATTCAACCACACCTTCTGCTTCGAGAAGTATCCCATGCAGGACTGGGTGGCCGGGATGAACCTTTACCGCATTTTTCTCGGCTTCTTGGTGCCTTGGGGTGTGATGCTGGCAGCGTACAGAGGCATCCTGAGAGCCGTGCGCGGTAACGTCTCCACTGAGCGACAGGAGAAGGCCAAAATCAAGAGGCTGGCCCTCAGTTTGATCCTCATCGTCCTCCTCTGCTTCGCTCCCTACCACGTCCTCTTGTTGTGGCGCAGCGTGCTCTTCCTCAGCAACCCCTGCGACTGTGGCGCCGAGGAGAACTTGTTTGGGGCTTATCACGTGACTCTGGCGCTCACCAGCCTCAATTGCGTGGCGGACCCAATCCTCTACTGCTTTGTCAACGAAGGGGCCCGTCATGACGTGAGCCGGGCCCTGGCCACCCTCTTGGGTCTCTTCCAGCGGGGCCAAAGCCCAGAGGCGCTTATGGGGGCATCCATCACCGTAGAGACACCCCTGGCCATGAAGAAGCCCGATTTCTACAGTGAAGTCAAAACGAATGCCTATAAAACTGACATAGAAGTACTCAAAGACGAGTGCCTTCAAATGACCATTCTCAGTGTTAAAAAGTGAAGTTATATGTCAATTGTAAATGTCAATGTCAATAGCAAAATATTAAACCAAGTGCAATTTTGAAGCCCAAAGAATACTTCAGTTTTGACATGAACGCATAGTGTATGTGTACAGCATTTGATGATGTACAAACACTACACATGTGCACTAGAAAGTTTCATCTTTGTCCAGTGTCTATGCTATTTCTCTCCAGAAGTTATGACCGATAAAAATGTCTTTTAAATTTTTGTTTTTTGGATGTATCTCTTAAACCCCTCACACAACCTCTTGTCAATGTGGTTGTATATTGTTGTTGTCGTCTCCAGTAGTTTGTTGTTATGTCTCATCTTTTTTTCCCAACTGTGAAACAAAGGGGCACCGTCGCTACCTTGTGGAAAAACTAATTACAGCAAAAAAAATCATGTTCAAGCTGCACGTACAGAGTACACATTGCTACGCATATAGCCTACGCATATACTATGCTGATGATTGAATTTATGGCACGCACACTGTACACATAGCCTAGTGTACGCATAAAAACCGAAGTATACTTTTGGCTTAACCAACCAGTTCTGTGGAGCATAAAAGAAGGTACTTTGTACAATGTCTCTGTATGGACAAAAACAAAACACAATGGAATTCAATGGGGTCCAATGGTGTTGTTTTGGACCCCATTTACTTTCATAACAAACCATACAAAAACAAAATTTCATAGACAAAAACAATTGACACATTTCTTAAACTACCTTTTTTTGTGTGTTTCACTAAAGAAAAGTGAAACAACATGAGGGTGATTAAATGATGACAGAATTTTCATTTTTGGGCGAACTATCCTTTTAAGTGTAAATACTTTTTGGGGCCGCTGTACATGAATGTGCGCTTTCTGAAAATAACCATACCAACACCTATGTGTACCTCACGTTTTACCCAGAAACACTGTCTATGATGAGGATTACTGATGTCAGCGAAGTGTTGATGCCAGAATCCCTTCTCCTCTTGAATGTTTTATATGTAAACATGCCTGCCATTTGTGTCTGTCCTTATAGATTTTGCAGGAAATATACTATCCCTATTTTGAAATAATTGGTCATTTTAAGCAAGTCCAATAATGCCACAGTCAACAAAAATAATGGCCAGGCTATTTTAGGTGACATGTCTTAATATGCATCTTAATACGCTGTATACAGTCTTAACAAGATTCTTTAACAAAACCCTGTCTGGAGGAGCAAGTTTCTCTTGGCTGTCTCTTGTTTGATATACTTTATGTACAGTGGCCCACAGATACCCAAAATGGAAACAGTTTCCAAACAATGGGCTTTGCTGTTGTTTACATTTTTTTTTCTTCATTAGGTCTCCAGGTGCCCTGTTTCAGCCTACCAAACTGTAAGTCCTGAATGTCAGCAGTGAGAAAGTGCAATGTACTGGATTTGCTGTTATGCCAAAATAAAACACATGTCAGTCATTTTTATGTTGTGTATTGCTCAGCTATTTGCTTGAAATAGTTCTGTTAAATTCTTTCTTTGTCAACAGATGTTGTAAAAGGAAATAAGAGTGATATGTAAATAAAAAAGTCAAAGTTATATAACTTTGAGAAAACCTTGCCAGAACTATTAGTTGGGATGACATTATGTGTGATCAAGGGCACTGACACCAAGCTTTATAACCTGAAGTAGATGGTAAGAGTTTACACATGTGGTCATGTAGTTCAGTGGAAAAAACAATACAACATTAAGAAAAGTCACAAACGTGTCAACGCTGACCATTCACGTGAAGATGAGTCATTCTGATTCCCACCAGTCACTGTAAAGAAGAATCAAGCTGTGTGTAATAGAGCAGAACTCTGAGCTGCCAGTAAAATGCTCAGGGGGAATTCTTACATAGTCTGTAAACACAAGACTTTATCTCCAAAATATTTATGTATGCTAAGTCTGCTAATTCCATCGTGTTGTACAGGAAAGTTCAATCTTTCTGCACTTGGAATCTGTTTTTCTGTCTCAATAGTGTTAAATATTACAATTATTTGTTAAGACATTAACTCGCACATAAACGTAAAGTGCTTTAGCCATCCCTAATAAAATTGTTTAAGTTAAAAAGATAAAAGAATAACAAGGGGAATAAAGATTGAATGAAAACTATTTTATTCACTGTCATGTCTTTTAAAACAAGAACAATGCAAAATAGTCTTTATGCAAAAATGTGAAATCGTCTTTAAGCTGCATGGCCTGTGTGTTTATTAATAGACATGTTCAATAGCACACGCCTTGCCAGCATTTACTTTTACCTTTCAACATCTGTGTGACTGAAGTCATGTCTTCATGCTCCTTCATTCAACAATGTACTGCAGCACACTGCCCATCTGTCCAAGGTCAGTGTTCACTGGGTCACGTTCCTCCTGAGTGAAACACAATGCTTTGGCACTTCAGCCTTGTGTCGGTGCGGTGTGGCTGTCCAGTGACCTGGAAAGGAGTAATGCCAATGGGTTCTTATCTGAAAGTGTCAGACAGGACAAACGTGTCGACTTACTGCTCCTTGACAATATTTTGATATTCCATTTAAGAGGAAGAAATTATTCATCAAAATATTTAACATTATTATTAGTAGTAATAGTACTATTACAATTATATTTTTGTTTATATTTAATTTGTGATGCAGGTTTAAGTGTATTGTTGATTGTAACTACTCTTACGGAAAAAAAGTAATTCAAGTTCATTTTATGAAGTAGTCTATACTTAAGTACAGTTCAAGTATATTTTTAAGTATACTTTAAGTAGTAAGTATACTAATATCAATGTACTTGTAGTAAACTTGTGTATTATTTCAATACTGCTTGGAAATAAATTGGCCCACTTTTTAGTATATAAAAGTATACGTTTAAGTGTACTAAGTGTAACAGTAGTAAACTTTAAGTTCACAACTAGTTCACAACTTTTTCGTTTGTACTGCATCTGTACTGCAAGTGAACTTATAAGTATACAAGTAGTTTACTATTTTAATACTTGTAGTACTTTTTTAGTTTATGAAAGTACACACAGATGAGCATACCGCAGTTTCTTCCTCTCATATGCCTCATCTACCGCATTCTCCCATGGCACTGTTAACTCTATCAGTTGAACAATGCATGCTGATCCAGACCACAAAACAATATCTGGTCGGAGGTTAGTGGTGGCAATCTCAGGTGGAAAAATAAACCGTTGATCAAGATCAGCCAGCATTTTCCAGTCCCTAGCAGCTTCCAGTTGTCCTGGGCGAGAATTGGTTTTAACACCTTTTCTTGGTGGTTGCTCGCCTGGGCGGAGGAATATTGTCTTCTGCGTGTAATGTTTTGCTTGAACAGGTGGCAACTTATTGGTCATGTTACGCTTGCCAATGCTAAAGCCGAACATCGCAGTACTTGGTCATGGCGCCAAGTAAACCGACCTTGGCTAAGAGCCACCTTACATCCTGTCAAAATGTGCCTTAATGTGGCAGGTGATGAACACAAAGGACAAGAGGGATCCTCTCCTACCCAGAGGTTTAGGTTCTGTGGTGATGGGAGAACATCATACCGTAAAACTTCAAATAATAGCCGAGTCCCAAATAGACACCTGTCTCTTTTACACGCCTGGTGTGGCTGCAGGTTTGGGTAAATAAAGGCCGGTCTCAAATAGAGGCCGGGTCTGTTTTTTAGTTTCGGTTTGTATTTAATCTTCTAAAACTCGTCAGATCGTCCGCTTTTTGGCAGCCGCCAAAGCCTTTTTTGATCGGTGAGTGATGTAGAATAGAATGACTGCTGCGCTTGACAGGGCGCATAACGAGCAGAGAGAGAGAGAGAGAGAGCGTCCCGGCCGCGCGCGCACTCTCACGTCTTCAAACAACACGAGCGCTGTCTTGCTCTCTCTCTCTCGCGCATATCAAAATCAATTGACACGATAGTAAAAGGTCGGAAGACCGCAGTTTCACGTGGAGCATTTGGAGATTTTTAGAGATTAGAGACTCTAGTCCTACACTCAGTGAACAACATCTCAACACTAAATTATAAAGGCCTGTCTCATATAGACGCCTGTCTCAAATACAAGCCGGTGCAGTTCGACGATTTGGGAAAATAAAAGCCCGGGCTATTATTTGAAGTTTTAAGGTATGTTGACCTGATAAGGAAACTGATCCTACTCTCTTCCATTGACCAAAGGTCTTGCCAGCCCATCTTGTGTTGTTCCACACTCTCCCATCTCATCCACTCTCTCTGCTTGGCCTGGGAAATGGCCTTTATACACCTCATCCTCTCCTCCTGCTTTCGCACCTCGTTGACTACCAGCTTCCTCCTTTGAGCTGGGCCTGCCTTGTGCCATTTAGGAGGAGCTAAACTGAGCCCAAAACCCCCTCTTCCATGCTGTACCTGTCCCACGATATCCCCAATTTGAAGGTCAGCCTTTGCCTCTACTACAGATTTCTTTGCTGACCACTTTCTACCAGTTTTTAACACAGTGGCTGCCTCCCTTACACATTTGTCACGTGACTCTACTAAGGTCATTTCCAGTCTGACCTTGGCACACTTAAACTCCTCGGTTAAAGCAGAGACTGGCAGCTACAATATTCCTTTACTATAAAGTCCTACTCTGCTGAGGCAGCGTGGAACTCCCAACCATTTCCTGATGTATGAACTTATTAACGCTTCCAGCTTATCCACTGTTGTCAAAGAAACCTCGTACACAGTCAGTGGCCACAGCAACCTCGGCAATAGACCAAACTGAATGCACCAGAGTTTTAGTTTGCCTGGTAGAGCACAGCTGTTTATGCTCTTCAACCCTTCCACTGCTTGTCGTCTAACTTCTCCCACTCGAACTGTGTCCTTTAGATCCCCATCGTACCATCTCCCAAGACTCTTCACTGGCTTCTCAGAAACTGTTGGTATTGCCTCACCATTACTGAAGAATGTTTTATCTACTACCTTTCCTTTAACTATCGAGATGCTCCTTGATTTAGAGGCCTTAAATTGCATTCGTGCCCATTCAATATTATCGGTTAACTTACCTGTAAGGGGTATACAGTCAAAGACCCAGAACCAGATATGAAGAATGAAGACCCGGAGTCAGAATTATAAAAAATTAAAGAAAAGTTTTACTGAAGATAGTTTGCAGTTTCATCAGCAGAAGTCAGCTTCAAGACTCGCACAGGAGTTCGTAGGCCGCCTCCCTTACAGTTACAAAGATCACAGCAGTTATACCCTTTCCAAGGTCTAAGCTACGTCATTGCTTACAGGTTGAACGATTCTCATTGGCTAAGAAACATTAAGAGCCTAAACAATTTAACACATGTGAGGAGATAGGGGTGCCTATCGCCATTAGTCAAGATAGTTGTCGTCCACTCATTAGATTTAGGTCTGTGGTGGCCTCGCAGGTTAGAGAAGGGCGCCGGGGTGTCTGGTCCGAACGTCCAGAACCTACATAGAATGTCATACGCACACACACACAAATAACAGACACTAGCAAATAACAGCTCCCATCAAGGCTGAAGAGAGTCTGAGCTCCTTATTATCAGTTAAGTATACCAAAACATAATGCTAAAACATTCACTCGTTTGGGAGAAAAACAGATAACTGGCATTTACTCCCAAGGAAGGAAATATACTGGAAAGAATACATTTTAATACAATTAAAGTTCGATTGTAACGCTTAATATAGCTTGACCATATGTCCAACGAAGGATCATATGTGTCCACGCTGCCTTTAGGACCCTCTAACCTTTCTACTGATCCCAGAGAAAGAGACAAATGGCCTTGTGGGTTACTTGGCCTTCGTGTCCTGCGTGTACTACGTGCAATCTCAAAGTAAGATTGGAATGCACCTAAAAGAAACTGGTTACTTACATCACATGCATTTAAGAAAATATAATTTCACAAGCACAAAGAATATAAAAATTATTATGTGATAATGAATATATTTATAAAGGAAGTATATAAGCATTCAAAAGGATATATGATTATAGATGTATTTGAAGAGGCAAGGGATTTTGACCAACCCTTCATACCCAATAACCGATTAGTGCAGGCTACTGTTGTAGTCATGGTTGTCATGTCATCCATGTATGCTCTGATTGGTGGTAGTCTAACACAGTCTCATCCCAAGACGTCATATGACTGACGCTTTTGACCATACGTCAACATCCGACGTTTTAGGGTACCCTTTAACGTCAGTTAGATGACGCGGGTAGGTTTAGGTCTGGGGTAGGGTTAGGATTATATAGCGTCATCTAACTGACGTTAAAGGGTACCCTAAAACGTCGGATGTTGACGTATGGTCAAAAGCGTCAGTCATATGACGTCTTGGGATGAGACTGGGCTGGGTAGTCGCATCCCAGAAGCCAAGCGCTCTCCTCCTACTACCCATCTTGATGCCCTAATGATCACTTCCATTGCCATGGTAAAAGCCAGTGGAGAAATGGTGCATCCTGCCATTATTCCAACCTCTAAGCATTGCCATGTAGTGCTGAATTCTGGAGTTGAGAAACTAAATTGCAAATCTCAAAATAGGCTTTCACTAAATTTGTTATTGACATTGGTACTCTGAAAAAATCAAATGCTGCCCAAAGAAGCTCATGTGGCACTGAACCATATGCATTAGCCAAATCCAGGAATGTCACATGGAGCTCCATCCTCTCCTTTTTAGCTGACTGAATTCGTTGCCAGATAACATTGATGTGTTCTAAGCATCCTGAGAACCCTGGAATGCCCGCAAGTGTCAATGAAGCCATTCTTTAATAGGTAGGTGGACAATCTTTGAGCAATAATGCTGAAGAAAATCTTACCCTCAACGTTTAATAGTGAAATAGGACGAAACTGACTGATGCTTGTAGCATCTTTTTCTTTAGGTATAAAGACTCCACCTGCTCTGCGCCATGCTCTAGGTACAACCTGTTTTTCCCATGCCACTTTTATCAATTTCCACAGAATTCGCAGAACTCCTGAAGCACTCTTGTACACTCTGTACGGAACTCCATTAGGCCCTGGAGATGATGAAGCCCTTGCCTTTCTCACAGCCTGCTCTACCTCTTTCCACTTAGGTGCACAGACCTCCATTTGGTATTCTGGTGGATTGATAGGTGGGATGTCTGATGAAATTGACATAGGCTCATGCCTTTTTGCATCTGTATGTGTTTCCTCCAAATATTTCTTTAGCTCAACCCTAGATGCTTTTAAAAGGCCATTCTTCTCACTGGTGAATAACTTCTTTACGAATTTGAATGGGTCTTTATAGAAATTAGCCCTCGCACGTTCCTTCTTTTTGTAGCGTTTCCGTAGGCGCTCAGCTCTGCGTAATGTTGCCTGCTCATCTTTAATGGCCCTTTGTAAGAGATTGAGTCCCTCCTTCTGACTTTGTTCTGCCTTTTCCATTGCTTCCTCAGCTGTCTCCTTTCTCTAACTAACCCTTCAATATTCTGCTGCCGTCTAGACATTCCAGGAGTAGTTTGTACTTTTTCCTTCCTTTTTTCCACACCATACCTCTCACTTCCAAATGCGTAAATTATGTCCCCAAATTTATCCAGCTTCTTTTCAACTGTACCAGTTAATCTTTCCAATGCAAAGCATAGATCTGGAAGCTTTAGCGTTAAGTTCTGCCAGGAAGACTCAATTGCTACGTCACTTATTACCTTCTCATCTATCCAATCGTGTCTAATACTTGCGGTATAAAAGACCAGTACTTACACATGTTTGAGTTCGCAGATGCTGACACTTTCATTCACCTCCATCCTCCCCACCACCACCAGGATGGTCCCTTCCCCTCCATCCTCCCCACCACCACCAGGATAGTCCCTTCCTATACCTCACAGGGGGTCGGCTGCACCCCTGCCTTCGTCTTCATGCAGGAAATGCAGAGTCCGGACCCTTGGATTGCGAGCTATGGACGGGGCCTACGCCAAAGAACTTTATTGCTTGCTGGGCTATCAATAAATGTATTTATTGTTACAGTATTTATTCTCCCGAGTCTTTCTGGTAGAACTGTGTTTACCGTGTCCCATGCAGTTTTCTCAAAAGCTCTTGGCCATCCAACTCCAGGCCTATGCCCGTTGAGGTTCTTTTCTCTCTTATGCTGGTTAGTCTGACCGGGTTCACAAGTATCAACATGTTCATCGCTAACTGTGCAAACCCTCCTCTCCTCTTTGACAGGGGTGCTGATATCCTGCGAGCTGTGGTTTGCTTCCTGTCACTGGATTTCATTCGACTGACTTGACTGACTCCGTAAGAAGTACTGATCAATGCGAGGCCCTTGTCCCCTCTCCCTCAAGGATTTCATTTTCCCTTGATGAACCTTCAAACCCCTGACCGTTGTCGCCTTGCTCCAGCCACAGACACAAGCTTGGAGTTCAATGACTTTACTAACTGCAGATCTTGAACTAGTCTTACTCTCCATACTCATATCCGTTTCCATTCCTAAGTCGATTAGAATAGATTCAAAGATTAGATTAAAAAAAGATAGCCAGACTGCCCAGGTGGAATATCAAGAATGTAAATTGCCATTAAACAAAAGAAGAAGCATCTTCTTAGCGTCCGTTTCCATGGTGACTCCTGCATTCAGCACTCGGTTGAGAAATGTCTTTGTGTGGTCAGCGTTAACTCTGAGTTTCATACTCCAGGTTCACAGAACTTGGTTTTGGAACCTGTATACCTCGAGTATGCAAGGTTTGAGTTAATTAACTGAGAGTTCAGGGTATATGTGACGGTAAGTTAACCTAGCTTTCTGGAATACCCTCAGTTGTGGTAATCGGAAGCTCAAACATGTTCGCTTGACGTGCGAGAACCAATGAGGTTCATTCTCGTGTGTTCAAGTTCATTTTACTCCACAGCAAACTTCTCCCCAGAAGTCAAAGGGGCGTTACGTCACGAACGTGTGGACTCAGAAGACGATCGCAAGGGCTTAGGGGTCCATTTGGGACAGGGCCTCAGATTTTATTTAAAATATCTTCATTTGTGTTTCGAAGATGAATGAAAGTCTTACGGGTTTGGAACGACATGAGGGTGAGTAATTGATTTTTTTTTTTTTTTTTTTTTGGTGAACCAACCCTTTAAGAAAGCACTTGCCATGCACAAAAAAAATGGCTAGATACAAAATAAAAACCTCAAGAACCCACTTACTTTATGCACTTGTGTAATCTGCGCATTACAAGTCTCACAGTATGATGTGCTTGCTGTTGGGTGTTGGTAATCAGCAGTGCAAATTGGGAGGCAAAGCCCTTATTTTCCACGAGAGATTCTCTCCCACTCACTGGCATCCTCATGAGGAATACTACAGCAAAGAGGACCGAAGCAGACACATTTCCAGCACTAAAACATGTAATTGGTTGAGTGTCATTTAAATTGCAAGGGAACGGCTGAAGCGGTGATGCATTTTTTAAACACTGTAGTGTTGAGGATTGGATGTCTCGCCAACATACTGTGGCATTTTAAATGTATGAAACCTGGCTTATGTTGTTAAGAAAAGCGTAAGATGATGTATTCTGAGAAAAGGCATCAGTGTGTACAAAGAGATTTTTTTCTTTTCATATTCATGCTTGAAAGGCTGAGAACTATAATCAAAATGTGTTTCACTGCACTTTAAACAATGGTAAAGTGATTTTTTTGGGACTTTGTATCATGGTTCACCGATTTGACCTTGTGTCCACCTTCAGCTGTGTTGTGTGTATTAGACCGAACTCAATCTCAATCTCATACTGTAACAGGTTATATTGCATTATATCTGTTGTGTGTGTGTGTGTGTGTGTGTGTGTGTGTGTGTGTGTGTGTGTGTGTGTGTGTGTGTGTGTGTGTGTGTGTGTGTGTGTGTGTGTGTAATATTAATTAAAATACAAGTATCTATTTTTAAATTATATATTTAAATATACACTACCATTAAAAAATGTAGGGGTCAGTAAGATTGAACGAAAGACATCTAGAATGCAATTAAAAATCTGTTCATTTGAACATGTATGGTTTCCACACAAATATTATGGAGCACAACTGTCTACATAATAATAGGAAATGTTTCTTGAGCACCAAAATCATCACATTAGAATGATTTCTGAAGGATCATGTGACACTGAAGACTGCACTAATGATGCTGAATATTCAGCTTTACCATCACAGGAAGAAATTATTCAAATAGAAAACAGTTGTTTTAAAAATCACAATATTACTGTTTTTTGTGATTTTTTTTTTATCAAATAAATGCAACCTTGGTGAGCATAAGAGGCGTCTTTCAAAAACATTACAAAATCTTACTGACTCTAAACTTTTGAAAGTTAGTGTACTTATAAATATTACACAAATTAATGCATATTCAAATTATTATTGATAATAATAATAAGTACGCTATTAATAATCATTTATTATTGTAAAACAATGTCTGACACAAGGAATATAATTTCTGCCCTCTCTACCATGTGATGAGTATCAAACACCTCATAGTGAGGGGAACGGGGTGGTTTGAGGACGCGGAGTGCAAGATAACCTAGCAGGCCTCGTCTGCTGTAATGCTGATGTCATGGCGTCTGCTGGGGGTCCAGGACGAGACAGAAGGTCAGTGGAATGACGCGCTCCCAGTTGGGTCCAGAGGGATGGAGGAAGCGAGGCGGGATGTGGTTGATTTTCCCATGTTCCCATCCCCTAAGTGAATAACCCCTTGTAAGAGCAACACCAACTCAAGATGAGCTTGTGCTGATGGGAAGTAACCACAGACCAAGCACCTCGTCGTCTGGCTGTGCTTCCCAGTCTAGATAATGTCGGAATGTTCCAGTTCTCACTGGAATCGAGGTCCTAAATGTTCTACTTCAAGTCTGGATGGCATTACATTGCCATTAAAACATGCACTGATTATAGGCCTATATATACAGTCAAACCAAAATTTATTCAGACACCTTGCTATCCTCACTTTCATCAATGATCTATGGTGTCCTGCACCCACTAGTAAAAAAAAACTCAAAAATTATTTCTGGTGTCTGAATAATTTTTGGTTTGACTGTATATATATACACTCACCTAAAGGATTATTAGGAACACCATACTAATACTGTGTTTGACCCCCTTTCGCCTTCAGAACTGCCTTAATTCTACGTGGCATTGATTCAACAAGATGCTGAAAGTATTCTTTAGAAATGTTGGCCCATATTGATAGGATAGCATCTTGCAGTTGATGGAGATTTGTGGGATGCACATCCAGGGCACGAAGCTCCCGTTCCACCACATCCCAAAGATGCTCTATTGGGTTGAGATCTGGTGACTGTGGG
Organism: Rhinichthys klamathensis goyatoka; assembly: GCF_029890125.1. Classification (NCBI taxonomy): domain Eukaryota; kingdom Metazoa; phylum Chordata; class Actinopteri; order Cypriniformes; family Leuciscidae; genus Rhinichthys; species Rhinichthys klamathensis. The sequence goes on from NW_026606829.1 coordinate 1,308,043, forward strand.
GGGCATTTTAGTACAGTGAACTCATTGTCATGTTCAAGAAACCAATTTGAAATGATTCAAGCTTTGTGACATGGTGCATTATCCTGCTGAAAGTAGCCATCAGAGGATGGGTACATGGTGGCCATAAAGGGATGGACATGGTCAGAAACAATGCTCAGGTAGGCCGTGGCATTTAAACGATGCCCAATTGGCACTAAGGGGCCTAAAGTGTGCCAAGAAAACATCCCCCACACCATTACACCACCACCACCAGCCTGCACAGTGGTAACAAGGCATGATGGATCCATGTTCTCATTCTGTTTACGCAAAATTCTGACTCTACCATCTGAATGTCTCAACAGAAATCGAGACTCATCAGACCAGGCAACATTTTTCCAGTCTTCAACTGTCCAATTTTGGTGAGCTCTTGCAAATTGTAGCCTCTTTTTCCTATTTGTAGTGGAGATGAGTGGTTCCCGGTGGGGTCTTCTGCTGTTGTAGCCCATCCGCCTCAAGGTTGTGCGTGTTGTGGCTTCACAAATGCTTTGCTGCATACCTCGGTTGTAACGAGTGGTTATTTCAGTCAAAGTTGCTCTTCTATCAGCTTGAATCAGTCGGCCCATTCTCCTCTGGCCTCTAGCATCAACAAGGCATTTTTGCCCACAGGACTGCCGCATACTGAATGTTTTTCCCTTTTCACACCATTCTTTGTAAACCCTAGAAATGGTTGTGTGTGAAAATCCCAGTAACTGAGCAGATTGTGAAATACTCAGACCGGCCCATCTGGCACCAACAACCATGCCACGCTCAAAATTGCTTAAATCACCTTTCTTTCCCATTCTGACATTCAGTTTGGAGTTCAGGAGATTGTCTTGACCAGGACCACACCCCTAAATGCATTGAAGCAACTGCCATGTGATTGGTTGATTAGATAATTGTATTAATGAGAAATTGAACAGGTGTTCCTAATAATCCTTTAGGTGAGTGCATATAGCCCCTCTCTTTCTCTCTCTCTCTCTCTCTCTCTCTCTCTCTCTCTCTCTCTCTCTCTCTCTCTCTCTCTCTCTCTCTCTCTCTCTCTCTCTCTCTCTCTCTCTCTCTCTATATATATATATATATATATATATATATATAGGTTATACAGTCAAACAAAAAACAATATTCAGACACCAGAAATATACCAGAATTATTCCAATAGAAAAAAAAAATATATATATATATATATATATATATAATGAGTAGGTGATTTACCCACCACACACATTGTGGCTTCACATATAACATAAATTAATCAGCTCATGTTTTAAATGAATGGCAATGTTCAATGTTTTTGAAAGAAGTCTCATGCTCATCAAGGCTGCATTTATTTGATCAAAAATACAGAAAAAGACTGTAATATTGTGAAATATTATTACAATTTAAAATAATGGTTTTCTATTTTAATATACTTCAAAATGTAATTTATTTATTTGATGCAAGGCTGAATTTTCATCAGTCATTACTCCATATCACATTTTATTCAGCAAGTTTAAAATTAAATTGATAAAATGTTATAGTAAAGATTTATATTGTTAAAAAAGATTTATATTTTGAATAAATACTGTTCTTTTTAAAACTTTTTATTCATCAAAGAATCCTAAAAAAAAGTATCACAGGTTCCAAAGAAAATATTAAACAGCACAACTGTTTCCAGCATTGATAATAACTGAGCATCAAATCAGCATATAAGAATGATTTCTTAAGGATCCCGTGACACTGAAGATGATGGCTGATGAAAATTCAGCTTTGCATCACAGAAATAAATTATATTTTAAAGTATAGCCTATTAAAATATAAAACCATTATTTTAAATTGTAATAATATTTCACAATATTACTGATTCTCTGTATTTTTTGATCAAATAAATGCAGGCTTGGTGAGCATAAGAGACTTCTTTCAAAAACTTTAAAAATAGAAATGATTCCAAATTATGTATTCTACAACATTTGGATGCTTTGAGAAAGAAAAAAAGGAAAATTAATATAAATAAATTTCTTTAAATAGTGGCCTCATTACGCAATGCACAACCAAAAATGAGAAGACTCGTATTTTGTTTCCATTCATTTTTGCTCAGCATTCATTTATTTACTTTTCATGTGTGCTCTACAATTAAACCAGGACAACATAATATGCTCGGTCCAGCCAAAACACACACTACAACATCAACTCAATTTACAGATCTACCTCTCACTCTTGACCCTCCGACTATATGGACTCTACGACCTGCTCAGTGACCTGCTATAAATGATATTGTTGTAAGGATCTTTTTCACTGGAGGAGGCTTTGCGTCTTCACGAGGAGCATCTCCAATTACAAAATGCATCTACTGTGCTCTGTTGCACTGGGGAGCTTTCCCACAGTATTGAACCTGAGATGAACTTGGTAAAATAAACGTAGAATGGTAAGAGCATATAAGCCCATGCCTTCCAACAAAATAGACTGAAATGTCACTATAATTGATAATAATAATAATAATATTTACTTTAAAAAAAATGCAAATATAAATTTAAAATGTAATACTTTATGTAGATCTTTTCTTATTTTGTAAAAATAAAATAAAAGAATACTAGGCACATACATCAAAGTCTACTGCTATTGAATATCCCCACTAGCCAAGGAAAAATATCCATAGACATTTACTTTTTGTGAAACATAATAGCGGGACTGTTGTCACAATGGGAAATATAAACCCCAGCAGGTCTTTCGGTAAAATGTAAAATGTAAAAAAAAAATCGCTAAATTGTGATTTTAAAATAGGCTATAAAAACATATAAAGTTCATATTTCTCATTGATAAATTATGAACTGTAATTTAGTTATATATTACTAACTAATTACTAATATATACCCCAAATTGCAGCATATTAAACGTGGCATCTTGCCCCGATTGACATTCATGAAAAATACCTCTCTAGCCTGTTCCTGTCAAATTATCACAGAGTCCCAAAGAAAAGCTGTATAAGTGCACCCTCTGCTGTCTCAAACATGTATTACAGACTCGAGTTCTCCAACAAACTGCGACGTAGAAGTCCTTCCGGGTCAAGGTTGATTCCGTTCCATCCACACATGAGATGCACATGTTTACATGGACACTTGTATTTGTAGCAAAGTATTGGTGACACTAGCATAGGAATACATTTATTTCATACTGTTATAGTAAAAGTAGAGTGCAGATATGTCGCAGAATGAAGACGAAGGTTTTGAACAGACTTCAGTAGCACAGAAGAAAGGTAATGCTAACTAGCTAACACATTCAGTCTGTTACATACAGTAGTAAATTCGAACATGTCAAATAGAATGTATCTAACTTTATTTTCTAATTATTATTATTTTCACAGTTTCAAAGTACCAGTGTCCGGATGATTTTGTGGCAGTTTCATATGATGCCTCTGTAAATGACTCATGGGACGGAGATGAACAGAAGGAATTATGGCTCATCAAAGCTCCAGCTCGTTTTGATCCTAAAAGGTACAAAATAACTTTGGAATTAACGCACAGGTTTGCTAATAGGAATTCTGTCATAATTTGGAAGCAATCCTGATGATGATAATATTGCCTAACAATATGATATTAATAACGAGTAAAACATATAGAACAATTATGGATATTAAGTTAGAATTGATATTAAATTTTAATTATTTTAGTATATAATAATAGTATATTCTTTCAGACTTTAGACATGGGTATTTATGAAATAAATAATAATAAATATTGACAATATATCTTTGTAAATTCTACTGTTGAGTAAAAAAAAAAAAACAATGCAACATAATTTCAATCTGTCCATTGAGGGTAACTGCCTGTGGGATTTAGAAGTTACTGGCTAAATGGTTTAAATGTATTAACTTCATGATATCTCTACAATTTCTTATTTGTAAAATGCATATTCCAAAACAAAACTTCTGTATTAAGCTTTGAATAATTTAAAAATAGCTGTGATATGGGGTTGATCAATTCAATAATTGTTGTTTTGTGTCCTCTGCAGCTTTAAAGACCTCAAACTTCCCATATCAGGGCTGAAAAGGGTCCAGTCTTGTGGCACGGCACCTCAGATCTACAGCGTCCTCAGTGGCAGGACGGCACCATCAGACCTCCATCTGCTCGTTACCAAGGGGAAAAAACAGAAGACTTCTCTCTGTTCCTCCGGCTTCAGTGGTGTCCTCAAGATCTCTGAGAGCTACGGAAACTGCAGTGAGAACCAAGACCCCATTCCCATCCCGGCCGCTCCAGCTCCGTGCATCCCAGCTGGTCTCAAGCAACGTTTCCAGCCTTTTGGTAGTTCCATTGCAGCTCACATGAAAGATGAAGTCACTGTAGTTTCTCCAACTACACCCAAGAGAACCAGACAGGATTTGAATGAGGGCGAGGAGCGAAAAAAGAAGAAAAAGAAAAAGAAAGACAAGAGGCAAGATGATAGTGAAACTCTTTTTATCAAGCAAGAACAAACACAAATGGACTGTGATCAGTTAGAGTCATCTGAATTTATGGAGGAAGAGTCAATGGAGGAGAGGAGGCGGAAGAAGAAAAAGATTAAGAAAGAGAAGGAAAGACAGAGTGAAGACATGGTTGATGAAAGTTTAATATCCAAAACAGAGCCACTGGATCCTTATGATTATAATGACACCCCAGGGAAAACTAAGAAGAAGAAAAAGAAGACTAGTCGAGATGAGTAGACTGTCAAAAGAACTTGAAATGCTCTATCAATTCTTCACACATGCTTACTGTGATATTTAACTGTCAAAATACAACTAAGAAATCAGTATCTCTTACTGTGTTTCTCATAAAAGAATTCAACGTTTCTGTACAACACTCAATAATATTACCTCAAAAGCATCGTTTCTTCTGCTTAAAATCATTATTTTGGTCTCTTTTGTTTTGTTGTAACCTAACCGCCATACAAGCAACTGCACATTGCAGAGAGTGCTATGTGATACAGACATGAAAGGGAAAATTCAAATCCTGTCATATCCAACATTGTCTTTCTAAACAATGGCTTTCTACTGTGGAACATAAAAGAGAATATTTAAGATTGTTTCAAGTGTTTGTACGAAAGTCAAGCCCTTTCAATTTCATTGTATGGGCAGATACAAAGTGTTTTGAAAGAATGACAGAAAATGTAATTATCTATCCAAAGTGGTCTGCACTAAGTGTTTTTAAAAAATACTTTCTTTCATGCTCCACAAAAAGAATAGCAGAATGTGTGTTTTGGGGTGAACAATCCCATTAAATACTGCGTTCCTGCAGTACTTGCAGTTCCCCGGTAGGTGGCGGGAAATCTCCCTCTGCTGGTGGAAGCGCTGGATGTCCTCCGCTTGTTCTGCACTGAGGTATGGCCATGATTTCTAATGAGCACAGGCACGTTTGCCGCCTCCAAAATGGGTTTCTCTGCCCCTCCCACTGCGCACATGCAGGTACAGCTCAACATCCCAGAGTCCAGTGGGATCACGAGGAGAATTCCATAGGCGGTACTCGCTGCTTCGTTGATCAGGTATTTAGGCCTAAAGAATGTTGCACCTGATGATTCTCTAATGGAGACGTTTTTGTGAACTAAACATTATCACAAACTCCCTCTATAGATATGTTAGTGCTGTCAAATCGACGAATCGCATCTAACATAAAAGTTTTTGAATATAATATTGTGGCGAGCAGAGGACGAGGCCGATGGCGTGATTAAATCGACCTCGCACCGTTCTCTCACGGCCCTCGGCCTCGTCCTGCTCGCCACAAATATGTGTGTGTATATTATATGTATGTGTGCGTGTATTTATACACATCCATGCATGCACATCATATAAATATAATATATATAGCCTACACAAACTTTCTATAAACAAAACCTATGTTAGATGTGATTAATCAATTTGACAGCACCTATATATATATGTATATATATAGGCTATATATACCTTATTGAATAGAATAGCGATAAGGTATAGGCCTATATGCATGTACATGATGCACATAAAGAACTCCAAGACTTAGTGGGTCATATTCAAATGTACACCTGTTTACAGCACTCGCATCGTTTAGCATTTATTTTCTGAGTTTGAATCACAGAAAGACAAGTGGTTTGTCATCACCTGTTATTTTATCACAGAGGCGGAGACGTCTCGTGCACGCGCCTGCAACTTGTTTGCCTTGTTGTTTTTGTTTTGTTTTTTTACACCCATCAGTAAAAAAAAATTCCCGCGGTATGCCATAGGCGTTATGAGATGCTTGAACATTGCTGGGTGTCTGGTGAGGCAGATAAATAATTGAATGCAGTCTGAAGTTTGGAAGCAACGTGCCCAGACTGTAAAGCACAGCGCGGGGCCCCTGTGCGCCCTAAACTGATGCAAACGATAAGGTTCGGGTGGGGGAGTAATGTTTTTTCTTTTTATTTTTGAGCCAATCTCGTTTGTGCACACCCTCCCCCTCTTTACTGCAGCAATTCTTGTCTCTCTCTCTCTCTCTCTCTCTCTCTCTCTCTCTCTCTCTCTCTCTCTCTCTCTCTCTCTCTCTCTCTCTCTCTCTCTCTCTCTCTCTCTTTCAGCGTGCTCCATGCGGCCTGCAGCTTTTGGGGAGGGGGGTTGGGGGAGTTACCATAGCAACGCGCACTTGCCAAGGACTACGGAGCCGAGCGGAGGTCGAAATGGGGTTCGGCTCACATCGATAGGGACCTTCCTTCCCCCAATTAGACGATTTTATCTAGTATCCACCAAGACATAAATCATTTTATTCTTGTCAAGAGGCGGAAGTCAAAATATTTCTTCTTGATAATTCCTATTGAAGTGTTTGTTTGGGGGTGAATTACCGCTCCAGGAACTTGTTTGCATACTAATACGTTGACGTGACTCATTCAAAGCAATCTATTCCAAAATGTGTCATTGAGCCTCCTCTGCAGCAGCAAGGAATTCTGGGAGATTTCAACACAGCATCACTTCATAAGCCTTTGCATTTCAGTATAAGATGGTGTCAGAAATACAGGATTGTTTATTTATTGTTTGATTTATCATGACAGCAAGAGTGCAATGGGATTTGACTCTTGCCTTACATAGAAGAAAAAAAGTATTAATAAATTAAGTGTGATACTATTGCTGCTATGCGCACAGCCAAGTCAAGTCAGACATGTGTTATAAAAGCAGCAGGTCTTTCAGCTGGTTGTCATGACAACCACAATGCCGGGTTTTTCTATCATTGTTTCCTTACCCACCTCTATGACTGTGTTCGTGCTCAAGGACTTGGTTTTCTGTCACTGACCAAGATGTGTTGCATGAATTTTTATTTATTTATTTATCTTTATAAAAGACCAGCCTTTCAAACCAGCTTTTGGCTGTGATGATAAAGCCATGGAGTCGAGATCGTCCAAACTCAACAGATGCCTGTGCTTATTGTGCCCAATTTAACAAGCTAACTTTCCCAATCTATTATCTGTGTATGTATACAATATATATATATATATATATATATATATATATATATATACATATAGCCTACCTTATAAGTGTCTTATTCTTATTCAGTCAAGAGCAGTGAGTAATTTTATCTTTTTCTTTTGTTCTTTGATTATCCTTAATGACAAACAGCATCAGGTTTATTAGGCTGCTGTCACTATAGACGCTGATCTGACACACATCTTATTTGGCTATATTGTGATGTGGCAAGGCAATACACTCAATTTAGCTTCATAAAAACCATTACATTTGTTGCCATTTTCTCTCACTGCCTAAACAAAAACCCAACTAGCCTTATTTAGTCTAGGGCCAGGGTTCGTGGTGGCGACTGCATGACCCATTAGGACAGGCCGGCACTGTCTCTGCTAGACATGCTGTGCTTCCATCTGTCCAAGGGTCACTTACTCCCCATCGGTGCCAAACGCACGCTTCCCTCTGCGCGGCTCTGACATCTTCTCTGTTTCTGCCTCTTTTGGCTTGTCGAGATAAAAGGGGGGAGTGCAGATGGAAACTGGGTCACTAGAGCTTTTTATAACCTCATGGAATTGTTGTTAGATTTAACCTTCAGGTGCTGTTGTAGCTAAAACTGTGAAAAAACGAGGGGAATATGTTAGTAAAGTAGGCTAATTGGAAGTCAAATTTGTGATTCAAATGAAATTGACAGGGTTTCCCTCTCTGTGTATAAATGTTGCTTAGATTGCTTAGGGAGTGTGATTATTTTTTACTTTTTCTGTCATTTGTGTGAATTGGGATATACAGTATATCTGGACAGTATTTTCCAAAAGCATCACAAGCCTAAGTAAGTTGTAGAAAGCACTGGCACCAAAACCATTGGCACTAATGATTATGATTGTTTTGGGAAACGCAGCCCTGCATGTAGTTGTGTCTGTAGGATAGTGGCTTTGCGTAACAGAATGTTACAGTATTTCAAAATAAAAACATTTTACAAAGTATTGTAGAATAAAACTACTAAACGTCCTGTATTTATTCACCTTTTCAGGTATGTGCATTAATTTGGTAAGCAAAAGAAATTAGAAACTAGAAAAAGCATTCTCAAACCAGTTTTGTTTCCGTAATGTGACATTTAGGCCCATCGGAGTTAAGCAGGATATTCAAGTAGAATTCTAATTCATCATTTAGAAACAGTTTTTGAATTGTGAAAATGCATGGATTTATCACATTAAAGTTACAGTGAGCTATTGTAGAAAGGCTCCGATGTATAGCCTAAATAAAAATAAATTCACATCTGATGAACATTAACTCTTTCCCTGCCAGCGGTTTTTGTTTTATTTTATTTTTTAAAGTTTCCTGCCACCCCCAGCATGTGTGATAATTTTCACAAAACTTGCATGGCCCCAGAATATTTTGTTGTATGAATATCTGAACATGCAATATATCAAAAGAAAGAACAGAGCCTCTGCTTTTTTTTTACATTTTATTCTTGCTTGACGCATTGCTTGCTCCACTTGAATATGGGCAATTTTCATAAAAAAGTAACAAAAAACTGAGAAAGACAACAACGTGCATATGCTTTACCGCTTGTTTCTGCTCCCTTTTGCCTGTGTTTTGCTCATAGAATGTAAAAAAAGATGGACGACGCCCCTTCGCTCTCTTCCATTGGTCAGAAGTGAAGCCGCCAGTATCCCGATATGGCGCTGACATCTTGGAACTTGAGTCTGCGCAGAAGCGATTTCGTGACCAGACATGCGCAGTAGTGAGCAGGAAGTAAGGCCGTGAAATCAAGGCCCCGCCCTCACTCTCGCAGAATCAATTGCAAGAACACGCTCCTGTACTTTAAAAAAAATTAATTATAGAAATTTATATATAAAATGTAAAGCTCCAATCTCCTTAGTCCTCCGAAGATCCCGAAAAAAAGTCTGTTGGTGCTTCAGTGACTACTTCGCTCAGAGAACCTGTCAATCACAGCTGTCAATCATGACGTCACCACCACCGTATCAAATAACTAACTAAAAACAAACTTATTTTAAAAACAAACACTTGAAATTACATCAGCGTGATTAAAAACTACAGTAACTGACGGAAACCATATTTGGAAAAACGATATTTGAAGTGTAATTTAATTGTTTAGTTGGTCTCACATGCCATTGAATAACATGGGGAGGCGGGGTTTATGACCTATACTAGGACCGGCCACCGGGGGGGGGGGGGCGATCGAGACGTCAGTCACTTTTCAGGGCTTGTGCGGCACGCTTGGTTTTGTTTTGCTCCTCAGATTCTGTACTCTTTTAGAAGATATAATAACGCCCCCTACCATATAACAGTGAAAACACGGAAAATTCCGTAAATAGCGGTGAAAGAGTTAATAGGCTGCACACAGTCTAGGTAATGTCCGTAATGTCGAATGAAAGGAGAAGTCAATGCAGAGGCATAGCACGCACACCTACGCATGATATCGTTCTATATGCGCATGCTGCAGGTTTGTTGGCTGACGCTTTAAATGCTCGAGCTCTTTAAAGGAAGGTGGATTCTGATTGGCCTTTAATGTTTTAATTGTTTATCAACTGGAAAAAAATTGATTCCAACGATTTTGTTTCTCTTTGCCGTTATCCATATAGTTTTGGTGTGGACTCTGCTATTCTTTTATGTTTAGAACGATTTTTAGAACTATATCTTTATCATTCATTATCGTTATAGTTATCGTCCTTGGTGTTAACAGCCTTAAGACCAGGAAAGTGTGTTAAGAAAATAAACGGGGTCAATTTTGATTATATGTTGACTTTAAAAATGAGTAGACTATAAGGCTGGAAGTTTGCTTTTATGGTATAGGCCTACTTGCATAAAGCTTATGCAGTCAATACTGATTGTAAGCACTTATAGGCTACTTGTGTTTTTTTTATCAGCAAGCTGTGATAGGCCTACTGTTCTTTGGATTTCCACAGCCATACTCTGGCATTTAAATTCACCATAAAGGGCTACGGGACACACATACATTCACAGATTCAAGGGTGATTTCCTCCTTTCAACTCACCATAAAATGTTCCTTCTATGGTCTCTCAAAGTGCTGCGGTGAGTTGCTTTGAAAGGTCACAAGACATGTATTTTGTCCCCTTGTGGCCAAGTAAAAGAGATTAATTCCCCTCTGCATTCGGCCTGTCTTCAGTGGGTGTCTTCTGGAGGGCAGGAGTTGGGGAGGCGGAGTGTAAAGCAGCATTTCACCTCAGTGTCAGTAATATGGTTACGGTATGTTTGTTTAATGCAACTCTTTTAAATAGGTGTTTAAAAGCTCGGTTTATTTAAATGAGCTTTTAGGAAAATGAGACGGATGCTAGAAGAGATTTAGTGCTGGAGCTTTATCAGTGAGTTTTGGTTAAAATTACTGTATAGGCCACTTACCAGAGACTTGAGTGTCCACAATGAGAGTTTATCATCGGAGGGGACATATTGTGCTCAGTCAGAAGGCTTAACCAGTTTCTATGGTGATTAAAAAAATAGCTTGCTGCGTTACTGATGCATGCTGTTTACTGCATTTATGGCTTTAAGCAAAATTCATTTATTGTGAATCTATACTTTTATTTCAGCCTACAGTATGTTTTAGCTTGCAGATCTGGAAATGGCTGTGTTGGTTGTCCAAATATCATACTTTTTACTCCACTAAATTTCTGTCAAGGCCCTGTTTGGTTGCAGGGGTTGCATTTTGGTTGGAAACGAAAGTCGGGTTGACGTCAGAATCCGCCTTTTCATTTTCAACCACAATACAACCATTGAAAACCTTTGGGAAATTATAAACCTGAATTTTGATAAGTCACAAGTCTTCCAACAAAGCTCAACTTTGGGAAGAACAGGATTGGAAAGAAGTTAAGCACGACACTTGCACAAGGTTTTGTAAGTCAGTGCCCAGGAGAATGGGAGAACCAACAAAATATGAATAACTCATTACATTGTATTCTGTCAGTGTACAGTATGCTTTATTTCCTGCATGTGAGCTTTTTGTTGTTCTATGCCTTTTTTGCATAATACGATAAAACCCATTTTTAATTATTATGTTGGTGTTTGTCTTTTTTGCCAAATAATTTTGTCATTTTAATACCTTTCTGTTTCCCAATATAACATACTCATCATATTTTGATTGTTTAATAGACCCTGAAAAGCAAATATTGTGCAAATAATCCCCCGCAGACATCACTTTTGGCCACTACTTGTTATTTTGTTTGGCATGCACTTTGATTTCAATTTAAAGTTTTAATCTTATTTCCAGAAAGTCTTTTATCACAAAGACCCTCCTCCACAGGCGTGTAGGTTTACCGTTGCGTGCCGGGTGTCTCTCACCGTTAACCTACACAGAAAGCGTGGAGAGATTTATACAAGAACTAAGACGTTTCTTATTTTATCTTGCGTCTTGGGAGCATAAGTTGTTGTCTTCATTGTACTATTCATATCTGTGGCAAGCAGTGACCCAATTAAGACTTGAACTTGTGCATTTATATCCCTCATTAGCCCAGCAGGGTTCATCAGCGCTAACGTACATCACCTATGAAAGACTTTTGAGAGAAACGACAGCATCAAAAGCTAATTACAGATAGTAGCAAGAATTCATGGATAATTAGAAAAAATACACACTAGATATAGATAAGGAAAGCATGACCTATATGCAGGTTGCTTTGTAAGTTCACTCACTCTACTGTAATTTGTCATAAGAATGGCTTGGGCCTCAGCAATATACTGTAAAAAACATATTTATTAAAGCATATGCTCATGAACATAAAGAAAAGAAACAACAACTGCAGAAATGCAGAACATATCATATGTACCATAAAATTGATAAAAACAAATCACTGTACAGGGCTACAGTGCTTTAAAATCACAGCTTTGCATTGCAACTTTCTTAATTTATTTCTTTATCTTATGTACATATATTCATAAAACACTGATGTTAAAAGTTATTCCTTATATTACGAACGATCTCTAGGATAATTTATCAGCTTCATTTGTTAGAAATATTACAACAGCAAGAAACAAAAAAAACATACAAAACTATTACAATCATTTTCAGTGTTTTCCGTGAAACCAGTTTAAATTGAGTGAAATGGAACTGGATGGATATTTTGGTCTGTCAAAAACAAACTCCCACTTTAGGAAATGTTGTAGCTACTCTTTAAATAAAGAAAAGGGGGAGCAAAATTAAATCAGAATTTAGAGGGTTTTTTTTAAATACCAATGATGATGTCTCATAGGAAGCCTGCAGTTTTCTTTCACAGTAGGATAAGAAAGCATTTTCTTGCTTTTTAAATTGCACTTCTTTAAAAACAAACAAGCTGATGAAAAAAATGTGTTAGAAATGTAGATTAATTGGAGTGATTAATCAATTGTTTTTGTCACTTTTGTACTATTTTGTCAAAATACATGTTGCAACATTCAAATAAATATATCAAAGCCATAAAAAGGTAGCTTATAAAGTTTCGAACATTATTGCTGATAAAAGGACATATTCTTATGGACCACAGTTAGTTTACCACCATCTGATTTGGTTTTGTCTTAGAAACAGTATTTAAGGTCAGATTTGTACATTGAAGACTAGTATTAGTCACTGATTATACAAAAAGGAATATATATATATTGTCTATTCAGTAGATATATTTTCATACAAAAAGTAATCTGGGGGAAAACGAGGACAAAGTGCTTTTCTACTGTGACTCAGATTGCTGACTTTAGTTTTATAGTCTTCGTGTGGGCCAGACCTCGCTTTGACGTGACAGCTACTCTCTGTATCAGCACAACCCTTCATGTATCCGAGACACACTAGCTTTAAATTGATTAGACTGCGTCACACTGACTGATTCTGTATCCTAGCTGTTTTTAAGGAGTCAGCCCTATTAAAAGGACAGATTTCCTGCTGAATTCATGCTGTTGACTTCAGCACCACCGCACAGGCAGAAACCTGTTGTGAAGTCGAGGAAATGTTTGTGTAGATCTACGGCTCATGCATTCCTGAGGCCTGTTTGCAGCCAGAAAGCTGTTGCTCAGATTGCAGATCAAAATGATTTACTCTTACACATTTGTAGTGACAGATGTTCTACCATTTTTTTCAGTCTTCAACTTTTTTTCCTGCACATAATTGCATTTTATAATATTGCAGATGTCATACAAATCTATAAACACTGTACAGTGGCCCAACAAAGTATTTGGACACTTAGGCCCAGTTAAAATGATGAAAAATACATTTCACAAAAGTCTTCAATTATTAAAGAAAAAATATTATAGGCTACAATATTTATAATATTAATATAATATATAAGCTGAATTTTCAGCATCATTACTTCCGTACTTCACGGTGTCACGTGATCCTTCAGAAATCATTCTAATATGGTGATTTGCTGCTCAAGAAACATTTCTGATTATTATCAATGCTGAAAAAAGTTGTGTACAATTATTTTTCAGGATTCTTTTATGAATAGCAAGTTCAAAAGAACAGCATTTATCCGAAATAGAAAGCTTGTAACATTATACACTACCATTCAATAGTTTGGGCTCAGTACAAATTTTTATTTATTTTGGGGAAAGACATTAATCTTCAGCAAGAATGCATTAAATTGATCAAAAGTGATAGTAAATACATTCATAATGTTACAACATTTTTCTATTTTAAATAAATGCTGTTCTTTTGAACTCTATTTATCAGAAATGTTTCTTGAGTATCAAATCAGCATATTATGATTAGAATTATTTCTGAAGGATCAAGTGACACTGAAGACTACAGTAATGATGTATGTATATACTGTAAATATATGTTAGTGATTTCAAATCGATTAATCACGATTAATCACATCTAACATAAAACATTTTTGTTTTTTTAATATGTGTGTATAGAAATTCATATATTTTAAGTGTGTTTTAAATGTCCAAATGCTTTTTAGGGTCACTAGAAATAATCCAACTTCAAAATCTGCAACAGATATCATTCAGCAAATACACATACAGGTAAATGCAAAGACAGTCCAGCTTAATAAAAATAGCCGAGAGAGGACGAAATGATCTCAGGACAGAGTACTACGTGTTCTCCCTTGAAAAGTGCTGGACTAAGGACTGGAGATCTTTGCACATGTTCCACAGGTCTGCTTTCCAACTCTAGGGATTTATGAGAGCTGAGAGCATATTCTTGTCTACTTCTTGCTCTCTCTCTCTTTCTCCCCCTCTGAGAAAAGCAGGGGAGCAGAAACAATTAGGTTTGCTTTCTGGAACAGCTGGGCTGCAACGAGCCTGTTGGGTTTGAGGTGAGGGGAAGGAACCGAGCTGGAGCGGGGAAAATCAGTCATGGCCTAAGGCTGGTAAAGGTGCACAATTAGCGAGATTGGATACATTTGAAATGATGGAGCTTCGGCTACACCAGCTCACCATTCCCAGTGGATACAGAGAGAGGGAGTGATGATTCCACTTGAAAGACCTAATTATTCATCATGACAGTTTCCATGTTTAAAAAGGAGCTCGGAGCTTTGGGCCGAGTTATGGATGCAGATATAGATATCATAGGATCATGGCTAGATTATGAAATCACTACTTATGCATGACGACTGGTGCAGAAACATTCCTACGTTTGATTTTGATTTGATTTTCTCAGAGCGAGACATCTAGAAGCTGCCTGTAAACACTTTTAAATCCCTCAACGTGCATCATATTTTTGCAAAACCCTATTAGAATTGAACGCTGTCTAAAAGACCATCCCTAAAAAATAACAATCAAGTTGAGCCGTTTTTGTCTGAACACTGGAGATACTTCTTTAGTTTATGGTTGGTTTGGTGAGACAGGTTTTAATCATGCGGTGAATGTTAATTTCCCTGGGGTCTCCCCCACAGATCAATGTGCTGAAGCCAACATGAAGACCAGTCAAGCCCGCTGACCGATGACTATATTGGGATTTTCCGCGGTGCTTTTAGCTGGTGTTGGCTTTGGAGACATGTTGGGAAGGTGAAGGTGGTTTTTGCAGGTTGGATGAATTAGTGCACAGAAAAAGTGGGTGGATGACAATGATCAACAGACTTTATCATGTTTTTGAGATCATCTTGAATCGACTTCAACCTGAAACCACATGCATTATGAGCAAAAAGACCAGTGGCTTTGCTATACCAAGCATGTGATGGCAAATTACATTGGATTACATCACACATGCTGCATTTGCATATCAGTCACACTCAAGACACCCATACGAAAAACATCATTTTTTTTCAGGCTTATTTCACTGATACACTGTTTAAAATGTTGAAATATAAAATTAGAATGATTTTACGTTATTTAACATTGTAGATGCCAGTTCCATTAAAGCATCTATGTCATGTATTTCATATTCATATACTGTTTTAAATAAAGGTTTAATGTCATAAATATCTGTAAATATAAAAAACAAAATTGATACTTTTCCCCCTCATGTAAACTTACCTCATGACTGCGAGCTTTACAGTCAGTGGCCCTTCAAACTCTACCCACGTGTCCCTGATACTTCCAGTATATCCTTTATTTCACTGCCACCATATACAAATATGAACAAATTCTATACAGTTACGCAAATTTTTTTTTTTTTTCGGACCACAGTCCGGTACCTTTCTCCAAAATATGTGAGATGAACACTGACATCAATGTAGTTTATTATTAGCAACTAAACGTAGCTCTAACTTTACACGGTACCAGCCATTCTGACATTTAAAAAAAAAAGTAAGTCATTGCAAAAAAGAGGAACATGCAATGTTTCCAAAATGCCTCAGTTAACACATAAGTCCATATCACATAGAAATGATCAATTAAAATGAAGTCACTTCGAAAAGGACGTAATTATTAAAGAATTGTCTTTGAACTCCTACACATTCTTTCAACAGCGTTGGTCTCGTTAAGGTTGTAAACATTACAGCATTTTGCTTGCTCCTTTAACTGGGTGCATATCATTCTGTTGTTGTGGGTTTTTTTCTTGAAGAAGACTTGATAAGCAATCATACATGGTAAATTGTCTTTGGGCTCCTTAAAAAGCTTGAGAGAGAGAGCTGGGTTGCGGTTCTGTGAGATCACAGAGTAAGGTAGACTACGTAAACACCCTGAGAGTCACTTGTCTGTATTTTCTTGATTTTTTTTTTTCTTTCTCATTAAAAAAAACCATTATTATTATTTTAATAATTTGGGCCTGGCCCCGGCAGCCGGTAAGGGATGGTGGCGGATCATGAGTGGAGGGTGAGTTGACTGGCAACCGCCTCATTTGCAGGCATGAGAACAGAGTTAATGTGGGTCTGGTCGAGTAGTATGTTATCGATGGAGAACATCACATGGCGTGGTGTGGCGAGGGAATGGCTCGTAAGGGGGGGAGGGAAAAGGTAGTGGTGGAAAGTGGTTGGCAAACGGAGGAAGGGGAGTTATGGACGATCAAAATCAACTAGGCTTACATGATGGGATTCAGCTATAACATCAGCAGGTTCCATTGGTAAATGGAAACCCAACAGGTTTTAGCTTTAGGTGGACAGAAGACATAACACCCACCCGGCCAAGCCTCTCGCAAGCAGTCGCATTCGTTCATTCGCTCGCCCACTCACTCACTCACGAAGCATGGCCCCTCCCCCAAGACCGAGCACATGGTTTCAGGCACGAACTTGCAATGTGTTATTTGATGAAACTGAGTGTAGTGGGAGGTGAAGAATAAGACAACAGAAGACAGGTGATGGTAAAATGAACATTTATAATGACTGCTGTTGCTGTCGGAAAATAATAACCCTTAAATAAAAGAGAAAAAGAAAAGGAACGACCTAATAGATATTAGCACTAAATTGCTGACTTCACTGGTAATCCACAAGTCAAGAAACACAACTCACTATTTCTTGTACAAACACAATGCTACAGTTACATTAAATATTTAATACTTTTTTTTAAGTCAGTTAATGGATGATGTTAAAACACTAAAATACTAAAAACAAAACAGTAATTCATCTTTCCAGTCATTCCCTTTTGTCTAGTTTCTTGATGCCATTTATTAATAATGTATAGTAGTTTGAAAATAAATAAGCTCATGAAGGGTTATCAGAAAACAAAGCTGGCAGCATAGAAACATTAGATGTGGAGCTCAAGCATGGTTGAGACGCATGAAAATGATCGTTCGGCATCACAGAGAAACATTTTCGTCTCGTGAACAGATGCTGCAATGGTCAAGACACCTAATCGACACGTACCACAATTTACACTCAACACGTCTGATATGTACAATGAGATTAGCGACTAGCATCAGTTCAAGCTAATCTTAGTCTACTTTAGCGGTTAGTGGTGATTATGCATTATTTGGAGGGGCCGGATCCGGATTTCAGTCTCAGTACTGCGTATGTGGCTCTAGACTAAATCATTCTAAAAAAAGGAGCTGCTTTAGTTTAGTTTAGTTCAACTTCATATCGCCGGCTCATAAGAGCACTCCACAAAAGCGAATTTATGCTGCCAGCCCCATTACGATGAACATGTTTCTGGTTACAGTTCAACCAAATCTGACATATATTTACAATGAGAGAAAATAATGAAATCGTGGAGGAAACAGTTTGGATCTTACTGATGTTTGTGTGTGTGTCTTTTTTATTATTATTATTTTTTCGTCCCCAATGATGACTTAAAAAAAAAAAGAAGAAAGAAAAGTAAATCCAATCATCTCAACTAGAATTGCACAGTCTCAAAAAGGTTTGGAGATGGAATGGAGATTTTAAGTCCAAACATTTGATGAACATAGAAGGGGAGGAAGAAGGTCAATAAAGTTCATGAGGGGTGAGAAGTTCAAAGTTCAGAAGACAGAAGATGGCTGCACGGCTGACGTTTACACACTCCTCAGCTTTTTTGAGCATGTTTTTATGTTAAAGGAACAAAAAGAAACCTGCCATTAAAATGGATTTATTTTCTTTGCTTGCGCTTAATGTTATCCATCGAGAAAATCAAATGGAGAGACTCGGGGGGTGAGGAGAGTGACAGTGCCCCCCAACATTATGGCACACAATCAGTGATGTCCTGGAGGTTGAAGAGATGACAGAGAATTAGGAAAAGCAGTTTATGAGAGGTAGCCAGCTGTGTTTTTACCGTGTTAATCCAGGTCTTGCTTTTACTGCTCGGTTTTTGGGTAATGTTGAGGCGTCATGACTGACATCATGTTATGGAGAAACATGCTGGCTTCATGGGTGCGTCCAATGGATGTCCAACATACAAGAGAACTCAAAAAGTTTGGAATGGTACTGTTTTTGTTTGGCACTCAGGAGAAAGTCTGGGAGGGTGTGAGGGGGAGGTCGGCAGAAGAGTGGGGAGTGGTTGGAAAAAAGGGGAGCAGTGAAAGTGCAAAAGGGAGAAAAAGGGAGAGTAAACAGGATACATATGAATGACATTTTTGTTATACTTGGTCTAGGTTAGAGAGTGTCGTACAAATAAAAACAGGAAAATAAAAAAGAGAACAGAACAGTGATATGACAAATGTATTCTAACATTGCTGGTGCTTCAATGGGTACGAGCTCAAAAGTGACCCGGGTTATCATCTTCTGATGGCGTGGGGGGCGGGGCGAGGGGAGGGGGGGGCTTGGACTGGGGGGCGTGTGGGGTTTGGGAAGAGCGATGAGCTCTAGCCATGCGCCCACATAAAAGCAATGACCTCCTCGACATCATCTAAACCATAAGTTTGCATTCATCTCGACTTAACAGCGTGTGACAAACCCAGTGACCTGGGAGAGGAACGTGGGCGCGAAAATGCTAAACGCATGCACAAAAACACAACTGCGCACAGGAACGTAGCTTAAAAAGCAACCATGACTAAGCACAGTGCAATTTTGATGGCCTTAAACAGAGATAGAGTGGGAAAAAAAACAATATTCATTATATCAGACATGCCCTTTTTGGCACTTATTAACATTAATATTAATAATTAAAAAAACACTGTCAAAATAACAACTATTCTGCCGTTTTTGGTCAGCCTCGAACATCTGGCCAATCCTTTCTCATGCAAACAGTAGTGCCGCATCATTGCATTGTGACGTCATCGGAAAGTCCCGTCCCTTTCCTTTATTCGTGGTGATCTGAGGTAAAGGATTCAAGCAGTTTAGCGGTGTCATTGCATTTGTTCTCATTCGGAAACGGGGCTGTTCTTATCTGGGGTGGTGTGTGAAGCGCAAGAGAATTATAAAGTGCATATTCTCGTGATAATGAGTCAAGCTTTATGTGCAGTGATGGCAGAACAAGCTAAAGAACAGAAGCCTAATGATGTTGTTAGAACTGACAGCAAACACAAGCCCTAAAATCATGATCGAAAGAGTGATATGCAAACTTATGTAGTGGTGAATACATTCACGACCATGTTTGAATGTTAATGTCGCTGAATTAACCCTCCGTTTCCAACTTTTCCCATTGTTTTTCTTACAAATTATCACAAAACATTGATAAGTCTGTACAAAATGAGTGCTCTTATTATGACGCTGAATATGACCATGGCTATGAATGATTTTGGTTTCTGTGGCCTAGTTTTCACAGGACAACAAAACTCCAGCTTGGTCTTAGCAAAACTAAAATATAATAAGTTAAAAATGTGAAAAAGCTAATTTAATAGCTCAAACTGTTGTTGCCATGCAAAGATTTGTCCTCAAAATGAATGCACATAGCCTAATTGTTTTTTTTTTTGTAATGATTTTTTTGTCTTCACTTTTTTTTTTTTTTTATCCACGCCTCACTTGGTATCATGCAAATATCAACGTGCAAAAAAGATAACATCTATCTTCACAAAATACATTTTCAGAACTATAAAAGGCTGACTTAAGAATGCTGATAACTTATAAAACTTTAACCATGCTAAGCTAACTCGGCAGTCTTCTAGCCCCGGGGATGTGTTAATGGCCACATGGCACCCTGCTGTTGTTTGGCCTGCGAGATGAATCCATCCCTTCTTTTTAACAAGGACTAGTTTGTTTAAGGGGCAGAAAACTCTCAACCTTATAGTGCTAATGTCTATTTTTTTGCTTCTCTAGTCACTTTACCTCCACTGGTTATATCTTAACTGTGGCTTGTTTGGCACTTTTCACATTTTTTTTTTTTCTCTCACTTTTTTTAAATTACAAAAGTATGTCTGCTCTTAACTAATGGTGTTTAAATCACATTTAAATCTGTAAAGATCTATTTTGGCACAGGTTTATTTAATCCATTGATATAGCAATTATTTCATTATCAATGTAGCATTTAGTTACACCTCTTACAACTACCACATCCTGCTAAATGACTGATCAGATATGTTTTTAATCTTAAATTTTAGTACATCACTTATTCAATAGCAGCATCTTCACAACTTAAAAAATAGTATATGCAAATCTACTCAACATCTAGGTAAATCCAAAGCTCCTACACAGACAGAATAAAAGGACAAGACATGACGACATGCTACTACGTATATTGCTTTCAGTACTCATCACATTTGATCTATTTTCCCAGTTACTTAAAAAAAACATATGTACTTTCAGTACTGAATACAAAAACAACAAAACAGAAAGCTGCTCCTTGACACTATGTTGGCACCTTTTTATAGTTTTCACATTGAATTGTCACAGTAATATCTTGCTTTTTGTGTGTCTTAATCAAATTGAACGGTCATGTAACGTTTCTTAACATTAAAATGATCTGGGGGATCTACCAAGACTGTTTCCACTCGTTCAAGCTCTGAAGTGTCTGATGAAGTACTGCATCATAGGTAAAACCGAATGCACAGATGCACTCTAAAATGCGGAGGCGCTCGATTGCCATCGCTTTCTCGTCTTGATCTTCAAGTCTGAACCATAGTGTTCCTTCATTTGAAAAGAAAAGCTCATTGCACCTCAAAAACGTGCAACTATCTTTCGGAGTACTTGGAGTCATTGCTGTTTCAAACGCTTGTTAGACCTCCTCACCCAGGGCACAACCACTTGACAAATTCATATCTATGCAAACGCATCAACTTTACACGCATATACACACACATTCACACCATACAAACATTGATGGCTCGTAGTAAGTCCCTTGTTGAAGGTGTGATGTGCTTGAACGTGATCTACGGCAAGCTTCTAGTTCTACTCTGTAGGCGCATCTTCCCTTTCGCATTGTCAGTTTCGTCAAAGGGCAAGCAGACATGCACTGTTACACCAGTCATCGCCACCCATGGAGAGATGTGAGAGAAAAGTGGGTCTCTGGGTTGATGTGTCAGAATGGGGGTGCACAAAGGTAAAAAGGGGGGTTGAGAAGAGGTGAGGGGAGGTGATGGTTTTTAGATGAGAATAAAGAAGCCTCCTTACCAATCGGTTCAGATTTACTCTCCTTGGTGCTCCAATAGCAAAGGAGAGGAAAGAATCATAACTTTAGTCAGGGGGAGAGAGAGCACAGTTTTGTCTTTCTCTGTTGGTCTAATTCTTCTTTGGGAAATGCTCTCTGTGCTAACGTATACAAGTCTTGTGGTTAATGAGGATCAGTTTGGTATTTTTAAGCTCATTCCAGCCGGTAAAGAATCAATGTTGTTATAGCAGTCGTTTAGACACAGAATAGATTTGGAGGACACAGTTTAAACATACAAAATATACCATCCTCTGCCCCTTCACGATAAATATACACGGTCGGCTGGCGGTTAGTTAGTGCACACTTGGAAAGTTAAGGTTGGATACTGCAACATGACGCCAAAAAACTGCTCAGAAGAGTCTGACCTCAACCTAACAAACCATCCAGGCTTCCTTTCCGCCCTACACTCTTACAAATAAAGGTTCTATGTTGGCATCAATGGTTCCATAAAGATCCTTTAACTTCCATGGAGCATTTCCATTGTACAAAAGGTTCTTTACGGTGGAAAAAGATTATTTTGGTTATTAAAATGTTCTTCACACTAAGGAAAAAAATGGTTCTGTTCAGAACTGCTCAATGAAAGGTTCTTTGAGGAACCAAAATTGGTTCTTCTATGGCATCGCTGCAAAAATCCCCCTTTTTGAACCTTTATTTTTAAGAGTGTACGGTAAGTGATACATTGACTCCATGGAGGCTGTTTTAAATATGAGACGTTCCACTTGAGTACATTCCATCATGGTGATGCATCAACACGATAACGATATAGAAACCCTGACTTTTTTTGGCCTTCCATCACGGCCTCCACACTTCACAGTGCATTAAGACGAAATTCAGTGTACTCAGATTTAAAACAAAAAGAAAATAGGACCTTATTAGCAGCACATAAGTCGCACATGGGTAGTTCTGAACTGCACAGGAAGATCTTCACATGGGCAGCCTGTTCAGTATAATGCAACCAGAACCAAATTGGAACTGGGGACGTTTATTTAAAAAATGTCGAGGCTATCACGTTAGCCACAATAGAGCAGACAACCTGGGACTTCCAGTGCAGACCATGTTACTAAGCAGCCTGTGCCGATCAGAATTTGTTCGTAGTCGTTCAGTAGTATGTGTTCATGAAACGCCTCAGAGCTCTGAGGGACAGTTTCTGATTTGATAAGGAATATCTACGCAAATTTGTGCAGATATTCAACTGCAGCGGCTCAAAGTGCACAACGTCTCGCACTGCAGAAGGGCAGCATAGAGTAAAGACGGGGATATGTTTTGGGACGTTACAGAAAGAGATAGGCTTTTATATAAAGTCGTATTCTGATACACTCCCTTGGACTTGTGCAAAGACCTACATTCTCATTCAGTAG
The DNA here is from genome assembly GCF_029890125.1 of Rhinichthys klamathensis goyatoka. Lineage (NCBI taxonomy): Eukaryota > Metazoa > Chordata > Actinopteri > Cypriniformes > Leuciscidae > Rhinichthys > Rhinichthys klamathensis. The sequence goes on from NW_026606829.1 coordinate 1,331,134, forward strand.
ATATGTGAATAAATTGTCTAGTCCCCACTGTGATTTCAAGTCTGCGTATGTTTAGTTGTATTTTCAGCATTTCAATCTGGTAATAGTCTGCTGAGGGTGTGTGTTTTGTTGTATTAATATCACTGTACAGTACATCTGCCCCTATTCTCTCTGTTGGTGCCGACGGTGCAGTTATCACTGGACGTTAAATAAGACATATATTAAATGGACACACGATTCAATCTACTTAAATAAAAAACTAAATCCAAAATATTGTCTTTACATTCATGTCAACCTGAATTCACAGATTAAGAAAAACAAAAAAAGGAAATACCTCAGTTCTTATGGGATAAATCATATTAATAAATAACGTTGATGGTGATGATAATTTGTAATAATAATAATAATAGTAGTAGTAGTAATAATAATAATGATAATAGTATTTGTATAAACACCAGACCTTGAATCCCATAGAGAAATGCCACAAACTCTAGAAGCTCTGGTACGAAAGATTCAGGTGCATTTTGCGTCCTGGCCTATGTCCGCAACATGATCTACAAGCTTCCCTTATGCTAACAACATCTGTAGTGGCAATGGACCTGGGCGAACTGGAACCCCAGGTCAATGTCTAGTGACGCTGAGACCCCTTCAGCAGCCTCGCATCCCCTGCCCTATCCTGCCCAGCACAGGGCAGGGTCAGGCCGGATGGGATCGTGAGGGCTAAGGTGAGGGGGGCTGGGATGGGGTGTCACAGACTGGGGGGGATATATAATCAGTCTCAGACCCTCTTAAAGAGGAGGCATGGGCGAAAGGGAGGGAGTTAAACTAAAGACTAAAAATAAAGAACAAAAATCTGTCAGCTAGGAGGGGATGGGGGTGGGGAAAGGGCCGTTTCCTGGGATTTTTCCACCCCATTGTCCCCCATCCGACCACCTTGCCCACCTGCTGGGAACTGCAGCGCGGCAGCATGCCAGGTTGAAATGCCATTCACTGCTGTCCAGAAAAATGCACAAAAAAAACAAACAAACAAAAAGAAAGAAAAACAAAACAAAATCAACCAATAAAAATTCCAAAAAGATTCAAACTTAAGAAATAAACCCATATTTACATTTTACACATTTTTCTTTTTTCAAATTTTCCACGTCGAGAGGATTTTTTTCCTTCTTTTTTTTAATACTGAGATTTTTCCCACAAAGAATGTGGCTGATTTTCTTCGTTATTCGCGCCCTCCATCTTTCTCTGTATCTTCCCCATCCCCCACTCTTTCTCTCTCCTTTTTTCATACTCCCTGTTTTTAGCCCACCTTCTGCGGATTGGTGGCCCTCACACCCTGCTCATATGTGATTCGCTGGCTGATAAGATATTGGGCTGCCTGTGTAGCGGCTGGCGATCCGGTAATGGTAACTTTACGATTTCTGGTGCCAGGAACAAACTCTCCCTTTTTTGAGATCTGAATGCGGGCTCCCGTCAGTTCTTGGTACTCCACAAGCGTTTTGCCTCCCTTCCCCAAAATGGCGCCCACCAAGTTCTCCGGCACTGCAATCTCCACCACATCTTTAGCCCCCTCATTCAGCTTCTCAGTGGCCAGTAGGGAGCTCGCCACCAGCGGGGAAGCGGCACTCAGGTAGCCATTGGTGGCTCCAGTGGCGGCGGCGAGCGAGCCTAGCGTGAAACCTCCCAGGCTGGCCGCCGGGTGGCCGGCGCCGCCGGACGCATCATTGGCGTAGGAGGCTAGCAGGTTGGCGGCCGCGGCTGCAGCAGGGTTAGCGCTTGCAGCCACAGCGGCGAGGACTCCTGAGGCGGCTGCAGGGTTTAGCCCTAGACCCAGGGAGTTGGTATTGTATCCATAGCTGGCTAACGTGTTTAGTGCGGATGTGATAGCCAGCAGGTCATTCCCTGAGAAACTGGACATGGTGGTGGGGAAAGCACCCACTCCAGCCAGACTGGCCTGCCCCAGGAGACTGGAGGCCGTGGCCGCCGCCGCCGCGGCAGCAGCCGGCATCACCTCTGCAGAGTTGGCGTACGGAGAACCAGTGGGGTTGGAGTTGGCCACGGGGCCGGAGATGTTGGAGTAGCTGATGTTCAGACAGCTGCTGCTCTGCGGGTCCTCCTGGATCTTCTGGACGATGATCTCGACGGCCTTGCGGTTCTGCTCGGGCTCTCCGCTGATGGTGACGACGCGTTCCTGCAGGTTGATACCTTCGGGTTTCTGTGAGAGCTGGACCCAGGCACCGGACTGCTCCATGACGGCCTTCACGGTGGCTCCGCCCTTGCCGATGATCAGCCCTGCCGTACTGTTGGGCACTATCAGCTTGGCCTGAAGGAAACATAAGCAGAGAGGCTGGTGTCAGTTAATGAGTCACTCTAGTAGTAGTCAAGGAAGCGCCATTTCTCAGTTTTGGGATTTAAGTAGAAAGTGTGAATTTATTTTTTATCCACTGGGAGCCCATTAGTTGCAGCCCAACCAATGTCTTTGAACAACACAAACAACTACTTTTGCGGCAACTGCGCCTGTATGTGTTTAAACCAAAGCCTGGCTTTTAGACTTTACAGTAATTACTTTGCTTCAAGTTGCCATTTCATCAATTTCTGTATCATTTAAGCATTAATCAAGTTGCATTTGACAGGAGCTTTATCTTGTAATTTAGTGCAACAGCAACATAGTGTTCTTAGTGAGTATGTTTTTGATAATGTCTGTGAAAACAATGTCCTCTTTAATAGAGGGGGGGGAAAAAGTGTAAACAGTGGTTACCATGGTTTCTTCCCTAACTTAGAAAGGCTTGCTCCTCTGATCAAGCAGTGACTCACGCTGGTACTTTTTTACCAAAGCTTTACACAGTACATACCGATCTTGTTAAAATGTTGCTAAAAGCACCCTTGATAAATGTGGTGGTTAAAATGGGATTTCTTGCCTAAAACAAAATCTGAATTTGTTTCTATGTTCCATTTTAGGTGCTGTTAACCAAAAACTGTAAAATAGCATAAAAGGATTAGAAACATTTGGTTTAAAAGAGTTCACACTCAGTTTTTTTTTAGTTTTTTTTATTTACGCAATTTAATTAATAGTAAAATTCCATCAAATTGAAATAAATAATCCTTACGTATTTTAATTGAATAATTGAACAATCCTCAATCAATTATACTATTATTTTTGAGTGTAGACTGCAAAATATTACATTAAAATACAAAATCTGTAAAAAAAAAAAGAAGTTTAGCTGAGTGTTGGTATTGTTAACTGAAACTATTAAAAATGCTTAAAAATACACGCAAAGCTAAAAAAATATATAAATATTAGATAAAACTTAAAAAAAACGATAAGAAATGTTGCAACTAACTGAATTAAATAAGTTGAAGTTGAAGTACTAAAATTACTAAAACTAAAAGTGAAATAAAAAACATACCAAAATTACAAAAAATTAAACTAAAATGAATGAATTTAATGAATGATTAAAAAAAAACTTATAAATACTGAATTGACACTGGTTTATCTGAAATACATAAGAAAATATGAGATGGAAATAGAAATATTATTATATTAGTTAACATTACAAAAGAAGAAAATACTGCAGCACTGATGAAACCAGAAAAGGATGTATTAGAAGATAAATATAAAGATGTGTTTTGTTCGTGTACTTCCTGAGCAGTGAATCACTAGGTAAAAACAGGCTCCTCCTGAAAAGCATCGACTCCCAGGGGTCAGTGTTTCCATGGAAACTCAACTCCAGCATTCAAGAGGGACTGAAAGGGAGTCGGAATGATGCATAGCAACCAACCAACCACCCTTCCACCCCCCACCTCACATGCTCGCAACCATTCACTTAAAAACACCAGCTACTTGTGCCATAACAGTGCGTATGCTCATACACTACCAACAATTCTGTAAGAAAA